>NC_090939.1:503257561-503858997 GCF_040938575.1 Ambystoma mexicanum | reverse complement strand
GCGCAGACGGGCTAAAAAACAGTGGTGTGGAAGGTTGCCCAGAGCAATTGCCAGTGGCTCAGATTCATTCGAAACCTTCCACCCATCCCTTTTATGGTCACAGTTTGTCTCTCCATGTGAGAGAGTGTATGCCCAGATGTGGGTCCCTTGCTCACTGCGCCATAGGGAACCAGGCTGCACGTCACTGAGGAGGTCCATCAAGGCCGAAACATGTCTGGGATTGCTTGGTTTTCTGTGCAGAGGGGACCTGGCCTAGCAGTTCGGGCTGGGCTGCTACCATTGGTGGCGGCAGCTGACTGATTTGCACATGGCTGGACCCCTTTTGCAATGGCGCAGACGGGCTAAAAAACGGTGGTGTGGAAGGTTGCCCATAGCAATTGCCAGTGGTTCAGATTCATTCAAAACCTTCCACCCATCACTTTTGTGGTCACAGTTTGACTCTCCATGTGATTGAGGGTATGCCCAGACATGGGTTCCTTCCTCGCTGCGATATAGGGAACCAGGCTGCACCTCACTGAGGAGGTCCATCAAGGCCGAAACAGGTCTGGGGTTTCTTGGTTTTCTGTGCAGAGGGGACCTGGCATAGCAGTTTTCGCTGGGCTGCTACCATTGGTTGCGGCAGCTGACTGATTTGCACATGGCTGGACCCCTTTTGCAATGGTGCAGACGGGCTAAAAAACGGCGGTGTGGAAGGATGCCCAGAGCAATTGCCAGTGGTTCAGATTCATTCGAAACCTTCCACCCATCACTTTTGTGGTCACAGTTTGTCTCTCCATGTGAGAGAGGGTATGCCCAGACGTGGGTCCCTTGCTCGCTGCGCCATAGGGAACCAGGCTGCACCTCACTGAGGAGGTCCATCAAGGCCGAAAAATGTCTGGGGTTGCTTGGTTTTCTGGGCAGAGGGGACCTGGCCTAGCAGTTCGGGCTGGGCTGCTACCATTGGTGGCGGCAGCTGACTGATTTTCAAATGGCTGGACCCCTTTTGCAATGGCGCAGACAGGCTAAAAAACAGTGGTGTGGAAGGTTGCCCAGAGAAATTGCCAGTGGCTCAGATTCATTGGAAACCTTCCACCCATCCCTTTTATGGTCACAGTTTGTCCCTCCATGCGACAGAGGGTATGCCCAGACGTGGGTCCCTTGCTCGCTGCGCCATAGGGAACCAGGCTGCACCTCACTGAGGAGGTCCATCAAGGCCAAAAAATGTCTGGGGTTACTTGGTTTTCTGGGCAGAGGGGACCTGGCCTAGCAGTTCGGGTTGGGCTGCTACCATTGGTGGCGGCAGCTGACTATTTGCACATGGCTGGAACCCTTTTGCAATGGCGCAGACTGGCTAAAAAACGGTGGTGTGGAAGGTTGCCCAGAGCAATTGCCAGCGGTTCAGATTAATTCAAAACCTTCCACCCATCACTTTTGTGGTCAAAGTTTGTCTCTCCATGTGAGAGAGGGTATGCCCAGACGTGGGTCCCTTGCTCACTGCAGCATAGGGAACCAGGCTGCACCTCACTGAGGAGGTTCATTAAGGCCGAAACATGTCTGGGGATTCTTGGTTTTCTGTGCAGAGGGGACCTGGTTTAGCAGTTCGGGCTGGGCTGCTACCATTGGTGGCGGCAGCTGACTGACTTGCACATGGCTGGACCCCTTTTGCAATGGCGCAGACGGGCTAAAAAACGGTGGTGTGGAAGGTTGCCCAGAGCAATTGCCAGTGGTACAGATTAATTCAAAACCTTCCACCCATCACTTTTGTGGTCACAGTTTGTCTCTCCATGTGAGAGAGGGTATGCCCAGACGTGGGTCCCTTGCTCGCTGCAGCATAGGGAACCAGGCTGCACCTCACTGAGGAGGTTCATTAAGGCCGAAACATGTCTGGGGATTCTTGGTTTTCTGTGCAGAGGGGACCTGGTTTAGCAGTTCGGGCTGGGCTTCTACCATTGGTGGCGGCAGCTGACTTATTTGCACATGGCTGGACCCCTTTTGCAATGGCGCAGACGGGCTAAAAAACAGTGGTGTGGAAGGTTGCCCAGAGCAATTGCCAGTGGCTCAGATTCATTCGAAACCTTCCACCCATCCCTTTTATGGTCACAGTTTGTCTCTCCATGTGAGAGAGTGTATGCCCAGATGTGGGTCCCTTGCTCACTGCGCCATAGGGAACCAGGCTGCAACTCACTGAGGAGGTCCATAAAGGCCGAAACATGTCTGGGGATGCTTGGTTTTCTGTGCAGAGGGGACCTGGCCTAGCAGTTCGGGCTGGGCTGCTATCATTGGTGGCGGCAGCTGACTGATTTGCACATGGCTGGATCCCGTTTGCAATGGCGCAGACGGGCTAAAAAACGGTGGTGTGGAAGGTTGCCCAGAGCAATTGCCAGTGGTTCAGATTCATTCAAAACCTTCCACCCATCACTTTTGTGGTCACAGTTTGTCTCTCCATGTGAGAGAGGGTATGCCCAGACGTAGGGTCCCTTGCTCGCTGCGCCATAGGGAACCAGGCTGCACCTCACTGAGGAGGTCCATCAAGGCCGAAACATGTCTAGGGTTGCTTGGATTTCTGTGCTAGGGGACCTGGCCTAGCAGTTCGGGCTGGGCTGCTACCATTGGTGGCGGCAGCTGACTGATTTGCACATGGCTGGATCCCGTTTGCAATGGCGCAGACGGGCTAAAAAACGGTGGTGTGGAAGGTTGCCCAGAGCAATTGCCAGTGGTTCAGATTCATTCAAAACCTTCCACCCCTCACTTTTGTGGTCACAGTTTGTCTCTCCATGTGAGAGAGGGTATGCCCAGACGTGCGTCCCTTGCTCGCTGCCCCATAGGGAACCAGGCTGCACCTCACTGAGGAGGTCCATCAAGGCCTAAACATGTCTGGGGTTGCTTGGTTTTCTGTGCAGAGGGGACCTGGTTTAGCAGTTCGGGCTGGGCTGCTACCATTGGTGGCGGCAGCTGACTTATTTGCACATGGCTGGACCCCTTTTGCAATGGCGCAGACGGGCTAAAAACAGTGGTGTGGAAGGTGGCCCAGAGCAATTGCCAGTGGCTCAGATTCATTCGAAACCTTCCACCCATCACTTTTGTGGTCACAGTTTGTCTCTCCATGTGAGAGAGGGTATGCTCAGACGTGGGTCCCTTGCTCACTGCGCCATAGGGAACCAGGCTGCACCTCACTGAGGAGGTCCATCAAGGCCGAAAAATGCCTGGGGTTGCTTGGTTTTCTGGGCAGAGGGGACCTGGCCTAGCAGTTCGGGCTGGGCTGCTACCATTGGTGGCGGCAGCTGACTGACTTGCACATGGCTGGACCCCTTTTGCAATGGCGCAGACGGGCTAAAAAACGGTTGTGTGGAAGGTTGCCCTGAGCAATTGCCAGTGGTTCAGATTAATTCAAAACCTTCCACCCATCACTTTTGTGGTCACAGTTTGTCTCTCCATGTGAGAGAGGGTATGCCCAGACGTGGGTCCCTTGCTCGCTGCAGCATAGGGAACCAGGCTGCACCTCACTGAGGAGGTTCATCAAGGCCGAAACATGTCTGGGGATGCTTGGTTTTCTGTGCAGAGGGGACCTGGTTTAGCAGTTCGGGCTGGGCTGCTACCATTGGTGGCGGCAGCTGACTTATTTGCACATGGCTGGACCCCTTTTGCAATGGCGCAGACGGGCTAAAAAACAGTGGTGTGGAAGGTTGCCCAGAGCAATTGCCAGTGGCTCAGATTCATTCGAAACCTTCCACCCATCCCTTTTATGGTCACAGTTTGTCTCTCCATGTGAGAGAGTGTATGCCCAGATGTGGGTCCCTTGCTCACTGCGCCATAGGGAACCAGGCTGCACGTCACTGAGGAGGTCCATCAAGGCCGAAACATGTCTGGGATTGCTTGGTTTTCTGTGCAGAGGGGACCTGGCCTAGCAGTTCGGGCTGGGCTGCTACCATTGGTGGCGGCAGCTGACTGATTTGCACATGGCTGGACCCCTTTTGCAATGGCGCAGACGGGCTAAAAAACGGTGGTGTGGAAGGTTGCCCAGAGCAATTGCCAGTGGTTCAGATTCATTCAAAACCTTCCACCCATCACTTTTGTGGTCACAGTTTGACTCTCCATGTGATTGAGGGTATGCCCAGACATGGGTTCCTTCCTCGCTGCGATATAGGGAACCAGGCTGCACCTCACTGAGGAGGTCCATCAAGGCCGAAACAGGTCTGGGGTTTCTTGGTTTTCTGTGCAGAGGGGACCTGGCATAGCAGTTTTCGCTGGGCTGCTACCATTGGTTGCGGCAGCTGACTGATTTGCACATGGCTGGACCCCTTTTGCAATGGCGCAGACGGGCTAAAAAACGGCGGTGTGGAAGGATGCCCAGAGCAATTGCCAGTGGTTCAGATTCATTCGAAACCTTCCACCCATCACTTTTGTGGTCACAGTTTGTCTCTCCATGTGAGAGAGGGTATGCCCAGACGTGGGTCCCTTGCTCGCTGCGCCATAGGGAACCAGGCTGCACCTCACTGAGGAGGTCCATCAAGGCCGAAAAATGTCTGGGGTTGCTTGGTTTTCTGGGCAGAGGGGACCTGGCCTAGCAGTTCGGGCTGGGCTGCTACCATTCGTGGCGGCAGCTGACTGATTTTCAAATGGCTGGACCCCTTTTGCAATGGCGCAGACAGGCTAAAAAACAGTGGTGTGGAAGGTTGCCCAGAGAAATTGCCAGTGGCTCAGATTCATTGGAAACCTTCCACCCATCCCTTTTATGGTCACAGTTTGTCCCTCCATGCGAGAGAGGGTATGCCCAGACGTGGGTCCCTTGCTCACTGCGCCGTAGGGAACCAGGCTGCACCTCATTGAGGAGGTCCATCAAGGCCAAAAAATGTCTGGGGTTACTTGGTTTTCTGGGCAGAGGGGACCTGGCCTAGCAGTTCGGGTTGGGCTGCTACCATTGGTGGCGGCAGCTGACTATTTGCACATGGCTGGACCCCTTTTGCAATGGTGCAGACGGGCTAAAAACAGTGGTGTGGGAGGTTGCCCAGAGCAATTGCCAGTAGTTCAGATTAATTTGAAACCTTCCAGCCATCACTTTTGTGGTCACAGTTTGTCTCTGCATGTGAGAGCGGGTATGCCCAGACGTGGGTCCCTTGCTCGCTGCGTCATAGGGAACCAGGCTGCACCTCACTGAGGAGGTCCGTCAAGGCCGAAACATGTCTGGGGTTGCTTGGTTTTCTGTGCAGAGGGGACCTGGCCTAGCAGTTCGGGTTGGGCTTCTACCATTGGTGGCGGCAGCTGACTGATTTACACATGGCTGGACCCCTTTTGCAGTGGTGCAGACGGGCTAAAAAACGGTGGTGTGGAAGGTTGCCCAGAGCAATTGCCAGTGGTTCAGATTCATTCGAAACCTTCCACCCATCACTTTTGTGGTCACAGTTTGTCTCTCCATGTGAGAGAGGGTATGCCCAGACGTGGGTCCCTTGCTCACTGCGCCATAGGGAACCAGGCTGCACCTCACTGAGGAGGTCCATCAAGGCCGAAAAATGCCTGGGGTTGCTTGGTTTTCTGTGCAGAGGGGACCTTGCCTAGCAGTTCGGGTTGGGCTGCTACCATTGGTGGCGGCAGCTGACTGATTTGCACATGGCTGGACCCCTTTTGCAATGGTGCAGACGGGCTAAAAAACAGTGGTGTGGAAGGTTGCCCAGAGCAATTGCCAGTGGTTCAGATTAATTCGGAACCTTCCACCCATCACTTTTGTGGTCACAGTTTGTCTCTCCATGTGAGAGAGTGTATGCCCAGACGTGGGTCCCTTGCTCGCTGCGCCATAGGGAACCAGGCTGCACCTCACTGAGGAGGTCCATCAAGGCTGAAACATGTCTGGGGTTGCTTGGTTTTCTGTGCAGAGGGGACCTGGCCTACCAGTTCAGGCTGGGCTGCTACCATTGGTGGCAGCAGCTGCCTGATTTGCCCATGGCTGGAACCCTTTTGCAATGGCGCAGACTGGCTAAAAAACGGTGGTGTGGAAGGTTGCCCAGAGCAATTGCCAGCGGTTCAGATTAATTCAAAACCTTCCACCCATCACTTTTGTGGTCAAAGTTTGTCTCTCCATGTGAGAGAGGGTATGCCCAGACGTGGGTCCCTTGCTCACTGCGCCATAGGGAACCAGGCTGCACCTCACTGACTAGGTCATCAAGGCCGAAACATGTCTGGGGTTGCTTGTTTTCTGGGCAGAGGGGACCTGGCCTAGCAGTTCGGGCTGGGCTGCTACCATTGGTGGCGGCAGCTGACTGATTTGCACATGGCTGGACCCCTTTTGCAATGGCGCAGACAGGCTAAAAAACTGTGGTGTGGAAGGTTGCCCAGAGCAATTGCCAGTGGCTCAGATTCATTCAAAACCTTCCACCCATCCCTTTTATGGTCACAGTTTGTCTCTCCATGTGAGAGAGGGTATGCCCAGACCTGGGTCCCTTGCTCGCTGCGCCATAGGGAACCAGGCTGCACCTCACTGAGGAGGTCCGTCAAGGCTGAAACATGTCTGGGGTTGCTTGGTTTTCTGTGCAGACGGGACCTGGCCTAGCAGTTCAGGCTGGGCTGCTACCATTGGTGGCGGCAGCTGACTGACTTGCACATGGCTGGACCCCTTTTGCAATGGCGCAGACGGGCTAAAAAACGGTGGTGTGGAAGGTTGCCCAGAGCAATTGCCAGTGGTACAGATTAATTCAAAACCTTCCACCCATCACTTTTGTGGTCACAGTTTTCCTCTCCATGTGAGAGAGGGTATGCCCAGACGTGGGTCCCTTGCTCGCTGCAGCATAGGGAACCAGGCTGCACCTCACTGAGGAGGTTCATTAAGGCCGAAACATGTCTGGGGATTCTTGGTTTTCTGTGCAGAGGGGACCTGGTTTAGCAGTTCGGGCTGGGCTTCTACCATTGGTGGCGGCAGCTGACTTATTTGCACATGGCTGGACCCCTTTTGCAATGGCGCAGACGGGCTAAAAAACAGTGGTGTGGAAGGTTGCCCAGAGCAATTGCCAGTGGCTCAGATTCATTCGAAACCTTCCACCCATCCCTTTTATGGTCACAGTTTGTCTCTCCATGTGAGAGAGTGTATGCCCAGATGTGGGTCCCTTGCTCACTGCGCCATAGGGAACCAGGCTGCAACTCACTGAGGAGGTCCATAAAGGCCGAAACATGTCTGGGGATGCTTGGTTTTCTGTGCAGAGGGGACCTGGCCTAGCAGTTCGGGCTGGGCTGCTATCATTGGTGGCGGCAGCTGACTGATTTGCACATGGCTGGATCCCGTTTGCAATGGCGCAGACGGGCTAAAAAACGGTGGTGTGGAAGGTTGCCCAGAGCAATTGCCAGTGGTTCAGATTCATTCAAAACCTTCCACCCATCACTTTTGTGGTCACAGTTTGTCTCTCCATGTGAGAGAGAGTATGCCCAGACGTAGGGTCCCTTGCTCGCTGCGCCATAGGGAACCAGGCTGCACCTCACTGAGGAGGTCCATCAAGGCCGAAACATGTCTAGGGTTGCTTGGATTTCTGTGCTAGGGGACCTGGCCTAGCAGTTCGGGCTGGGCTGCTACCATTGGTGGCGGCAGCTGACTGATTTGCACATGGCTGGATCCCGTTTGCAATGGCGCAGACGGGCTAAAAAACGGTGGTGTGGAAGGTTGCCCAGAGCAATTGCCAGTGGTTCAGATTCATTCAAAACCTTCCACCCCTCACTTTTGTGGTCACAGTTTGTCTCTCCATGTGAGAGAGGGTATGCCCAGACGTGCGTCCCTTGCTCGCTGCCCCATAGGGAACCAGGCTGCACCTCTCTGAGGAGGTCCATCAAGGCCTAAACATGTCTGGGGTTGCTTGGTTTTCTGTGCAGAGGGGACCTGGTTTAGCAGTTCGGGCTGGGCTGCTACCATTGGTGGCGGCAGCTGACTTATTTGCACATGGCTGGATCCCTTTTGCAATGGCGCAGACGGGCTAAAAACAGTGGTGTGGAAGGTTGCCCAGAGCAATTGCCAGTGGCTCAGATTCATTTGAAACCTTCCACCCATCCATTTTATGGTCGCAGTTTGTCTCTCCATGTGAGAGAGTGTATGCCCAGATGTGGGTCCCTTGCTCACTGCGCCATAGGGAACCAGGCTGCACCTCACTGAGGAGGTCCATCAAGGCCGAAACATGTCTGGGGTTGCTTGGTTTTCTGTGCAGAGGGGACCTGGCCTAGCAGTTCGGGCTGGGCTGCCACCATTTGTGGCGGCAACTGACTGATTTGCACATGGCTGGACCCCTTTTGCAATGGTGCAGAAGGGCTAAAAAATGGTGGTGTGGAAGGTTGCCCAGAGCAATTGCCAGTGGTTCAGATTAATTCAAAACCTTCCACCCATCACTTTTGTGGTCACAGTTTGTCTCTCCATGTGAGAGAGGGTATGCCCAGACGTGGGTCCCTTGCTCGCTGCGTCATAGGGAACCAGGCTGCACCTCACTGAGGAGGTCCATCGAGGCCGAAACATGTCTTGGGTTGCTTGGTTTTCTGGGCAGAGGGGACCTGGCCTAGCAGTTCGGGCTGGGCTGCTACCATTGGTGGCGGCTGCTGACTGATTTGCACATGGCTGGACCCCTTTTGCAATGGTGCAGAAGGGCTAAAAAACGGTGGTGTGGAAGGTTGCCCAGAGCAATTGCCAGTGGTTCAGATTAATTCAAAACCTTCCACCCATCACTTTTGTGGTCACAGTTTGTCTCTCCATGTGAGAGAGGGTATGCCCAGACGTGCGTCCCTTGCTCGCTGCCCCATAGGGAACCAGGCTGCACCTCACTGAGGACGTCCATCAAGGCCGAAACAGGTCTGGGGTTTCTTGGTTTTCTGTGCAGAGGGGACCTGGCATAGCAGTTTTGGCTGGGCTGCTACCATTGGTTGCGGCAGCTGACTGATTTGCACATGGCTGGACCCCTTTTGCAATGGCGCAGACGGGCTAAAAAATGGTGGTGTGGATGGTTGCCCAGAGCAATTGCCAGTGGTTCAGATTCATTTGAAACCTTCCACCCATCACTTTTGTGGTCACAGTTTGTCTCTCCATGTGAGAGAGGGTATGCCCATTCGTGGGTCCCTTGCTCACTGCGCCATAGGGAACCAGGCTGCACCTCACTGAGGAGGTCCATCAAGGCCGAAAAATGTCTGGGGTTGCTTGGTTTTCTGGGCAGAGGGGACCTGGCCTAGCAGTTCGTGCTGGGCTGCTACCATTGGTGGCGGCAGCTGACTGATTTGCAAATGGCTGGACCCCTTTTGCAATGGCGCAGACAGGGTAAAAAACAGTGGTGTGGAAGGTTGCCCAGAGCAATTGCCAGTGGCTCAGATTCATTCAAAACCTTCCACCCATCCCTTTTATGGTCACAGTTTGTCTCTCCATGTGAGAGAGGGTATGCCCAGACGTGGGTCCCTTGCTCACTGCACCATAGGGAACCAGGCTGCACCTCACTGAGGAGGTCCATCAAGGCCAAAAAATGTCTGGGGTTACTTGGTTTTCTGTGCAGAGGGGACCTGGCCTAGCAGTTCGGGTTGGGCTGCTACCATTGGTGGCGGCAGCTGACTATTTGCACATGGCTGGACCCCTTTTGCAATGGTGCAGACGGGCTAAAAACAGTGGTGTGGAAGGTTGCCCAGAGCAATTGCCAGTGGTTCAGATTAATTCGAAACCTTCCACCCATCACTTTTGTGGTCACAGTTTGTCTCTCCATGTGAGAGAGGGTATGCCCAGACGTGGGTCCCTTGCTCGCTGCGTCATAGGGAACCAGGCTGCACCTCACTGAGGAGGTCCGTCAAGGCTGAAACATGTCTGGGGTTGCTTGGTTTTCTGTGCAGAGGGGACCTGGCCTAGCAGTTCGAGCTGGGCTGCTACCATTGGTGGCGCTAGCTGACTGATTTGCACATTCCTGGACCCCTTTTGCAATGGCGCAGACGGGCTAAAAAATTGTGGTGTGGAAGGTTGCCCAGAGCAATTGCCAGTGGTTCAGATTAATTCAAAACCTTCCACCCATCACTTTTATGGTCACAGTTTGTCTCTCCATGTGAGAGAGGGTATGCACAGACGTGGGTTCCTTGCTCGCTGCGCCATAGGGAACCAGGCTGCACCTCACAGAGGAGTTCCATCAAGGCCGAAACATGTCTGGGGTTGCTTGGTTTTCTGTGCAGAGGGGACCTGGCCTAGCAGTTCGGGTTGGGCTGCTACCATTGGTGGCGGCAGCTGACTGATTTACACATGGCTGGACCCCTTTTGCAATGGTGCAGACGGGCTAAAAAACTGTGGTGTGGACGGTTGCCCAGAGCAATTGCCAGTGGTTCAGATTCATTTGAAACCTTCCACCCATCACTTTTGTGGTCACAGTTTGTCTCTCCATGTGAGAGAGGGTATGCCCAGACGTGGGTCCCTTGCTCGCTGCGCCATAGGGAACCAGGCTGCACCTCACTGAGGAGGTCCATCAAGGCCGAAACACGTCTGAGGTTGCTTGTTTTTCTGTGCAGAGGGGACCTGGTTTAGCAGTTTGGGCTGGGCTGCTACCATTGGTGGCGGCAGCTGACTTATTTGCACATGGCTGGACCCCTTTTGCAATGGCGCAGACGGGCTAAAAAACGGTGGTGTGGAAGGTTGCCCAGAGCAATTGCCAGTGGTTGAGATTCATTCGAAACCTTCCACCCATCACTTTTGTGTTCACAGTTTGTCTCTCCATGTGAGAGAGGGTATGCCCAGATGTGGGTCCCTTGCTCGCTATGCCATAGGGAACCAGGCTGCACCTCACTGAGGAGGTCCATCAAAGCTGAAAAATGTCTGGGGTTGCTTGGTTTTCTGTGCAGAGGGGACCTGGCCTACCAGTTCAGGCTGGGCTGCTACCATTGGTGGCGGCAGCTGCCTGATTTGCCCATGGCTGGACCCCTTTTGCAATGGCGCAGACGGGCTAAAAAATGGTGGTGTGGAAGGTTGCCCAGAGCAATTGCCAGTGGTTCAGATTAATTCGAAACCTTCCACCCATCACTTTTGTGGTCACAGTTTGTCTCTCCATGTGAGAGAGGGTATGCCCAGACGTGGGTCCCTTGCTCGCTGCGCCATAGGGAACCAGGCTGCACCTCACTGAGGAGGTCCATCAAGGCTGAAAAATGTCTGGGGTTGCTTGGTTTTCTGTGCAGAGGGGACCTGGTTTTGCAGTTCGGGCTGGGCTGCTACCATTGGTGGCTGCAGCTGACTTATTTGCACATGGCTGGACCCCTTTTTCAATGGCGCAGACGGGCTGAAAAACATTGGTGTGGAAGGTTGCCCAGAGCAATTGCCAGTGGCTCAGATTCATTCGAAACCTTCCACCCATCCCTTTTATGGTCACAGTTTGTCTCTCCATGTGAGAGAGGGTATGTCCAGATGTGGGTTCCTTGCTCACTGCGCCATAGGGAACCAGGCTGCACCTCACTGAGGAGGTCCATCAAGGCCAAAACATTTCTGCGGTTACTTGGTTTTCGGTGCAGAGGGGACCTGGCCTAGCAGTTCGGGCTGGCCTGCTACCATTGATGGCGGCAGCTGACTGATTTGCACATGGCTGGACCCCTTTTGCAATGGTGCAGATGGGCTAAAAAACAGTGGTGTGGAAGGTTGCCCAGAGCAATTGCCAGTGGTTCAGATTAATTTGAAACCTTCCACCCATCACTTTTGTGGTCACAGTTTGTCTCTGCATGTGAGAGAGGGTATGCCCAGACGTGGGTCCCTTGCTCGCTGCGCCATAGGGAACCAGGCTGCACCTCACTGAGGAGGTCCGTCAAGGCTGAAACATGTCTGGGGTTGCTTGGTTTTCTGTGCAGAGGGGACCTGGCCTAGCAGTTCGGGCAGGGCTGCTACCATTGGTGGCGGCAGCTGACTTATTTGCACATGGCTGGACCCCTTTTGCAATGGCGCAGACGGGATAAAAAACATTGGTGTGGAAGGTTGCCCAGAGCAATTGCCAGTGGTTGAGATTCATTCAAAACCTTCCACCCATCACTTTTGTGTTCACAGTTTGTCTCTCCATGTGAGAGAGGGTATGCCCAGACCTGGGTCCCTTGCTCGCTGCGCCATAGGGAACCAGGCTGCACCTCACTGAGGAGGTCCATCAAGGCCGAAACATGTCTGGGGTTGCTTGGTTTTCTGGGCAGAGGAGACCTGGCTTAGCAGTTCGGGCTGGGCTGCTACCATTGGTGGCTGCAGCTGACTGATTTGCACATGGCTGGACCCCTTTTGCAATGGCGCAGACAGGCTAAAAAACAGTGGTGTGGAAGGTTGCCCAGAGCAATTGCCAGTGGCTCAGATTCATTCGAAACCTTCCACCCATCCCTTTTATGGTCACAGTTTGTCTCTCCATGTGAGAGAGGGTATGCCCAGACGTGGGTCCCTTGCTCACTGCGCCATAGGGAACCAGGCTGCACCTCACTGAGGAGGTCCATCAAGGCCGAAACATGTCTGGGGTTGCTTGGTTTTCTGGGCAGAGGGGACCTGGCCTAGCAGTTCGGGCTGGGCTGCTACCATTGGTGGTGGCAGCTGACTGATTTGCACATGGCTGGACCCCTTTTGCAATGGCGCAGACAGGCTAAAAAACAGTGGTGTGGAAGGTTGCCCAGAGAAATTGCCAGTGGCTCAGATTCATTCAAAACCTTCCACCCATCCCTTTTATGGTCACAGTTTGTCTCTCCATGTGAGAGAGGGTATGCCCAGACGTGGGTCCCTTGCTCACTGCGCCATAGGGAACCAGGCTGCACCTCACTGAGGAGGTCCATCAAGGCCGAAAAATGTCTGGGGTTGCTTGGTTTTCTGTGCAGAGGGGACCTGGCCTAGCAGTTCGGGTTGGGCTGCTACCATTGGTGGCGGCAGCTGACTGATTTGCACATGGCTGGACCCCTTTTGCAATGGTGCAGACGGGCTAAAAAACAATGGTGTGGAAGGTTGCCCAGAGCAATTGCCAGTGGTTCAGATTCATTCGAAACCTTCCACCCATCACTTTTGTGGTCACAGTTTGTCTCTCCATGTGAGAGAGGGTATGCCCAGACATGGGTCCCTTGCTCGCTGCGCCATAGGGAACCAGGCTGCACCTCACTGAGGAGGTCCATCAAGGCTGAAACATGTCTGGGGTTGCTTGGTTTTCTGTGCAGAGGGGACCTGGCCTACCAGTTCAGGCTGGGCTGCTACCATTGGTGGCGGCAGCTGCCTGATTTGCCCATGGCTGGACCCCTTTTGCAATGGCGCAGACGGGCTAAAAAACGGTGGTGTGGAAGATTGCCCAGAGCAATTGCCAGTGGTTCAGATTAATTCGAAACCTTCCACCCATCACTTTTGTGGTCACAGTTTGTCTCTCCATGTGAGAGAGGGTATGCCCAGACGTGGGTCCCTTGCTCGCTGCACCATAGGGAACCAGGCTGCACCTCACTGAGGAGGTCCGTCAAGGCTGAAACATGTCTGGGGTTGCTTGGTTTTCTGTGCAGAGGGGACCTGGCCTAGCAGTTCGGGCTGGGCTGCTACCATTGGTGGCGGCAGCTGACTGACTTGCACATGGCTGGACCCCTTTTGCAATGGCGCAGACGGGCTAAAAAACGGTTGTGTGGAAGGTTGCCCTGAGCAATTGCCAGTGGTTCAGATTAATTCAAAACCTTCCACCCATCACTTTTGTGGTCACAGTTTGTCTCTCCATGTGAGAGAGGGTATGCCCAGACGTGGGTCCCTTGCTCGCTGCAGCATAGGGAACCAGGCTGCACCTCACTGAGGAGGTTCATCAAGGCCGAAACATGTCTGGGGATGCTTGGTTTTCTGTGCAGAGGGGACCTGGTTTAGAAGTTCGGGCTGGGCTGCTACCATTGGTGGCGGCAGCTGACTTATTTGCACATGGCTGGACCCCTTTTGCAATGGCGCAGACGGGCTAAAAAACAGTGGTGTGGAAGGTTGCCCAGAGCAATTGCCAGTGGCTCAGATTCATTCGAAACCTTCCACCCATCCCTTTTATGGTCACAGTTTGTCTCTCCATGTGAGAGAGTGTATGCGCAGATGTGGGTCCCTTGCTCACTGCGCCATAGGGAACCAGGTTGCACGTCACTGAGGAGGTCCATCAAGGCCGAAACATGTCTGGGGTTGCTTGGTTTTCTGTGCAGAGGGGACCTGGCCTAGCAGTTCGGGCTGGGCTGCTACCATTGGTGGCGGCAGCTGACTGATTTGCACATGGCTGGACCCCTTTTGCAATGGTGCAGACGGGCTAAAAAACAGTGGTGTGGAAGGTTGCCCAGAGCAATTGCCAGTGGTTCAGATTCATTCAAAACCTTCCACCCATCACTTTTGTGGTCACAGTTTGTCTCTCCATGTGAGAGAGGGTATGCCCAGACGTAGGGTCCCTTGCTCGCTGCGCCATAGGGAACCAGGCTGCACCTCACTGACGAGGTCCATCAAGGCCGAAACATGTCTAGGGTTGCTTGGATTTCTGTGCTAGGGGACCTGGCCTAGCAGTTCGGGCTGGACTGTTACCATTGGTGGCGGCAGCTGACTGATTTGCACATGGCTGGACCCCTTTTGCAATGGCGCAGACGGGCTAATAAAACGGTGGTGTGGAAGGTTGCCCATAGCAATTGCCAGTGGTTCAGATTCATTCGAAACCTTCCACCCATCACTTTTGTGGTCACAGTTTGTCTCTCCATGTGAGAGAGGGTATGCCCAGACCTGGGTCCCTTGCTCGCTGCGCCATAGGGAACCAGGCTGCACCTCACTGAGGAGGTCCATCAAGGCCGAAACATGTCTGGGGTTGCTTGGTTTTCTGGGCAGAGGAGACCTGGCTTAGCAGTTCGGGCTGGGCTGCTACCATTGGTGGCTGCAGCTGACTGATTTGCACATGGCTGGACCCCTTTTGCAATGGCGCAGACAGGCTAAAAAACAGTGGTGTGGAAGGTTGCCCAGAGCAATTGCCAGTGGCTCAGATTCATTCGAAACCTTCCACCCATCCCTTTTATGGTCACAGTTTGTCTCTCCATGTGAGAGAGGGTATGCCCAGACGTGGGTCCCTTGCTCACTGCGCCATAGGGAACCAGGCTGCACCTCACTGAGGAGGTCCATCAAGGCCGAAACATGTCTGGGGTTGCTTGGTTTTCTGGGCAGAGGGGACCTGGCCTAGCAGTTCGGGCTGGGCTGCTACCATTGGTGGTGGCAGCTGACTGATTTGCACATGGCTGGACCCCTTTTGCAATGGCGCAGACAGGCTAAAAAACAGTGGTGTGGAAGGTTGCCCAGAGAAATTGCCAGTGGCTCAGATTCATTCAAAACCTTCCACCCATCCCTTTTATGGTCACAGTTTGTCTCTCCATGTGAGAGAGGGTATGCCCAGACGTGGGTCCCTTGCTCACTGCGCCATAGGGAACCAGGCTGCACCTCACTGAGGAGGTCCATCAAGGCCGAAAAATGTCTGGGGTTGCTTGGTTTTCTGTGCAGAGGGGACCTGGCCTAGCAGTTCGGGTTGGGCTGCTACCATTGGTGGCGGCAGCTGACTGATTTGCACATGGCTGGACCCCTTTTGCAATGGTGCAGACGGGCTAAAAAACAATGGTGTGGAAGGTTGCCCAGAGCAATTGCCAGTGGTTCAGATTCATTCGAAACCTTCCACCCATCACTTTTGTGGTCACAGTTTGTCTCTCCATGTGAGAGAGGGTATGCCCAGACATGGGTCCCTTGCTCGCTGCGCCATAGGGAACCAGGCTGCACCTCACTGAGGAGGTCCATCAAGGCTGAAACATGTCTGGGGTTGCTTGGTTTTCTGTGCAGAGGGGACCTGGCCTACCAGTTCAGGCTGGGCTGCTACCATTGGTGGCGGCAGCTGCCTGATTTGCCCATGGCTGGACCCCTTTTGCAATGGCGCAGACGGGCTAAAAAACGGTGGTGTGGAAGATTGCCCAGAGCAATTGCCAGTGGTTCAGATTAATTCGAAACCTTCCACCCATCACTTTTGTGGTCACAGTTTGTCTCTCCATGTGAGAGAGGGTATGCCCAGACGTGGGTCCCTTGCTCGCTGCACCATAGGGAACCAGGCTGCACCTCACTGAGGAGGTCCGTCAAGGCTGAAACATGTCTGGGGTTGCTTGGTTTTCTGTGCAGAGGGGACCTGGCCTAGCAGTTCGGGCTGGGCTGCTACCATTGGTGGCAGCAGCTGACTGACTTGCACATGGCTGGACCCCTTTTGCAATGGCGCAGACGGGCTAAAAAACGGTTGTGTGGAAGGTTGCCCTGAGCAATTGCCAGTGGTTCAGATTAATTCAAAACCTTCCACCCATCACTTTTGTGGTCACAGTTTGTCTCTCCATGTGAGAGAGGGTATGCCCAGACGTGGGTCCCTTGCTCGCTGCAGCATAGGGAACCAGGCTGCACCTCACTGAGGAGGTTCATCAAGGCCGAAACATGTCTGGGGATGCTTGGTTTTCTGTGCAGAGGGGACCTGGTTTAGAAGTTCGGGCTGGGCTGCTACCATTGGTGGCGGCAGCTGACTTATTTGCACATGGCTGGACCCCTTTTGCAATGGCGCAGACGGGCTAAAAAACAGTGGTGTGGAAGGTTGCCCAGAGCAATTGCCAGTGGCTCAGATTCATTCGAAACCTTCCACCCATCCCTTTTATGGTCACAGTTTGTCTCTCCATGTGAGAGAGTGTATGCGCAGATGTGGGTCCCTTGCTCACTGCGCCATAGGGAACCAGGTTGCACGTCACTGAGGAGGTCCATCAAGGCCGAAACATGTCTGGGGTTGCTTGGTTTTCTGTGCAGAGGGGACCTGGCCTAGCAGTTCGGGCTGGGCTGCTACCATTGGTGGCGGCAGCTGACTGATTTGCACATGGCTGGACCCCTTTTGCAATGGTGCAGACGGGCTAAAAAACAGTGGTGTGGAAGGTTGCCCAGAGCAATTGCCAGTGGTTCAGATTCATTCAAAACCTTCCACCCATCACTTTTGTGGTCACAGTTTGTCTCTCCATGTGAGAGAGGGTATGCCCAGACGTAGGGTCCCTTGCTCGCTGCGCCATAGGGAACCAGGCTGCACCTCACTGACGAGGTCCATCAAGGCCGAAACATGTCTAGGGTTGCTTGGATTTCTGTGCTAGGGGACCTGGCCTAGCAGTTCGGGCTGGACTGTTACCATTGGTGGCGGCAGCTGACTGATTTGCACATGGCTGGACCCCTTTTGCAATGGCGCAGACGGGCTAATAAAACGGTGGTGTGGAAGGTTGCCCAGAGCAATTGCCAGTGGTTCAGATTCATTCAAAACCTTCCACCCATCACTTTTGTGGTCACAGTTTGACTCTCCATGTGATTGAGGGTATGCCCAGACGTGGGTCCCTTGCTCGCTGCGCCATAGTGAACCAGGCTGCACCTCACTGAGGAGGTCCATCAAGGCCGAAAAATGTCTGGGGTTGCTTGGTTTTCTGGGCAGAGGGGACCTGGCCTAGCAGTTCGGGCTGGGCTGCTACCATTGGTGGCGGCAGCTGACTGATTTGCAAATGGCTGGACCCCTTTTGCAATGGCGCAGACAGGCTAAAAAACAGTGGTGTGAAAGGTTGCCCAGAGAAATTGCCAGTGGCTCAGATTCATTCGAAACCTTCCACCCATCCCTTTTATGGTCACAGTTTGTCCCTCCATGCGAGAGAGGGTATGCCCAGACGTGGGTCCCTTGCTCACTGCGCCATAGGGAACCAGGCTGCACCTCACTGAGGAGGTCCATCAAGGCCAAAAAATGTCTGGGGTTACTTGGTTTTCTGGGCAGAGGGGACCTGGCCTAGCAGTTCGGGTTGGGCTGCTACCATTGGTGGCGGCAGCTGACTATTTGCACATGGCTGGACCCCTTTTGCAATGGTGCAGACGGGCTAACAACAGTGGTGTGGAAGGTTGCCCAGAGCAATTGCCAGTAGTTCAGATTAATTTGAAACCTTCCAGCCATCACTTTTGTAGTCACAGTTTGTCTCTGCATGTGAGAGCGGGTATGCCCAAACGTGGGTCCCTTGCTCGCTGCGTCATAGGGAACCAGGCTGCACCTCACTGAGGAGGTCCGTCAAGGCCGAAACATGTCTGGGGTTGCTTGATTTTCTGTGCAGAGGGGACCTGGCCTAGCAGTTCGGGTTGGGCTGCTACCATTGGTGGCAGCAGCTGACTGATTTACACATGGCTGGACCCCTTTTGCAATGGTGCAGACGGGCTAAAAAACGGTGGTGTGGAAGGTTGCCCAGAGCAATTGCCAGTGGTTCAGATTCATTCGAAACCTTCCACCCATCACTTTTGTGGTCACAGTTTGTCTCTCCATGTGAGAGAGGGTATGCCCAGACGTGGGTCCCTTGCTCACTGTGCCATAGGGAACCAGGCTGCACCTCACTGAGGAGGTCCATCAAGGCTGAAAAATGCCTGGGGTTGCTTGGTTTTCTGTGCAGAGGGGACCTGGCCTAGCAGTTCGGGTTGGGCTGCTACCATTGGTGGCGGCAGCTGACTGATTTGCACATGGCTGGACCCCTTTTGCAATGGCGCAGACGGGCTAAAAAACGGTGGTGTGGAAGGTTGCCCAGAGCAATTGCCAGTGGTTCAGATTAATTCAAAACCTTCCACCCATCACTTTTGTGGTCAAAGTTTGTCTCTCCATGTGAGAGAGGGTATGCCCAGACGTGGGTCCCTTGCTCACTGCGCCATAGGGAACCAGGCTGCACCTCACTGAGGAGGTCCATCAAGGCCGAAACATGTCTGGGGTCGCTTGGTTTTCTGGGCAGAGGGGACCTGGCCTAGCAGTTCAGGCTGGGCTGCTACCATTGGTGGCGGCAGCTGACTGACTTGCACATGGCTGGACCCCTTTTGCAATGGCGCAGACGGGCTAAAAAACGGTTGTGTGGAAGGTTGCCCTGAGCAATTGCCAGTGGTTCAGATTAATTCAAAACCTTCCACCCATCACTTTTGTGGTCACAGTTTGTCCCTCCATGTGAGAGAGGGTATGCCCAGACGTGAGTCCCTTGCTCGCTGCAGCATAGGGAACCAGGCTGCACCTCACTGAGGAGGTTCATCAAGGCCGAAACATGTCTGGGGATGCTTGGTTTTCTATGCAGAGGGGACCTGGTTTAGCAGTTCGGGCTGGGCTGCTACCATTGGTGGCGGCAGCTGACTTATTTGCACATGGCTGGACCTCTTTTGCAATGGCGCAGACGGGCTAAAAAACAGTGGTGTGGAAGGTTGCCCAGAGCAATTGCCAGTGGCTCAGATTCATTCGAAACCTTCCACCCATCCCTTTTATGGTCACAGTTTGTCTCTCCATGTGAGAGAGTGTATGCCCAGATGTGGGTCCCTTGCTCACTGCGCCATAGGGAACCAGGCTGCACGTCACTGAGGAGGTCCATCAAGGCCGAAACATGTCTGGGGTTGCTTGGTTTTCTGTGCAGAGGGGACCTGGCCTAGCAGTTCGGGCTGGGCTGTTACCATTGGTGGCGGCAGCTGACTGATTTGCACATGGCTGGACCCCTTTTGCAATGGCACAGACGGGCTAAAAAACGGTGGTGTGGAAGGTTGCCCAGAGCAATTGCCAGTGGTTCAGATTCATTCAAAACCTTCCACCCATCACTTTTGTGGTCACAGTTTGACTCTCCATGTGATTGAGGGTATGCCCAGACATGGGTTCCTTCCTCGCTGCGTCATAGGGAACCAGGCTGCACCTCACTGAGGAGGTCCATCAAGGCCGAAACAGGTCTGGGGTTTCTTGGTTTTCTGTGCAGAGGGGACCTTGCATAGCAGTTTTGGCTGGGCTGCTACCATTGGTTGCGGCAGCTGACTGATTTGCACATGGCTGGACCCCTTTTGCAATGGCGCAGACGGGCTAAAAAACGGCGGTGTGGAAGGATGCCCAGAGCAATTGCCAGTGGTTCAGATTCATTCGAAACCTTCCACCCATCACTTTTGTGGTCACAGTTTGTCTCTCCATGTGAGAGAGGGTATGCCCAGACGTGGGTCCCTTGCTCGCTGCGCCATAGGGAACCAGGCTGCACCTCACTGAGGAGGTCCATCAAGGCCGAAAAATGTCTGGGGTTGCTTGGTTTTCTGGGCAGAGGGGACCTGGCCTAGCAGTTCGGGTTGGGCTGCTACCATTGGTGGCGGCAGCTGACTATTTGCACATGGCTGGACCCCTTTTGCAATGGTGCAGATGGGCTAAAAACAGTGGTGTGGAAGGTTGCCCAGAGCAATTGCCAGTAGTTCAGATTAATTTGAAACCTTCCAGCCATCACTTTTGTGGTCACAGTTTGTCTCTGCATGTGAGAGTGGGTATGCCCAGACGTGGGTGCCTTGCTCGCTGCGTCATAGGGAACCAGGCTGCACCTCACTGAGGAGGTCCGTCAAGGCCGAAACATGTCTGGGGTTGCTTGGTTTTCTGTGCAGAGGGGACCTGGCCTAGCAGTTCGGGTTGGGCTGCTACCATTGGTGGCGGCAGCTGACTGATTTACACATGGCTGGACCCCTTTTGCAATGGTGCAGACGGGCTAAAAAACGGTGGTGTGGAAGGTTGCCCAGAGCAATTGCCAGTGGTTCAGATTCATTCGAAACCTTCCACCCATCACTTTTGTGGTCACAGTTTTTCTCTCCATGTGAGAGAGGGTATGCCCAGACGTGGGTCCCTTGCTCACTGCGCCATAGGGAACCAGGCTGCACCTCACTGAGGAGGTCCATCAAGGCTGAAAAATGCCTGGGGTTGCTTGGTTTTCTGTGCAGAGGGGACCTGGCCTAGCAGTTTGGGTTGGGCTGCTACCATTGGTGGCGGCAGCTGACTGATTTGCACATGGCTGGACCCCTTTTGCAATGGTGCAGACGGGCTAAAAAACTGTGGTGTGGAAGGTTGCCCAGAGCAATTGCCAGTGGTTCAGATTAATTCGAAACCTTCCACCCATCACTTTTGTGGTCACAGTTTGTCTCTCCATGTGAGAGAGGGTATGCCCAGACGTGGGTCCCTTGCTCGCTGCGACATAGGGAACCAGGCTGCACCTCACTGAGGAGGTCCATCAAGGCTGAAACATGTCTGGGGTTGCTTGGTTTTCTGTGCAGAGGGGACCTGGCCTACCAGTTCAGGCTGGGCTGCTACCATTGGTGGCAGCAGCTGCCTGATTTGCCCATGGCTGGAACCCTTTTGCAATGGCGCAGACGGGCTAAAAAACTGTGGTGTGGAAGGTTGCCCAGAGCAATTGCCAGTGGCTCAGATTCATTCAAAACCTTCCACCCATCCCTTTTATGGTCACAGTTTGTCTCTCCATGTGAGAGAGGGTATGCCCAGACGTGGGTCCCTTGCTCGCTGCGCCATAGGGAACCAGGCTGCACCTCACTGAGGAGGTCCATCAAGGCTGAAACATGTCTGGGGTTGCTTGATTTTTTTGTGCAGAGGGGACCTGGCCTACCAGTTCAGGCTGGGCTGCTACCATTGGTGGCAGCAGCTGCCTGATTTGCCCATGGCTGGACCCCTTTTGCAATGGCGCAGACGGGCTAAAAAACGGTGGTGTGGAAGATTGCCCAGAGCAATTGGAAGTGGTTCAGATTAATTCAAAACCTTCCACCCATCACTTTTGTGGTCACAGTTTGTCTCTCCATGTGAGAGAGGGTATGCCCAGACGTGGGTCCCTTGCTCGCTGCGCCATAGGGAACCAGGCTGCACCTCACTGAGGAGGTCCGTCAAGGCTGAAACATGTCTGGGGTTGCTTGGTTTTCTGTGCAGACGGGACATGGCCTAGCAGTTCGGGCTGGGCTGCTACCATTGGTGGCGGCAGCTGACTGACTTGCACATGGCTGGACCCCTTTTGCAATGGCGCAGACGGGCTAAAAAACGGTGGTGTGGAAGGTTGCCCAGAGCAATTGCCAGTGGTACAGATTAATTCAAAACCTTCCACCCATCACTTTTGTGGTCACAGTTTGTCTCTCCATGTGAGAGAGGGTATGCCCAGACGTGGGTCCCTTGCTCGCTGCAGCATAGGGAACCAGGCTGCACCTCACTGAGGAGGTTCATCAAGGCCGGAACATGTCTGGGGATTCTTGGTTTTCTGTGCAGAGGGGACCTGGTTTAGCAGTTCGGGCTGGGCTGCTACAATTGGTGGCGGCAGCTGACTTATTTGCACATGGCTGGACCCCTTTTGCAATGGCGCAGACGGGCTAAAAAACAGTGGTGTGGAAGGTTGCCCAGAGCAATTGCCAGTGGCTCAGATTCATTCAAAACCTTCCAACCATCCCTTTTATGGTCACAGTTTGTCTCTCCATGTGAGAGAGTGTATGCCCAGATGTGGGTCCCTTGCTCACTGCGCCATAGGGAACCAGGCTGCAACTCACTGAGGAGGTCCATCAAGGCCGAAACATGTCTGGGGATGCTTGGTTTTCTGTGCAGAGGGGACCTGGCCTAGCAGTTCGGGCTGGGCTGCTATCATTGGTGGCGGCAGCTGACTGATTTGCACATGGCTGGATCCCGTTTTCAATGGCGCAGACGGGCTAAAAAACGGTGGTGTGGAAGGTTGCCCAGAGCAATTGCCAGTGGTTCAGATTCATTCAAAACCTTCCACCCATCACTTTTGTGGTCACAGTTTGTCTCTCCATGTGAGAGAGGGTATGCCCAGACGTAGGGTCCCTTGCTCGCTGCGCCATAGGGAACCAGGCTGCACCTCACTGAGGAGGTCCATCAAGGCCGAAACATGTCTAGGGTTGCTTGGATTTCTGTGCTAGGGGACCTGGCCTAGCAGTTCGGGCTGGGCTGCTACCATTGGTGGCGGCAGCTGACTGATTTGCACATGGCTGGATCCCGTTTGCAATGGTGCAGACGGGCTAAAAAACGGTGGTGTGGAAGGTTGCCCAGAGCAATTGCCAGTGGTTCAGATTCATTCAAAACCTTCCACCCCTCACTTTTGTGGTCACAGTTTGTCTCTCCATGTGATAGAGGGTATGCCCAGACGTGCGTCCCTTGCTCGCTGCCCCATAGGGAACCAGGCTGCACCTCACTGAGGAGGTCCATCAAGGCCTAAACATGTCTGGGGTTGCTTGGTTTTCTGTGCAGAGGGGACCTGGTTTAGCAGTTCGGGCTGGGCTGCTACCATTGGTGGTGGCAGCTGACTTATTTGCAAATGGCTGGACCCCTTTTGCAATGGCGCAGACGGGCTAAAAACAGTGGTGTGGAAGGTTGCCCAGAGCAATTGCCAGTGGCTCAGATTCATTCGAAACCTTCCACCCATCCCTTTTATGGTTGCAGTTTGTCTCTCCATGTGAGAGAGTGTATGCCCAGATGTGGGTCCCTTGCTCACTGCGCCATAGGGAACCAGGCTGCACCTCACTGAGGAGGTCCATCAAGGCCGAAACATGTCTGGGGTTGCTTGGTTTTCTGTGCAGAGGGGACCTGGCCTAGCAGTTCGGGCTGGGCTGCTACCATTGGTGGCGGCAGCTGACTGATTTGCACATGGCTGGACCCCTTTTGCAATGGTGCAGATGGGCTAAAAAACAGTGGTGTGGAAGGTTGCCCAGAGCAATTGCCAGTGGTTCAGATTCATTCAAAACCTTCCACCCATCACTTTTGTGGTCACAGTTTGTCTCTCCATGTGAGAGAGGGTATGCCCAGACGTGGGTCCCTTGCTCACTGCGCCATAGGGAACCAGGCTGCACCTCACTGAGGAGGTCCATCAAGGCCGAAACAGGTCTGGGGTTTCTTGGTTTTCTGTGCAGAGGGGACCTGGCATAGCAGTTTTGGCTGGGCTGCTACCATTGGTTGCGGCAGCTGACTGATTTGCACATGGCTGGACCCCTTTTGCAATGGCGCAGACAGGCTAAAAAACGGTGGTGTGGATGGTTGCCCAGAGCAATTGCCAGTGGTTCAGATTCATTCGAAACCTTCCACCCATCACTTTTGTGGTCACAGTTTGTCTCTCCATGTGAGAGAGGGTATGCCCATTCGTGGGTCCCTTGCTCACTGCGCCTTAGGGAACCAGGCTGCACCTCACTGAGGAGGTCCATCAAGGCCGAAAAATGTCTGGGGTTGCTTGGTTTTCTGGGCAGAGGGGACCTGGCCTAGCAGTTCGTGCTGGGCTGCTACCATTGGTGGCGGCAGCTGACTATTTGCACATGGCTGGACCCCTTTTGCAATGGTGCAGACGGGCTAAAAACAGTGGTGTGGAAGGTTGCCCAGAGCAATTGCCAGTGGTTCAGATTAATTCGAAACCTTCCACCCATCACTTTTGTGGTCACAGTTTGTCTCTCCATGTGAGAGAGGGTATGCCCAGACATGGGTCCCTTGTTCGCTGCGCCATAGGGAGTCAGGCTGCACCTCACTGAGGAGGTCCATCAAGGCCGAAACATGTCTGGGGTTGCTTGGTTTTCTGTGCAGAGGGGACCTGGCCTAGCAGTTCGGGCTGGGCTGCTACCATTGGTGGCGGCAGCTGACTGATTTGCACATGGCTGAATCCCTTTTGCAATGCCGCAGACGGGCTAAAAAACAGTGGTGTGGAAGGTTGCCCAGAGCAATTGCCAGTGGTTCAGATTCATTCAAAACCTTCCACCCATCACTTTTGTGGTCACAGTTTGTCTCTCCATGTGAGAGAGGGTATGCCCAGACGTGGGTCCCTTGCTCGCTGCGTCATAGGGAACCAGGCTGCACCTCACTGAGAAGGTCCGTCAAGGCTGAAACATGTCTGGGGTTGCTTGGTTTTCTGTGCAGAGGGGACCTGGCCTAGCAGTTCGAGCTGGGCTGCTACCATTGGTGGCGCTAGCTGACTGATTTGCACATTCCTGGACCCCTTTTGCAATGGCGCAGACGGGCTAAAAAATTGTGGTGTGGAAGGTTGCCCAGAGCAATTGCCAGTGGTTCAGATTAATTCAAAACCTTCCACCCATCACTTTTATGGTCACAGTTTGTCTCTCCATGTGAGAGAGGGTATGCACAGACGTGGGTTCCTTGCTCGCTGCGCCATAGGGAACCAGGCTGAACCTCACAGAGGAGGTCCATCAAGGCCGAAACATGTCTGGGGTTGCTTGGTTTTCTGTGCAGAGGGGACCTGGCCTAGCAGTTCGGGTTGGGCTGCTACCATTGGTGGCGGCAGCTGACTGATTTACACATGGCTGGACCCCTTTTGCAATGGTGCAGACGGGCTAAAAAACTGTGGTGTGGAAGGTTGCCCAGAGCAATTGCCAGTGGTTCAGATTCATTCGAAACCTTCCACCCATCACTTTTGTGTTCACAGTTTGTCTCTCCATGTGAGAGAGGGTATGCCCAGACGTGGGTCCCTTGCTCGCTGCGCCATAGGGAACCAGGCTGTACCTCACTGAGGAGGTCCATCAAGGCCGAAACATGTCTGGGGTTGCTTGGTTTTCTGTGCAGAGGGGACCTGGTTTAGCAGTTTGGGCTGGGCTGCTACCATTGGTGGCGGCAGCTGACTTATTTGCACATGGCTGGACCCCTTTTGCAATGGCGCAGACGGGCTAAAAAACGGTGGTGTGGAAGGTTGCCCAGAGCAATTGCCAGTGGTTGAGATTCATTCGAAACCTTCCACCCATCACTTTTGTGTTCACAGTTTGTCTCTCCATGTGAGAGAGGGTATGCCCAGATGTGGGTCCCTTGCTCGCTATGCCATAGGGAACCAGGCTGCACCTCACTGAGGAGGTCCATCAAAGCCGAAAAATGTCTGGGGTTGCTTGGTTTTCTGTGCAGAGGGGACCTGGCCTACCAGTTCAGGCTGGGCTGCTACCATTGGTGGCGGCAGCTGCCTGATTTGCCCATGGCTGGACCCCTTTTGCAATGGCGCAGACGGGCTAAAAAATGGTGGTGTTTAAGGTTGCCCAGAGCAATTGCCAGTGGTTCAGAATAATTCGAAACCTTCCACCCATCACTTTTGTGGTCACAGTTTGTCTCTCCATGTGAGAGAGGGTATGCCCAGACGTGGGTCCCTTGCTCGCTGCGACATAGGGAACCAGGCTGCACCTCACTGAGGAGGTCCATCAAGGCTGAAAAATGTCTGGGGTTGCTTGGTTTTCTGTGCTGCGGGGACCTGGCCTAGCAGTTCGAGTTGGGCTGCTACCATTGGTGGCGGCAGCTGACTGATTTGCACATGGCTGGACCCCTTTTGCAATGGTGCAGACAGGCTAAAAAACAGTGGTGTGGAAGGTTGCCCAGAGCAATTGCCAGTGGTTTAGATTAATTCGAAACCTTCCACCCATCACTTTTGTGGTCACAGTTTGTCTCTCCATGTGAGAGAGGGTATGCCCAGACGTGGGTCCCTTGCTCGCTGCGCCATAGGGAACCAGGCTGCACCTCACTGAGGAGGTCCAACAAGGCTGAAACATGTCTGGGGTTGCTTGGTTTTCTGTGCATAGGGGACCTGGTTTAGCAGTTCGGGCTGTGCTGCTACCATTGGTGGCGGCATCTGACTTATTTGCACATGGCTGGACCCCTTTTGCAAAGGTGCAGACGGGCTAAAAAACGGTGGTGTGGAAGGTTGCCCAGAGCAATTGCCAGTGGTTGAGATTCATATGAAACCTTCCACCCATCACTTTTGTGTTCACAGTTTGTCTCTGCATGTGAGAGAGGGTATGCCCAGATGTGGGTCCCTTGCTCGCTATGCCATAGGGAACCAGGCTGCACCTCACTGAGGAGGTCCATCAAGGCCGAAAAATGTCTGGGGTTGCTTGGTTTTCTGTGCAGAGGGGACCTGGCCTACCAGTTCAGGCTGGGCTGCTACCATTGGTGGCGGCAGCTGAATGATTTGCACATGGCTGGACCCCTTTTGCAATGGTGCAGACAGGCTAAAAAACAGTGGTGTGGAAGGTTGCCCAGAGCAATTGCCAGTGGTTCAGATTAATTCGAAACCTTCCACCCATCACTTTTGTGGTCACAGTTTGTCTCTCCATGTGAGAGAGGGTATGCCCAGACGTGGGTCCCTTGCTCGCTGCGCCATAGGGAACCAGGCTGCACCTCACTGAGGAGGTCCATCAAGGCAGAAACATGTCTGGGGTTGCTTGGTTTTCTGTGCAGAGGGGACCTGGCCTACCAGTTCAGGCTGGGCTGCTACCATTGGTGGAGGCAGCTGCCTGATTTGCCCATGGCTGGACCCCTTTTGCAATGGCGCAGACGGGCTAAAAAACAGTGGTGTGGAAGATTGCCCAGAGCAATTGCCAGTGGTTCAGATTAATTCGAAACCTTCCACCCATCACTTTTGTGGTCACAGTTTGTCTCTCCATGTGAGAGAGGGTATGCCCAGACGTAGGGTCCCTTGCTTGCTGCGCCATAGGGAACCAGGCTGCACCTCACTGAGGAGGTCCTTCAAGGCCGAAACATGTCTAGGGTTGCTTGGATTTCTGTGCTAGGGGACCTGGCCTAGCAGTTCGGGCTGGGCTGCTACCATTGGTGGCGGCAGCTGACTGATTTGCACATGGCTGGACCCCTTTTGCAATGGCGCAGACGGGCTAAAAAAAGGTGGTGTGGAAGGTTGCCCAGAGCAATTGCCAGTGGTTCAGATTCATTCAAAACCTTCCACCCATCACTTTTGTGGTCACAGTTTGTCTCTCCATGTGATTGAGGGTATGCCCAGACATGGGTTCCTTCCTCGCTGCGCCATAGGGAACCAGGCTGCACCTCACTGAGGAGGTCCATCAAGGCCGAAACAGGTCTGGGGTTTCTTGGTTTTCTGTGCAGAGGGGACCTGGCATAGCAGTTTTGGCTGGGCTGCTACCATTGGTTGCGGCAGCTGACTGATTTGCAAATGGCTGGACCCCTTTTGCAATGGCGCAGACAGGGTAAAAAACAGTGGTGTGGAAGGTTGCCCAGAGCAATTGCCAGTGGCTCAGATTCATTCGAAACCTTCCACCCATCCCTTTTATGGTCACAGTTTGTCTCTCCATGTGAGAGAGGGTATGCCCAGACGTGGGTCCCTTGCTCACTGCACCATAGGGAACCAGGCTGCACCTCACTGAGGAGGTCCGTCAAGGCTGAAACATGTCTGGGGTTGCTTGGTTTTCTGTGCAGAGGGGACCTGGCCTAGCAGTTCGAGCTGGGCTGCTACCATTGGTGGCGCTAGCTGACTGATTTGCACATTCCTGGACCCCTTTTGCAATGGCGCAGACGGGCTAAAAAATTGTGGTGTGGAAGGTTGCCCAGAGCAATGGTTCAGATTAATTCAAAACCTTCCACCCATCACTTTTATGGTCACAGTTTGTCTCTCCATGTGAGAGAGGGTATGCACAGACGTGGGTTCCTTGCTCGCTGCGCCATAGGGAACCAGGCTGCACCTCACAGAGGAGGTCCATCAAGGCCGAAACATGTCTGGGGTTGCTTGGTTTTCTGTGCAGAGGGGACCTGGCCTAGCAGTTCGGGTTGGGCTGCTACCATTGGTGGCGGCAGCTGACTGATTTACACATGGCTGGACCCCTTTTGCAATGGTGCAGACGGGCTAAAAAACTGTGGTGTGGAAGGTTGCCCAGAGCAATTGCCAGTGGTTCAGATTCATTCGAAACCTTCCACCCATCACTTTTGTGGTCACAGTTTGTCTCTGCATGTGAGAGAGGGTATGCCCAGACGTGGGTCCCTTGCTCACTGCGCCATAGGGAACCAGGCTGCACCTCACTGAGGAGGTCCATCAAGGCCGAAAAATGTCTGGGGTTGCTTGGTTTTCTGTGCTGCGGGGACCTGGCCTAGCAGTTCGAGTTGGGCTGCTACCATTGGTGGCGGCAGCTGACTGATTTGCACATGGCTGGACCCCTTTTGCAATGGTGCAGACAGGCTAAAAAACAGTGGTGTGGAAGGTTGCCCAGAGCAATTGCCAGTGGTTCAGATTAATTCGAAACCTTCCACCCATCACTTTTGTGGTCACAGTTTTTCTCTCCATGTGAGAGAGGGTATGCCCAGACGTGGGTCCCTTGCTCGCTGCGCCATAGGGAACCAGGCTGCACCTCACTGAGGAGGTCCATCAAGGCTGAAACATGTCTGGGGTTGCTTGGTTTTCTGTGCATAGGGGACCTGGTTTAGCAGTCCGGGCTGGGCTGCTACCATTGGTGGCGGCATCTGACTTATTTGCACATGGCTGGACCCCTTTTGCAAAGGTGCAGACGGGCTAAAAAACGGTGGTGTGGAAGGTTGCCCAGAGCAATTGCCAGTGGTTGAGATTCATATGAAACCTTCCACCCATCACTTTTGTGTTCACAGTTTGTCTCTGCATGTGAGAGAGGGTATGCCCAGATGTGGGTCCCTTGCTCGCTATGCCATAGGGAACCAGGCTGCACCTCACTGAGGAGGTCCATCAAGGCCGAAAAATGTCTGGGGTTGCTTGGTTTTCTGTGCAGAGGGGACCTGGCCTACCAGTTCAGGCTGGGCTGCTACCATTGGTGGCGGCAGCTGCCTGATTTGCCCATGGCTGGACCCCTTTTGCAATGGCGCAGACGGGCTAAAAAATGGTGGTGTGGAAGGTTGCCCAGAGCAATTGCCAGTGGTTCAGATTAATTCGAAACCTTCCACCCATCACTTTTGTGGTCACAGTTTGTCTCTCCATGTGAGAGAGGGTATGCCCAGACGTGGGTCCCTTGCTCGCTGCGCCATAGGGAACCAGGCTGCACCTCACTGAGGAGGTCCATCAAGGCTGAAAAATGTCTGGGGTTGCTTGGTTTTCTGTGCTGATGGGACCTGGCCTAGCAGTTCGAGTTGGGCTGCTACCATTGGTGGCGGCAGCTGACTGATTTGCACATGGCTGGACCCCTTTTGCAATGGTGCAGACAGGCTAAAAAACAGTGGTGTGGAAGGTTGCCCAGAGCAATTGCCAGTGGTTCAGATTAATTTGAAACCTTCCACCCATCACTTTTGTGGTCACAGTTTGTCTCTCCATGTGAGAGAGGGTATGCCCAGACGTGGGTCCCTTGCTCGCTGTGCCATAGGGAACCAGGCTGCACCTCACTGAGGAGGTCCATCAAGGCTGAAACATGTCTGGGGTTGCTTGGTTTTCTGTGCAGAGGGGACCTGGTTTAGCAGTTCGGGCTGGGCTGCTACCATTGGTGGCGGCAGCTGACTTATTTGCACATGGCTGGACCCCTTTTGCAATGGTGCAGAAGGGCTAAAAAATGGTGGTGTGGAAGGTTGCCCAGAGAAATTGCCAGTGGTTCAGATTAATTCAAAACCTTCCACCCATCACTTTTGTGGTCACAGTTTGTCTCTCCATGTGAGAGAGGGTATGCCCAGACGTGCGTCCCTTGCTCGCTGCCCCATAGGGAACCAGGCTGCACCTCACTGAGGAGGTCCATCAAGGCCGAAACAGGTCTGGGGTTTCTTGGTTTTCTGTGCAGAGGGGACCTGGCATAGCAGTTTTGGCTGGGCTGCTACCATTGGTTGCGGCAGCTGACTGATTTGCACATGGCTGGACCCCTTTTGCAATGGCGCAGACGGGCTAAAAAACGGTGGTGTGGATGGTTGCCCAGAGCAATTGCCAGTGGTTCAGATTCATTCGAAACCTTCCACCCATCACTTTTGTGGTCACAGTTTGTCTCTCCATGTGAGAGAGGGTATGCCCATTCGTGGGTCCCTTGCTCACTGCGCCATAGGGAACCAGGCTGCACCTCACTGAGGAGGTCCATCAAGGCCGAAAAATGTCTGGGGTTGCTTGGTTTTCTGGGCAGAGGGGACCTGGCCTAGCAGTTCGTGCTGGGCTGCTACCATTGGTGGCGGCAGCTGACTGATTTGCAAATGGCTGGACCCCTTTTGCAATGGCGCAGACAGGGTAAAAAACAGTGGTGTGGAAGGTTGCCCAGAGCAATTGCCAGTGGCTCAGATTCATTCGAAACCTTCTACCCATCCCTTTTATGGTCACAGTTTGTCTCTCCATGTGAGAGAGGGTATGCCCAGACGTGGGTCCCTTGCTCACTGCACCATAGGGAACCAGGCTGCACCTCACTGAGGAGGTCCATCAAGGCCAAATAATGTCTGGGGTTACTTGGTTTTCTGTGCAGAGGGGACCTGGCCTAGCAGTTCGGGTTGGGCTGCTACCATTGGTGGCGGCAGCTGACTATTTGCACATGGCTGGACCCCTTTTGCAATGGTGCAGACGGGCTAAAAACAGTGGTGTGGAAGGTTGCCCAGAGCAATTGCCAGTGGTTCAGATTAATTCGAAACCTTCCACCCATCACTTTTGGAGTCACAGTTTGTCTCTCCATGTGAGAGAGGGTATGCCCAGACGTGGATCCCTTGCTCGCTGCGTCATAGGGAACCAGGCTGCACCTCACTGAGGAGGTCCGTCAAGGCTGAAACATGTCTGGGGTTGCTTGGTTTTCTGTGCAGAGGGGACCTGGCCTAGCAGTTCGAGCTGGGCTGCTACCATTGGTGGCGCTAGCTGACTGATTTGCACATTCCTGGACCCCTTTTGCAATGGCGCAGACGGGCTAAAAAATTGTGGTGTGGAAGGTTGCCCAGAGCAATTGCCAGTGGTTCAGATTAATTCAAAACCTTCCACCCATCACTTTTATGGTCACAGTTTGTCTCTCCATGTGAGAGAGGGTATGCACAGACGTGGGTTCCTTGCTCGCTGCGCCATAGGGAACCAGGCTGCACCTCACAGAGGAGGTCCATCAAGGCCGAAACATGTCTGGGGTTGCTTGGTTTTCTGTGCAGAGGGGACCTGGCCTAGCAGTTCGGGTTGGGCTGCTACCATTGGTGGCGGCAGCTGACTGATTTACACATGGCTGGACCCCTTTTGCAATGGTGCAGACGGGCTAAAAAACTGTGGTGTGGAAGGTTGCCCAGAGCAATTGCCAGTGGTTCAGATTCATTTGAAACCTTCCACCCATCACTTTTGTGGTCACAGTTTGTCTCTCCATGTGAGAGAGGGTATGCCCAGACGTGGGTCCCTTGCTCGCTGCACCATAGGGAACCAGGCTGCACCTCACTGAGGAGGTCCATCAAGGCCGAAACATGTCTGGGGTTGCTTGGTTTTCTGTGCAGAGGGGACCTGGTTTAGCAGTTTGGGCTGGGCTGCTACCATTGGTGGCGGCAGCTGACTTATTTGCACATGGCTGGACCCCTTTTGCAATGGCGCAGACGGGCTAAAAAACAGTGGTGTGGAAGGTTGCCCAGAGCAATTGCCAGTGGTTGAGATTCATTCGAAACCTTCCACCCATCACTTTTGTGTTCACAGTTTGTCTCTCCATGTGAGAGAGGGTATGCCCAGATGTGGGTCCCTTGCTCGCTATGCCATAGGGAACCAGGCTGCACCTCACTGAGGAGGTCCATCAAAGCCGAAAAATGTCTGGGGTTGCTTGGTTTTCTGTGCAGAGGGGACCTGGCCTACCAGTTCAGGCTGGGCTGCTAACATTGGTGGCGGCAGCTGCCTGATTTGCCCATGGCTGGACCCCTTTTGCAATGGCGCAGACGAGCTAAAAAATGGTGGTGTGGAAGGTTGCCCAGAGCAATTGCCAGTGGTTCAGATTAATTCGAAACCTTCCACCCATCACTTTTGTGGTCACAGTTTGTCTCTCCATGTGAGAGAGGGTATGCCCAGACGTGGGTCCCTTGCTCGCTGCGCCATAGGGAACCAGGCTGCACCTCACTGAGGAGGTCCATCAAGGCTGAAAAATGTCTGGGGTTGCTTGGTTTTCTGTGCTGCGGGGACCTGGCCTAGCAGTTCGATTTGGGCTGCTATCATTGGTGGCGGCAGCTGACTGATTTGCACATGGCTGGACCCCTTTTGCAATGGTGCAGAAAGGCTAAAAAACAGTGGTGTGGAAGGTTGCCCAGAGCAATTGCCAGTGGTTCAGATTAATTCGAAACCTTCCACCCATCACTTTTGTGGTCAAAGTTTGTCTCTCCATGTGAGAGAGGGTATGCCCAGACGTGGGTCCCTTGCTCGCTGCGCCATAGGGAACCAGGCTGCACCTCACTGAGGAGGTCCATCAAGGCTGAAACATGTCTGGGGTTGCTTGGTTTTCTGTGCATAGGGGACCTGGTTTAGCAGTTCGGGCTGGGCTGCTACCATTGGTGGCGGCATCTGACTTATTTGCACATGGCTGGACCCCTTTTGCAAAGGTGCAGACGGGCTAAAAAACGGTGGTGTGGAAGGTTGCCCAGAGCAATTGCCAGTGGTTGAGATTCATATGAAACCTTCCACCCATCACTTTTGTGTTCACAGTTTGTCTCTGCATGTGAGAGAGGGTATGCCCAGATGTGGGTCCCTTGCTCGCTATGCCATAGGGAACCAGGCTGCACCTCACTGAGGAGGTCCATCAAGGCCGAAAAATGTCTGGGGTTGCTTGGTTTTCTGTGCAGAGGGGACCTGGCCTACCAGTTCAGGCTGGGCTGCTACCATTGGTGGTGGCAGCTGCCTGATTTGCCCATGGCTGGACCCCTTTTGCAATGGCGCAGACGGGCTAAAAAATGGTGGTGTGGAAGGTTGCCCAGAGCAATTGGCAGTGGTTCAGATTAATTCGAAACCTTCCACCCATCACTTTTGTGGTCACAGTTTGTCTCTCCATGTGAGAGAGGGTATGCCCAGACGTGGGTCCCTTGCTCGCTGCGCCATAGGGAACCAGGCTGCACCTCACTGAGGAGGTCCATCAAGGCTGAAAAATGTCTGGGGTTGCTTGGTTTTCTGTGCTGAGGGGACCTGGCCTAGCAGTTCGAGTTGGGCTGCTACCATTGGTGGCGGCAGCTGACTGATTTGCACATGGCTGGACCCCTTTTGCAATGGTGCATACAGGCTAAAAAACAGTGGTGTGGAAGGTTGCCCAGAGCAATTGCCAGTGGTTCAGATTAATTCGAAACCTTCCACCCATCACTTTTGTGGTCACAGTTTGTCTCTCCATGTGAGAGAGGGTATGCACAGACGTGGGTTCCTTGCTCGCTGCGCCATAGGGAACCAGGCTGCACCTCACAGAGGAGGTCCATCAAGGCCGAAACATGTCTGGGGTTGCTTGGTTTTCTGTGCAGAGGGGACCTGGCCTAGCAGTTCGGGTTGGGCTGCTACCATTGGTGGCGGCAGCTGACTGATTTACACATGGCTGGACCCCTTTTGCAATGGTGCAGACGGGCTAAAAAACTGTGGTGTGGAAGGTTGCCCAGAGCAATTGCCAGTGGTTCAGATTCATTCGAAACCTTCCACCCATCACTTTTGTGGTCACAGTTTGTCTCTCCATGTGAGAGAGGGTATGCCCAGACGTGGGTCCCTTGCTCGCTGCGCCATAGGGAACCAGGCTGCACCTCACTGAGGAGGTCCATCAAGGCCGAAAAATGTCTGGGGTTGCTTGGTTTTCTGTGCTGCGGGGACCTGGCCTAGCAGTTCGAGTTGGGCTGCTACCATTGGTGGCGGCAGCTGACTGATTTGCACATGGCTGGACCCCTTTTGCAATGGTGCAGACAGGCTAAAAAACAGTGGTGTGGAAGGTTGCCCAGAGCAATTGCCAGTGGTTCAGATTAATTCGAAACCTTCCACCCATCACTTTTGTGGTCACAGTTTTTCTCTCCATGTGAGAGAGGGTATGCCCAGACGTGGGTCCCTTGCTCGCTGCGCCATAGGGAACCAGGCTGCACCTCACTGAGGAGGTCCATCAAGGCTGAAACATGTCTGGGGTTGCTTGGTTTTCTGTGCATAGGGGACCTGGTTTAGCAGTTCGGGCTGGGCTGCTACCATTGGTGGCGGCATCTGACTTATTTGCACATGGCTGGACCCCTTTTGCAAAGGTGCAGACGGGCTAAAAAACGGTGGTGTGGAAGGTTTCCCAGAGCAATTGCCAGTGGTTGAGATTCATATAAAACCTTCCACCCATCACTTTTGTGTTCACAGTTTGTCTCTGCATGTGAGAGAGGGTATGACTAGATGTGGGTCCCTTGCTCGCTATGCCATAGGGAACCAGGCTGCACCTCACTGAGGAGGTCCATCAAGGCCGAAAAATGTCTGGGGTTGCTTGGTTTTCTGTGCAGAGGGGACCTGGCCTACCAGTTCAGGCTGGGCTGCTACCATTGGTGGCGGCAGCTGCCTGATTTGCCCATGGCTGGACCCCTTTTGCAATGGCGCAGACGGGCTAAAAAATGGTGGTGTGGAAGGTTGCCCAGAGCAATTGGCAGTGGTTCAGATTAATTCGAAACCTTCCACCCATCACTTTTGTGGTCACAGTTTGTCTCTCCATGTGAGAGAGGGTATGCCCAGACGTGGGTCCCTTGCTCGCTGCGCCATAGGGAACCAGGCTGCACCTCACTGAGGAGGTCCATCAAGGCTGAAAAATGTCTGGGGTTGCTTGGTTTTCTGTGCTGAGGGGACCTGGCCTAGCAGTTCGAGTTGGGCTGCTACCATTGGTGGCGGCAGCTGACTGATTTGCACATGGCTGGACCCCTTTTGCAATGGTGCATACAGGCTAAAAAACAGTGGTGTGGAAGGTTGCCCAGAGCAATTGCCAGTGGTTCAGATTAATTCGAAACCTTCCACCCATCACTTTTGTGGTCACAGTTTGTCTCTCCATGTGAGAGAGGGTATGCACAGACGTGGGTTCCTTGCTCGCTGCGCCATAGGGAACCAGGCTGCACCTCACAGAGGAGGTCCATCAAGGCCGAAACATGTCTGGGGTTGCTTGGTTTTCTGTGCAGAGGGGACCTGGCCTAGCAGTTCGGGTTGGGCTGCTACCATTGGTGGCGGCAGCTGACTGATTTACACATGGCTGGACCCCTTTTGCAATGGTGCAGACGGGCTAAAAAACTGTGGTGTGGAAGGTTGCCCAGAGCAATTGCCAGTGGTTCAGATTCATTCGAAACCTTCCACCCATCACTTTTGTGGTCACAGTTTGTCTCTCCATGTGAGAGAGGGTATGCCCAGACGTGGGTCCCTTGCTCGCTGCGCCATAGGGAACCAGGCTGCACCTCACTGAGGAGGTCCATCAAGGCCGAAAAATGTCTGGGGTTGCTTGGTTTTCTGTGCTGCGGGGACCTGGCCTAGCAGTTCGAGTTGGGCTGCTACCATTGGTGGCGGCAGCTGACTGATTTGCACATGGCTGGACCCCTTTTGCAATGGTGCAGACAGGCTAAAAAACAGTGGTGTGGAAGGTTGCCCAGAGCAATTGCCAGTGGTTCAGATTAATTCGAAACCTTCCACCCATCACTTTTGTGGTCACAGTTTTTCTCTCCATGTGAGAGAGGGTATGCCCAGACGTGGGTCCCTTGCTCGCTGCGCCATAGGGAACCAGGCTGCACCTCACTGAGGAGGTCCATCAAGGCTGAAACATGTCTGGGGTTGCTTGGTTTTCTGTGCATAGGGGACCTGGTTTAGCAGTTCGGGCTGGGCTGCTACCATTGGTGGCGGCATCTGACTTATTTGCACATGGCTGGACCCCTTTTGCAAAGGTGCAGACGGGCTAAAAAACGGTGGTGTGGAAGGTTGCCCAGAGCAATTGCCAGTGGTTGAGATTCATATGAAACCTTCCACCCATCACTTTTGTGTTCACAGTTTGTCTCTGCATGTGAGAGAGGGTATGCCCAGATGTGGGTCCCTTGCTCGCTATGCCATAGGGAACCAGGCTGCACCTCACTGAGGAGGTCCATCAAGGCCGAAAAATGTCTGGGGTTGCTTGGTTTTCTGTGCAGAGGGGACCTGGCCTACCAGTTCAGGCTGGGCTGCTACCATTGGTGGCGGCAGCTGCCTGATTTGCCCATGGCTGGACCCCTTTTGCAATGGTGCAGACGGGCTAAAAAATGGTGGTGTGGAAGGTTGCCCAGAGCAATTGCCAGTGGTTCAGATTAATTCGAAACCTTCCACCCATCACTTTTGTGGTCACAGTTTGTCTCTCCATGTGAGAGAGGGTATGCCCAGACGTGGGTCCCTTGCTCGCTGCGCCATAGGGAACCAGGCTGCACCTCACTGAGGAGGTCCATCAAGGCTGAAAAATGTCTGGGGTTGCTTGGTTTTCTGTGCTGAGGGGACCTGGCCTAGCAGTTCGAGTTGGGCTGCTACCATTGCTGGCGGCAGCTGACTGATTTGCACATGGCTGGACCCCTTTTGCAATGGTGCAGACAGGCTAAAAAACAGTGGTGTGGAAGGTTGCCCAGAGCAATTGCCAGTGGTTCAGATTAATTTGAAACCTTCCACCCATCACTTTTGTGGTCACAGTTTGTCTCTCCATGTGAGAGAGGGTATGCCCAGACGTGGGTCCCTTGCTCGCTGTGCCATAGGGAACCAGGCTGCACCTCACTGAGGAGGTCCATCAAGGCTGAAACATGTCTGGGGTTGCTTGGTTTTCTGGGCAGAGGGGACCTGGTTTAGCAGTTCGGGCTGGGCTGCTACCATTGGTGGCGGCAGCTGACTTATTTGCACATGGCTGGACCCCTTTTGCAATGGCGCAGACGGGCTAAAAACAGTGGTGTGGAAGGTTGCCCAGAGCAATTGCCAGTGGCTCAGATTCATTCGAAACCTTCCACCCATCCCTTTTATGGTCGCAGTTTGTCTCTCCATGTGAGAGAGTGTATGCCCAGATGTGGGTCCCTTGCTCACTGCGCCATAGGGAACCAGACTGCACCTCACTGAGGAGGTCCATCAAGGCCGAAACAAGTCTGGGGTTGCTTGGTTTTCTGTGCAGAGGGGACCTGGCCTAGCAGTTCGGGCTGGGCTGCCACCATTTGTGGCGGCAACTGACTGATTTGCACATGGCTGGACCCCTTTTGCAATGGTGCAGAAGGGCTAAAAAATGGTGGTGTGGAAGGTTGCCCAGAGAAATTGCCAGTGGTTCAGATTAATTCAAAACCTTCCACCCATCACTTTTGTGGTCACAGTTTGTCTCTCCATGTGAGAGAGGGTATGCCCAGACGTGCGTCCCTTGCTCGCTGCCCCATAGGGAACCAGGCTGCACCTCACTGAGGAGGTCCATCAAGGCCGAAACAGGTCTGGGGTTTCTTGGTTTTCTGTGCAGTGGGGACCTGGCATAGCAGTTTTGGCTGGGCTGCTACCATTGGTTGCGGCAGCTGACTGATTTGCACATGGCTGGACCCCTTTTGCAATGGAGCAGACGGGCTAAAAAACGGTGGTGTGGATGGTTGCCCAGAGCAATTGCCAGTGGTTCAGATTCATTCGAAACCTTCCACCCATCACTTTTGTGGTCACAGTTTGTCTCTCCATGTGAGAGAGGGTATGCCCATTCGTGGGTCCCTTGCTCACTGCGCCATAGGGAACCAGGCTGCACCTCACTGAGGAGGTCCATCAAGGGCGAAAAATGTCTGGGGTTGCTTGGTTTTCTGGGCAGAGGGGACCTGGCCTAGCAGTTCGTGCTGGGCTGCTACCATTGGTGGCGGCAGCTGACTGATTTGCAAATGGCTGGACCCCTTTTGCAATGGCGCAGACAGGGTAAAAAACAGTGGTGTGGAAGGTTGCCCAGAGCAATTGCCAGTGGCTCAGATTCATTCGAAACCTTCCACCCATCCCTTTTATGGTCACAGTTTGTCTCTCCATGTGAGAGAGGGTATGCCCAGACGTGGGTCCCTTGCTCACTGCACCATAGGGAACCAGGCTGCACCTCACTGAGGAGGTCCATCAAGGCCAAATAATGTCTGGGGTTACTTGGTTTTCTGTGCAGAGGGGACCTGGCCTAGCAGTTCGGGTTGGGCTGCTACCATTGGTGGCGGCAGCTGACTATTTGCACATGGCTGGACCCCTTTTGCAATGGTGCAGACGGGCTAAAAACAGTGGTGTGGAAGGTTGCCCAGAGCAATTGCCAGTGGTTCAGATTAATTCGAAACCTTCCACCCATCACTTTTGGAGTCACAGTTTGTCTCTCCATGTGAGAGAGGGTATGCCCAGACGTGGGTCCCTTGCTCGCTGCGTCATAGGGAACCAGGCTGCACCTCACTGAGGAGGTCCGTCAAGGCTGAAACATGTCTGGGGTTGCTTGGTTTTCTGTGCAGAGGGGACCTGGCCTAGCAGTTCGAGCTGGGCTGCTACCATTGGTGGCGCTAGCTGACTGATTTGCACATTCCTGGACCCCTTTTGCAATGGCGCAGACGGGCTAAAAAATTGTGGTGTGGAAGGTTGCCCAGAGCAATTGCCAGTGGTTCAGATTAATTCAAAACCTTCCACCCATCACTTTTATGGTCACAGTTTGTCTCTCCATGTGAGAGAGGGTATGCACAGACGTGGGTTCCTTGCTCGCTGCGCCATAGGGAACCAGGCTGCACCTCACAGAGGAGGTCCATCAAGGCCGAAACATGTCTGGGGTTGCTTGGTTTTCTGTGCAGAGGGGACCTGGCCTAGCAGTTCGGGTTGGGCTGCTACCATTGGTGGCGGCAGCTGACTGATTTACACATGGCTGGACCCCTTTTGCAATGGTGCAGACGGGCTAAAAAACTGTGGTGTGGAAGGTTGCCCAGAGCAATTGCCAGTGGTTCAGATTCATTTGTAACCTTCCACCCATCACTTTTGTGGTCACAGTTTGTCTCTCCATGTGAGAGAGGGTATGCCCAGACGTGGGTCCCTTGCTCGCTGCGCCATAGGGAACCAGGCTGCACCTCACTGAGGAGGTCCATCAAGGCCGAAACATGTCTGGGGTTGCTTGGTTTTCTGTGCAGAGGGGACCTGGTTTAGCAGTTTGGGCTGGGCTGCTACCATTGGTGGCGGCAGCTGACTTATTTGCACATGGCTGGACCCCTTTTGCAATGGCGCAGACGGGCTAAAAAACAGTGGTGTGGAAGGTTGCCCAGAGCAATTGCCAGTGGTTGAGATTCATTCGAAACCTTCCACCCATCACTTTTGTGTTCACAGTTTGTCTCTCCATGTGAGAGAGGGTATGCCCAGATGTGGGTCCCTTGCTCGCTATGCCATAGGGAACCAGGCTGCACCTCACTGAGGAGGTCCATCAAAGCCGAAAAATGTCTGGGGTTGCTTGGTTTTCTGTGCAGAGGGGACCTGGCCTACCAGTTCAGGCTGGGCTGCTAACATTGGTGGCGGCAGCTGCCTGATTTGCCCATGGCTGGACCCCTTTTGCAATGGCGCAGACGGGCTAAAAAATGGTGGTGTGGAAGGTTGCCCAGAGCAATTGCCAGTGGTTCAGATTAATTCGAAACCTTCCACCCATCACTTTTGTGGTCACAGTTTGTCTCTCCATGTGAGAGAGGGTATGCCCAGACGTGGGTCCCTTGCTCGCTGCGCCATAGGGAACCAGGCTGCACCTCACTGAGGAGGTCCATCAAGGCTGAAAAATGTCTGGGGTTGCTTGGTTTTCTGTGCTGCGGGGACCTGGCCTAGCAGTTCGATTTGGGCTGCTATCATTGGTGGCGGCAGCTGACTGATTTGCACATGGCTGGACCCCTTTTGCAATGGTGCAGAAAGGCTAAAAAACAGTGGTGTGGAAGGTTGCCCAGAGCAATTGCCAGTGGTTCAGATTAATTCGAAACCTTCCACCCATCACTTTTGTGGTCAAAGTTTGTCTCTCCATGTGAGAGAGGGTATGCCCAGACGTGGGTCCCTTGCTCGCTGCGCCATAGGGAACCAGGCTGCACCTCACTGAGGAGGTCCATCAAGGCTGAAACATGTCTGGGGTTGCTTGGTTTTCTGTGCATAGGGGACCTGGTTTAGCAGTTCGGGCTGGGCTGCTACCATTGGTGGCGGCATCTGACTTATTTGCACATGGCTGGACCCCTTTTGCAAAGGTGCAGACGGGCTAAAAAACGGTGGTGTGGAAGGTTGCCCAGAGCAATTGCCAGTGGTTGAGATTCATATGAAACCTTCCACCCATCACTTTTGTGTTCACAGTTTGTCTCTCCATGTGAGAGAGGGTATGCCCAGACGTGGGTCCCTTGCTCGCTGCGCCATAGGGAACCAGGCTGCACCTCACTGAGGAGGTCCATCAAGGCTGAAAAATGTCTGGGGTTGCTTGGTTTTCTGTGCAGAGGGGACCTGGTTTAGCAGTTCGGGCTGGGCTGCTACCATTGGTGGCGGCAGCTGACTTATTTGCACATGGCTGGACCCCTTTTGCAATGGCGCAGACGGGCTAAAAACAGTGGTGTGGAAGGTTGCCCAGAGCAATTGCCAGTGGCTCAGATTCATTCGAAACCTTCCACCCATCCCTTTTATGGTCGCAGTTTGTCTCTCCATGTGAGAGAGTGTATGCCCAGATGTGGGTCCCTTGCTCACTGCGCCATAGGGAACCAGACTGCACCTCACTGAGGAGGTCCATCAAGGCCGAAACATGTCTGGGGTTGCTTGGTTTTCTGTGCAGAGGGGACCTGGCCTAGCAGTTCGGGCTGGGCTGCCACCATTTGTGGCGGCAACTGACTGATTTGCACATGGCTGGACCCCTTTTGCAATGGTGCAGAAGGGCTAAAAAATGGTGGTGTGGAAGGTTGCCCAGAGAAATTGCCAGTGGTTCAGATTAATTCAAAACCTTCCACCCATCACTTTTGTGGTCACAGTTTGTCTCTCCATGTGAGAGAGGGTATGCCCAGACGTGCGTCCCTTGCTCGCTGCCCCATAGGGAACCAGGCTGCACCTCACTGAGGAGGTCCATCAAGGCCGAAACAGGTCTGGGGTTTCTTGGTTTTCTGTGCAGAGGGGACCTGGCATAGCAGTTTTGGCTGGGCTGCTACCATTGGTTGCGGCAGCTGACTGATTTGCACATGGCTGGACCCCTTTTGCAATGGAGCAGACGGGCTAAAAAACGGTGGTGTGGATGGTTGCCCAGAGCAATTGCCAGTGGTTCAGATTCATTCGAAACCTTCCACCCATCACTTTTGTGGTCACAGTTTGTCTCTCCATGTGAGAGAGGGTATGCCCATTCGTGGGTCCCTTGCTCACTGCGCCATAGGGAACCAGGCTGCACCTCACTGAGGAGGTCCATCAAGGCCGAAAAATGTCTGGGGTTGCTTGGTTTTCTGGGCAGAGGGGACCTGGCCTAGCAGTTCGTGCTGGGCTGCTACCATTGGTGGCGGCAGCTGACTGATTTGCAAATGGCTGGACCCCTTTTGCAATGGCGCAGACAGGGTAAAAAACAGTGGTGTGGAAGGTTGCCCAGAGCAATTGCCAGTGGCTCAGATTCATTCGAAACCTTCCACCCATCCCTTTTATGGTCACAGTTTGTCTCTCCATGTGAGAGAGGGTATGCCCAGACGTGGGTCCCTTGCTCACTGCACCATAGGGAACCAGGCTGCACCTCACTGAGGAGGTCCATCAAGGCCAAATAATGTCTGGGGTTACTTGGTTTTCTGTGCAGAGGGGACCTGGCCTAGCAGTTCGGGTTGGGCTGCTACCATTGGTGGCGGCAGCTGACTATTTGCACATGGCTGGACCCCTTTTGCAATGGTGCAGACGGGCTAAAAACAGTGGTGTGGAAGGTTGCCCAGAGCAATTGCCAGTGGTTCAGATTAATTCGAAACCTTCCACCCATCACTTTTGTGGTCACAGTTTGTCTCTCCATGTGAGAGAGGGTATGCCCAGACGTGGGTCCCTTGCTCGCTGCGTCATAGGGAACCAGGCTGCACCTCACTGAGGAGGTCCGTCAAGGCTGAAACATGTCTGGGGTTGCTTGGTTTTCTGTGCAGAGGGGACCTGGCCTAGCAGTTCGAGCTGGGCTGCTACCATTGGTGGCGCTAGCTGACTGATTTGCACATTCCTGGACCCCTTTTGCAATGGCGCAGACGGGCTAAAAAATTGTGGTGTGGAAGGTTGCCCAGAGCAATTGCCAGTGGTTCAGATTAATTCAAAACCTTCCACCCATCACTTTTATGGTCACAGTTTGTCTCTCCATGTGAGAGAGGGTATGCACAGACGTGGGTTCCTTGCTCGCTGCGCCATAGGGAACCAGGCTGCACCTCACAGAGGAGGTCCATCAAGGCCGAAACATGTCTGGGGATGCTTGGTTTTCTGTGCAGAGGGGACCTGGCCTAGCAGTTCGGGTTGGGCTGCTACCATTGGTGGCGGCAGCTGACTGATTTACACATGGCTGGACCCCTTTTGCAATGGTGCAGACGGGCTAAAAAACTGTGGTGTGGAAGGTTGCCCAGAGCAATTGCCAGTGGTTCAGATTCATTTGAAACCTTCCACCCATCACTTTTGTGGTCACAGTTTGTCTCTCCATGTGAGAGAGGGTATGCCCAGACGTGGGTCCCTTGCTCGCTGCGCCATAGGGAACCAGGCTGCACCTCACTGAGGAGGTCCATCAAGGCCGAAACATGTCTGGGGTTGCTTGGTTTTCTGTGCAGAGGGGACCTGGTTTAGCAGTTTGGGCTGGGCTGCTACCATTGGTGGCGGCAGCTGACTTATTTGCACATGGCTGGACCCCTTTTGCAATGGCGCAGACGGGCTAAAAAACAGTGGTGTGGAAGGTTGCCCAGAGCAATTGCCAGTGGTTGAGATTCATTCGAAACCTTCCACCCATCACTTTTGTGTTCACAGTTTGTCTCTCCATGTGAGAGAGGGTATGCCCAGATGCGGGCCCCTTGCTCGCTATGCCATAGGGAACCAGGCTGCACCTCACTGAGGAGGTCCATCAAAGCTGAAAAATGTCTGGGGTTGCTTGGTTTTCTGTGCAGAGGGGACCTGGCCTACCAGTTCAGGCTGGGCTGCTAACATTGGTGGCGGCAGCTGCCTGATTTGCCCATGGCTGGACCCCTTTTGCAATGGCGCAGACGGGCTAAAAAATGGTGGTGTGGAAGGTTGCCCAGAGCAATTGCCAGTGGTTCAGATTAATTCGAAACCTTCCACCCATCACTTTTGTGGTCACAGTTTGTCTCTCCATGTGAGAGAGGGTATGCCCAGACGTGGGTCCCTTGCTCGCTGCGCCATAGGGAACCAGGCTGCACCTCACTGAGGAGGTCCATCAAGGCTGAAACATGTCTGGGGTTGCTTGGTTTTCTGTGCATAGGGGACCTGGTTTAGCAGTTCGGGCTGGGCTGCTACCATTGGTGGCGGCATCTGACTTATTTGCACATGGCTGGACCCCTTTTGCAAAGGTGCAGACGGGCTAAAAAACGGTGGTGTGGAAGGTTGCCCAGAGCAATTGCCAGTGGTTGAGATTCATATGAAACCTTCCACCCATCACTTTTGTGTTCACAGTTTGTCTCTGCATGTGAGAGAGGGTATGCCCAGATGTGGGTCCCTTGCTCGCTATGCCATAGGGAACCAGGCTGCACCTCACTGAGGAGGTCCATCAAGGCCGAAATATGTCTGGGGTTGCTTGGTTTTCTGTGCAGAGGGGACCTGGCCTACCAGTTCAGGCTGGGCTGCTACCATTGGTGGTGGCAGCTGCCTGATTTGCCCATGGCTGGACCCCTTTTGCAATGGCGCAGACGGGCTAAAAAATGGTGGTGTGGAAGGTTGCCCAGAGCAATTGGCAGTGGTTCATATTAATTCGAAACCTTCCACCCATCACTTTTGTGGTCACCGTTTGTCTCTCCATGTGAGAGAGGGTATGCCCAGACGTGGGTCCCTTGCTCGCTGCGCCATAGGGAACCAGGCTGCACCTCACTGAGGAGGTCCATCAAGGCTGAAAAATGTCTGGGGTTGCTTGGTTTTCTGTGCTGAGGGGACCTGGCCTAGCAGTTCGAGTTGGGCTGCTACCATTGGTGGCGGCAGCTGACTGATTTGCACATGGCTGGACCCCTTTTGCAATGGTGCATACAGGCTAAAAAACAGTGGTGTGGAAGGTTGCCCAGAGCAATTGCCAGTGGTTCAGATTAATTCGAAACCTTCCACCCATCACTTTTGTGGTCACAGTTTGTCTCTCCATGTGAGAGAGGTTATGCCCAGACGTGGGTCCCTTGCTCGCTGGGCCATAGGGAACCAGGCTGCACCTCACTGAGGAGGTCCATCAAGGCTGAAACATGTCTGGGGTTGCTTGGTTTTCTGTGCAGAGGGGACCTGGCCTACCAGTTCAGGCTGGGCTGCTACCATTGGTGGAGGCAGCTGCCTGATTTGCCCATGGCTGGACCCCTTTTGCAATGGCGCAGACGGGCTAAAAAACGGTGGTGTGGAAGATTGCCCAGAGCAATTGCCAGTTGTTCAGATTAATTCGAAACCTTCCACCCATCACTTTTGTGGTCACAGTTTGTCTCTCCACGTGAGAGAGGGTATGCCCAGACGTAGGGTCCCTTGCTTGCTGCGCCATAGGGAACCAGGCTGCACCTCACTGAGGAGGTCCTTCAAGGCCGAAACATGTCTAGGGTTGCTTGGATTTCTGTGCTAGGGGACCTGGCCTAGCAGTTCGGGCTGGGCTGCTACCATTGGTGGCGGCATCTGACTGATTTGCACATGGCTGGACCCCTTTTGCAATGGCGCAGACGGGCTAAAAAACGGTGGTGTGGAAGATTGCCCAGAGCAATTGCCAGTGGTTCAGATTAATTCGAAACCTTCCACCCATCACTTTTGTGGTCACAGTTTGTCTCTCCATGTGAGAGAGGGTATGCCCAGACGTAGGGTCCCTTGCTTGCTGCGCCATAGGGAACCAGGCTGCACCTCACTGAGGAGGTCCTTCAACGCCGAAACATGTCTAGGGTTGCTTGGATTTCTGTGCTAGGGGACCTGGCCTAGCAGTTCGGGCTGGGCTGCTACCATTGGTGGCGGCAGCTGACTGATTTGCACATGTCTGGACCCCTTTTGCAATGGCGCAGACGGGCTAAAAAAAGGTGGTGTGGAAGGTTGCCCAGAGCAATTGCCAGTGGTTCAGATTCATTCAAACCTTCCACCCATCACTTTTGTGGTCACAGTTTGTCTCTCCATGTGATTGAGGGTATGCCCAGACATGGGTTCCTTCCTCGCTGCGCCATAGGGAACCAGGCTGCACCTCACTGAGGAGGTCCATCACGGCCGAAACAGGTCTGGGGTTTCTTGGTTTTCTGTGCAGAGGGGACCTGGCATAGCAGTTTTGGCTGGGCTGCTACCATTGGTTGCGGCAGCTGACTGATTTGCACATGGCTGGACCCCTTTTGCAATGGCGCAGACGGGCTAAAAAACGGTGGTGTGGATGGTTGCCCAGAGCAATTGCCAGTGGTTCAGATTCATTCGAAACCTTCCACCCATCACTTTTGTGGTCACAGTTTGTCTCTCCATGTGAGAGAGGGTATGCCCATTCGTGGGTCCCTTGCTCACTGCGCCATAGGGAACCAGGCTGCACCTCACTGAGGAGGTCCATCAAGGCCGAAAAATGTCTGGGGTTGCTTGGTTTTCTGGGCAGAGGGGACCTGGCCTAGCAGTTCGTGCTGGGCTGCTACCATTGGTGGCGGCAGCTGACTGATTTGCAAATGGCTGGACCCCTTTTGCAATGGCGCAGACAGGGTAAAAAACAGTGGTGTGGAAGGTTGCCCAGAGCAATTGCCAGTGGTTCAGATTAATTCGAAACCTTCCACCCATCACTTTTGTGGTCACAGTTTGTCTCTCCATGTGAGAGAGGGTATGCCCAGACGTGGGTCCCTTGCTCGCTGCGCCATAGGGAACCAGGCTGCACCTCACTGAGGAGGTCCATCAAGGCCGAAACATGTCTGGGGTTGCTTGGTTTTCTGTGCAGAGGGGACCTGGTTTAGCAGTTTGGGCTGGGCTGCTACCATTGGTGGCGGCAGCTGACTTATTTGCACATGGCTGGACCCCTTTTGCAATGGCGCATACGGGCTAAAAAACGGTGGTGTGGAAGGTTTCCCAGAGCAATTGCCAGTGGTTGAGATTCATTCGAAACCTTCCACCCATCACTTTTGTGTTCACAGTTTGTCTCTCCATGTGAGAGAGGGTATGCCCAGATGTGGGTCCCTTGCTCGCTATGCCATAGGGAACCAGGCTGCACCTCACTGAGGAGGTCCATCAAAGCCGAAAAATGTCTGGGGTTGCTTGGTTTTCTGTGCAGAGGGGACCTGGCCTACCAGTTCAGGCTGGGCTGCTACCATTGGTGGCGGCAGCTGCCTGATTTGCCCATGGCTGGACCCCTTTTGCAATGGCGCAGATGGGCTAAAAAATGGTGGTGTGGAAGGTTGCCCAGAGCAATTGCCAGTGGTTCAGATTAATTCGAAAACTTCCACCCATCACTTTTGTGGTCACAGTTTGTCTCTCCATGTGAGAGAGGGTATGCCCAGACGTGGGTCCCTTGCTCGCTGCGCCATAGGGAACCAGGCTGCACCTCACTGAGGAGGTCCATCAAGGCTGAAAAATGTCTGGGGTTGCTTGGTTTTCTGTGCAGAGGGGACCTGGCCTAGCAGTTCGAGTTGGGCTGCTACCATTGGTGGCGGCAGCTGACTGATTTGCACATGGCTGGACCCCTTTTGCAATGGTGCAGACAGGCTAAAAAACAGTGGTGTGGAAGGTTGCCCAGAGCAATTGCCAGTGGTTCAGATTAATTCGAAACCTTCCACCCATCACTTTTGTGGTCACAGTTTGTCTCTCCATGTGAGAGAGGGTATGCCCAGACGTGGGTCCCTTGCTCGCTGCGCCATAGGGAACCAGGCTGCACCTCACTGAGGAGGTCCATCAAGGCTGAAACATGTCTGGGGTTGCTTGGTTTTCTGTGCATAGGGGTCCTGGTTTAGCAGTTCGGGCTGGGCTGCTACCATTGGTGGCGGCATCTGACTTATTTGCACATGGCTGGACCCCTTTTGCAAAGGTGCAGACGGGCTAAAAAACGGTGGTGTGGAAGGTTGCCCAGAGCAATTGCCAGTGGTTGAGATTCATATGAAACCTTCCACCCATCACTTTTGTGTTCACAGTTTGTCTCTGCATGTGAGAGAGGGTATGCCCAGATGTGGGTCCCTTGCTCGCTATGCCATAGGGAACCAGGCTGCACCTCACTGAGGAGGTCCATCAAGGCCGAAAAATGTCTGGGGTTGCTTGGTTTTCTGTGCAGAGGGGACCTGGCCTACCAGTTCAGGCTGGGCTGCTACCATTGGTGGCGGCAGCTGCCTGATTTGCCCATGGCTGGACCCCTTTTGCAATGGCGCAGACGGGCTAAAAAATGGTGGTGTGGAAGGTTGCCCAGAGCAATTGCCAGTGGTTCAGATTAATTCGAAACCTTCCACCCATCACTTTTGTGGTCACAGTTTGTCTCTCCATGTGAGAGAGGGTATGCCCAGACGTGGGTCCCTTGCTCGCTGCGCCATAGGGAACCAGGCTGCACCTCACTGAGGAGGTCCATCAAGGCTGAAAAATGTCTGGGGTTGCTTGGTTTTCTGTGCTGAGGGGACCTGGCCTAGCAGTTCGAGTTGGGCTGCTACCATTGGTGGCGGCAGCTGACTGATTTGCACATGGCTGGACCCCTTTTGCAATGGTGCAGACAGGCTAAAAAACAGTGGTGTGGAAGGTTGCCCAGAGCAATTGCCAGTGGTTCAGATTAATTCAAAACCTTCCACCCATCACTTTTGTGGTCACAGTTTGTCTCTCCATGTGAGAGAGGGTATGCCCAGACGTGGGTCCCTTGCTCGCTGCGCCATAGGGAACCAGGCTGCACCTCACTGAGGAGGTCCATCAAGGCTGAAACATGTCTGGGGTTGCTTGGTTTTCTGTGCAGAGGGGACCTGGCCTACCAGTTCAGGCTGGGCTGCTACCATTGGTGGTGGCAGCTGACTGACTTGCACATGGCTGGATCCCTTTTGCAATGGCGCAGACGGGCTAAAAAACGGTGGTGTGGAAGGTTGCACAGAGCAATTGCCAGTGGTACAGATTAATTCAAAACCTTCCACCCATCACTTTTGTGGTCACAGTTTGTCTCTCCATGTGAGAGAGGGTATGCCCAGACGTGGGTCCCTTGCTCGCTGCAGCATAGGGAACCAGGCTGCACCTCACTGAGGAGGTTCATCAAGGTCGAAACAGGTCTGGGGTTTCTTGGTTTTCTGTGCAAAGGGGACCTGGCATAGCAGTTTTGGCTGGGCTGCTACCATTGGTTGCGGCAGCTGACTGATTTGCATATGGCTGGACCCCTTTTGCAATGGCGCAGACAGGGTAAAAAACAGTGGTGTGGAAGGTTGCCCAGAGCAATTGCCAGTGGCTCAGATTCATTCGAAACCTTCCACCCATCCCTTTTATGGTCACAGTTTGTCTCTCCATGTGAGAGTGGGTATGCCCAGACGTGGGTCCCTTGCTCACTGCACCATAGGGAACCAGGCTGCACCTCACTGAGGAGGTCCATCAAGGCCAAAAAATGTCTCGGGTTACTTGGTTTTCTGTGCAGAGGGGACCTGGCCTAGCAGTTCGGGTTGGGCTGCTACCATTGGTGGCGGCAGCTGACTATTTGCACATGGCTGGCCCCTTTTGCAATGGTGCAGACGGGCTAAAAACAGTGGTGTGGAAGGTTGCCGAGAGCAATTGCCAGTGGTTCAGATTAATTCGAAACCGTCCACCCATCACTTTTGTGGTCACAGTTTGTCTCTCCATGTGAGAGAGGGTATGCCCAGACGTGGGTCCCTTGCTCGCTGCGTCATAGGGAACCAGGCTGCACCTCACTGAGGAGGTCCGTCAAGGCTGAAACATGTCTGGGGTTGCTTGGTTTTCTGTGCAGAGGGGACCTGGCCTAGCAGTTCGAGCTGGGCTGCTACCATTGGTGGCGCTAGCTGACTGATTTGCACATTCCTGGACCCCTTTTGCAATGGCGCAGACGGGCTAAAAAATTGTGGTGTGGAAGGTTGCCCAGAGCAATTGCCAGTGGTTCAGATTAATTCAAAACCTTCCACCCATCACTTTTATGGTCACAGTTTGTCTCTCCATGTGAGAGAGGGTATGCACAGACGTGGGTTCCTTGCTCGCTGCGCCATAGGGAACCAGGCTGCACCTCACAGAGGAGGTCCATCAAGGCCGAAACATGTCTGGGGTTGCTTGGTTTTCTGTGCAGAGGGGACCTGGCCTAGCAGTTCGGGTTGGGCTGCTACCATTGGTGGCGGCAGCTGACTGATTTACACATGGCTGGACCCCTTTTGCAATGGTGCAGACGGGCTAAAAAACTGTGGTGTGGAAGGTTGCCCAGAGCAATTGTCAGTGGTTCAGATTCATTCGAAACCTTCCACCCATCACTTTTGTGGTCACAGTTTGTCTCTCCATGTGAGAGAGGGTATGCCCAGACGTGGGTCCCTTGCTCGCTGCGCCATAGGGAACCAGGCTGCACCTCACTGAGGAGGTCCATCAAGGCCGAAACATGTCTGGGGTTGCTTGGTTTTCTGTGCAGAGGGGACCTGGTTTAGCAGTTTGGGCTGGGCTGCTACCATTGGTGGCGGCAGCTGACCTATTTGCACATGGCTGGACCCCTTTTGCAATGGCGCATACGGGCTAAAAAACGGTGGTGTGGAAGGTTGCCCAGAGCAATTGCCAGTGGTTGAGATTTATTCGAAACCTTCCACCCATCACTTTTGTGTTCACAGTTTGTCTCTCCATGTGAGAGAGGGTATGCCCAGATGTGGGTCCCTTGATCGCTATGCCATAGGGAACCAGGCTGCACCTCACTGAGGAGGTCCATCAAAGCCAAAAAATGTCTGGGGTTGCTTGGTTTTCTGTGCAGAGGGGACCTGGCCTACCAGTTCAGGCTGGGCTGCTACCATTGGTGGCGGCAGCTGCCTGATTTGCCCATGGCTGGACCCCTTTTGCAATGGCGCATACGGGCTAAAAAACGGTGGTGTGGAAGGTTGCCCAGAGCAATTGCCAGTGGTTGAGATTTATTCGAAACCTTCCACCCATCACTTTTGTGTTCACAGTTTGTCTCTCCATGTGAGAGAGGGTATGCCCATATGTGGGTCCCTTGCTCGCTATGCCATAGGGAACCAGGCTGCACCTCACTGAGGAGGTCCATAAAAGCCGAAAAATGTCTGGGGTTGCTTGGTTTTCTGTGCAGAGGGGACCTGGCCTACCAGTTCAGGCTGGGCTGCTACCATTGGTGGCGGCAGCTGCCTGATTTGCCCATGGCTGGACCCCTTTTGCAATGGCGCAGACGGGCTAAAAAATGGTGGTGTGGAAGGTTGCCCAGAGCAATTGCCAGTGGTTCAGATTAATTCGAAACCTTCCACCCATCACTTTTGTGGTCACAGTTTGTCTCTCCATGTGAGAGAGGGTATGCCCAGACGTGGGTCCCTTGCTCGCTGCGCCATAGGGAACCAGGCTGCACCTCACTGAGGAGGTCCATCAAGGCTGAAAAATGTCTGGGGTTGCTTGGTTTTCTGTGCTGCGGGGACCTGGTCTAGCAGTTCGAGTTGGGCTGCTACCATTGGTGGCGGCAGCTGACTGATTTGCACATGGCTGGACCCCTTTTGCAATGGTGCAGACAGGCTAAAAAACAGTGGTGTGGAAGGTTGCCCAGAGCAATTGCCAGTGGTTCAGATTAATTCGAAACCTTCCACCCATCACTTTTGTGGTCACAGTTTGTCTCTCCATGTGAGAGAGGGTATGCCCAGACGTGGGTCCCTTGCTCGCTGCGCCATAGGGAACCAGGCTGCACCTCACTGAGGAGGTCCGTCAAGGCTGAAACATGTCTGGGGTTGCTTGGTTTTCTGTGCAGACGGGACCTGGCCTAGCAGTTCGGGCTGGGCTGCTACCATTGGTGGTGGCAGCTGACTGACTTGCACATGGCTGGATCCCTTTTGCAATGGCGCAGACGGGCTAAAAAACGGTGGTGTGGAAGGTTGCACAGAGCAATTGCCAGTGGTACAGATTAATTCAAAACCTTCCACCCATCACTTTTGTGGTCACAGTTTGTCTCTCCATGTGAGAGAGGGTATGCCCAGACGTGGGTCCCTTGCTCGCTGCAGCATAGGGAACCAGGCTGCACCTCACTGAGGAGGTTCATCAAGGTCGAAACAGGTCTGGGGTTTCTTGGTTTTCTGTGCAAAGGGGACCTGGCATAGCAGTTTTGGCTGGGCTGCTACCATTGGTTGCGGCAGCTGACTGATTTGCATATGGCTGGACCCCTTTCGCAATGGCGCAGACGGGCTAAAAAACGGTGGTGTGGAAGGTTGCCCAGAGCAATTGCCAGTGGTTCAGATTCATTCGAAACCTTCCAACCATCACTTTTGTGGTCACAGTTTGTCTCTCCATGTGAGAGAGGGTATGCCCAGACGTGGGGCCCTTGCTCACTGCGCCATAGGGAACCAGGCTGCACTTCACTGAGGAGGTCCATCAAGGCCGAAAAATGTCTGGGGTTGCTTGGTTTTCTGGGCAGAGGGGACCTGGCCTAGCAGTTCGGGCTGGGCTGCTACCATTGGTGGCGGCAGCTGACTGATTTGCAAATGGCTGGACCCATTTTGCAATGGCGCAGACAGGCTAAAAAACAGTGGTGTGGAAGGTTGCCCAGAGCAATTGCCAGTGGCTCAGATTCATTCAAAACCTTCCACCCATCCCTTTTATGGTCACAGTTTGTCTCTCCATGTTAGAGAGGGTATGCCCAGACGTGGGTCCCTTGCTCACTGCGCCATAGGGAACCAGGCTGCACCTCACTGAGGAGGTCCATCAAGGCCAAAAAATGTCTGGGGTTACTTGGTTTTCTGTGCAGAGGGGACCTGGCCTAGCAGTTCAGGTTGGTCTGCTACCATTGGTGGCGGCAGCTGACTATTTGCACATGGCTGGACCCCTTTTGCAATGGTGCAGACGGGCTAAAAACAGTGGTGTGGAAGGTTGCCCAGAGCAATTGCCAGTGGTTCAGATTAATTTGAAACCTTCCACCCATCACTTTTATGGTCACAGTTTGTCTCTCCATGTGAGAGAGGGTATGCACAGACGTGGGTCCCTTGCTCGCTGCGCCATAGGGAACCAGGCTGCACCTCACTGAGGAGGTCCATCAAGGCCGAAACATGTCTGGGGTTGCTTGGTTTTCTGTGCAGAGGGGACCTGGCCTAGCAGTTCGGGCTGGGCTGCTACCATTGGTGGTGCTAGCTGACTGATTTGCACATTTCTGGACCCCTTTTGCAATGGCGCAGACGGGCTAAAAAATGGTGGTGTGGAAGGTTGCCCAGAGCAATTGCCAGTGGTTCAGATTAATTCAAAACCTTCCACCCATCACTTTTATGGTCACAGTTTGTCTCTCCATGTGATTGAGGGTATGCCCATGCGTGGATCCCTTGCTCACTGCGCCATAGGGAACCAGGCTGCACCTCACTGAGGAGGTCCATCAAGGCCGAAAAATGTCTGGGGTTGCTTGGTTTTCTGGGCAGAGGGGACCTGGCCTAGCAGTTCATGCTGGGCTGCTACCATTGGTGGCAGCAGCTGACTGATTTGCAAATGGCTGGACCCCTTTTGCAATGGCGCAGACAGGGTAAAAAACAGTGGTGTGGAAGTTTGCCCAGAGCAATTGCCAGTGGCTCAGATTCATTCGAAACCTTCCACCCATCCCTTTTATGGTCACAGTTTGTCTCTCCATGTGAGAGAGGGTATGCCCAGACGTGGGTCCCTTGCTCAGTGCGCCATAGGGAACCAGGCTGCACCTCACTGAGGAGGTCCATCAAGGCCAAAAAATGTCTGGGGTTACTTGGTTTTCTGTGCAGAGGGGACCTGGACTAGCAGTTCGGGTTGGGCTGCTACTATTGGTGGCGGCAGCTGACTATTTGCACATGGCTGGACCCCTTTTGCAATGGTGCAGACGGGCTAAAAACAGTGGTGTGGAGGGTTGCCCAGAGCAATTGCCAGTGGTTCAGATTAATTCGAAACCTTCCACCCATCACTTTTGTGGTCACAGTTTGTCTCTCCATGTGAGAGAGGGTATGCCCAGACGTGGGTCCCTTGCTCGCTGCGTCATAGGGAACCAGGCTGCACCTCACTGAGGTGGTCCGTCAAGGCCGAAACATGTCTGGGGTTGCTTGGTTTTCTGTGCAGAGGGGACCTGGCCTAGCAGTTCGAGCTGGGCTGCTACCATTGGTGGCACTAGCTGACTGATTTGCACATTCCTGGACCCCTTTTGCAATGGCACAGACAGGCTAAAAAATGGTGGTGTGGAAGGTTACCCAGAGCAATTGCCAGTGGTTCAGATTAATTCAAAACCTTCCACCCATCACTTTTATGGTCACAGTTTGTCTCTCCATGTGAGAGAGGGTATGCACAGACGTGGGTTCCTTGCTCGCTGCGCCAGAGGGAACCAGGCTGCACCTCACAGAGGAGGTCCATCAAGGCCGAAACATGTCTGGGGTTGCTTGGTTTTCTGTGCAGAGGGGACCTGGCCTAGCAGTTTGGGTTGGGCTGCTACCATTGGTGGCGGCAGCTGACTGATTTACACATGGCTGGACCCCTTTTGCAATGGTGCAGACGGGCTAAAAAACGGTGGTGTGGAAGGTTGCCAGAGCAATTGCCAGTGGTTCAGATTCATTCGAAACCTTCCACCCATCACTTTTGTTGTCACAGTTTGTCTCTCCATGTGAGAGAGGGTATGCCCAGACGTGGGTCCCTTGCTCCCTGCGCCATAGGGAACCAGGCTGCACCTCACTGAGGAGGTCCATCAAGGCCGAAACATGTCTGGGGTTGCTTAGTTTTCTGTGCAGAGGGGACCTGGTTTAGCAGTTCATGCTGGGCTGCTACCATTGGTGGCGGCAGCTGACTGATTTGCAAATGGCTGGACCCCTTTTGCAATGGCGCAGACAGGGTAAAAAACAGGGGTGTGGAAGGTTGCCCAGAGCAATTGCCAGTGGCTCAGATTCATTCGAAACCTTCCACCCATCCCTTTTATGGTCACAGTTTGTCTCTCCACGTGAGAGAGGGTATGCCCAGACGTGGGTCCCTTGCTCACTGCGCCATAGGGAACCAGGCTGCACCTCACTGAGGAGGTCCATCAAGGCCAAAAAATGTCTGGGGTTACTTGGTTTTCTGTGCAGAGGGGACCTGGCCTAGCAGTTCGGGTTGGGCTGCTACCATTGGTGGCGGCAGCTGACTATTTGCACATGGCTGGACCCCTTTTGCAATGGTGCAGACGGGCTAAAAACAGTGGTGTGGAAGGTTGCCCAGAGCAATTGCCAGTGGTTCAGATTAATTCGAAACCTTCCACCCATCACTTTTGTGGTCACAGTTTGTCTCTCCATGTGAGAGAGGGTATGCCCAGACGTGGGTCCCTTGCTCGCTGCGTCATAGGGAACCAGGCTGCACCTCACTGAGGAGGTCCGTCAAGGCCGAAACATGTCTGGGGTTGCTTGGTTTTCTGTGCAGAGGGGACCTGGCCTAGCAGTTCGGGCTGGGCTGCTACCATTGGTGGCGCTAGCTGACTGATTTGCACATTCCTGGACCCCTTTTGCAATGGCGCAGACGGGCTAAAAAATAGTGGTGTGGAAGGTTGCCCAGAGCAATTGCCAGTGGTTCAGATTAATTCAAAACCTTCCACCCATCACTTTTATGGTCACAGTTTGTCTGTCCATGTGAGAGAGGGTATGCACAGACGTGGGTCCCTTGCTCGCTGCGCCATAGGGAACCAGGCTGCACCTCACTGAGGAGGTCCATCAAGGCTGAAACATGTCTGGGGTTGCTTGGTTTTCTGTGCAGAGGGGACCTGGCCTAGCAGTTCGGGTTGGGCTGCTACCATTGGTGGCAGCAGCTGACTGATTTACACATGGCTGGACCCCTTTTGCAATGGTGCAGACGGGCTAAAAAACGGTGGTGTGGAAGGTTGCCCAGAGCAATTGCCAGTGGTTCAGATTCATTCGAAACCTTCCACCCATCACTTTTGTGGTCACAGTTTGTCTCTCCATGTGAGAGAGGGTATGCCCAGACGTGGGTCCCTTGCTCGCTGCGCCATAGGGAACCAGGCTGCACCTCACTGAGGAGGTCCATCAAGGCCGAAACATGTCTGGGGTTGCTTGGTTTTCTGTGCAGAGGGGACCTGGTTTAGCAGTTCGGGCTGGGCTGCTACATTGGTGGCGGCAGCTGACTTATTTGCACATGGCTGGACCCCTTTTGCAATGGCGCAGACGGGCTAAAAAACGGTGGTGTGGAAGGTTGCCCAGAGCAATTGCCAGTGGTTGAGATTCATTCGAAACCTTCCACCTATCACTTTTGTGTTCACAGTTTGTCTCTCCATGTGAGAGAGGGTATGCACAGACGTGGGTCCCTTGCTCGCTGCGCCATAGGGAACCAGGCTGCACCTCACAGAGGAGGTCCATCAAGGCCAAAACATGTCTGGGGTTGCTTGGTTTTCTGTGCAGAGGGGACCTGGCCTAGCAGTTCTGGTTGGGCTGCTACCATTGGTGGCAGCAGCTGACTGATTTACACATGGCTGGACCCCTTTTGCAATGGTGCAGACGGGCTAAAAAACGGTGGTGTGGAAGGTTGCCCATAGCAATTGCCAGTGGTTCAGATTCATTCGAAACCTTCCACCCATCACTTTTGTGGTCACAGTTTGTCTCTCCATGTGAGAGAGGGTATGCCCAGACGTGGGTCCCTTGCTCGCTGCGCCATAGGGAACCAGGCTGCACCTCACTGAGGAGGTCCATCAAGGCCGAAACATGTCTGGGGTTGCTTGGTTTTCTGGGCAGAGGGGACCTGGCCTAGCAGTTCGGGCTGGGCTGCTACCATTGGTGGCGGCTGCTGACTGATTTGCACATGGCTGGACCCCTTTTGCAATGGTGCAGAAGGGCTAAAAAACGGTGCTGTGGAAGGTTGCCCAGAGCAATTGCCAGTGGTTCAGATTAATTCAAAACCTTCCACCCATCACTTTTGTGGTCACAGTTTATCTCTCCATGTGAGAGACGGTATGCCCAGACGTGCGTCCCTTGCTCGCTGCGCCATAGGGAACCAGGCTGCACCTCACTGAGGAGGTCAATCAAGGCCGAAACATGTCTGGAGTTGCTTGGTTTTCTGTGCAGAAGGGACCTGGGTTAGCAGTTCGGGCTGGGCTGCTACCATTGGTGGCGGCAGCTGACTTATTTGCACATGGCTGGACCCCTTTTGCAAAGGTGCAGACGGGCTAAAAAACGGTGGTGTGGAAGGCTGCCCAGAGCAATTGCCAGTAGTTGAGATTCATATGAAACCTTCCACCCATCACTTTTGTGTTCACAGTTTGTCTCTTCATGTGAGAGAGGGTATGCCCAGATGTGGGTCCCTTGCTCGCTGCGCCATAGGGAACCAGGCTGCACCTCACAGAGGAGGTCCATCAAGGCCAAAACATGTCTGGGGTTGCTTGGTTTTCTGTGCAGAGGGGACCTGGCCTAGCAGTTCTGGTTGGGCTGCTACCATTGGTGGCAGCAGCTGACTGATTTACACATGGCTGGACCCCTTTTGCAATGGTGCAGACGGGCTAAAAAACGGTGGTGTGGAAGGTTGCCCATAGCAATTGCCAGTGGTTCAGATTCATTCGAAACCTTCCACCCATCACTTTTGTGGTCACAGTTTGTCTCTCCATGTGAGAGAGGGTATGCCCAGACGTGGGTCCCTTGCTCGCTGCGCCATAGGGAACCAGGCTGCACCTCACTGAGGAGGTCCATCAAGGCCGAAACATGTCTGGGGTTGCTTGGTTTTCTGGGCAGAGGGGACCTGGCCTAGCAGTTCGGGCTGGGCTGCTACCATTGGTGGCGGCTGCTGACTGATTTGCACATGGCTGGACCCCTTTTGCAATGGTGCAGAAGGGCTAAAAAACGGTGCTGTGGAAGGTTGCCCAGAGCAATTGCCAGTGGTTCAGATTAATTCAAAACCTTCCACCCATCACTTTTGTGGTCACAGTTTGTCTCTCCATGTGAGAGACGGTATGCCCAGACGTGCGTCCCTTGCTCGCTGCGCCATAGGGAACCAGGCTGCACCTCACTGAGGAGGTCAATCAAGGCCGAAACATGTCTGGAGTTGCTTGGTTTTCTGTGCAGAAGGGACCTGGGTTAGCAGTTCGGGCTGGGCTGCTACCATTGGTGGCGGCAGCTGACTTATTTGCACATGGCTGGACCCCTTTTGCAAAGGTGCAGACGGGCTAAAAAACGGTGGTGTGGAAGGCTGCCCAGAGCAATTGCCAGTAGTTGAGATTCATATGAAACCTTCCACCCATCACTTTTGTGTTCACAGTTTGTCTCTTCATGTGAGAGAGGGTATGCCCAGATGTGGGTCCCTTGCTCGCTATGCCATAGGGAACCAGGCTGCACCTCACTGAGGAGGTCCATCAAGGCCGAAACATGTCTGGGGTTGCCTGGTTTTCTGGGCAGAGGGGACCTGGCCTAGCAGTTCGGGCTGGGCTGCTACCATTGGTGGCGGCAGCTGACTGATTTGCACATGGCTGGACCCCTTTTGCAATGGCGCAGACAGGCTAAAAAACAGTGGTGTGGAAGGTTGCCCAGAGCAATTGCCAGTGGCTCAGATTCATTCAAAACCTTCCACCCATCCCTTTTATGGTCACAGTTTGTCTCTCCATGTGAGAGAGGGTATGCCCAGACGTGGGTCCCTTGCTCACTGCGCCATAGGGAACCAGGCTGCACCTCACTGAGGAGGTCCATCAAGGCCGAAACATGTCTGGGGTTGCCTGGTTTTCTGGGCAGAGGGGACCGGGCCTAGCAGTTCGGGCTGGGCTGCTACCATTGGTGGCGGCAGCTGACTGATTTGCACATGGCTGGACCCCTTTTGCAATGGTGCAGACGGGCTAAAAAACAGTGGTGTGGAAGGTTGCCCAGAGCAATTGCCAGTGGTTCAGATTCATTCAAAACCTTCCACCCATCACTTTTGTGGTCACAGTTTGTCTCTCCATGTGAGAGAGGATATGCCCAGACGCAGGGTCCCTTGCTTGCTGCGCCATAGGGAACCAGGCTGCACCTCACTGAGGAGGTCCATTAAGGCCGAAACATGTCTAGGGTTGCTTGGATTTCTGTGCTAGGGGACCTGGCCTAGCAGTTCGGGCTGGGCTGCTACCATTGGTCGCGGCAGCTGACTGATTTGCACATGGCTGGACCCCTTTTGCAATGGCGCAGACTGGCTAAAAAAAGGTGGTGTGGAAGGTTGCCCAGAGCAATTGCCAGTGGTTCAGATTCATTCAAAACCTTCCACCCATCACTTTTGTGGTCACAGTTTGTCTCTCCATGTGATTGAGGGTATGCCCAGACATGGGTTCCTTCCTCGCTGCGCCATAGGGAACCAGGCTGCACCTCACTGAGGAGGTCCATCAAGGCCGAAACAGCTCTGGGGTTTCTTGGTTTTCTGTGCAGAGGGGACCTGGCATAGCAGTTTTGGCTGGGCTGCTACCATTGGTTGCGGCAGCTGACTGATTTGCACATGGCTGGACCCCTTTTGCAATGGCGCAGACGGGCTAAAAAACGGTGGTGTGGATGGTTGCCCAGAGCAATTGCCAGTGGTTCAGATTCATTCGAAACCTTCCACCCGTCACTTTTGTGGTCACAGTTTGTATCTCCATGTGAGAGAGGGTATGCCCATACGTGGGTCCCTTGCTCACTGCGCCATAGGGAACCAGGCTGCACCTCACTGAGGAGGTCCATCAAGGCCGAAAAATGTCTGGGGTTGCTTGGTTTTCTGGGCAGAGGGGACCTGGCCTAGCAGTTCGTGCTGGGCTGCTACCATTGGTGGCGGCAGCTGACTGATTTGCAAATGGCTGGACCCCTTTTGAAATGGCGCAGACAGGGTAAAAAACAGGGGTGTGGATGGTTGCCCAGAGCAATTGCCAGTGGCTCAGATTCATTCGAAACCTTCCACCCATCCCTTTTATGGTCACAGTTTGTCTCTCCATGTGAGAGAGGGTATGCCCAGACGTGGGTCCCTTGCTCACTGCGCCATAGGGAACCAGGCTGCACCTCACTGAGGAGGTCCATCAAGGCCAAAAAATGTCTGGGGTTACTTGGTTTTCTGTGCAGAGGGGACCTGGCCTAGCAGTTCGGGTTGGGCTGCTACCATTGGTGGCGGCAGCTGACTATTTGCACATGGCTGGACCCCTTTTGCAATGGTAGAGACGGGCTAAAAACAGTGGTGTGGAAGGTTGCCCAGAGCAATTGCCAGTGGTTCAGATTAATTCGAAACCTTCCACCCATCACTTTTGTGGTCACAGTTTGTCTCTCCATGTGAGAGAGGGTATGCCCAGACGTGGGTCCCTTGCTCGCTGCGTCATAGGGAACCAGGCTGCACCTCACTGAGGAGGTCCGTCAAGGCCGAAACATGTCTGGGGTTGCTTGGTTTTCTGTGCAGAGGGGACCTGGCCTAGCAGTTCGGGCTGGGCTGCTACCATTGGTGGCGCTAGCTGACTGATTTGCACATTCCTGGACCCCTTTTGCAATGGTGCAGACGGGCTAAAAAATAGTGGTGTGGAAGGTTGCCCAGAGCAATTGCCAGTGGTTCAGATTAATTCAAAACCTTCCACCCATCACTTTTATGGTCACAGTTTGTCTGTCCATGTGAGAGAGGGTATGCACAGACGTGGGTCCCTTGCTCGCTGCGCCATAGGGAACCAGGCTGCACCTCACTGAGGAGGTCCATCAAGGCCGAAACATGTCTGGGGTTGCTTGGTTTTCTGTGCAGAGGGGACCTGGCCTAGCAGTTCGGGTTGGGCTGCTACCATTGGTGGCAGCAGCTGACTGATTTACACATGGCTGGACCCCTTTTGCAATGGTGCAGACGGGCTAAAAAACGGTGGTGTGGAAGGTTGCCCAGAGCAATTGCCAGTGGTTCAGATTCATTCGAAACCTTCCACCCATCACTTTTGTGGTCACAGTTTGTCTCTCCATGTGAGAAAGGGTATGCCCAGACGTGGGTCCCTTGCTCGCTGCGACATAGGGAACCAGGCTGCACCTCACTGAGGAGGTCCATCAAGGCTGAAACATGTCTGGGGTTGCTTGGTTTTCTGTGCAGAGGGGACCTGGTTTAGCAGTTCGGGCTGGGCTGCTACATTGGTGGCGGCAGCTGACTTATTTGCACATGGCTGGACCCCTTTTGCAATGGCGCAGACGGGCTAAAAAACGGTGGTGTGGAAGGTTGCCCAGAGCAATTGCCAGTGGTTGAGATTCATTCGAAACCTTCCACCCATCACTTTTGTGTTCACAGTTTGTCTCTCCATGTGAGAGAGGGTATGCACAGACGTGGGTCCCTTGCTCGCTGCGCCATAGGGAACCAGGCTGCACCTCACAGAGGAGGTCCATCAAGGCCAAAACATGTCTGGGGTTGCTTGGTTTTCTGTGCAGAGGGGACCTGGCCTAGCAGTTCTGGTTGGGCTGCTACCATTGGTGGCAGCAGCTGATTGATTTACACATGGCTGGACCCCTTTTGCAATGGTGCAGACGGGCTAAAAAACGGTGGTGTGGAAGGTTGCCCAGAGCAATTGCCAGTGGTTCAGATTCATTCGAAACCTTCCACCCATCACTTTTGTGGTCACAGTTTGTCTCTCCATGTGAGAGAGGGTATGCCCAGACGTGGGTCCCTTGCTCGCTGCGCCATAGGGAACCAGGCTGCACCTCACTGAGGAGGTCCATCAAGGCCGAAACATGTCTGGCGTTGCTTGGTTTTCTGGGCAGAGGGGACCTGGCCTAGCAGTTCGGGCTGGGCTGCTACCATTGGTGGCGGCTGCTGACTGATTTGCACATGGCTGGACCCCTTTTGCAATGGTGCAGAAGGGCTAAAAACGGTGCTGTGGAAGGTTGCCCAGAGCAATTGCCAGTGGTTCAGATTAATTCAAAACCTTCCACCCATCACTTTTGTGGTCACAGTTTGTCTCTCCATGTGAGAGACGGTATGCCCAGACATGCGTCCCTTGCTCGCTGCGCCATAGGGAACCAGGCTGCACCTCACTGAGGAGGTCCATCAAGGCCGAAACATGTCTGGGGTTGCTTGGTTTTCTATGCAGAAGGGACCTGGTTTAGCAGTTCGGGCTGGGCTGCTACCATTGGTGGCGGCAGCTGACTGATTTGCACATGGCTGGACCCCATTTGCAATGGCGCAGACAGGCTAAAAAACAGTTGTGTGGAAGGTGGCCCAGAGCAATTGCCAGTGGCTCAGATTCATTCAAAACCTTCCACCCATCCCTTTTATGGTCACAGTTTGTCTCTCCATGTGAGAGAGGGTATGCCCAGACGTGGGTCCCTTGCTCACTGCGCCATAGGGAACCAGGCTGCACCTCACTGAGGAGGTCCATCAAGGACGAAACATGTCTGGGGTTGTTTGGTTTTCTGGGCAGAGGGGACCTGGCCCAGCAGTTCGGGCTGGGCTGCTACCATTGGTGGCGGCAGCTGACTGATTTGCACATGGCTGGACCCCTTTTGCAATGGCGCAGACAGGCTAAAAAACAGTGGTGTGGAAGGTTGCCCAGAGCAATTGCCAGTGGCTCAGATTCATTCGAAACCTTCTACCCATCCCCTTTATGGTCACAGTTTGTCTATCCATGTGAGAGAGGGTATGCCCAGACGTGGGTCCCTTGCTCACTGCGCCATAGGGAACCAGGCTGCACCTCACTGAGGAGGTCCATCAAGGCCAAAAAATGTCTGGGGTTGCTTGGTTTTCTGTGCAGAGGGGACCTGACCTAGCATTTCGGGTTGGGCTGCTACCATTTGTGGCGGCAGCTGACTGATTTGCACATGGCTGGACCCCTTTTGCAATGGTGCAGACGGGCTAAAAAACAGTGGTGTGGAAGGTTGCCCAGAGCAATTGCCAGTGGTTCAGATTAATTTGAAACCTTCCACCCATCACTTTTGTGGTCACAGTTTGTCTCTGCATGTGAGAGAGGGTATGCCCAGACGTGGGTCCCTTGCTCGCTGTGCCATAGGGAACCAGGCTGCACCTCACTAAGGAGGTCCGTCAAGGCTGAAACATGTCCTGGGTTGCTTGGTTTTCTGTGCAGAGGGGACCTGCCCTAGCAGTTCGGGCTGGGCTGCTACCATTGGTGGCGGCAGCTGACTGATTTGCACATGGCTGGACCCCTTCTGCAATGGCGCAGGTGGGCTAAAAAACGGTGGTCTGGAAGGTTGCCCAGAGCAATTGCCAGTGGTTCAGATTTATTTGAAACCTTCCACCCATCACTTTTGTGGTCACAGTTTGTCTCTCCATGTGAGAGAGGGTATTCCCAGACGTGGGTCCCTTGCTCGCTGCAGCATAGGGAACCAGGCTGCACCTCCCTGAGGCGGTCCATCAAGTCCGAAACATGTCTGGGGTTGCTTGGTTTTCTGTGCAGAGGGGACCTGGTTTAGCAGTTCGGGCTGGGCTGCTACCATTGGTGGCGGCAGCTGACTTATTTGCACATGGCTGGACCCCTTTTGCAATGGCGCAGACGGGCTAAAAAACATTGGTGTGGAAGGTTGCCCAGAGCAATTGCCAGTGATTCAGATTAATTCGAAACCTTCCACCCATCCCTTTTATGGTCACAGTTTGTCTCTCCATGTGAGAGAGGGTATGCCCAGATGTGGGTCCCTTGCTCACTGCGCCATAGGGAACCAGGCTGCACCTCACTGAGGAGGTCCGTCAAGGCTGAAACATGTCTGGGGTTGCTTGGTTTTCTGTGCAGAGGGGACCTGCCCTAGCAGTTCGGGCAGGGCTGCTACCATTGGTGGCGGCAGCTGACTGATTTGCACATGGCTGGACCCCTTCTGCAATGGTGCAGGTGGGCTAAAAAATGGTGGTGTGGAAGGTTGCCCAGAGCAATTGCCAGTGGTTCAGATTCATTCGAAACCTTCCACCCATCACTTTTGTGGTCACAGTTTGTCTCTCCATGTGAGAGAGGGTATGCCCAGACGTGGGTCCCTTGCTCTCTGCGCCATAGGGAACCAGGCTGCACCTCACTGAGGAGGTCCATCAAGGCCGAAACATGTCTGGGGTTGCTTGGTTTTCTGTGCAGAGGGGACCTGGTTTAGCAGTTCGGGCTGGGCTGCTACATTGGTGGCGGCAGCTGACTTATTTGCACATGGCTGGACCCCTTTTGCAATGGCGCAGACGGGCTAAAAAACGGTGGTGTGGAAGGTTGCCCAGAGCAATTGCCAGTGGTTGAGATTCATTCGAAACCTTCCACCTATCACTTTTGTGTTCACAGTTTGTCTCTCCATGTGAGAGAGGGTATGCACAGACGTGGGTCCCTTGCTCGCTGCGCCATAGGGAACCAGGCTGCACCTCACAGAGGAGGTCCATCAAGGCCAAAACATGTCTGGGGTTGCTTGGTTTTCTGTGCAGAGGGGACCTGGCCTAGCAGTTCTGGTTGGGCTGCTACCATTGGTGGCAGCAGCTGACTGATTTACACATGGCTGGACCCCTTTTGCAATGGTGCAGACGGGCTAAAAAACGGTGGTGTGGAAGGTTGCCCATAGCAATTGCCAGTGGTTCAGATTCATTCGAAACCTTCCACCCATCACTTTTGTGGTCACAGTTTGTCTCTCCATGTGAGAGAGGGTATGCCCAGACGTGGGTCCCTTGCTCGCTGCGCCATAGGGAACCAGGCTGCACCTCACTGAGGAGGTCCATCAAGGCCGAAACATGTCTGGGGTTGCTTGGTTTTCTGGGCAGAGGGGACCTGGCCTAGCAGTTCGGGCTGGGCTGCTACCATTGGTGGCGGCTGCTGACTGATTTGCACATGGCTGGACCCCTTTTGCAATGGTGCAGAAGGGCTAAAAAACGGTGCTGTGGAAGGTTGCCCAGAGCAATTGCCAGTGGTTCAGATTAATTCAAAACCTTCCACCCATCACTTTTGTGGTCACAGTTTATCTCTCCATGTGAGAGACGGTATGCCCAGACGTGCGTCCCTTGCTCGCTGCGCCATAGGGAACCAGGCTGCACCTCACTGAGGAGGTCAATCAAGGCCGAAACATGTCTGGAGTTGCTTGGTTTTCTGTGCAGAAGGGACCTGGGTTAGCAGTTCGGGCTGGGCTGCTACCATTGGTGGCGGCAGCTGACTTATTTGCACATGGCTGGACCCCTTTTGCAAAGGTGCAGACGGGCTAAAAAACGGTGGTGTGGAAGGCTGCCCAGAGCAATTGCCAGTAGTTGAGATTCATATGAAACCTTCCACCCATCACTTTTGTGTTCACAGTTTGTCTCTTCATGTGAGAGAGGGTATGCCCAGATGTGGGTCCCTTGCTCGCTGCGCCATAGGGAACCAGGCTGCACCTCACAGAGGAGGTCCATCAAGGCCAAAACATGTCTGGGGTTGCTTGGTTTTCTGTGCAGAGGGGACCTGGCCTAGCAGTTCTGGTTGGGCTGCTACCATTGGTGGCAGCAGCTGACTGATTTACACATGGCTGGACCCCTTTTGCAATGGTGCAGACGGGCTAAAAAACGGTGGTGTGGAAGGTTGCCCATAGCAATTGCCAGTGGTTCAGATTCATTCGAAACCTTCCACCCATCACTTTTGTGGTCACAGTTTGTCTCTCCATGTGAGAGAGGGTATGCCCAGACGTGGGTCCCTTGCTCGCTGCGCCATAGGGAACCAGGCTGCACCTCACTGAGGAGGTCCATCAAGGCCGAAACATGTCTGGGGTTGCTTGGTTTTCTGGGCAGAGGGGACCTGGCCTAGCAGTTCGGGCTGGGCTGCTACCATTGGTGGCGGCTGCTGACTGATTTGCACATGGCTGGACCCCTTTTGCAATGGTGCAGAAGGGCTAAAAAACGGTGCTGTGGAAGGTTGCCCAGAGCAATTGCCAGTGGTTCAGATTAATTCAAAACCTTCCACCCATCACTTTTGTGGTCACAGTTTGTCTCTCCATGTGAGAGACGGTATGCCCAGACGTGCGTCCCTTGCTCGCTGCGCCATAGGGAACCAGGCTGCACCTCACTGAGGAGGTCAATCAAGGCCGAAACATGTCTGGAGTTGCTTGGTTTTCTGTGCAGAAGGGACCTGGGTTAGCAGTTCGGGCTGGGCTGCTACCATTGGTGGCGGCAGCTGACTTATTTGCACATGGCTGGACCCCTTTTGCAAAGGTGCAGACGGGCTAAAAAACGGTGGTGTGGAAGGCTGCCCAGAGCAATTGCCAGTAGTTGAGATTCATATGAAACCTTCCACCCATCACTTTTGTGTTCACAGTTTGTCTCTTCATGTGAGAGAGGGTATGCCCAGATGTGGGTCCCTTGCTCGCTATGCCATAGGGAACCAGGCTGCACCTCACTGAGGAGGTCCATCAAGGCCGAAACATGTCTGGGGTTGCCTGGTTTTCTGGGCAGAGGGGACCTGGCCTAGCAGTTCGGGCTGGGCTGCTACCATTGGTGGCGGCAGCTGACTGATTTGCACATGGCTGGACCCCTTTTGCAATGGCGCAGACAGGCTAAAAAACAGTGGTGTGGAAGGTTGCCCAGAGCAATTGCCAGTGGCTCAGATTCATTCAAAACCTTCCACCCATCCCTTTTATGGTCACAGTTTGTCTCTCCATGTGAGAGAGGGTATGCCCAGACGTGGGTCCCTTGCTCACTGCGCCATAGGGAACCAGGCTGCACCTCACTGAGGAGGTCCATCAAGGCCGAAACATGTCTGGGGTTGCCTGGTTTTCTGGGCAGAGGGGACCTGGCCTAGCAGTTCGGGCTGGGCTGCTACCATTGGTGGCGGCAGCTGACTGATTTGCACATGGCTGGACCCCTTTTGCAATGGTGCAGACGGGCTAAAAAACAGTGGTGTGGAAGGTTGCCCAGAGCAATTGCCAGTGGTTCAGATTCATTCAAAACCTTCCACCCATCACTTTTGTGGTCACAGTTTGTCTCTCCATGTGAGAGAGGATATGCCCAGACGCAGGGTCCCTTGCTTGCTGCGCCATAGGGAACCAGGCTGCACCTCACTGAGGAGGTCCATTAAGGCCGAAACATGTCTAGGGTTGCTTGGATTTCTGTGCTAGGGGACCTGGCCTAGCAGTTCGGGCTGGGCTGCTACCATTGGTCGCGGCAGCTGACTGATTTGCACATGGCTGGACCCCTTTTGCAATGGCGCAGACTGGCTAAAAAAAGGTGGTGTGGAAGGTTGCCCAGAGCAATTGCCAGTGGTTCAGATTCATTCAAAACCTTCCACCCATCACTTTTGTGGTCACAGTTTGTCTCTCCATGTGATTGAGGGTATGCCCAGACATGGGTTCCTTCCTCGCTGCGCCATAGGGAACCAGGCTGCACCTCACTGAGGAGGTCCATCAAGGCCGAAACAGCTCTGGGGTTTCTTGGTTTTCTGTGCAGAGGGGACCTGGCATAGCAGTTTTGGCTGGGCTGCTACCATTGGTTGCGGCAGCTGACTGATTTGCACATGGCTGGACCCCTTTTGCAATGGCGCAGACGGGCTAAAAAACGGTGGTGTGGATGGTTGCCCAGAGCAATTGCCAGTGGTTCAGATTCATTCGAAACCTTCCACCCGTCACTTTTGTGGTCACAGTTTGTATCTCCATGTGAGAGAGGGTATGCCCATACGTGGGTCCCTTGCTCACTGCGCCATAGGGAACCAGGCTGCACCTCACTGAGGAGGTCCATCAAGGCCGAAAAATGTCTGGGGTTGCTTGGTTTTCTGGGCAGAGGGGACCTGGCCTAGCAGTTCGTGCTGGGCTGCTACCATTGGTGGCGGCAGCTGACTGATTTGCAAATGGCTGGACCCCTTTTGAAATGGCGCAGACAGGGTAAAAAACAGGGGTGTGGATGGTTGCCCAGAGCAATTGCCAGTGGCTCAGATTCATTCGAAACCTTCCACCCATCCCTTTTATGGTCACAGTTTGTCTCTCCATGTGAGAGAGGGTATGCCCAGACGTGGGTCCCTTGCTCACTGCGCCATAGGGAACCAGGCTGCACCTCACTGAGGAGGTCCATCAAGGCCAAAAAATGTCTGGGGTTACTTGGTTTTCTGTGCAGAGGGGACCTGGCCTAGCAGTTCGGGTTGGGCTGCTACCATTGGTGGCGGCAGCTGACTATTTGCACATGGCTGGACCCCTTTTGCAATGGTAGAGACGGGCTAAAAACAGTGGTGTGGAAGGTTGCCCAGAGCAATTGCCAGTGGTTCAGATTAATTCGAAACCTTCCACCCATCACTTTTGTGGTCACAGTTTGTCTCTCCATGTGAGAGAGGGTATGCCCAGACGTGGGTCCCTTGCTCGCTGCGTCATAGGGAACCAGGCTGCACCTCACTGAGGAGGTCCGTCAAGGCCGAAACATGTCTGGGGTTGCTTGGTTTTCTGTGCAGAGGGGACCTGGCCTAGCAGTTCGGGCTGGGCTGCTACCATTGGTGGCGCTAGCTGACTGATTTGCACATTCCTGGACCCCTTTTGCAATGGTGCAGACGGGCTAAAAAATAGTGGTGTGGAAGGTTGCCCAGAGCAATTGCCAGTGGTTCAGATTAATTCAAAACCTTCCACCCATCACTTTTATGGTCACAGTTTGTCTGTCCATGTGAGAGAGGGTATGCACAGACGTGGGTCCCTTGCTCGCTGCGCCATAGGGAACCAGGCTGCACCTCACTGAGGAGGTCCATCAAGGCCGAAACATGTCTGGGGTTGCTTGGTTTTCTGTGCAGAGGGGACCTGGCCTAGCAGTTCGGGTTGGGCTGCTACCATTGGTGGCAGCAGCTGACTGATTTACACATGGCTGGACCCCTTTTGCAATGGTGCAGACGGGCTAAAAAACGGTGGTGTGGAAGGTTGCCCAGAGCAATTGCCAGTGGTTCAGATTCATTCGAAACCTTCCACCCATCACTTTTGTGGTCACAGTTTGTCTCTCCATGTGAGAAAGGGTATGCCCAGACGTGGGTCCCTTGCTCGCTGCGACATAGGGAACCAGGCTGCACCTCACTGAGGAGGTCCATCAAGGCTGAAACATGTCTGGGGTTGCTTGGTTTTCTGTGCAGAGGGGACCTGGTTTAGCAGTTCGGGCTGGGCTGCTACATTGGTGGCGGCAGCTGACTTATTTGCACATGGCTGGACCCCTTTTGCAATGGCGCAGACGGGCTAAAAAATGGTGGTGTGGAAGGTTGCCCAGAGCAATTGCCAGTGGTTGAGATTCATTCGAAACCTTCCACCCATCACTTTTGTGTTCACAGTTTGTCTCTCCATGTGAGAGAGGGTATGCACAGACGTGGGTCCCTTGCTCGCTGCGCCATAGGGAACCAGGCTGCACCTCACAGAGGAGGTCCATCAAGGCCAAAACATGTCTGGGGTTGCTTGGTTTTCTGTGCAGAGGGGACCTGGCCTAGCAGTTCTGGTTGGGCTGCTACCATTGGTGGCAGCAGCTGATTGATTTACACATGGCTGGACCCCTTTTGCAATGGTGCAGACGGGCTAAAAAACGGTGGTGTGGAAGGTTGCCCAGAGCAATTGCCAGTGGTTCAGATTCATTCGAAACCTTCCACCCATCACTTTTGTGGTCACAGTTTGTCTCTCCATGTGAGAGAGGGTATGCCCAGACGTGGGTCCCTTGCTCGCTGCGCCATAGGGAACCAGGCTGCACCTCACTGAGGAGGTCCATCAAGGCCGAAACATGTCTGGCGTTGCTTGGTTTTCTGGGCAGAGGGGACCTGGCCTAGCAGTTCGGGCTGGGCTGCTACCATTGGTGGCGGCTGCTGACTGATTTGCACATGGCTGGACCCCTTTTGCAATGGTGCAGAAGGGCTAAAAACGGTGCTGTGGAAGGTTGCCCAGAGCAATTGCCAGTGGTTCAGATTAATTCAAAACCTTCCACCCATCACTTTTGTGGTCACAGTTTGTCTCTCCATGTGAGAGACGGTATGCCCAGACATGCGTCCCTTGCTCGCTGCGCCATAGGGAACCAGGCTGCACCTCACTGAGGAGGTCCATCAAGGCCGAAACATGTCTGGGGTTGCTTGGTTTTCTATGCAGAAGGGACCTGGTTTAGCAGTTCGGGCTGGGCTGCTACCATTGGTGGCGGCAGCTGACTTATTTGCACATGGCTGGACCCCTTTTGCAAAGGTGCAGACGGGCTAAAAAATGGTGGTGTGGAAGGCTGCCCAGAGCAATTGCCAGTGGTTGAGATTCATATGAAACCTTCCACCCATCACTTTTGTGTTCACAGTTTGTCTCTTCATGTGAGAGAGGGTATGCCCAGATGTGGGTCCCTTGCTCGCTATGCCATAGGGAACCAGGCTGCACCTCACCGAGGAGGTCCATCAAGGCCGAAACATGTCTGGGGGTGCCTGGTTTTCTGGGCAGAGGGGACCTGGCCTAGCATTCGGGCTGGGCTGCTACCATTGGTGGCGGCAGCTGACTGATTTGCACATGGCTGGACCCCATTTGCAATGGCGCAGACAGGCTAAAAAACAGTTGTGTGGAAGGTGGCCCAGAGCAATTGCCAGTGGCTCAGATTCATTCAAAACCTTCCACCCATCCCTTTTATGGTCACAGTTTGTCTCTCCATGTGAGAGAGGGTATGCCCAGACGTGGGTCCCTTGCTCACTGCGCCATAGGGAACCAGGCTGCACCTCACTGAGGAGGTCCATCAAGGACGAAACATGTCTGGGGTTGTTTGGTTTTCTGGGCAGAGGGGACCTGGCCCAGCAGTTCGGGCTGGGCTGCTACCATTGGTGGCGGCAGCTGACTGATTTGCACATGGCTGGACCCCTTTTGCAATGGCGCAGACAGGCTAAAAAACAGTGGTGTGGAAGGTTGCCCAGAGCAATTGCCAGTGGCTCAGATTCATTCGAAACCTTCTACCCATCCCCTTTATGGTCACAGTTTGTCTATCCATGTGAGAGAGGGTATGCCCAGACGTGGGTCCCTTGCTCACTGCGCCATAGGGAACCAGGCTGCACCTCACTGAGGAGGTCCATCAAGGCCAAAAAATGTCTGGGGTTGCTTGGTTTTCTGTGCAGAGGGGACCTGACCTAGCATTTCGGGTTGGGCTGCTACCATTTGTGGCGGCAGCTGACTGATTTGCACATGGCTGGACCCCTTTTGCAATGGTGCAGACGGGCTAAAAAACAGTGGTGTGGAAGGTTGCCCAGAGCAATTGCCAGCGGTTCAGATTAATTTGAAACCTTCCACCCATCACTTTTGTGGTCACAGTTTGTCTCTGCATGTGAGAGAGGGTATGCCCAGACGTGGGTCCCTTGCTCGCTGTGCCATAGGGAACCAGGCTGCACCTCACTAAGGAGGTCCGTCAAGGCTGAAACATGTCCTGGGTTGCTTGGTTTTCTGTGCAGAGGGGACCTGCCCTAGCAGTTCGGGCTGGGCTGCTACCATTGGTGGCGGCAGCTGACTGATTTGCACATGGCTGGACCCCTTCTGCAATGGCGCAGGTGGGCTAAAAAACGGTGGTCTGGAAGGTTGCCCAGAGCAATTGCCAGTGGTTCAGATTTATTTGAAACCTTCAACCCATCACTTTTGTGGTCACAGTTTGTCTCTCCATGTGAGAGAGGGTATTCCCAGACGTGGGTCCCTTGCTCGCTGCAGCATAGGGAACCAGGCTGCACCTCCCTGAGGCGGTCCATCAAGTCCGAAACATGTCTGGGGTTGCTTGGTTTTCTGTGCAGAGGGGACCTGGTTTAGCAGTTCGGGCTGGGCTGCTACCATTGGTGGCGGCAGCTGACTTATTTGCACATGGCTGGACCCCTTTTGCAATGGCGCAGACGGGCTAAAAAACATTGGTGTGGAAGGTTGCCCAGAGCAATTGCCAGTGATTCAGATTAATTCGAAACCTTCCACCCATCCCTTTTATGGTCACAGTTTGTCTCTCCATGTGAGAGAGGGTATGCCCAGATGTGGGTCCCTTGCTCACTGCGCCATAGGGAACCAGGCTGCACCTCACTGAGGAGGTCCGTCAAGGCTGAAACATGTCTGGGGTTGCTTGGTTTTCTGTGCAGAGGGGACCTGCCCTAGCAGTTCGGGCAGGGCTGCTACCATTGGTGGCGGCAGCTGACTGATTTGCACATGGCTGGACCCCTTCTGCAATGGTGCAGGTGGGCTAAAAAATGGTGGTGTGGAAGGTTGCCCAGAGCAATTGCCAGTGGTTCAGATTTATTTGAAACCTTCCACCCATCACTTTTGTGGTCACAGTTTGTCTCTCCATGTGAGAGAGGGTATTCCCAGACGTGGGTCCCTCGCTCGCTGCAGCATAGGGAACCAGGCTGCACCTCCCTGAGGCGGTCCATCAAGTCCGAAACATGTCTGGGGTTGCTTGGTTTTCTGTGCAGAGGGGACCTGGTTTAGCAGTTCCGGCTGGGCTGCTACCATTGGTGGCGGCAGCTGACTTATTTGCACATGGCTGGACCCCTTTTGCAATGGCGCAGACGGGCTAAAAAACAGTGGTGTGGAAGGTTGCCCAGAGCAATTGCCAGTGGTTCAGATTTATTTGAAACCTTCCACCCATCACTTTTGTGGTCACAGTTTGTCTCTCCATGTGAGAGAGGATATTCCCAGACGTGGGTCCATTGCTCGCTGCAGCATAGGGAACCAGGCTGCACCTCCCTGAGGCGGTCCATCAAGTCCGAAACATGTCTGGGGTTGCTTGGTTTTCTGTGCAAAGGGGACCTGGTTTAGCAGTTCGGGCTGGGCTGCTACCAATGGTGGCGGCAGCTGACTTATTTGCACATGGCTGGACCCCTTTTGCAATGGCGCAGACGGGCTAAAAAACATTGGTGTGGAAGGTTGCCCAGAGCAATTGCCAGCGGCTCAGATTCATTCGAAACCTTCCACCCATCCCTTTTATGGTCACAGTTTGTCTCTCCATGTGAGAGAGGGTATGCCCAGATGTGGGTCCCTTGCTCACTGCACCATAGGGAACCAGGCTGCACCTCACTGAGGAGGTCCATCAAGGCCGAAACATGTCTGGGGTTGCTTGGTTTTCTGTGCAGAGGGGACCTGGCCTAGCAGTTCGGGCTGGCCTGCTACCATTGATGGCGGCAGCTGACTGATTTGCACATGGCTGGACCCCTTTTGCAATGGCGCAGACCGGCTAAAAAACGGTGGTGTGGAAGGGTGCCCAGAGCAATTGCCAGTGGTTCAGATTAATTCCAAACCTTCCACCCATCACTTTTGTGGTCACAGTTTGTCTCTCCATGTGACAGAGGGTATGCCCAGACGTGGGCCCCTTGCTCGCTGCGCCATAGGGAACCAGGCTGCAGCCTCACTGAGGAGGTCCATCAAGGCCGAAAAATGTCTGGGGTTGCTTGGTTTTCTGTGCAGAGGGGATCTGGCCTAGCAGTTCGGGTTGGGCTGCTACCATTGGTGGCGGCAGCTGACTGATTTGCACATGGCTGGACTCCTTTTGCAATGGTGCAGACGGGCTAAAAAACGGTGGTGTGGAAGGTTGCCCAGAGCAATTGCCAGTGGTTCAGATTCATTCAAAACCTTCCACCCATCACTTTTGTGGTCACAGTTTGTCTCTCCATGTGAGAGAGGGTATGCCCAGATGTGGGTCCCTTGCTCGCTGTGCCATAGGGAAACAGGCTGCACCTCACTGAGGAGGTCCATCAAGGCCGAAACATGTCTGGGGTTGCTCGGTTTTCTGTGCAGAAGGGACCTGGTTTAGAAGTTCGGGCTGGGCTGCTACCATTGGTGGCGGCTGCTGACTTATTTGCACATGGCTGGACCCCTTTTGCAATGGCGCAGACGGGCTAAAAAACGGTGGTGTGGAAGGTTGCCCAGAGCAATTGCCAGTGGTTCAGATTCATTCAAAACCTTCCACCCATCACTTTTGTGGTCACAGTTTGTCTCTCCATGTGAGAGAGGGTATGCCCAGACGTGGGTCCCTTGCTCGCTGCGCCATAGGGAACCAGGCTGCACCTCACTGAGGAGGTCCATCAAGGCCGAAACATGTCTGGGGTTGCTTGGTTTTCTGTGCAGAGGAGACCTGGTTTAGCAGTTCGGGCTGGGCTGCTACCATTGGTGGCGGCAGCTGACTTATTAGCACATGGCTGGACCCCTTTTGCAATGGCGCAGACAGGTTAAAAAACGGTGGTGTGGAAGGTTGCCCAGAGCAAATGCCAGTGGTTGAGATTAATTTGAAACCTTCCACCCATCACTTTTGTGTTCACAGTTTGTCTCTCCATATGAGAGAGGGTATGCCCAGATGTGGGTCCCTTGCTCGCTGTGCCATAGGGAACCAGGCTGCACCTCACTGAGGAGGTCCATCAAGGCCGAAACATGTCTGGGGTTGCTTGGTTTTCTGTGCAGAGGGGACCTGGCCTAGCAGTTCGGTTGGGCTGCTACCATTGGTGGCAGCACCTGACTGATTTGCACATGGCTGGACCCCTTTTGCAATGGTGCAGACGGGCTAAAAAACGGTGGTGTGCAAGGTTGCCCAGAGCAATTGCCAGTGGTTCAGATTCATTCGAAACCTTCCACCCATCAATTTTGTGGTCACAGTTTGTCTCTCCATGTGAGAGAGGGTATGCCCAGATGTGAGTCCCTTGCTCGCTGTGCCATAGGGAAACAGGCTGCACCTCACTGAGGAGGTCCATCAAGGCCGAAACATGTCTGGGGTTGCTTGGTTTTCTGTGCAGAAGGGACCTGGTTTAGCAGTTCGGGCTGGGCTGCTACCATTGGTGGCGGCAGCTGACTTATTTGCACATGGCTGGACACCTTTTGCAATGGCGCAGACGGGCTAAAAAACGGTGGTGTGGAAGGTTGCCCAGAGCAATTGCCAGTGGTTGAGATTCATTCGAAACCTTCCACCCATCACTTTTGTGTTCACAGTTTGTCTCTCCATGTGAGAGAGGGTATGCCCAGACGTGGGTCCCTTGCTCGCTGCGCCATAGGGAACCAGGCTGCACCTCACTGAGGAGGTCCATCAAGGCCGAAACATGTCTGGGGTTGCTTGGTTTTCTGGGCAGAGGGGACCTGGCCTAGCAGTTCGGGCTGGGCTGCTACCATTGGTGGCGGCAGCTGACTGATTTGCACATGGCTGGACCCCTTTTGCAAATTCGCAGACAGGCTAAAAAACAGTGGTGTGGAAGGTTGTCCAGAGCAATTGCCAGTGGCTCAGATTCATTCAAAACCTTCCACCCATCCCTTTTATGGTCACAGTTTGTCTCTCCATGTGAGAGAGGGTATGCCCAGACGTGGTTCCCTTGCTCGCTGCGCCATAGGGAACCAGGCTGCACCTCACTGAGGAGGTCCATCAAGGCCGAAACATGTCAGCGGTTGCTTGGTTTTCTGTGCAGAGGGGACCTGAGCTAGCAGTTTGGGCTGGGCTGCTACCATTGGAGGCGGCAGCTGACTGATTTGCACATAGCTGGACCCCTTTTGCAAAGGTGCAGAAGGGCTAAAAAACGGTGGTGTGGAAGGTTGCCCAGAGCAATTGCCAGTGGTTCAGATTAATTCAAAACCTTCCACCCATCACTTTTGTGGTCACAGTTTGTCTCTCCATGTGAGAGAGGGTATGCCCAGACGTGGGTCCCTTGCTCGCTGCGCCATAGGGAACCAGGCTGCACCTCACTGAGGAGGTCCATCAAGGCCGAAACATGTCTGGGGTTGCTTGGTTTTCTGTGCAGAGGAGATCTGGTTTAGCAGTTCGGGCTGGGCTGCTACCATTGGTGGCGGCAGCTGACTTATTAGCACATGGCTGGACCCCTTTTGCAATGGCGCAGACGGGTTAAAAAACGGTGGTGTGGAAGGTTGCCCAGAGCAATTGCCAGTGGTTGAGATTCATTTGAAACCTTCCACCCATCACTTTTGTGTTCACAGTTTGTCTCTCCATATGAGAGAGGGTATGCCCAGATATGGGTCCCTTGCTCGCTGTGCCATAGAGAACCAGGCTGCACCTCACTCAGGAGGTCCATCAAGGCTGAAACATGTCTGGGGTTGCTTGGTTTTCTGTGCAGAGGAGACCTGGTTTAGCAGTTCGGGCTGGGCTGCTACCATTGGTGGCGGCAGCTGACTTATTAGCACATGGCTGGACCCCTTTTGCAATGGCGCAGACGGGTTAAAAAACGGTGGTGTGGAAGGTTGCCCAGAGCAATTGCCAGTGGTTGAGATTCATTTGAAACCTTCCACCCATCACTTTTGTGTTCACAGTTTGTCTCTCCATATGAGAGAGGGTATGCCCAGATGTGGGTCCCTTGCTCGCTGTGCCATAGGGAACCAGGCTGCACCTCACTCAGGAGGTCCATCAAGGCCGAAACATGTCTGGGGTTGCTTGGTTTTCTGTGCAGAGGGGACCTGGCCTAGCAGTTCGGTTGGGCTGCTACCATTGGTGGCAGCAGCTGACTGATTTGCACATGGCTGGACCCCTTTTGCAATGGTGCAGACGGGCTAAAAAACGGTGGTGTGCAAGGTTGCCCAGAGCAGTTGCCAGTGGTTCAGATTCATTCGAAACCTTCCACCCATCAATTTTGTGGTCACAGTTTGTCTCTCCATGTGAGAGAGGGTATGCCCAGATGTGGGTCCCTTGCTCGCTGTGCCATAGGGAAACAGGCTGCACCTCACTGAGGAGGTCCATCAAGGCCGAAACATGTCTGGGGTTGCTTGGTTTTCTGTGCAGAAGGGACCTGGTTAACAGTTCGGGTTGGGCTGCTACCATTTGTGGCGGCAGCTGACTGATTTGCACATGGCTGGACCCCTTTTGCAATGGTGCAGACGGGCTAAAAAACGGTGGTGTGGAAGGTTGCCCAGAGCAATTGCCAGTGGTTCAGATTCAATCGAAACCTTCCACCCATCACTTTTGTGGTCACAGTTTGTCTCTCCATTTGAGAGAGGGTATGCCCAGACGTGCGTCCCTTGCACGCTGCGCCATAGGGAACCAGGCTGCACCTCACTGAGGAGGTCCATCAAGGCTGAAACATGTCTGGGGTTGCTTGGTTTTCTGTGCAGAGGGGACCTGGTTTAGAAGTTCGGGCTGGGCTGCTACCATTGGTGGCGGCAGCTGACTTATTTGCACATGGCTGGACCCCTTTTGCAATGGCGAAGACGGGCTAAAAAACGGTGGTCTGGAAGGTTACCCAGAGCAATTGCCAGTGGTTCAGGTTCTTTCGAAACCTTCCACCCATCACTTTTGTGGTCACAGTTTGTCTCTCCATGTGAGAGAGGGTATGCCCAGACGTGGGTCCCTTGCTCACTGCGCTATAGGGAACCAGGCTGCACCTCGCTGAGGAGGTCCATCAAAGCTGAAACATGTCTGGGGTTGCTTGGTTTTCTGTGCAGACGGGACCTGGCCTAGCAGTTTTGGCTGGGCTGCTACCATTGGTGGCAGCAGCTGACTGATTTGCACATGGCTGGACCCCTTTTGCAATGGCGCAGAAGGGCAAAAAAACAGTGGTGTGGAAGGTTGCCCAGAGCAATTGCCAGTGGTTCAGATTCATTCGAAACCTTCCACCCATCACTTTTGTGGTCACAGTTTGTCTCTCCATGTGAGAGAGGGTATGCCCAGACGTGGGTCCCTTGCTCGCTGCGCCATAGGGAACCAGGCTGCACCTCACTGAGGAGTTCCATCAAGGCCGAAACATGTCTGGGGTTGCTTGATTTTCTGTGCAGAAGGGACCTGGCTAGCAGTTCGGGCTGGGCTGCTACCATTGTTGGAGGCAGCTAACTGATTTGCACAATGCTGGACCCCTTTTGCAATGGCGCAGACGGGCTAAGAAACGGTTGTGTGGAAGGTTGCCCAGAGCAATTGCCAGTGGTTCAGATTCATTCGAAACCTTCCACCCATCACTTTTGTGGTCACAGTTTGTCTCTCCATGTGAGAGAGGGAATGCCCAGACGTGGGTCCCTTGCTCGCTGCGCCATAGGGAACCAGGCTGCACCTCACTGAAGAGGTCCATCAAGGCCGAAACATGTCTGGGATTGCTTGGTTTTCTGTGCAGAGGGGACCTGGGCTAGCAGTTCGGGTTGGGCTGCTACCATTGGTGGCGGCAGCTGACTGATTTGCACATGGCTGGACCCCTTTTGCAATGGTGCAGATGGGCTAAAAAACGGTGGTGTGCAAGGTTGCCCAGAGCAATTGCCAGTGGTTCAGATTCATTCAAAATCTTCCACCCATCACTTTTGTGGTCACAGTTTGTCTCTCCATGTGAGAGAGGGTATGCCCAGATGTGGGTCCCTTGCTCGCTGTGCAATAGGGAAACAGGCTGCACCTCACTGAGGAGGTCCATCAAGGCCGAAACATGTCTACGGTTGCTTGGTTTTCTGTGCAGAAGGGACCTGGTTTAGCAGTTCGGGCTGGGCTGCTACCATTGGTGGCGGCAGCTGACTTATTTGCACATGGCTGGACCCCTTTTGCAATGGTGCAGACGGGCTAAAAAACGGTGGTGTGGAAGGTTGCCCAGAGCAATTGCCAGTGGTTGAGATTCATTCGAAACCTTCCACCCATCACTTTTGTGTTCACAGTTTGTCTCTCCATGTGAGAGAGGGTATGCCCAGACGTGGGTCCCTTGCTCGCTGCGCCATAGGGAACCAGGCTGCACCTCACTGAGGAGGTCCATCAAGGCCGAAACATGTCTGGGGTTGCTTGGTTTTCTGGGCAGAGGGGACCTGGCCTAGCACTTCGGGCTGGGCTGCTACCATTGGTGGCGGCAGCTGACTTATTTGCACATGGCTGGACCCCTTTTGCAATGGCGCAGACGGGCTAAAAAACGGTGGTTTGGAAGGTTGCCCAGAGCAATTGCCAGTGGTTGAGATTCATTCGAAACCTTCCACCCATCACTTTTGTGTTCACAGTTTGTCTCTCCATGTGAGAGAGGGTATGCCCAGACGTGGGTCCCTTGCTCGCTGCGCCATAGGGAACCAGGCTGCACCTCACTGAGGAGGTTCATCAAGGCCGAAACATGTCTGGGGTTGCTTGGTTTTCTGGGCAGAGGGGACCTGGCCTAGCACTTCGGGCTGGGCTGCTACCATTGGTGGCGGCAGCTGACTGATTTGCACATGGCTGGACCCCTTTTGCAATGGCGCAGACGGGCTAAAAAACAGTGGTGTGGAAGGTTGCCCAGAGCAATTGCCAGTGGTTCAGTTTAATTCGAAACCTTCCACCCATCACTTTTGTGGTCACAGTTTGTCTCTGCATGTGAGAGAGGGTATGCCCAGACGTGGGTCCCTTGCTCGCTGCACCATAGGGAACCAGGCTGCACCTCACTGAGGAGGTCCGTCAAGGCTGAAACATGTCTGAGGTTGCTTGGTTTTCTGTGCAGAGGGGACCTGGCCTAGCAGTTCGGGCTGGGCTGCTACCATTGGTGGAGGCAGCTGACTGATTTGCACATGGCTGGACCCCTTTTGCAATGGTGCAGACGGGCTAAAAAACAGTGGTGTGGAAGGTTGCCCAGAGCAATTGCCAGTGATTCAGATTAATTCGAAACCTTCCACCCATCACTTTTGTGGTCACAGTTTGTCTCTGCATGTGAGAGAGGGTATGCCCAGACGTGGGTCCCTTGCTCGCTGCACCATAGGGAACCAGGCTGCACCTCACTGAGGAGGTCCGTCAAGGCTGAAACATGTCTGAGGTTGCTTGGTTTTCTGTGCAGAGGGGACCTGGCCTAGCAGTTCGGGCTGGGCTGCTACCATTGGTGGCGGCAGCTGACTGATTTGCACATGGCTGGACCCCTTTTGCAATGGCGCAGGTGGGCTAAAAAACGGTGGTGTGGAAGGTTGCCCAGAGCAATTGCCAGTGGTTCAGATTTATTTGAAACCTTCCACCCATCACTTTTGTGGTCACAGTTTGTCTCTCCATGTGAGAGAGGGTATGCCCAGACGTGGGTCCCTTGCTCGCTGCAGCATAGGGAACCAGGCTGCACCTCCCTGAGGCGGTCCATCAAGTCCGAAACAAGTGTGGGGTTGCTTGGTTTTCTGTGCAGAGGGGACCTGGTTTAGCAGTTCGGGCTGGGCTGCTACCATTGGTGGCGGCAGCTGACTTATTTGCACATGGCTGGACCCCTTTTGCAATGGCGCAGACGGGATAAAAAACATTGGTGTGGAAGGTTGCCCAGAGCAATTGCCAGTGGCTCAGATTTATTCGAAACCTTCCACCCATCCCTTTTATGGTCACAGTTTGTCTCTCCATGTGAGAGAGGGTATGCCCAGATGTGGGTCTCTTGCTCACTGCGCCATAGGGAACCAGGCTGCACCTCGCTGAGGAGGTCCATCAAGGCCGAAACATGTTTGGGGTTGCTTGGTTTTCTGTGCAGAGGGGACCTGGCCTAGCAGTTCGGGCTGGCCTGCTACCATTGATGGCGGCAGCTGACTGATTTGCACATGGCTGGACCCCTTTTGCAATGGCGCAGACGGGCTAAAAAACGGTGGTGTGGAAGGTTGCCCAGAGCAATTGCCAGTGGTTGAGATTCATTTGAAACCTTCCACCCATCACTTTTGTGGTCATAGTTTGTCTCTCCATGTGAGAGAGGGTATGCCCAGACATTGGTCCCTTGCTCGCTACGCCATAGGGAACCAGGCTGCACCTCACTACGGAGGTCCATCAAGGCCGAAAAATGTCTGGGGTTGCTTGGTTTTCTGTGCAGAGGGGACCTGGCCTAGCAGTTCGGGTTGGGCTGCTACCATTGGTGGTGGCAGCTGACTGATTTGCACATGGCTGGACCCCTTTTGCAATGGTGCAGACGGGGTAAAAAACGGTGGTGTAGAAGGTTGCCCAGAGCAATTGCCAGTGGTTCAGATTCATTCGAAACCTTCCACCCATCACTTTTGTGGTCACAGTTTGTCTCTCCATATGAGAGAGGGTATGCCCAGACGTGGGTCCCTTGCTCGCTGCACCATAGGGAACCAGGCTGGACCTCACTGAGGAGGTCCATCAAGGCCGAAACATGTCTGGGGTTGCTTGGTTTTCTGTGCAGAAGGGAGCTGGTTTAGGAGTTTGGGCTGGGCTGCTACCATTGGTGGCGGCAGCTGACTTATTTGCACATGGCTGGACCCCTTTTGCAATGGCGCAGACGGGCTAAAAAACGGTGGTGTGGAAGGTTGCCCAGAGCAATCGCCAGTGGTTGAGATTCATTCGAAACCTTCCACCCATCACTTTTGTGTTCACAGTTCGTCTCTCCATGTGAGAGAGGGTATGCCCAGACGTGGGTCCCTTGCTCGCTGCGCCATAGGGAACCAGGCTGCACCTCACAGAGGAGGTCCATCAAGGCCGAAACATGTCTGGGGTTGCTTGGTTTTCTGGGCAGAGGGGACCTGCCCTAGCAGTTCGGGCTGGGCTGCTACCATTGGTGGCGGCAGCTGACTGATTTGCACATGGCTGGACCCCTTTTGCAATGGCGCAGACAGGCTAAAACCAGTGGTGTGGAAGGTTGCCCAGAGCAATTGCCAGTGGCTCAGATTCATTCAAAACCTTCCACCCATCCCTTTTATGGTCACAGTTTGTCTCTCCATGTGAGAGAGGATAGGCCCAGACGTGGGTCCCTTGCTCACTGCGCCATAGGGAACCAGGCTGCATCTCACTGAGGAGATCCATCAAGGCCGAAAAATGTCTGGGGTTGCTTGGTTTTCTGTGCAGAGGGGACCTGGCCTAGCAGTTCGGGTTGGGCTGCTACCATTGGTGGCGGCAGCAGACTGATTTGCACATGGCTGGACCCCTTTTGCAATGGTGCAGACGGGCTAAAAAACAGTGGTGTGGAAGGTTGCCCAGAGCAATTGCCATTGGTTCAGATTAATTCGAAACCTTCCACCCATCACTTTTGTGGTCACAGTTTGTCTCTCCATGTGAGAGAGGGTATGCCCAGACGTGGGTCCCTTGCTCGCTGCACCATAGGGAACCAGGCTGCACCTCACTGAGGAGGTCCGTCAAGGCTGAAACATGTCTGGGTTGCTTGGTTTTCTGTGCAGAGGGGACCTGGCCTAGCAGTTCAGGCCTGGCTGCTACCATTGGTGGCGGCAGCTGACTGATTTGCACATGGCTGGACCCCTTTTGCAATGGCGCAGACGGGCTAAAAATCGGTGGTGTGGAAGGTTGCCCAGAGCAATTGCCAGTGGTTCAGATTAATTCAAAACCTTCCACCCATCACTTTTGTGGTCACAGTTTGTCTCTCCATGTGAGAGAGGGTATGCCCAGACGTGGGTCCCTTGCTCACTGCGCCATAGGGAACCAGGCTGCACCTCACTGAGGAGGTCCATCAAGGCCGAAACATGTCTAAGGTTGCTTGGATTTCTATGCTAGGGGACCTGGCCTAGCAGTTCGGGTTGGGCTGCTAACCATTGGTGGCGGCAGCAGACTGATTTGCACATGGCTGGACCCCTTTTGCAATGGTGCAGACGGGCTAAAAAACAGTGGTGTGGAAGGTTGCCCAGAGCAATTGCCATTGGTTCAGATTAATTCGAAACCTTCAACCCATCACTTTTGTGGTCACAGTGTGCCTCTCCATGTGAACGAGGGTATTCCCAGACGTGGGTCCCTTGCTCGCTGCGCCATAGGGAACCAGGCTGCACCTCACTGAGGAGGTCCATCAAGGCTGAAACATGTCTGGGGTTGCTTGGTTTTCTGTGCAGAGGGGACCTGGCCTACCAGTTCAGGCTGGGCTGCTACCATTGTTGGCGGCAGCTGCCTGATTTGCCCATGGCTGGACCCCTTTTGCAATGGCGCAGACGGGCTAAAAAACAGTGGTGTTGAAGATTGCCCAGAGCAATTGCCAGGGGTTCAGATTAATTCAAAACCTTCCACCCATCACTTTTCTGGTCACAGTTTGTCTCTCCATGTGAGAGAGGGTATGCCCAAACGTGGGTCCCTTGCTCGCTGCACCATAGGGAACCAGGCTGCACCTCACTGAGGAGGTCCGTCAAGGCTGAAACATGTCTGGGGTTGCTTGGTTTTCTGTGCAGAGGGGACCTGGCCTAGCAGTTTGGGCTGGGCTGCTACCATTGGTGGCGGCAGCTAACTGATTTGCACATGGCTGGACCCCTTTTGCAATGGCGCAGACGGGCTAAAAAACGGTGGTGTGGAAGGTTGCCCAGAGCAATTGCCAGTGGTTCAGATTCATTCAAAACCTTCCACCCATCACTTTTGTGGTCACAGTTTGTCTCTCCGTGTGAGAGAGGGTATGCCCAGACATAGAATCCCTTGCTCGCTGCGCCATAGGGAACCAGGCTGCACCTCACTGAGGAGGTCCATAAAGGCCGAAACATGTCTAGGGTTGCTTGGATTTCTATTCTAGGGGACCTTGCCTAGCAGTTCGGGCTGGGCAGCTACCATTGGTGGCAGCAGCTGACTGATTTGCACATGGCTGGACCCCTTTTGCAATGGCGCAGACGGGCTAAAAAACGGTGGTGTGGAAGGTTGCCCAGAGCAATTGCCAGTGGTTCAGATTCATTCGAAACCTTCCACCCATCACTTTTGTGGTCACAGTTTGTCTCTCCATGTGATTGAGGGTATGCCCAGACGTGTGTTCCTTGCTCGCTGCGCCATAGGGAACCAGGCTGCACCTCCGTGAGGAGGTCCATCAAGGCCGAAACAGGTCTGGGGTTTCTTGGTTTTCTGTGCAGAGGGGACCTGGCATAGCAGTTTTGGCTGGGCTGCTACCATTGGTTGCGGCAGATGACTGATTTGCACATGGCTGGACCCCTTTTGCAATGGCGCAGACGGGCTAAAAAATGGTGGTGTGGAAGGTTGCCCAGAGCAATTGCCAGTGGCTCAGATTCATTCGAAACCTTCCACCCATCACTTTTGTGGTCACAGTTTGTCTCTCCATGTGAGAGAGAGTATGCCCAGACGTGGGTCCCTTGCTCGCTGCGCCATGGGGAACCAGGCTGCACCTAACTGAGGAGGTCCATCAAGGCCGAAAAATGTCTGGGGTTGCTTGGTTTTCTGGGCAGAGGGGACCTGGCCTAGCAGTTCGGGCTGGGCTGCTACCATTGGTGGCGGCAGCTGACTGATTTGCACATGGCTGGACCCCTTTTGCAATGGCGCAGACAGGCTAAAAAACAGTGGTGTGGAAGGTTGCCCAGAGCAATTGCCAGTGGCTCAGATTCATTCAAAACCTTCCACCCATCCCTTTTATGGTCACAGTTTGTCTCTCCATGTGAGAGAGGGTATGCCCAGATGTGGGTCCCTTGCTCACTGCGCCATAGGGAACCAGGCTGCACCTCACTGAGGAGGTCCATCAAGGCCGAAACATGTCTGGGGTTGCTTGGTTTTCTGTGCAGAAGGGACCTGGCCTACCAGTTCAGGCTGGGCTGCTACCATTGGTGACGGCAGCTGCCTGATTTGCCCATGGCTGGACCCCTTTTGCAATGGTGCAGACGGGCTAAAAAACGGTGGTGTGGAAGATTGCCCAGAGCAATTGACAGTGGTTCAGATTAATTCGAAACCTTCCACCCATCACTTTTGTGGTCACAGTTTGTCTCTCCATGTGAGATAGGGTATGCCCAGACGTGGGTCCCTTGCTCGCTGCGCCATAGGGAACCAGGCTGCACCTCACTGAGGAGGTCCGTCAAGGCTGAAACATGTCTGGGGTTGCTTGGTTTTCTGTGCAGAGGGGACCTCGCCTAGCAGTTCGGGCTGGGCTGCTACCCTTGGTGGAGGCAGCTGACTGACTTGCACATGGCTGGACCCCTTTTTCAATGGCACAGACAGTCTAAAAAACAGTGGTGTGGAAGGTTGTCCAGAGCAATTGCCAGTGGCTCAGATTCATTCGAAACCTTCCACCCATCCCTTTTATGGTCACAGTTTGTCTCTCCATGTGAGAGAGGGTATGCCCAGACGTGGGTCCCTTGCTCACTGCGCCATAGGGAACCAGGCTGCACCTCACTGAGGAGGTCCATCAAGGCCAAAAAATGTCTGGGGTTACTTGGTTTTCTGTGCAGAGGGGACCTGGCCTAGCAGTTCGGGTTGGGCTGCTACCATTGATGGCGGCAGCTGACTATTTGCACATGGCTGGACCCCTTTTGCAATGGCGCAGACGGGCTAAAAAACAGTGGTGTGGAAGGTTGCCCAGAGCAATTGCCAGTGGTTGAGATTAATTCGAAACCTTCCACCCATCACTTTTGTGTTCACAGTTTGTCTCTCCATGCGAGAGAGGGTATGCCCAGACGTGGGTCCCTTGCTCGCTGCGCCATAGGGAACCAGGCTGCACCTCACTGAGGAAGTCCATCAAGGCCGAAACATGTCTAGGGTTGCTTGGATTTCTGTGCTAGGGGACCTGGCCTAGCAGTTCGGGCTGGGCTGCTACCGTTGGTGGCGGCAGCTGACTGATTTGCAAATGGCTGGACCCCTTTTGCAATGGCACAGACAGTCTAAAAAACAGTGGTGTGGAAGGTTGTCCAGAGCAATTGCCAGTGGCTCAGATTCATTCGAAACCTTCCACCCATCCCTTTTATGGTCACAGTTTGTCTCTCCATGTGAGAGAGGGTATGCCCAGACGTGGGTCCCTTGCTCACTGCGCCATAGGGAACCAGGCTGCACCTCACTGAGGAGGTCCATCAAGGCCAAAAAATGTCTGGGGTTGCTTGGTTTTCTGTGCAATGGGGACCTGGCCTAGCAATTCGGGCTGGGCTGCTACCATTAGTGGCGCTAGCTGACTGATTTGCACATTCCTGGACCCCTTTTGCAATGGCGCAGACGGGCTAAAAAATGGTGGTGTGGAAGGTTGCCCAGAGCAATTGCCAGCGGTTCAGATTAATTCAAAACCTTCCACCCATCACTTTTATGGTCACAGTTTGTCTCTCCATGTGAGAGAGGGTATGCCCAGACGTGGGTCCCTTGCTCGCTGCGCCATAGGGAACCAGGCTGCACCTCACAGAGGAGGTCCATCAAGGCGGAAACATGTCTGGGGTTGCTTGGTTTTCTGTGCAGAGGGGACCTGGCCTAGCAGTTCGGGTTGGGCTGCTACCATTGGTGGCGGCAGCTGACTGATTTACACATGGCTGGACCCCTTTTGCAATGGTGCAGACGGGCTAAAAAACGGTGGTGTGGAAGGTTGCCCAGAGCAATTGCCAGTGGTTCAGATTCATTCGAAACCTTCCACCCATCACTTTTGTGGTCACAGTTTGTCTCTCCATGTGAGAGAGGGTATGCCCAGACGTGGGTCCCTTGCTCGCTGCGCCATCGGGAACCAGGCTGCACCTCACTGAGGAGGTCCATCAAGGCCAAAACATGTCTGGGGTTGCTTGGTTTTCTGTGCAGAGGGGACCTGGCCTAGCAGTTCGGGCTGGGCTGCCACCATTTGTGGCGGCAGCTGACTGATTTGCACATGGCTGGACCCCTTTTGCAATGGCGCAGACGGGCTAAAAAACGGTGGTGTGGAAGGTTGCCCAGAGCAATTGCCAGTGGTTGAGATTAATTCGAAACCTTCCACCCATCACTTTTGTGTTCACAGTTTGTCTCTCCATGCGAGAGAGGGTATGCCCAGACGTGGGTCCCTTGCTCGCTGCACCATAGGGAACCAGGCTGCACCTCACTGAGGAGGTCCATCAAGGCTGAAAAATGTCTGGGGTTGCTTGGTTTTCTGTGCAATGGGGACCTGGCCTAGCAATTCGGGCTGGGCTGCTACCATTGGTGGCGCTAGCTGACTGATTTGCACATTCCTGGACCCCTTTTGCAATGGCGCAGACGGACTAAAAAATGGTGGTGTGGAAGGTTGCCCAGAGCAATTGCCAGCGGTTCAGATTAATTCAAAACCTTCCACCCATCACTTTTATGGTCACAGTTTGTCTCTCCATGTGAGAGAGGGTATGCCCAGACATGGGTCCCTTGCTTGCTGCGCCATAGGGAGTCAGGCTGCACCTCACTGAGGAGGTCCATCAAGGCCGAAACATGTCTGGGTTGCTTGGTTTTCTGTGCAGAGGGGACCTGGCCTAGCAGTTCGGGCTGGGCTGCTACCATTGGTGGCGGCAGCTGACTGATTTGCACATGGCTGAATCCCTTTTGCAATGCCGCAGACGGGCTAAAAAACAGTGGTGTGGAAGGTTGCCCAGAGCAATTGCCAGTGGTTCAGATTCATTCAAAACCTTCCACCCATCATTTTTGTGGTCACAGTTTGTCTCTCCATGTGAGAGAGGGTATGCCCAGACGTGGGTCCCTTGCTCGCTGTGCCATAGGCAACCAGGCTGCAACTCACTGAGGAGGTCCATCAAGGCCGAAACATGTCTGGGGTTGCTTGGTTTTCTGTGCAGAGGGGACCTGACCTAGCAGTTCGGGCTGGGCTGCTATCATTGGTGGCGGCAGCTGACTGATTTGCACATGGCTGGACCCCTTTTGCAATGGCGCAGATGGGCTAAAAAACGGTGGTGTGGAAGGTTGCCCAGAGCAATTGCCAGTGGTTCAGATTCATTCAAAACCTTCCACCCATCACTTTTGTGGTCACAGTTTGTCTCTCCATGTGAGAGAGGGTATGCCCAGACATGGGTCCCTTGCTCGCTGCGCCATAGGGAGTCAGGCTGCACCTCACTGAGGAGGTCCATCAAGGCCGAAACATGTCTGGGGTTGCTTGGTTTTCTGTGCAGAGGGGACCTGGCCTAGCAGTTCGGGCTGGGCTGCTACCATTGGTGGCGGCAGCTGACTGATTTGCACATGGCTGAATCCCTTTTGCAATGCCGCAGACGGGCTAAAAAACAGTGGTGTGGAAGGTTGCCCAGAGCAATTGCCAGTGGTTCAGATTCATTCAAAACCTTCCACCCATCACTTTTGTGGTCACAGTTTGTCTCTCCATGTGAGAGAGGGTATGCCCAGACGTGGGTCCCTTGCTCGCTGTGCCATAGGGAACCAGGCTGCACCTCACTGAGGAGGTCCATCAAGGCCGAAACATGTCTGGGGTTGCTTGGTTTTCTGTGCAGAGGGGACCTGACCTAGCAGTTCGGGCTGGGCTGCTATCATTGGTGGCGGCAGCTGACTGATTTGCACATGGCTGGACCCCTTTTGCAATGGCGCAGATGGGCTAAAAAACAGTGGTGTGGAAGGTTGCCCAGAGCAATTGCCAGTGGTTCAGATTCATTCAAAACCTTCCACCCATCACTTTTGTGGTCACAGTTTGTCTCTCCATGTGAGAGAGGGCATGCCCAGACATGGGTCCCTTGCTCGCTGCGCCATAGGGAGTCAGGCTGCACCTCACTGAGGAGGTCCATCAAGGCCGAAACATGTCTGGGGTTGCTTGGTTTTCTGTGCAGAGGGGACCTGGCCTAGCAGTTCGGGCTGGGCTGCTACCATTGGTGGCGGCAGCTGACTGATTTGCACATGGCTGAATCCCTTTTGCAATGCCGCAGACGGGCTAAAAAACAGTGGTGTGGAAGGTTGCCCAGAGCAATTGCCAGTGGTTCAGATTCATTCAAAACCTTCCACCCATCACTTTTGTGGTCACAGTTTGTCTCTCCATGTGAGAGAGGGTATGCCCAGACGTGGGTCCCTTGCTCGCTGTGCCATAGGGAACCAGGCTGCACCTCACTGAGGAGGTCCATCAAGGCTGAAAAATGTCTGGGGTTGCTTGGTTTTCTGTGCAGAGGGGACCTGGCCTAGCAATTCGGGCTGGGCTGCTACCATTGGTGGCGGCAGCTAACTGATTTGCAAATGGCTGGACCCCTTTTGCAATGGCACAGACGGGCTAAAAAACGGTGGTGTGGAAGGTTGCCCAGAGCAATTGCCAGTGGTTCAGATTAATTCGAAACCTTCCACCCATCACTTTTGTGGTCACAGTTTGTCTCTCCATGTGGGAGAGGGTATGCCCAGACGTGGGTCCCTTGCTCGCTGCGCCATAGGGAACCAGGCTGCACCTCACTGAGGAGGTCCATCAAGGCCGAAACATGTCTGGGGTTGCTTGGTTTTCTGTGCAGAGGGGACCGGGCCTAGCAGTTCGGGCTGGGCTGCTACCATTGGTGGCGGCAGCTGACTGATTTGCTCATGGCTGGACCCTTTTTGCAATGGCGCAGACGGGCTAAAAAACAGTGGTGTGGAAGGTTGCCAGAGCAATTGCCAGTGGTTCAGATTCATTCGAAACCTTCCACCCATCCCTTTTATGGTCACAGTTTGTCTCTCCATGTGAGAGAGGGTATTGTGTATGTCCAGACGTGGCTCCCTTGCTCGATGCGCCATAGGGAACCAGGCTGCACCTCACTGAGGAGGTCCATCAAGGCCGAAACATGTCTGGGATTGCTTGGTTTTCTGTGCAGAGGGGACCTGGCCTAGCAGTTCGGGCTTGGCTGCTACCATTGATGGCGGCAGCTGACTGATTTGCACATTGCTGGACCCCTTTTGCAATGGCACAGATGGGCTAAAAAACGGTGGTGTGGAAGGCTGCCCAGAGCAATTGCCAGTGGTTCAGATTCATTCAAAACCTTCCACCCATCACTTTTGTGGTCACAGTTTGTCTCTCCATGTGAGAGAGGGTATACCCAGACTTGGGTCCCTTGCTCGCTGCGCCATAGGGAACCAGGCTGCACCTCACTGAGGAGGTCCATCGAGGCCGAAACATGTCTGGGGTTGCTTGGTTTTCTGTGCAGAGGGGACCTGACCTAGCAGTTCGGGCTGGGCTGCTATCATTCGTGGCAGCAGCTGACTTATTTGCACATGGCTGGACCCCTTTTGCAATGGCGCAGACGGGCTAAAAAACGGTGGTCTGGAAGGTTACCCAGAGCAATTGCCAGTGGTTCAGGTTCTTTCGAAACCTTCCACCCATCACTTTTGTGGTCACAGTTTGTCTCTCCATGTGAGAGAGGGTATGCCCAGACGTGGGTCCCTTGCTCACTTCGCAATAGGGAACCAGGCTGCACCTCACTGAGGAGGTCCATCAAAGCTGAAACATGTCTGGGGTTGCTTGGTTTTCTGTGCAGACGGGACCTGGCCTAGCAGTTTTGGCTGGGCTGCTACCATTGGTGGCAGCAGCTGACTGATTTGCACATGGCTGGACCCCTTTTGCAATGGCGCAGAAGGGCAAAAAAACAGTGGTGTGGAAGGTTGCCCAGAGCAATTGCCAGTGGTTCAGATTCATTCGAAACCTTCCACCCATCACTTTTGTGGTCACAGTTTGTCTCTCCATGTGAGAGAGGGTATGCCCAGACGTGGGTCCCTTGCTCGCTGCGCCATAGGGAACCAGGCTGCACCTCACTGAGGAGTTCCATCAAGGCCAAAACATGTCTGGGGTTGCTTGGTTTTCTGTGCAGAGGGGACCTGGCCTAGCAGTTCGGGCTGGGCTGCTACCATTGGTGGCGGCAGCTGACTGATTTGCACATGGCTGAATCCCTTTTGCAATGCCGCAGACGGGCTAAAAAACAGTGGTGTGGAAGGTTGCCCAGAGCAATTGCCAGTGGTTCAGATTCATTCAAAACCTTCCACCCATCACTTTTGTGGTCACAGTTTGTCTCTCCATGTGAGAGAGGGTATGCCCAGACGTGGGTCCCTTGCTCGCTGTGCCATAGGGAACCAGGCTGCACCTCACTGAGGAGGTCCATCAAGGCTGAAAAATGTCTGGGGTTGCTTGGTTTTCTGTGCAGAGGGGACCTGGCCTAGCAATTCGGGCTGGGCTGCTACCATTGGTGGCGGCAGCTAACTGATTTGCAAATGGCTGGACCCCTTTTGCAATGGCACAGACGGGCTAAAAAACGGTGGTGTGGAAGGTTGCCCAGAGCAATTGCCAGTGGTTCAGATTAATTTGAAACCTTCCACCCATCACTTTTGTGGTCACAGTTTGTCTCTCCATGTGGGAGAGGGTATGCCCAGACGTGGGTCCCTTGCTCGCTGCGCCATAGGGAACCAGGCTGCACCTCACTGAGGAGGTCCATCAAGGCCGAAACCTGTCTGGGGTTGCTTGGTTTTCTGTGCAGGGGTGACCGGGCTTAGCAGTTCGGGCTGGGCTGCTACCATTGGTGGCGGCAGCTGACTGATTTGCTCATGGCTGGACCCTTTTTGCAATGGCGCAGACGGGCTAAAAAACAGTGGTGTGGAAGGTTGCCAGAGCAATTGCCAGTGGTTCAGATTCATTCGAAACCTTCCACCCATCCCTTTTATGGTCACAGTTTGTCTCTCCATGTGAGAGAGGGTATTGTGTATGTCCAGACGTGGCTCCCTTGCTCGATGCGCCATAGGGAACCAGGCTGCACCTCCCTGAGGAGGTCCATCAAGGCCGAAACATGTCTGGGATTGCTTGGTTTTCTGTGCAGAGGGGACCTGGCCTAGCAGTTCGGGCTTGGCTGCTACCATTGATGGCGGCAGCTGACTGATTTGCACATTGCTGGACCCCTTTTGCAATGGCACAGATGGGCTAAAAAACGGTGGTGTGGAAGGCTGCCCAGAGCAATTGCCAGTGGTTCAGATTCATTCAAAACCTTCCACCCATCACTTTTGTGGTCACAGTTTGTCTCTCCATGTGAGAGAGGGTATACCCAGACTTGGGTCCCTTGCTCGCTGCGCCATAGGGAACCAGGCTGCACCTCACTGAGGAGGTCCATCGAGGCCGAAACATGTCTGGGGTTGCTTGGTTTTCTGTGCAGAGGGGACCTGACCTAGCAGTTCGGGCTGGGCTGCTATCATTCGTGGCAGCAGCTGACTTATTTGCACATGACTGGACCCCTTTTGCAATGGCGCAGACGGGCTAAAAAACGGTGGTCTGGAAGGTTACCCAGAGCAATTGCCAGTGGTTCAGGTTCTTTCGAAACCTTCCACCCATCACTTTTGTGGTCACAGTTTGTCTCTCCATGTGAGAGAGGGTATGCCCAGACGTGGGTCCCTTGCTCACTGCGCAATAGGGAACCAGGCTGCACCTCACTGAGGAGGTCCATCAAAGCTGAAACATGTCTGGGGTTGCTTGGTTTTCTGTGCAGACGGGACCTGGCCTAGCAGTTTTGGCTGGGCTGCTACCATTGGTGGCAGCAGCTGACTGATTTGCACATGGCTGGACCCCTTTTGCAATGGCGCAGAAGGGCAAAAAAACAGTGGTGTGGAAGGTTGCCCAGAGCAATTGCCAGTGGTTCAGATTCATTCGAAACCTTCCACCCATCACTTTTGTGGTCACAGTTTGTCTCTCCATGTGAGAGAGGGTATGCCCAGACGTGGGTCCCTTGCTCGCTGCGCCATAGGGAACCAGGATGCACCTCACTGAGGAGTTCCATCAAGGCCGAAACATGTCTGGGGTTGCTTGATTTTCTGTGCAGAGGGGACCTGGCTAGCAGTTCGGGCTGGGCTGCTACCATTGTTGGAGGCAGCTAACTGATTTGCACATGGCTGGACCCCTTTTGCAATGGCGCAGACGGGCTAAGAAACGGTTGTGTGGAAGGTTGCCCAGAGCAATTGCCAGTGGTTCAGATTCATTCAAAACCTTCCACCCATCACTTTTGTGGTCACAGTTTGTCTCTCCATGTGAGAGAGGGAATGCCCAGACGTGGGTCCCTTGCTCGCTGCGCCATAGGGAACCAGGCTGCACCTCACTGAGGAGGTCCATCAAGGCCGAAACATGTCTGGGATTGCTTGGTTTTCTTTGCAAAGGGGACTTGGCCTAGCAGTTCGGGCTGGGCTGCTACCATTGGTGGTGGCAGCTGACTGATTTGCACATGGCTGGACCCCTTTTGCAATGGCGCAGACGGGCTAAAAACAGTGTTGTGGAAGGTTGCCCAGAGCAATTGCCCGTGGTTCAGATTCATTCAAAACCTTCCACCCATCACTTTTGTGGTCACAGTTTGTCTCTCCATGTGAGAGAGGGTATGCCCAGACGTGGGTCCCTTGCTCACTGCGCCATAGGGAACCAGGCTGCACCTCACTGAGGAGGTCCATCAAGGCTGAAAAATGTCTGGGGTTGCTTGGTTTTCTGTGCAGAGGGGACCTGGGCTAGCAGTTCGGGTTGGGCTGCTATCATTGGTGGCGGCAGCTGACTGATTTGCACATGGCTGGACCCCTTTTACAATGGCGCAGACCGGCTAAAAAACGGTGGTGTGGAAGGTTGCCCAGAGCAATTGCCAGTGGTTCAGATTAATTCAAAACCTTCCACCCATCACTTTTGTGGTCACAGTTTGTCTCTCCATGTGATACAGGGTATGCCCAGACGTGGGTCCCTTGCTCGCTGCGCCATAGGGAACCAGGCTGCACCTCACTGAGGAGGTCCATCAAGGCCGAAAAATGTCTGGGGTTGCTTGGTTTTCTGTGCAGAGGGGACCTGGCCTAGCAGTTCGGTGGGGCTGCTACCATTGGTGGCGGCAGCTGACTGATTTGCACATGGCTGGACCCCTTTTGCAATGGCGCAGACGGGCTAAAAAACGGTGGTGTGCAAGGTTGCCCAGAGCAATTGCCAGTGGTTCAGATTCATTCAAAATCTTCCACCCATCACTTTTGTGGTCACAGTTTGTCTCTCCATGTGAGAGAGGGTATGCCCAGATGTGGGTCCCTTGCTCGCTGTGCAATAGGAAAACAGGCTGCACCTCACTGAGGAGGTCTATCAAGGCCGAAACATGTCTACGGTTGCTTGGTTTTCTGTGCAGAAGGGACCTGGTTTAGCAGTTCGGGCTGGGCTGCTACCATTGGTGGCGGCAGCTGACTTATTTGCACATGGCTGGACCCCTTTTGCAATGGCGCAGACGGGCTAAAAAACGGTGGTGTGGAAGGTTGCCCAGAGCAATTGCCAGTGGTTCAGATTCATTCGAAACCTTCCACCCATCACTTTTGTGGTCACAGTTTGTCTCTCCATGTGAGAGAGGGTATGCCCAGACGTGGGTCCCTTGTTCGCTGCGCCATAGGGAACCAGGCTGCACCTCACTGAGGAGGTCCATCAAGGCCGAAACATGTCTGGGGTTGCTTGGTTTTCTGGGCAGAGGGGACCTGGCCTAGCACTTTGGGCTGGGCTGCTACCATTGGTGGCGGCAGCTGACTGATTTGCACATGGCTGGACCCCTTTTGCAATGGCGCAGACGGGCTAAAAAACAGTGGTGTGGAAGGTTGCCCAGAGCAATTGCCAGTGGTTCAGTTTAATTCGAAACCTTCCACCCATCACTTTTGTGGTCACAGTTTGTCTCTGCATGTGAGAGAGGGTATGCCCAGACGTGGGTCCCTTGCTCGCTGCACCATAGGGAACCAGGCTGCACCTCACTGAGGAGGTCCGTCAAGGCTGAAACATGTCTGAGGTTGCTTGGTTTTCTGTGCAGAGGGGACCTGGCCTAGCAGTTCGGGCTGGGCTGCTACCATTGGTGGAGGCAGCTGACTGATTTGCACATGGCTGGACCCCTTTTGCAATGGTGCAGACGGGCTAAAAAACAGTGGTGTGGAAGGTTGCCCAGAGCAATTGCCAGTGATTCAGATTAATTCGAAACCTTCCACCCATCACTTTTGTGGTCACAGTTTGTCTCTGCATGTGAGAGAGGGTATGCCCAGACGTGGGTCCCTTGCTCGCTGCACCATAGGGAACCAGGCTGCACCTCACTGAGGAGGTCCGTCAAGGCTGAAACATGTCTGAGGTTGCTTGGTTTTCTGTGCAGAGGGGACCTGGCCTAGCAGTTCGGGCTGGGCTGCTACCATTGGTGGCGGCAGCTGACTGATTTGCACATGGCTGGACCCCTTTTGCAATGGCGCAGGTGGGCTAAAAAACGGTGGTGTGGAAGGTTGCCCAGAGCAATTGCCAGTGGTTCAGATTTATTTGAAACCTTCCACCCATCACTTTTGTGGTCACAGTTTGTCTCTCCATGTGAGAGAGGGTATGCCCAGACGTGGGTCCCTTGCTCACTGCGCCATAGGGAACCAGGCTGCACCTCACTGAGGCGGTCCATCAAGTCCGAAACAAGTCTGGGGTTGCTTGGTTTTCTGTGCAGAGGGGACCTGGTTTAGCAGTTCGGGCTGGGCTGCTACCATTGGTGGCGGCAGCTGACTTATTTGCACATGGCTGGACCCCTTTTGCAATGGCGCAGACGGGATAAAAAACATTGGTGTGGAAGGTTGCCCAGAGCAATTGCCAGTGGCTCAGATTCATTCGAAACCTTCCACCCATCCCTTTTATGGTCACAGTTTGTCTCTCCATGTGAGAGAGGGTATGCCCAGATGTGGGTCTCTTGCTCACTGCGCCATAGGGAACCAGGCTGCACCTCACTGAGGAGGTCCATCAAGGCCAAAACATGTCTGGGGTTGCTTGGTTTTCTGTGCAGAGGGAACCTGGCCTAGCAGTTCGGGCTGGCCTGCTACCATTGATGGCGGCAGCTGACTGATTTGCACATGGCTGGACCCCTTTTGCAATGGCGCAGACGGGCTAAAAAACGGTGGTGTGGAAGGTTGCCCAGAGCAATTGCCAGTGGTTGAGATTCATTCGAAACCTTCCACCCATCACTTTTGTGGTCATAGTTTGTCTCTCCATGTGAGAGAGGGCATGCCCAGACATTGGTCCCTTGCTCGCTGCGCCATAGGGAACCAGGCTGGACCTCACTACGGAGGTCCATCAAGGCCGAAAAATGTATGGGGTTGCTTGGTTTTCTGTGCAGAGGGGACCTGGCCTAGCAGTTCGGGTTGGGCTGCTACCATTGGTGGCGGCAGCTGACTGATTTGCACATGGCTGGACCCCTTTTGCAATTGTGCAGACGGGCTAAAAAACGGTGGTGTAGAAGGTTGCCCAGAGCAATTGCCAGTGGTTCAGATTCATTCGAAACCTTCCACCCATCACTTTTGTGGTCACAGTTTGTCTCTCCATATGAGAGAGGGTATGCCCAGACGTGGGTCCCTTGCTCGCTGCACCATAGGGAACCAGGCTGCACCTCACTGAGGAGGTCCATCAAGGCCGAAACATGTCTGGGGTTGCTTGGTTTTCTGTGCAGAAGGGAGCTGGTTTAGCAGTTTGGGCTGAACTGCTACCATTGGTGGCGGCAGCTGACTTATTTGCACATGGCTGGACCCCTTTTGCAATGGCGCAGACGGGCTAAAAAACGGTGGTGTGGAAGGTTGCCCAGAGCAATTGCCAGTGGCTCAGATTCATTCAAAACCTTCCACCCATCCCTTTTATGGTCACAGTTTGTCTCTCCATGTGAGAGAGGATAGGCCCAGACGTGGGTCCCTTGCTCACTGCGTCATAGGGAACCAGGCTGCATCTCACTGAGGAGGTCCATCAAGGCCGAAAAATGTCTGGGGTTGCTTGGTTTTCTGTGCAGAGGGGACCTGGCCTAGCAGTTCGGGTTGGACTGCTACCATTGGTGGCGGCAGCAGACTGATTCGCACATGGCTGGACCCCTTTTGCAATGGTGCAGACGGGCTAAAAAACAGTGGTGTGGAAGGTTGCCCAGAGCAATTGCCATTGGTTCAGATTAATTCGAAACCTTCCACCCATCACTTTTGTGGTCACAGTTTGTCTCTCCATGTGAGAGAGGGTATGCCCAGACGTGGGTCCCTTGCTCGCTGCACCATAGGGAACCAGGCTGCACCTCACTGAGGAGGTCCGTCAAGGCTGAAACATGTCTGGGGTTGCTTGGTTTTCTGTGCAGAGGGGACCTGGCCTAGCAGTTCGGGCCGGGCTGCTACCATTGGTGGCGGCAGCTGACTGATTTGCACATGGCTGGACCCCTTTTGCAATGGCGCAGACGAGCTAAAAATCGGTGGTGTGGAAGGTTGCCCAGAGCAATTGCCAGTGGTTCAGATTAATTCAAAACCTTCCACCCATCACTTTTGTGGTCACAGTTTGTCTCTCCATGTGAGAGAGGGTATGCCCAGACGTGGGTCCCTTGCTCACTGCGCCATAGGGAACCAGGCTGCACCTCACTGAGGAGGTCCATCAAGGACGAAACATGTCTAGGGTTGCTTGGATTTCTATGCTAGGGGACCTGGCCTAGCAGTTCGGGTTGGGCTGCTACCATTGGTGGCGGCAGCAGACTGATTTGCACATGGCTGGACCCCTTTTGCAATGGTGCAGACGGGCTAAAAAACAGTGGTGTGGAAGGTTGCCCAGAGCAATTGCCATCGGTTCAGATTAATTCGAAACCTTCAACCCATCACTTTTGTGGTCACAGTGTGTCTCTCCATGTGAACAAGGGTATTCCCAGACGTGGGTCCCTTGCTCGCTGCGCCATAGGGAACCAGGCTGCACCTCACTGAGGAGGTCCATCAAGGCTGAAACATGTCTGGGGTTGCTTGGTTTTCTGTGCAGAGGGGACCTGGCCTACCAGTTCAGGCTGGGCTGCTACCATTGGTGGCGGCAGCTGCCTGATTTGCCCATGGCTGGACCCCTTTTGCAATGGCGCAGACGGGCTAAAAAACAGTGGTGTTGAAGATTGCCCAGAGCAATTGCCAGTGGTTCAGATTAATTCAAAACCTTCCACCCATCACTTTTCTGGTCACAGTTTGTCTCTCCATGTGAGAGAGGGTATGCCCAAACGTGGGTCCCTTGCTCGCTGCACCATAGGGAACCAGGCTGCACCTCACTGAGGAGGTCCGTCAAGGCTGAAACATGTCTGGGGTTGCTTGGTTTTCTGTGCAGAGGGGACCTGGCCTAGCAGTTTGGGCTGGGCTGCTACCATTGGTGGCGGCAGCTAACTGATTTGCACATGGCTGGACCCCTTTTGCAATGGCGCAGATCGGCTAAAAAACGGTGGTGTGGAAGGTTGCCCAGAGAAATTGCCAGTGGTTCAGATTAATTCAAAACCTTCCACCGATCTCTTTTGTGGTCACAGTTTGTATCTCCAAGTGAGGGAGGGTATGCCCAGACGTGGGTCCCTTGCTCACTGCGCCATAGGGAACCAGGCTGCACCTCACTGAGGAGGTCCATCAAGGCCGAAACATGTCTGGGGTTGCTTGGTTTTCTGTGCAGAGGGGACCTGGCCTAGCAGTTCGGGCTGGGCTGATACCATTGGTGGCGGCAGCTGACTGATTTGCACATGGCTGGACCCCTTTTGCAATGGCGCAGACGAGCTAAAAAATGGTGGTGTGGAAGGTTGCCCAGAGCAATTGCCAGTGGTTCAGATTCATTCGAAACCTTCCACCAATCACTTTTGTGGTCACAGTTTGTCTCTCCATGTGAGAGAGGGTATGCCCAGACATAGAATCCCTTGCTCGCTGCGCCATAGGGAACCAGGCTGCACCTCACTGAGGAGGTCCATAAAGGCCGAAACATGTCAAGGGTTGCTTGGATTTCTATGCTAGGGGACCTGGCCTAGCAGTTCGGGCTGGGCAGCTACCATTGGTGGCGGCAGCTGACTGATTTGCACATGGCTGGACCCCTTTTGCAATGGCGCAGACGGGCTAAAAAACAGTGGTGTGGAAGGTTGCCCAGAGCAATTGCCAGTGGTTCAGATTCATTCGAAACCTTCCACCCATCACTTTTGTGGTCACAGTTTGTCTCTCCATGTGAGAGAGGGTATGCCCAGACGTGGGTCCCTTGCTCACTGCGCCTTAGGGAACCAGGCTGCACCTCACTGAGGAGGTCCATCAAGGCCGAAAAATGTCTGGGGTTGCTTGGTTTTCTGTGCAGAGGGGACCTGGCCTAGGAGTTCGGGTTGGGCTGCTACCATTCGTGGCAGCAGCTGACTATTTGCACATGGCTGGACCCCTTTTGCAATGGCGCAGATGGGCTAAAAAACGGTGGTGTGGAAGGTTGCCCAGAGCAATTGCCAGTGGTTCAGATTCATTCGAAACCTTCCACCCATCACTTTTGTGGTCACAGTTTGTCTCTCCATGTGATTGAGGGTATGCCCAGACGTGTGTTCCTTGCTCGCTGCGCCATAGGGAACCAGGCTGCACCTCCGTGAGGAGGTCCATCAAGGCCGAAACAGGTCTGGGGTTTCTTGGTTTTCTGTGCAGAGGGGACCTGGCATAGCAGTTTTGGCTGGGCTGCTACCATTGGTTGCGGCAGATGACTGATTTGCACATGGCTGGACCCCTTTTGCAATGGCGCAGACGGGCTAAAAAATGGTGGTGTGGAAGGTTGCCCAGAGCAATTGCCAGTGGTTCAGATTCATTCGAAACCTTCCACCAATCACTTTTGTGGTCACAGATTGTCTCTCCATGTGAGAGAGGGTATGCCCAGACGTGGGTCCCTTGCTCACTGCGCCATAGGGAACCAGGCTGCACATGACTGAGGAGGTCCATCAAGGCCGAAAAATGTCTGGGGTTGCTTGGTTTTCTGGGCAGAGGGGACCTGGCCTAGCAGTTCGGGATGGGCTGCTACCATTGGTGGCGGCAGCTGACTGATTTGCACATGGCTGGAACCCTTTTGCAATGGCGCAGACAGGCTAAAACACAGTGGTGTGGAAGGTTGCCCAGAGCAATTGCCAGTGGCTCAGATTCATTCAAAACCTTCCACCCATCCCTTTTATGGTCACAGTTTGTCTCTCCATGTGAGAGAGGGTATGCCCAGATGTGGGTCCCTTGCTCACTGCGCCATAGGGAACCAGGCTGCACCTCACTGAGGAGGTACATCAAGGCCAAAACATGTCTGGGGTTGCTTGGTTTTCTGTGCAGAAGGGACCTGGCCTACCAGTTCAGGCTGGGCTGCTACCATTGGTGACGGCAGCTGCCTGATTTGGCCATGGCTGGATCCCTTTTGCAATGGCGCAGACGGGCTAAAAAACAGTGGTGTGGAAGATTGCCCAGAGCAATTGCCAGTTGTTCAGATTAATTCAAAACCTTCCACCCATCACTTTTGTGGTCACCGTTTGTCTCTCCATGTGAGAGAGGGTATGCCCAGACGTGGGTCCCTTGCTCGCTGCGCCATAGGGAACCAGGCTGCACCTAACTGAGGAGGTCCGTCAAGGCTGAAACATGTCTGGGGTTGCTTGGTTTTCTGTGCAGAGGGGACCTGGCCTAGCAATTCGGGCTGGGCTGCTACCATTGGTGGCGGCAGCTGACTGATTTGCACATGGCTGGACCCCTTTTGCAATGGCGCAGACAGGCTAAAAAACAGTGGTGTGGAAGGTTGCCCAGAGCAATTGCCAGAGGCTCATATTCATTCAAAACCTTCCACCCATCCCTTTTATGGTCACAGTTTGTCTCTCCATGTGAGAGAGGGTATGCCCAGATGTGGGTCCCTTGCTCACTGCACCATAGGGAACCAGGCTGCACCTCACTGAGGAGGTCCATCAAGGCCGAAACATGTCTGGGGTTGCTTGGTTTTCTGTGCAGAAGGGACCTGGCCTACCAGTTCAGGCTGGGCTGCTACCATTGGTGACGGCAGCTGTCTGATTTGCCCATGGCTGGACCCCTTTTGCAATGGTGCAGACGGGCTAAAAAATGGTGGTGTGGAAGATTGCCCAGAGCAATTGCCAGTGGTTCAGATTAATTCGAAACCTTCCACCCATCACTTTTGTGGTCACAGTTTGTCTCTCCATGTGATATAGGGTATGCCCAGAGGTGGGTCCCTTGCTCGCTGCGCCATAGGGAACCAGGCTGCACCTCACTGAGGAGGTCCGTCAAGGCTGAAACATGTCTGGGGTTGCTTGGTTTTCTGTGCAGAGGGGACCTGGCCTGGCAGTTCGGGCTGGGCTGCTACCCTTGGTGGAGGCAGCTGACTGACTTGCACATGGCTGGACCCCTTTTGCAATGGCGCAGACGGGCTAAAAAACTGTGGTGTGGAAGGTTGCCCAGAGCAATTGCCAGTGGTTCAGATTCATTCGAAACCTTCCACCCATCACTTTTGTGGTCACAGTTTGTCTCTCCATGTGAGAGAGGGTATGCCCAGACGTGGGTCCCTTGCTCACTGCGCCATAGGGAACCAGGCTGCACCTCACTGAGGAGGTCCATCAAGGCCGAAAAATGTCTGGGGTTGCTTGGTTTTCTGGGCAGAGGGGACCTGGCCTAGCAGTTCGGGCTGGGCTGCTACCATTGGTGGCGGCAGCTGACTGATTTGCACATGGCTGGACCCCTTTTGCAATGGCGCAGACAGGCTAAAAAACAGTGGTGTGGAAGGTTGCCCAGAGCAATTGCCAGTGGCTCAGATTCTTTCGAAACCTTCCACCCATCACTTTTGTGGTCACAGTTTGTCGCTCCATGTGAGAGAGGGTATGCCCAGACGTGGGTCCCTTGCTCGCTGCGCCATGGGGAACCAGGCTGCACCTAACTGAGGAGGTCCGTCAAGGCTGAAACATGTCTGGGGTTGCTTGGTTTTCTGTGCAGAGGGGACATGGCCTAGCAGTTCGGGCTGGGCTGCTACCATTGGTGGCGGCAGCTGACTGATTTGCACATGGCTGGACTCCTTTTGCAATGGCGCAGACAGGCTAAAAAACAGTGGTGTGGAAGGTTTCCCAGAGCTATTGCCAGTGGCTCAGATTCATTCAAAACCTTCCACCCATCCCTTTTATGGTCACAGTTTGTCTCTCCATGTGAGAGAGGGTATGCCCAGATGTGGGTCCCTTGCTCACTGCGCCATAGGGAACCAGGCTGCACCTCACTGAGGAGGTCCATCAAGGCCGAAACATGTCTGGGGTTGCTTGGTTTTCTGTGCAGAAGGGACCTGGCCTACCAGTTCAGGCTGGGCTGCTACCATTGGTGACGGCAGCTGCCTGATTTGCCCATGGCTGGACCCCTTTTGCAATGGTGCAGACGGGCTAAAAAACAGTGGTGTGGAAGATTGCCCAGAGCAATTGACAGTGGTTCAGATTAATTCGAAACCTTCCACCCATTACTTTTGTGGTCACAGTTTGTCTCTCCATGTGAGATAGGGTATGCCCAGACTTGGGTCCCTTGCTCGCTGCGCCATAGGGAACCAGGCTGCACCTCACTGAGGAGGTCCGTCAAGGCTGAAACATGTCTGGGGTTGCTTGGTTCTCTGTGCAGAGGGGACCTGGCCTAGCAGTTCGGGCTGGGCTGCTACCCTTGGTGGAGGCAGCTGACTGACTTGCACATGGCTGGACCCCTTTTGCAATGGCGCAGACGGGCTAAAAAACTGTGGTGTGGAAGGTTGCCCAGAGCAATTGCCAGTGGTTCAGATTAATTCAAAACCTTCCACCCATCACTTTTGTGGTCACAGTTTGTCTCTCCATGTGAGAGAGGGTATGCCCAGACGTGGGTCCCTTGTTCACTGCAGCATAGGGAACCAGGCTGCACCTCACTGAGGAGGTCCATCAAGGCCAAAAAATGTCTGGGGTTACTTGGTTTTCTGTGCAGAGGGGACCTGGCCTAGCAGTTCGGGTTGGGCTGCTACCATTGATGGCGGCAGCTGACTATTTGCACATGGCTGGACCCCTTTTGCAATGGCGCAGACGGGCTAAAAATCGGTGGTGTGGAAGGTTGCCCAGAGCAATTGCCAGTGGTTCAGATTAATTCAAAACCTTCCACCCATCACTTTTGTGGTCACAGTTTGTCTCTCCATGTGAGAGAGGGTATGCCCAGACGTGGGTCCCTTGCTCACTGCGCCATAGGGAACCAGGCTGCACCTCACTGAGGAGGTCCATCAAGGACGAAACATGTCTAGGGTTGCTTGGATTTCTATGCTAGGGGACCTGGCCTAGCAGTTCGGGTTGGGCTGCTACCATTGGTGGCGGCAGCAGACTGATTTGCACATGGCTGGACCCCTTTTGCAATGGTGCAGACGGGCTAAAAAACAGTGGTGTGGAAGGTTGCCCAGAGCAATTGCCATTGGTTCAGATTAATTCGAAACCTTCAACCCATCACTTTTGTGGTCACAGTGTGTCTCTCCATGTGAACAAGGGTATTCCCAGACGTGGGTCCCTTGCTCGCTGCGCCATAGGGAACCAGGCTGCACCTCACTGAGGAGGTCCATCAAGGCTGAAACATGTCTGGGGTTGCTTGGTTTTCTGTGCAGAGGGGACCTGGCCTACCAGTTCAGGCTGGGCTGCTACCATTGGTGGCGGCAGCTGCCTGATTTGCCCATGGCTGGACCCCTTTTGCAATGGCGCAGACGGGCTAAAAAACAGTGTTGTTGAAGATTGCCCAGAGCAATTGCCAGTGGTTCAGATTAATTCAAAACCTTCCACCCATCACTTTTCTGGTCACAGTTTGTCTCTCCATGTGAGAGAGGGTATGCCCAAACGTGGGTCCCTTGCTCGCTGCACCATAGGGAACCAGGCTGCACCTCACTGAGGAGGTCCGTCAAGGCTGAAACATGTCTGGGGTTGCTTGGTTTTCTGTGCAGAGGGGACCTGGCCTAGCAGTTTGGGCTGGGCTGCTACCATTGGTGGCGGCAGCTAACTGATTTGCACATGGCTGGACCCCTTTTGCAATGGCGCAGACGGGCTAAAAAACGGTGGTGTGGAAGGTTGCCCAGAGAAATTGCCAGTGGTTCAGATTAATTCAAAACCTTCCACCGATCTCTTTTGTGGTCACAGTTTGTATCTCCAAGTGAGGGAGGGTATGCCCAGACGTGGGTCCCTTGCTCACTGCGCCATAGGGAACCAGGCTGCACCTCACTGAGGAGGTCCATCAAGGCCGAAACATGTCTGGGGTTGCTTGGTTTTCTGTGCAGAGGGGACCTGGCCTAGCAGTTCGGGCTGGGCTGATACCATTGGTGGCGGCAGCTGACTGATTTGCACATGGCTGGACCCCTTTTGCAATGGCGCAGACGGGCTAAAAAATGGTGGTGTGGAAGGTTGCCCAGAGCAATTGCCAGTGGTTCAGATTCATTCGAAACCTTCCACCAATCACTTTTGTGGTCACAGTTTGTCTCTCCATGTGAGAGAGGGTATGCCCAGACATAGAATCCCTTGCTCGCTGCGCCATAGGGAACCAGGCTGCACCTCACTGAGGAGGTCCATAAAGGCCGAAACATGTCAAGGGTTGCTTGGATTTCTATGCTAGGGGACCTGGCCTAGCAGTTCGGGCTGGGCAGCTACCATTGGTGGCGGCAGCTGACTGATTTGCACATGGCTGGACCCCTTTTGCAATGGCGCAGACGGGCTAAAAAACAGTGGTGTGGAAGGTTGCCCAGAGCAATTGCCAGTGGTTCAGATTCATTCGAAACCTTCCACCCATCACTTTTGTGGTCACAGTTTGTCTCTCCATGTGAGAGAGGGTATGCCCAGACGTGGGTCCCTTGCTCACTGCGCCTTAGGGAACCAGGCTGCACCTCACTGAGGAGGTCCATCAAGGCCGAAAAATGTCTGGGGTTGCTTGGTTTTCTGTGCAGAGGGGACCTGGCATAGCAGTTTTGGCTGGGCTGCTACCATTGGTTGCGGCAGATGACTGATTTGCACATGGCTGGACCCCTTTTGCAATGGCGCAGACGGGCTAAAAAATGGTGGTGTGGAAGGTTGCCCAGAGCAATTGCCAGTGGTTCAGATTCATTCGAAACCTTCCACCAATCACTTTTGTGGTCACAGATTGTCTCTCCATGTGAGAGAGGGTATGCCCAGACGTGGGTCCCTTGCTCACTGCGCCATAGGGAACCAGGCTGCACATGACTGAGGAGGTCCATCAAGGCCGAAAAATGTCTGGGGTTGCTTGGTTTTCTGGGCAGAGGGGACCTGGCCTAGCAGTTCGGGATGGGCTGCTACCATTGGTGGCGGCAGCTGACTGATTTGCACATGGCTGGAACCCTTTTGCAATGGCGCAGACAGGCTAAAACACAGTGGTGTGGAAGGTTGCCCAGAGCAATTGCCAGTGGCTCAGATTCATTCAAAACCTTCCACCCATCCCTTTTATGGTCACAGTTTGTCTCTCCATGTGAGAGAGGGTATGCCCAGATGTGGGTCCCTTGCTCACTGCGCCATAGGGAACCAGGCTGCACCTCACTGAGGAGGTACATCAAGGCCAAAATATGTCTGGGGTTGCTTGGTTTTCTGTGCAGAAGGGACCTGGCCTACCAGTTCAGGCTGGGCTGCTACCATTGGTGACGGCAGCTGCCTGATTTGGCCATGGCTGGATCCCTTTTGCAATGGCGCAGACGGGCTAAAAAACAGTGGTGTGGAAGATTGCCCAGAGCAATTGCCAGTTGTTCAGATTAATTCAAAACCTTCCACCCATCACTTTTGTGGTCACCGTTTGTCTCTCCATGTGAGAGAGGGTATGCCCAGACGTGGGTCCCTTGGTCGCTGCGCCATAGGGAACCAGGCTGCACCTAACTGAGGAGGTCCGTCAAGGCTGAAACATGTCTGGGGTTGCTTGGTTTTCTGTGCAGAGGGGACCTGGCCTAGCAATTCGGGCTGGGCTGCTACCATTGGTGGCGGCAGCTGACTGATTTGCACATGGCTGGACCCCTTTTGCAATGGCGCAGACAGGCTAAAAAACAGTGGTGTGGAAGGTTGCCCAGAGCAATTGCCAGAGGCTCATATTCATTCAAAACCTTCCACCCATCCCTTTTATGGTCACAGTTTGTCTCTCCATGTGAGAGAGGGTATGCCCAGATGTGGGTCCCTTGCTCACTGCACCATAGGGAACCAGGCTGCACCTCACTGAGGAGGTCCATCAAGGCCGAAACATGTCTGGGGTTGCTTGGTTTTCTGTGCAGAAGGGACCTGGCCTACCAGTTCAGGCTGGGCTGCTACCATTGGTGACGGCAGCTGTCTGATTTGCCCATGGCTGGACCCCTTTTGCAATGGTGCAGACGGGCTAAAAAATGGTGGTGTGGAAGATTGCCCAGAGCAATTGCCAGTGGTTCAGATTAATTCGAAACCTTCCACCCATCACTTTTGTGGTCACAGTTTGTCTCTCCATGTGATATAGGGTATGCCCAGAGGTGGGTCCCTTGCTCGCTGCGCCATAGGGAACCAGGCTGCACCTCACTGAGGAGGTCCGTCAAGGCTGAAACATGTCTGGGGTTGCTTGGTTTTCTGTGCAGAGGGGACCTGGCCTGGCAGTTCGGGCTGGGCTGCTACCCTTGGTGGAGGCAGCTGACTGACTTGCACATGGCTGGACCCCTTTTGCAATGGCGCAGACGGGCTAAAAAACTGTGGTGTGGAAGGTTGCCCAGAGCAATTGCCAGTGGTTCAGATTCATTCGAAACCTTCCACCCATCACTTTTGTGGTCACAGTTTGTCTCTCCATGTGAGAGAGGGTATGCCCAGACGTGGGTCCCTTGCTCACTGCGCCATAGGGAACCAGGCTGCACCTCACTGAGGAGGTCCATCAAGGCCGAAAAATGTCTGGGGTTGCTTGGTTTTCTGGGCAGAGGGGACCTGGCCTAGCAGTTCGGGCTGGGCTGCTACCATTGGTGGCGGCAGTTGACTGGTTTGCACATGGCTGGACCCCTTTTGCAATGGCGCAGACAGGCTAAAAAACAGTGGTGTGGAAGGTTGCCCAGAGCAATTGCCAGTGGCTCAGATTCTTTCGAAACCTTCCACCCATCACTTTTGTGGTCACAGTTTGTCTCTCCATGTGAGAGAGGGTATGCCCAGACGTGGGTCCCTTGTTCACTGCAGCATAGGGAACCAGGCTGCACCTCACTGAGGAGGTCCATCAAGGCCAAAAAATGTCTGGGGTTACTTGGTTTTCTGTGCAGAGGGGACCTGGCCTAGCAGTTCGGGTTGGGCTGCTACCATTGATGGCGGCAGCTGACTATTTGCACATGGCTGGACCCCTTTTGCAATGGCGCAGACGGGCTAAAAAAGGGTGGTGTGGAAGGTTGCCCAGAGCAATTGCCAGTGGTTGAGATTAATTCGAAACCTTCCACCCATCACTTTTGTGTTCACAGTTTGTCTCTCCATGCGAGAGAGGGTATGCCCAGACGTGGGTCCCTTGCTCGCTGCACCATAGGGAACCAGGCTGCACCTCACTGAGGAGGTCCATCAAGGCTGAAAAATGTCTGGGGTTGCTTGGTTTTCTGTGCAATGGGGACCTGGGCTAGCAATTCGGGCTGGGCTGCTACCATTGGTGGCGCTAGCTGACTGATTTGCACATTCCTGGACCCCTTTTGCAATGGCGCAGACGGGCTAAAAAATGGTGGTGTGGAAGGTTGCCCAGAGCAATTGCCAGCGGTTCAGATTAATTCAAAACCTTCCACCCATCACTTTTATGGTCACAGTTTGTCTCTCCATGTGAGAGAGGGTATGCCCAGACGTGGGTCCCTTGCTCGCTGCGCCATAGGGAACCAGGCTGCACCTCACAGAGGAGGTCCATCAAGGCCGAAACATGTCTGGGGTTGCTTGGTTTTCTGTGCAGAGGGGACCTGGCCTAGCAGTTCGGGTTGGGCTGCTACCATTGGTGGCGGCAGCTGACTGATTTACACATGGCTGGACCCCTTTTGCAATGGTGCAGACGGGCTAAAAAACGGTGGTGTGGAAGGTTGCCCAGAGCAATTGCCAGTGGTTCAGATTCATTCGAAACCTTCCACCCATCACTTTTGTGGTCACAGTTTGTCTCTCCATGTGAGAGAGGGTATGCCCAGACGTGGGTCCCTTGCTCGCTGCGCCATAGGGAACCAGGCTGCACCTCACTGAGGAGGTCCATCAAGGCCAAAACATGTCTGGGGTTGCTTGGTTTTCTGTGCAGAGGGGACCTGGCCTAGCAGTTCGGGCTGGGCTGCCACCATTTGTGGCGGCAGCTGACTGATTTGCACATGGCTGGACCCCTTTTGCAATGGCGCAGACGGGCTAAAAAACGGTGGTGTGGAAGGTTGCCCAGAGCAATTGCCAGTGGTTGAGATTAATTCGAAACCTTCCACCCATCACTTTTGTGTTCACAGTTTGTCTGTCCATGCGAGAGAGGGTATGCCCAGACGTGGGTCCCTTGCTCGCTGCACCATAGGGAACCAGGCTGCACCTCACTGAGGAGGTCCATCAAGGCCGAAAAATGTCTGGGGTTGCTTGGTTTTCTGTGCAATGGGGACCTGGCCTAGCAATTCGGGCTGGGCTGCTACCATTGGTGGCGCTAGCTGACTGATTTGCACATTCCTGGACCCCTTTTGCAATGGCGCAGACGGACTAAAAAATGGTGGTGTGGAAGGTTGCCCAGAGCAATTGCCAGCGGTTCAGATTAATTCAAAACCTTCCACCCATCACTTTTGTGGTCACAGTTTGTCTCTCCATGTGAGAGAGGGTATGCCCAGACGTGGGTCCCTTGCTTGCTGTGCCATAAGGAACCAGGCTGCACCTCACTGAGGAGGTCCATCAAGGCCGAAACATGTCTGGGGTTGCTTGGTTTTCTGTGCAGAGGGGACCTGACCTAGCAGTTCGGGCTGGGCTGCTATCATTGGTGGCGGCAGCTGACTGATTTGCACATGGCTGGACCCCTTTTGCAATGGCGCAGATGGGCTAAAAAACAGTGGTGTGGAAGGTTGCCCAGAGCAATTGCCAGTGGTTCAGATTCATTCAAAACCTTCCACCCATCACTTTTGTGGTCACAGTTTGTCTCTCCATGTGAGAGAGGGTATGCCCAGACGTGGGTCCCTTGCTCGCTGTGCCATAGGGAACCAGGCTGCACCTCACTGAGGAGGTCCATCAAGGCTGAAAAATGTCTGGGGGTGCTTGGTTTTCTGTGCAGAGGGGACCGGGCCTAGCAATTCGGGCTGGGCTGCTACCATTGGTGGCGGCAGCTGACTGATTTGCACATGGCTGGACCCTTTTTGCAATCGCGCAGACGGGCTAAAAAACAGTGGTGTTGAAAGTTGCCCAGAGCAATTGCCAGTGGTTCAGAATCATTCGAAACCTTCCACCCATCCCTTTTATGGTCACAGTTTGTCTCTCCATGTGAGAGAGGGTATGCCCAGACGTGGGTCCCTTGCTCGCTGCACCATAGGGAACCAGGCTGCACCTCACTGAGGAGGTCCGTCAAGGCTGAAACATGTCTGGGGTTGCTTGGTTTTCTGTGCAGAGGGGACCTGGCCTAGCAGTTCGGGCCGGGATGCTACCATTGGTGGCGGCAGCTGACTGATTTGCACATGGCTGAACCCCTTTTGCAATGGCACAGACGGGCTAAAAAACGGTGGTGTGGAAGGTTGCCCAGAGCAATTGCCATTGGTTCAGATTAATTCGAAACCTTCCACCCATCACTTTTGTGGTCACAGTTTGTCTCTCCATGTAAGAGAGGGTATGCCCAGACGTGGGTCCCTTGCTCGCTGCACCATACGGAACCAGGCTGCACCTCACTGAGGAGGTCCGTCACGGCTGAAACATGTCTGGGGGTGCTTGGTTTTCTGTGCAGAGGGGACCTGGCCTAGCAGTTCGGGCCGGGATGCTACCATTGGTGGCGGCAGCTGACTGATTTGCACATGGCTGAACCCCTTTTGCAATGGCACAGACGGGCTAAAAAACGGTGGTGTGGAAGTTTTTCCCCAGAGCAATTGCCAGTGGTTCAGATTAATTCAAAACCTTCCACCCATCACTTTTGTGGTCACAGTTTGTCTCTCCATGTGAGAGAGGGTATGCCCAGACGTGGGTCCCTTGCTCACTGCGCCATAGGGAACCAGGCAGCACCTCACTGAGGAGGTCCATCAAGGCCGAAACATGTCTGGGGTTGCTTGGTTTTCTGTGCAGAGGGGACCTGGCCTAGCAGTTCGGGCTGGGCTGCTACCATTGGTGGCGGCAGCTGACTGATTTGCACATGGCTGGACCCCTTTTGCAATGGTCCAGACGGGCTAAAAAACAATGGTGTGGAAGGTTGCCCAGAGCAATTGCCAGTGTTTCAGATTCATTCAAAACCTTCCACCCATCACTTTTGTGGTCACAGTTTGTCTCTCCATGTGAGAGAGGGTATGCCCAGACATAGAGTCCCTTGCTCGCTGCGCCATAGGGAACCAGGCTGCACCTCACTGAGGAGGTCCATCAAGGCCGAAACATGTCTGGGGTTGCTTGGTTTTCTGTGCAGAGGGGACCTGGCCTAGCAGTTCGGGTTGGGCTGCTACCATTGGTGGCGGCAGCTAACTGATTTGCAAATGGCTGGACCCCTTTTGCAATGGCACAGACGGGCTAAAAAACGGTGGTGTGGAAGGTTGCCCAGAGCAATTGCCAGTGGTTCAGATTCATTTGAAACCTTCCACCCATCACTTTTGTGGTCACAGTTTGTCTCTCCATGTGGGAGAGGGTATGCCCAGACGTGGGTCCCTTGCTCGCTGCGCCATAGGGAACCAGGCTGCACCTCACTGAGGAGGTCCATCAAGGCCGAAACATGTCTGGGGTTGCTTGGTTTTCTGTGCAGAGGGGACCAGGCCTAGCAGTTCGGGCTGGGCTGCTACCATTGGTGGCGGCAGCTGACTGATTTGCACATGGCTGGACCCTTTTTGCAATGGCGCAGACGGGCTAAAAAACAGTGGTGTGGAAGGTTGCCAGAGCAATTGCCAGTGGTTCAGATTCATTCGAAACCTTCCACCCATCCCTTTTATGGTCACAGTTTGTCTCTCCATGTGAGAGAGGGTATTGTGTATGTCCAGGCGTGGCTCCCTTGCTCGATGCGCCATAGGGAACCAGGCTGCACCTCACTGAGGAGGTCCATCAAGGCCGAAAAATGTCTGGGGTTGCTTGGTTTTCTGTGCAATGGGGACCTGGCCTAGCAATTCGGGCTGGGCTGCTACCATTGGTGGCGCTAGCTGACTGATTTGCACATTCCTGGACCCCTTTTGCAATGGCGCAGACGGACTAAAAAATGGTGGTGTGGAAGGTTGCCCAGAGCAATTGCCAGCGGTTCAGATTAATTCAAAACCTTCCACCCATCACTTTTATGGTCACAGTTTGTCTCTCCATGTGAGAGAGGGTATGCCCAGACATGGGTCCCTTGCTTGCTGCGCCATAGGGAGTCAGGCTGCACCTCACTGAGGAGGTCCATCAAGGCCGAAACATGTCTGGGTTGCTTGGTTTTCTGTGCAGAGGGGACCTGGCCTAGCAGTTCGGGCTGGGCTGCTACCATTGGTGGCGGCAGCTGACTGATTTGCACATGGCTGAATCCCTTTTGCAATGCCGCAGACGGGCTAAAAAACAGTGGTGTGGAAGGTTGCCCAGAGCAATTGCCAGTGGTTCAGATTCATTCAAAACCTTCCACCCATCATTTTTGTGGTCACAGTTTGTCTCTCCATGTGAGAGAGGGTATGCCCAGACGTGGGTCCCTTGCTCGCTGTGCCATAGGCAACCAGGCTGCAACTCACTGAGGAGGTCCATCAAGGCCGAAACATGTCTGGGGTTGCTTGGTTTTCTGTGCAGAGGGGACCTGACCTAGCAGTTCGGGCTGGGCTGCTATCATTGGTGGCGGCAGCTGACTGATTTGCACATGGCTGGACCCCTTTTGCAATGGCGCAGATGGGCTAAAAAACGGTGGTGTGGAAGGTTGCCCAGAGCAATTGCCAGTGGTTCAGATTCATTCAAAACCTTCCACCCATCACTTTTGTGGTCACAGTTTGTCTCTCCATGTGAGAGAGGGTATGCCCAGACATGGGTCCCTTGCTCGCTGCGCCATAGGGAGTCAGGCTGCACCTCACTGAGGAGGTCCATCAAGGCCGAAACATGTCTGGGGTTGCTTGGTTTTCTGTGCAGAGGGGACCTGGCCTAGCAGTTCGGGCTGGGCTGCTACCATTGGTGGCGGCAGCTGACTGATTTGCACATGGCTGAATCCCTTTTGCAATGCCGCAGACGGGCTAAAAAACAGTGGTGTGGAAGGTTGCCCAGAGCAATTGCCAGTGGTTCAGATTCATTCAAAACCTTCCACCCATCACTTTTGTGGTCACAGTTTGTCTCTCCATGTGAGAGAGGGTATGCCCAGACGTGGGTCCCTTGCTCGCTGTGCCATAGGGAACCAGGCTGCACCTCACTGAGGAGGTCCATCAAGGCCGAAACATGTCTGGGGTTGCTTGGTTTTCTGTGCAGAGGGGACCTGACCTAGCAGTTCGGGCTGGGCTGCTATCATTGGTGGCGGCAGCTGACTGATTTGCACATGGCTAGACCCCTTTTGCAATGGCGCAGATGGGCTAAAAAACAGTGGTGTGGAAGGTTGCCCAGAGCAATTGCCAGTGGTTCAGATTCATTCAAAACCTTCCACCCATCACTTTTGTGGTCACAGTTTGTCTCTCCATGTGAGAGAGGGTATGCCCAGACATGGGTCCCTTGCTCGCTGCGCCATAGGGAGTCAGGCTGCACCTCACTGCGGAGGTCCATCAAGGCCGAAACATGTCTGGGGTTGCTTGGTTTTCTGTGCAGAGGGGACCTGGCCTAGCAGTTCGGGCTGGGCTGCTACCATTGGTGGCGGCAGCTGACTGATTTGCACATGGCTGAATCCCTTTTGCAATGCCGCAGACGGGCTAAAAAACAGTGGTGTGGAAGGTTGCCCAGAGCAATTGCCAGTGGTTCAGATTCATTCAAAACCTTCCACCCATCACTTTTGTGGTCACAGTTTGTCTCTCCATGTGATTGAGGGTATGCCCAGACGTGGGTCCCTTGCTCGCTGTGCCATAGGGAACCAGGCTGCACCTCACTGAGGAGGTCCATCAAGGCTGAAAAATGTCTGGGGTTGCTTGGTTTTCTGTGCAGAGGGGACCTGGCCTAGCAATTCGGGCTGGGCTGCTACCATTGGTGGCGGCAGCTAACTGATTTGCAAATGGCTGGACCCCTTTTGCAATGGCACAGACGGGCTAAAAAACGGTGGTGTGGAAGGTTGCCCAGAGCAATTGCCAGTGGTTCAGATTAATTTGAAACCTTCCACCCATCACTTTTGTGGTCACAGTTTGTCTCTCCATGTGGGAGAGGGTATGCCCAGACGTGGGTCCCTTGCTCGCTGCGCCATAGGGAACCAGGCTGCACCTCACTGAGGAGGTCCATCAAGGCCGAAACATGTATGGGGTTGCTTGGTTTTCTGTGCAGAGGGGACCTGGCCTAGCAGTTCGGGCTGGGCTGCTACCATTGGTGGCGGCAGCTGACTGATTTGCTCATGGCTGGACCCTTTTTGCAATCGCGCAGACGGGCTAAAAAACAGTGGTGTGGAAGGTTGCCAGAGCAATTGCCAGTGGTTCAGATTCATTCGAAACCTTCCACCCATCCCTTTTATGGTCACAGTTTGTCTCTCCATGTGAGAGAGGGTATTGTGTATGTCCAGACGTGGCTCCCTTGCTCGATGCGCCATAGGGAACCAGGCTGCACCTCACTGAGGAGGTCCATCAAGGCCGAAACATGTCTGGGATTGCTTGGTTTTCTGTGCAGAGGGGACCTGGCCTAGCAGTTCGGGCTTGGCTGCTACCATTGATGGCGGCAGCTGACTGATTTGCACATTGCTGGACCCCTTTTGCAATGGCACAGATGGGCTAAAAAACGGTGGTGTGGAAGGCTGCCCAGAGCAATTGCCAGTGGTTCAGATTCATTCAAAACCTTCCACCCATCACTTTTGTGGTCACAGTTTGTCTCTCCATGTGAGAGAGGGTATACCCAGACTTGGGTCCCTTGCTCGCTGCGCCATAGGGCACCAGGCTGCACCTCACTGAGGAGGTCCATCGAGGCCGAAACATGTCTGGGGTTGCTTGGTTTTCTGTGCAGAGGGGAACTGACCTAGCAGTTCAGGCTGGGCTGCTATCATTCGTGGCAGCAGCTGACTTATTTGCACATGGCTGGACCCCTTTTGCAATGGCGCAGACGGGCTAAAAAACGGTGGTCTGGAAGGTTACCCAGAGCAATTGCCAGTGGTTCAGGTTCTTTCGAAACCTTCCACCCATCACTTTTGTGGTCACAGTTTGTCTCTCCATGTGAGAGAGGGTATGCCCAGACGTGGGTCCCTTGCTCACTTCGCAATAGGGAACCAGGCTGCACCTCACTGAGGAGGTCCATCAAAGCTGAAACATGTCTGGGGTTGCTTGGTTTTCTGTGCAGACGGGACCTGGCCTAGCAGTTTTGGCTGGGCTGCTACCATTGGTGGCAGCAGCTGACTGATTTGCACATGGCTGGACCCCTTTTGCAATGGCGCAGAAGGGCAAAAAAACAGTGGTGTGGAAGGTTGCCCAGAGCAATTGCCAGTGGTTCAGATTCATTCGAAACCTTCCACCCATCACTTTTGTGGTCACAGTTTGTCTCTCCATGTGAGAGAGGGTATGCCCAGACGTGGGTCCCTTGCTCGCTGCGCCATAGGGAACCAGGCTGCACCTCACTGAGGAGTTCCATCAAGGCCGAAACATGTCTGGGGTTGCTTGGTTTTCTGTGCAGAGGGGACCTGGCCTAGCAGTTCGGGCTGGGCTGCTACCATTGGTGGCGGCAGCTGACTGATTTGCACATGGCTGAATCCCTTTTGCAATGCCGCAGACGGGCTAAAAAACAGTGGTGTGGAAGGTTGCCCAGAGCAATTGCCAGTGGTTCAGATTCATTCAAAACCTTCCACCCATCACTTTTGTGGTCACAGTTTGTCTCTCCATGTGAGAGAGGGTATGCCCAGACGTGGGTCCCTTGCTCGCTGTGCCATAGGGAACCAGGCTGCACCTCACTGAGGAGGTCCATCAAGGCTGAAAAATGTCTGGGGTTGCTTGGTTTTCTGTGCAGAGGGGACCTGGCCTAGCAATTCGGGCTGGGCTGCTACCATTGGTGGCGGCAGCTAACTGATTTGCAAATGGCTGGACCCCTTTTGCAATGGCACAGACGGGCTAAAAAACGGTGGTGTGGAAGGTTGCCCAGAGCAATTGCCAGTGGTTCAGATTAATTTGAAACCTTCCACCCATCACTTTTGTGGTCACAGTTTGTCTCTCCATGTGGGAGAGGGTATGCCCAGACGTGGGTCCCTTGCTCGCTGCGCCATAGGGAACCAGGCTGCACCTCACTGAGGAGGTCCATCAAGGCCGAAACATGTCTGGGATTGCTTGGTTTTCTGTGCAGAGGGGACCTGGCCTAGCAGTTCGGGCTGGGCTGCTACCATTGCTGGCGGCAGCTGACTGATTTGCTCATGGCTGGACCCTTTTTGCAATGGCGCAGACGGGCTAAAAAACAGTGGTGTGGAAGGCTGCCCAGAGCAATTGCCAGTGGTTCAGATTCATTCAAAACCTTCCACCCATCACTTTTGTGGTCACAGTTTGTCTCTCCATGTGAGAGAGGGTATTGTGTATGTCCAGACGTGGCTCCCTTGCTCGATGCGCCATAGGGAACCAGGCTGCACCTCACTGAGGAGGTCCATCAAGGCCGAAACATGTCTGGGATTGCTTGGTTTTCTGTGCAGAGGGGACCTGGCCTAGCAGTTCGGGCTTGGCTGCTACCATTGATGGCGGCAGCTGACTGATTTGCACATTGCTGGACCCCTTTTGCAATGGCACAGATGGGCTAAAAAACGGTGGTGTGGAAGGCTGCCCAGAGCAATTGCCAGTGGTTCAGATTCATTCAAAACCTTCCACCCATCACTTTTGTGGTCACAGTTTGTCTCTCCATGTGAGAGAGGGTATACCCAGACTTGGGTCCCTTGCTCGCTGCGCCATAGGGAACCAGGCTGCACCTCACTGAGGAGGTCCATCGAGGCCGAAACATGTCTGGGGTTGCTTGGTTTTCTGTGCAGAGGGGACCTGACCTAGCAGTTCGGGCTGGGCTGCTATCATTCGTGGCAGCAGCTGACTTATTTGCACATGACTGGACCCCTTTTGCAATGGCGCAGACGGGCTAAAAAACGGTGGTCTGGAAGGTTACCCAGAGCAATTGCCAGTGGTTCAGGTTCTTTCGAAACCTTCCACCCATCACTTTTGTGGTCACAGTTTGTCTCTCCATGTGAGAGAGGGTATGCCCAGACGTGGGTCCCTTGCTCACTGCACAATAGGGAACCAGGCTGCACCTCACTGAGGAGGTCCATCAAAGCTGAAACATGTCTGGGGTTGCTTGGTTTTCTGTGCAGACGGGACCTGGCCTAGCAGTTTTGGCTGGGCTGCTACCATTGGTGGCAGCAGCTGACTGATTTGCACATGGCTGGACCCCTTTTGCAATGGCGCAGAAGGGCAAAAAAACAGTGGTGTGGAAGGTTGCCCAGAGCAATTGCCAGTGGTTCAGATTCATTCGAAACCTTCCACCCATCACTTTTGTGGTCACAGTTTGTCTCTCCATGTGAGAGAGGGTATGCCCAGACGTGGGTCCCTTGCTTGCTGTGCCATAGGGAACCAGGCTGCACCTCACTGAGGAGTTCCATCAAGGCCGAAACATGTCTGGGGTTGCTTGATTTTCTGTGCAGAGGGGACCTGGCTAGCAGTTCGGGCTGGGCTGCTACCATTGTTGGAGGCAGCTAACTGATTTGCACATGGCTGGACCCCTTTTGCAATGGCGCAGACGGGCTAAGAAACGGTTGTGTGGAAGGTTGCCCAGAGCAATTGCCAGTGGTTCAGATTCATTCAAAACCTTCCACCCATCACTTTTGTGGTCACAGTTTGTCTCTCCATGTGAGAGAGGGAATGCCCAGACGTGGGTCCCTTGCTCGCTGCGCCATAGGGAACCAGGCTGCACCTCACTGAGGAGGTCCATCAAGGCCGAAACATGTCTGGGATTGCTTGGTTTTCTTTGCAAAGGGGACTTGGCCTAGCAGTTCGGGCTGGGCTGCTACCATTGGTGGTGGCAGCTGACTGATTTGCACATGGCTGGACCCCTTTTGCAATGGCGCAGACGGGCTAAAAACAGTGTTGTGGAAGGTTGCCCAGAGCAATTGCCCGTGGTTCAGATTCATTCAAAACCTTCCACCCATCACTTTTGTGGTCACAGTTTGTCTCTCCATGTGAGAGAGGGTATGCCCAGACGTGGGTCCCTTGCTCACTGCGCCATAGGGAACCAGGCTGCACCTCACTGAGGAGGTCCATCAAGGCTGAAAAATGTCTGGGGTTGCTTGGTTTTCTGTGCAGAGGGGACCTGGGCTAGCAGTTCGGGTTGGGCTGCTATCATTGGTGGCGGCAGCTGACTGATTTGCACATGGCTGGACCCCTTTTACAATGGCGCAGACCGGCTAAAAAACGGTGGTGTGGAAGGTTGCCCAGAGCAATTGCCAGTGGTTCAGATTAATTCAAAACCTTCCACCCATCACTTTTGTGGTCACAGTTTGTCTCTCCATGTGATAGAGGGTATGCCCAGACGTGGGTCCCTTGCTCGCTGCGCCATAGGGAACCAGGCTGCACCTCACTGAGGAGGTCCATCAAGGCCGAAAAATGTCTGGGGTTGCTTGGTTTTCTGTGCAGAGGGGACCTGGCCTAGCAGTTCGGTGGGGCTGCTACCATTGGTGGCGGCAGCTGACTGATTTGCACATGGCTGGACCCCTTTTGCAATGGCGCAGACGGGCTAAAAAACGGTGGTGTGCAAGGTTGCCCAGAGCAATTGCCAGTGGTTCAGATTCATTCAAAATCTTCCACCCATCACTTTTGTGGTCACAGTTTGTCTCTCCATGTGAGAGAGGGTATGCCCAGATGTGGGTCCCTTGCTCGCTGTGCAATAGGAAAACAGGCTGCACCTCACTGAGGAGGTCTATCAAGGCCGAAACATGTCTACGGTTGCTTGGTTTTCTGTGCAGAAGGGACCTGGTTTAGCAGTTCGGGCTGGGCTGCTACCATTCGTGGCGGCAGCTGACTTATTTGCACATGGCTGGACCCCTTTTGCAATGGCGCAGACGGGCTAAAAAACGGTGGTGTGGAAGGTTGCCCAGAGCAATTGCCAGTGGTTCAGATTCATTCGAAACCTTCCACCCATCACTTTTGTGGTCACAGTTTGTCTCTCCATGTGAGAGAGGGTATGCCCAGACGTGGGTCCCTTGCTCGCTGCGCCATAGGGAACCAGGCTGCACCTCACTGAGGAGGTCCATCAAGGCCGAAACATGTCTGGGGTTGCTTGGTTTTCTGGGCAGAGGGGACCTGGCCTAGCACTTTGGGCTGGGCTGCTACCATTGGTGGCGGCAGCTGACTGATTTGCACATGGCTGGACCCCTTTTGCAATGGCGCAGACGGGCTAAAAAACAGTGGTGTGGAAGGTTGCCCAGAGCAATTGCCAGTGGTTCAGTTTAATTCGAAACCTTCCACCCATCACTTTTGTGGTCACAGTTTTTCTCTGCATGTGAGAGAGGGTATGCCCAGACGTGGGTCCCTTGCCCGCTGCACCATAGGGAACCAGGCTGCACCTCACTGAGGAGGTCCGTCAAGGCTGAAACATGTCTGAGGTTGCTTGGTTTTCTGTGCAGAGGGGACCTGGCCTAGCAGTTCGGGCTGGGCTGCTACCATTGGTGGCGGCAGCTGACTGATTTGCACATGGCTGGACCCCTTTTGCAATGGCGCAGGTGGGCTAAAAAACAGTGGTGTGGAAGGTTGCCCAGAGCAATTGCCAGTGGTTCAGATTTATTTGAAACCTTCCACCCATCACTTTTGTGGTCACAGTTTGTCTCTCCATGTGAGAGAGGGTATGCCCAGACGTGGGTCCCTTGCTCACTGCACAATAGGGAACCAGGCTGCACCTCACTGAGGAGGTCCATCAAAGCTGAAACATGTCTGGGGTTGCTTGGTTTTCTGTGCAGACGGGACCTGGCCTAGCAGTTTTGGCTGGGCTGCTACCATTGGTGGCAGCAGCTGACTGATTTGCACATGGCTGGACCCCTTTTGCAATGGCGCAGAAGGGCAAAAAAACAGTGGTGTGGAAGGTTGCCCAGAGCAATTGCCAGTGGTTCAGATTCATTCGAAACCTTCCACCCATCACTTTTGTGGTCACAGTTTGTCTCTCCATGTGAGAGAGGGTATGCCCAGACGTGGGTCCCTTGCTTGCTGTGCCATAGGGAACCAGGCTGCACCTCACTGAGGAGTTCCATCAAGGCCGAAACATGTCTGGGGTTGCTTGATTTTCTGTGCAGAGGGGACCTGGCTAGCAGTTCGGGCTGGGCTGCTACCATTGTTGGAGGCAGCTAACTGATTTGCACATGGCTGGACCCCTTTTGCAATGGCGCAGACGGGCTAAGAAACGGTTGTGTGGAAGGTTGCCCAGAGCAATTGCCAGTGGTTCAGATTCATTCAAAACCTTCCACCCATCACTTTTGTGGTCACAGTTTGTCTCTCCATGTGAGAGAGGGAATGCCCAGACGTGGGTCCCTTGCTCGCTGCGCCATAGGGAACCAGGCTGCACCTCACTGAGGAGGTCCATCAAGGCCGAAACATGTCTGGGATTGCTTGGTTTTCTTTGCAAAGGGGACTTGGCCTAGCAGTTCGGGCTGGGCTGCTACCATTGGTGGTGGCAGCTGACTGATTTGCACATGGCTGGACCCCTTTTGCAATGGCGCAGACGGGCTAAAAACAGTGTTGTGGAAGGTTGCCCAGAGCAATTGCCCGTGGTTCAGATTCATTCAAAACCTTCCACCCATCACTTTTGTGGTCACAGTTTGTCTCTCCATGTGAGAGAGGGTATGCCCAGACGTGGGTCCCTTGCTCACTGCGCCATAGGGAACCAGGCTGCACCTCACTGAGGAGGTCCATCAAGGCTGAAAAATGTCTGGGGTTGCTTGGTTTTCTGTGCAGAGGGGACCTGGGCTAGCAGTTCGGGTTGGGCTGCTATCATTGGTGGCGGCAGCTGACTGATTTGCACATGGCTGGACCCCTTTTACAATGGCGCAGACCGGCTAAAAAACGGTGGTGTGGAAGGTTGCCCAGAGCAATTGCCAGTGGTTCAGATTAATTCAAAACCTTCCACCCATCACTTTTGTGGTCACAGTTTGTCTCTCCATGTGATAGAGGGTATGCCCAGACGTGGGTCCCTTGCTCGCTGCGCCATAGGGAACCAGGCTGCACCTCACTGAGGAGGTCCATCAAGGCCGAAAAATGTCTGGGGTTGCTTGGTTTTCTGTGCAGAGGGGACCTGGCCTAGCAGTTCGGTGGGGCTGCTACCATTGGTGGCGGCAGCTGACTGATTTGCACATGGCTGGACCCCTTTTGCAATGGCGCAGACGGGCTAAAAAACGGTGGTGTGCAAGGTTGCCCAGAGCAATTGCCAGTGGTTCAGATTCATTCAAAATCTTCCACCCATCACTTTTGTGGTCACAGTTTGTCTCTCCATGTGAGAGAGGGTATGCCCAGATGTGGGTCCCTTGCTCGCTGTGCAATAGGAAAACAGGCTGCACCTCACTGAGGAGGTCTATCAAGGCCGAAACATGTCTACGGTTGCTTGGTTTTCTGTGCAGAAGGGACCTGGTTTAGCAGTTCGGGCTGGGCTGCTACCATTCGTGGCGGCAGCTGACTTATTTGCACATGGCTGGACCCCTTTTGCAATGGCGCAGACGGGCTAAAAAACGGTGGTGTGGAAGGTTGCCCAGAGCAATTGCCAGTGGTTCAGATTCATTCGAAACCTTCCACCCATCACTTTTGTGGTCACAGTTTGTCTCTCCATGTGAGAGAGGGTATGCCCAGACGTGGGTCCCTTGCTCGCTGCGCCATAGGGAACCAGGCTGCACCTCACTGAGGAGGTCCATCAAGGCCGAAACATGTCTGGGGTTGCTTGGTTTTCTGGGCAGAGGGGACCTGGCCTAGCACTTTGGGCTGGGCTGCTACCATTGGTGGCGGCAGCTGACTGATTTGCACATGGCTGGACCCCTTTTGCAATGGCGCAGACGGGCTAAAAAACAGTGGTGTGGAAGGTTGCCCAGAGCAATTGCCAGTGGTTCAGTTTAATTCGAAACCTTCCACCCATCACTTTTGTGGTCACAGTTTTTCTCTGCATGTGAGAGAGGGTATGCCCAGACGTGGGTCCCTTGCCCGCTGCACCATAGGGAACCAGGCTGCACCTCACTGAGGAGGTCCGTCAAGGCTGAAACATGTCTGAGGTTGCTTGGTTTTCTGTGCAGAGGGGACCTGGCCTAGCAGTTCGGGCTGGGCTGCTACCATTGGTGGCGGCAGCTGACTGATTTGCACATGGCTGGACCCCTTTTGCAATGGCGCAGGTGGGCTAAAAAACAGTGGTGTGGAAGGTTGCCCAGAGCAATTGCCAGTGGTTCAGATTTATTTGAAACCTTCCACCCATCACTTTTGTGGTCACAGTTTGTCTCTCCATGTGAGAGAGGGTATGCCCAGACGTGGGTCCCTTGCTCACTGCGCCATAGGGAACCAGGCTGCACCTCACTGAGGCGGTCCATCAAGTCCGAAACAAGTCTGGGGTTGCTTGGTTTTCTGTGCAGAGGGGACCTGGTTTAGCAGTTCGGGCTGGGCTGCTACCATTGGTGGCGGCAGCTGACTTATTTGCACATGGCTGGACCCCTTTTGCAATGGCGCAGACGGGATAAAAAACATTGGTGTGGAAGGTTGCCCAGAGCAATTGCCAGTGGCTCAGATTCATTCGAAACCTTCCACCCATCCCTTTTATGGTCACAGTTTGTCTCTCCATGTGAGAGAGGGTATGCCCAGATGTGGGTCTCTTGCTCACTGCGCCATAGGGAACCAGGCTGCACCTCACTGAGGAGGTCCATCAAGGCCAAAACATGTCTGGGGTTGCTTGGTTTTCTGTGCAGAGGGAACCTGGCCTAGCAGTTCGGGCTGGCCTGCTACCATTGATGGCGGCAGCTGACTGATTTGCACATGGCTGGACCCCTTTTGCAATGGCGCAGACGGGCTAAAAAACGGTGGTGTGGAAGGTTGCCCAGAGCAATTGCCAGTGGTTGAGATTCATTCGAAACCTTCCACCCATCACTTTTGTGGTCATAGTTTGTCTCTCCATGTGAGAGAGGGTATGCCCAGACATTGGTCCCTTGCTCGCTGCGCCATAGGGAACCAGGCTGGACCTCACTACGGAGGTCCATCAAGGCCGAAAAATGTATGGGGTTGCTTGGTTTTCTGTGCAGAGGGGACCTGGCCTAGCAGTTCGGGTTGGGCTGCTACCATTGGTGGCGGCAGCTGACTGATTTGCACATGGCTGGACCCCTTTTGCAATTGTGCAGACGGGCTAAAAAACGGTGGTGTAGAAGGTTGCCCAGAGCAATTGCCAGTGGTTCAGATTCATTCGAAACCTTCCACCCATCACTTTTGTGGTCACAGTTTGTCTCTCCATATGAGAGAGGGTATGCCCAGACGTGGGTCCCTTGCTCGCTGCACCATAGGGAACCAGGCTGCACCTCACTGAGGAGGTCCATCAAGGCCGAAACATGTCTGGGGTTGCTTGGTTTTCTGTGCAGAAGGGAGCTGGTTTAGCAGTTTGGGCTGAACTGCTACCATTGGTGGCGGCAGCTGACTTATTTGCACATGGCTGGACCCCTTTTGCAATGGCGCAGACGGGCTAAAAAACGGTGGTGTGGAAGGTTGCCCAGAGCAATTGCCAGTGGCTCAGATTCATTCAAAACCTTCCACCCATCCCTTTTATGGTCACAGTTTGTCTCTCCATATGAGAGAGGATAGGCCCAGACGTGGGTCCCTTGCTCACTGCGTCATAGGGAACCAGGCTGCATCTCACTGAGGAGGTCCATCAAGGCCGAAAAATGTCTGGGGTTGCTTGGTTTTCTGTGCAGAGGGGACCTGGCCTAGCAGTTCGGGTTGGACTGCTACCATTGGTGGCGGCAGCAGACTGATTCGCACATGGCTGGACCCCTTTTGCAATGGTGCAGACGGGCTAAAAAACAGTGGTGTGGAAGGTTGCCCAGAGCAATTGCCATTGGTTCAGATTAATTCGAAACCTTCCACCCATCACTTTTGTGGTCACAGTTTGTCTCTCCATGTGAGAGAGGGTATGCCCAGACGTGGGTCCCTTGCTCGCTGCACCATAGGGAACCAGGCTGCACCTCACTGAGGAGGTCCGTCAAGGCTGAAACATGTCTGGGGTTGCTTGGTTTTCTGTGCAGAGGGGACCTGGCCTAGCAGTTCGGGCCGGGCTGCTACCATTGGTGGCGGCAGCTGACTGATTTGCACATGGCTGGACCCCTTTTGCAATGGCGCAGACGGGCTAAAAATCGGTGGTGTGGAAGGTTGCCCAGAGCAATTGCCAGTGGTTCAGATTAATTCAAAACCTTCCACCCATCACTTTTGTGGTCACAGTTTGTCTCTCCATGTGAGAGAGGGTATGCCCAGACGTGGGTCCCTTGCTCACTGCGCCATAGGGAACCAGGCTGCACCTCACTGAGGAGGTCCATCAAGGACGAAACATGTCTAGGGTTGCTTGGATTTCTATGCTAGGGGACCTGGCCTAGCAGTTCGGGTTGGGCTGCTACCATTGGTGGCGGCAGCAGACTGATTTGCACATGGCTGGACCCCTTTTGCAATGGTGCAGACGGGCTAAAAAACAGTGGTGTGGAAGGTTGCCCAGAGCAATTGCCATTGGTTCAGATTAATTCGAAACCTTCAACCCATCACTTTTGTGGTCACAGTGTGTCTCTCCATGTGAACAAGGGTATTCCCAGACGTGGGTCCCTTGCTCGCTGCGCCATAGGGAACCAGGCTGCACCTCACTGAGGAGGTCCATCAAGGCTGAAACATGTCTGGGGTTGCTTGGTTTTCTGTGCAGAGGGGACCTGGCCTACCAGTTCAGGCTGGGCTGCTACCATTGGTGGCGGCAGCTGCCTGATTTGCCCATGGCTGGACCCCTTTTGCAATGGCGCAGACGGGCTAAAAAACAGTGGTGTTGAAGATTGCCCAGAGCAATTGCCAGTGGTTCAGATTAATTCAAAACCTTCCACCCATCACTTTTCTGGTCACAGTTTGTCTCTCCATGTGAGAGAGGGTATGCCCAAACGTGGGTCCCTTGCTCGCTGCACCATAGGGAACCAGGCTGCACCTCACTGAGGAGGTCCGTCAAGGCTGAAACATGTCTGGGGTTGCTTGGTTTTCTGTGCAGAGGGGACCTGGCCTAGCAGTTTGGGCTGGGCTGCTACCATTGGTGGCGGCAGCTAACTGATTTGCACATGGCTGGACCCCTTTTGCAATGGCGCAGACGGGCTAAAAAACGGTGGTGTGGAAGGTTGCCCAGAGAAATTGCCAGTGGTTCAGATTAATTCAAAACCTTCCACCGATCTCTTTTGTGGTCACAGTTTGTATCTCCAAGTGAGGGAGGGTATGCCCAGACGTGGGTCCCTTGCTCACTGCGCCATAGGGAACCAGGCTGCACCTCACTGAGGAGGTCCATCAAGGCCGAAACATGTCTGGGGTTGCTTGGTTTTCTGTGCAGAGGGGACCTGGCCTAGCAGTTCGGGCTGGGCTGATACCATTGGTGGCGGCAGCTGACTGATTTGCACATGGCTGGACCCCTTTTGCAATGGCGCAGACGGGCTAAAAAATGGTGGTGTGGAAGGTTGCCCAGAGCAATTGCCAGTGGTTCAGATTCATTCGAAACCTTCCACCAATCACTTTTGTGGTCACAGTTTGTCTCTCCATGTGAGAGACGGTATGCCCAGACATAGAATCCCTTGCTCGCTGCGCCATAGGGAACCAGGCTGCACCTCACTGAGGAGGTCCATAAAGGCCGAAACATGTCAAGGGTTGCTTGGATTTCTATGCTAGGGGACCTGGCCTAGCAGTTCGGGCTGGGCAGCTACCATTGGTGGCGGCAGCTGACTGATTTGCACATGGCTGGACCCCTTTTGCAATGGCGCAGACGGGCTAAAAAACAGTGGTGTGGAAGGTTGCCCAGAGCAATTGCCAGTGGTTCAGATTCATTCGAAACCTTCCACCCATCACTTTTGTGGTCACAGTTTGTCTCTCCATGTGAGAGAGGGTATGCCCAGACGTGGGTCCCTTGCTCACTGCGCCTTAGGGAACCAGGCTGCACCTCACTGAGGAGGTCCATCAAGGCCGAAAAATGTCTGGGGTTGCTTGGTTTTCTGTGCAGAGGGGACCTGGCCTAGCAGTTCGGGTTGGGCTGCTACCATTCGTGGCAGCAGCTGACTATTTGCACATGGCTGGACCCCTTTTGCAATGGCGCAGACGGGCTAAAAAACAGTGGTGTGGAAGGTTGCCCAGAGCAATTGCCAGTGGTTCAGATTCATTCGAAACCTTCCACCCATCACTTTTGTGGTCACAGTTTGTCTCTCCATGTGATTGAGGGTATGCCCAGACGTGTGTTCCTTTCTCGCTGCGCCATAGGGAACCAGGCTGCACCTCCGTGAGGAGGTCCATCAAGGCCGAAACAGGTCTGGGGTTTCTTGGTTTTCTGTGCAGAGGGGACCTGGCATAGCAGTTTTGGCTGGGCTGCTACCATTGGTTGCGGCAGATGACTGATTTGCACATGGCTGGACCCCTTTTGCAATGGCGCAGACGGGCTAAAAAATGGTGGTGTGGAAGGTTGCCCAGAGCAATTGCCAGTGGTTCAGATTCATTCGAAACCTTCCACCAATCACTTTTGTGGTCACAGATTGTCTCTCCATGTGAGAGAGGGTATGCCCAGACGTGGGACCCTTGCTCACTGCGCCATAGGGAACCAGGCTGCACATGACTGAGGAGGTCCATCAAGGCCGAAAAATGTCTGGGGTTGCTTGGTTTTCTGGGCAGAGGGGACCTGGCCTAGCAGTTCGGGATGGGCTGCTACCATTGGTGGCGGCAGCTGACTGATTTGCACATGGCTGGAACCCTTTTGCAATGGCGCAGACAGGCTAAAACACAGTGGTGTGGAAGGTTGCCCAGAGCAATTGCCAGTGGCTCAGATTCATTCAAAACCTTCCACCCATCCCTTTTATGGTCACAGTTTTTCTCTCCATGTGAGAGAGGGTATGCCCAGATGTGGGTCCCTTGCTCACTGCGCCATAGGGAACCAGGCTGCACCTCACTGAGGAGGTACATCAAGGCCAAAACATGTCTGGGGTTGCTTGGTTTTCTGTGCAGAAGGGACCTGGCCTACCAGTTCAGGCTGGGCTGCTACCATTGGTGACGGCAGCTGCCTGATTTGGCCATGGCTGGATCCCTTTTGCAATGGCGCAGACGGGCTAAAAAACAGTGGTGTGGAAGATTGCCCAGAGCAATTGCCAGTTGTTCAGATTAATTCAAAACCTTCCACCCATCACTTTTGTGGTCACCGTTTGTCTCTCCATGTGAGAGAGGGTATGCCCAGACGTGGGTCCCTTGCTCGCTGCGCCATAGGGAACCAGGCTGCACCTAACTGAGGAGGTCCGTCAAGGCTGAAACATGTCTGGGGTTGCTTGGTTTTCTGTGCAGAGGGGACCTGGCCTAGCAATTCGGGCTGGGCTGCTACCATTGGTGGCGGCAGCTGACTGATTTGCACATGGCTGGACCCCTTTTGCAATGGCGCAGACAGGCTAAAAAACAGTGGTGTGGAAGGTTGCCCAGAGCAATTGCCAGAGGCTCATATTCATTCAAAACCTTCCACCCATCCCTTTTATGGTCACAGTTTGTCTCTCCATGTGAGAGAGGGTATGCCCAGATGTGGGTCCCTTGCTCACTGCACCATAGGGAACCAGGCTGCACCTCACTGAGGAGGTCCATCAAGGCCGAAACATGTCTGGGGTTGCTTGGTTTTCTATGCAGAAGGGACCTGGCCTACCAGTTCAGGCTGGGCTGCTACCATTGGTGACGGCAGCTGCCTGATTTGCCCATGGCTGGACCCCTTTTGCAATGGTGCAGACGGGCTAAAAAATGGTGGTGTGGAAGATTGCCCAGAGCAATTGCCAGTGGTTCAGATTAATTCGAAACCTTCCACCCATCACTTTTGTGGTCACAGTTTGTCTCTCCATGTGAGATAGGGTATGCCCAGAGGTGGGTCCCTTGCTCGCTGCGCCATAGGGAACCAGGCTGCACCTCACTGAGGAGGTCCGTCAAGGCTGAAACATGTCTGGGGTTGCTTGGTTTTCTGTGCAGAGGGGACCTGGCCTGGCAGTTCGGGCTGGGCTGCTACCCTTGGTGGAGGCAGCTGACTGACTTGCACATGGCTGGACCCCTTTTGCAATGGCGCAGACGGGCTAAAAAACTGTGGTGTGGAAGGTTGCCCAGAGCAATTGCCAGTGGTTCAGATTAATTCAAAACCTTCCACCCATCACTTTTGTGGTCACAGTTTGTCTCTCCATGTGAGAGAGGGTATGCCCAGACGTGGGTCCCTTGTTCACTGCAGCATAGGGAACCAGGCTGCACCTCACTGAGGAGGTCCATCAAGGCCGAAACATGTCTAGGGTTGCTTGGATTTCTGTGCTAGGGGACCTGGCCTAGCAGTTCGGGCTGGGCTGCTACCATTGGTGGCCTCAGCTGACTGATTTGCACATGGCTGGACCCCTTTTGCAATGGCGCAGACGGGCTAAAAAACGGTGGTGTGGAAGGTTGCCCAGAGCAATTGCCAGTGGTTCAGATTCATTCGAAACCTTCCACCCATCACTTTTGTGGTCACAGTTTGTCTCTCCATGTGAGAGAGGGTATGCCCAGACGTGGGTCCCTTGCTCACTGCGCCATAGGGAACCAGGCTGCACCTCACTGAGGAGGTCCATCAAGGCTGAAAAATGTCTGGGGTTGCTTGGTTTTCTGGGCAGATGGGACCTGGCCTAGCAGTTCGGGCTGGGCTGCTACCATTGGTGGCGGCAGCTGACTGATTTGCACATGGCTGGACCCCTTTTGCAATGGCGCAGACAGGCTAAAAAACAGTGGTGTGGAAGGTTGCCCAGAGCAATTGCCAGTGGCTCAGATTCTTTCGAAACCTTCCACCCATCACTTTTGTGGTCACAGTTTGTCTCTCCATGTGAGAGAGGGTATGCCCAGACGTGGGTCCCTTGCTCGCTGCGCCATGGGGAACCAGGCTGCACCTAACTGAGGAGGTCCGTCAAGGCTGAAACATGTCTGGGGTTGCTTGGTTTTCTGTGCAGAGGGGACATGGCCTAGCAGTTCGGGCTGGGCTGCTACCATTGGTGGCGGCAGCTGACTGATTTGCACATGGCTGGACTCCTTTTGCAATGGCGCAGACAGGCTAAAAAACAGTGGTGTGGAAGGTTGCCCAGAGCTATTGCCAGTGGCTCAGATTCATTCAAAACCTTCCACCCATCCCTTTTATGGTCACAGTTTGTCTCTCCATGTGAGAGAGGGTATGCCCAGATGTGGGTCCCTTGCTCACTGCGCCATAGGGAACCAGGCTGCACCTCACTGAGGAGGTCCATCAAGGCCGAAACATGTCTGGGGTTGCTTGGTTTTCTGTGCAGAAGGGACCTGGCCTACCAGTTCAGGCTGGGCTGCTACCATTGGTGACGGCAGCTGCCTGATTTGCCCATGGCTGGACCCCTTTTGCAATGGTGCAGACGGGCTAAAAAACGGTGGTGTGGAAGATTGCCCAGAGCAATTGACAGTGGTTCAGATTAATTCGAAACCTTCCACCCATCACTTTTGTGGTCACAGTTTGTCTCTCCATGTGAGAGAGGGTATGCCCAGACGTGGGTCCCTTGCTCGCTGCGCCATAGGGAACCAGGCTGCACCTCACTGAGGAGGTCCGTCAAGGCTGAAACATGTCTGGGGTTGCTTGGTTCTCTGTGCAGAGGGGACCTGGCCTAGCAGTTCGGGCTGGGCTGCTACCCTTGGTGGAGGCAGCTGACTGACTTGCACATGGCTGGACCCCTTTTGCAATGGCGCAGACGGGCTAAAAAACTGTGGTGTGGAAGGTTGCCCAGAGCAATTGCCAGTGGTTCAGATTAATTCAAAACCTTCCACCCATCACTTTTGTGGTCACAGTTTGTCTCTCCATGTGAGAGAGGGTATGCCCAGACGTGGGTCCCTTGTTCACTGCAGCATAGGGAACCATGCTGCACCTCACTGAGGAGGTCCATCAAGGCCGAAACATGTCTAGGGTTGCTTGGATTTCTGTGCTAGGGGACCTGGCCTAGCAGTTCGGGCTGGGCTGCTACCATTGGTGGCGGCAGCTGACTGATTTGCAAATGGCTGGACCCCTTTTGCAATGGCGCAGACGGGCTAAAAAACTGTGGTGTGGAAGGTTGCCCAGAGCAATTGCCAGTGGTTCAGATTAATTCAAAACCTTCCACCCATCACTTTTGTGGTCACAGTTTGTCTCTCCATGTGAGAGAGGGTATGCCCAGACGTGGGTCCCTTGTTCACTGCAGCATAGGGAACCAGGCTGCACCTCACTGAGGAGGTCCATCAAGGCCAAAAAATGTCTGGGGTTACTTGGTTTTCTGTGCAGAGGGGACCTGGCCTAGCAGTTCGGGTTGGGCTGCTACCATTGATGGCGGCAGCTGACTATTTGCACATGGCTGGACCCCTTTTGCAATGGCGCAGACGGGCTAAAAAAGGGTGGTGTGGAAGGTTGCCCAGAGCAATTGCCAGTGGTTGAGATTAATTCGAAACCTTCCACCCATCACTGTTGTGTTCACAGTTTGTCTCTCCATGCGAGAGAGGGTATGCCCAGACGTGGGTCCCTTGCTCGCTGCACCATAGGGAACCAGGCTGCACCTCACTGAGGAGGTCCATCAAGGCTGAAAAATGTCTGGGGTTGCTTGGTTTTCTGTGCAATGGGGACCTGGCCTAGCAATTCGGGCTGGGCTGCTACCATTGGTGGCGGCAGCTGACTGATTTACACATGGCTGGACCCCTTTTGCAATGGTGCAGACGGGCTAAAAAACGGTGGTGTGGAAGGTTGCCCAGAGCAATTGCCAGTGGTTCAGATTCATTCGAAACCTTCCACCCATCACTTTTGTGGTCACAGTTTGTCTCTCCATGTGAGAGAGGGTATGCCCAGACGTGGGTCCCTTGCTCGTTGCGCCATAGGGAACCAGGCTGCACCTCACTGAGGAGGTCCATCAAGGCCAAAACATGTCTGGGGTTGCTTGGTTTTCTGTGCAGAGGGGACCTGGCCTAGCAGTTCGGGCTGGGCTGCCACCATTTGTGGCGGCAGCTGACTGATTTGCACATGGCTGGACCCCTTTTGCAATGGCGCAGACGGGCTAAAAAACGGTGGTGTGGAAGGTTGCCCAGAGCAATTGCCAGTGGTTGAGATTAATTCAAAACCTTCCACCCATCACTTTTGTGTTCACAGTTTGTCTCTCCATGCGAGAGAGGGTATGCCCAGACGTGGGTCCCTTGCTCGCTGCACCATAGGGAACCAGGCTGCACCTCACTGAGGAGGTCCATCAAGGCCGAAAAATGTCTGGGGTTGCTTGGTTTTCTGTGCAATGGGGACCTGGCCTAGCAATTCGGGCTGGGCTGCTACCATTGGTGGCGCTAGCTGACTGATTTGCACATTCCTGGACCCCTTTTGCAATGGCGCAGACGGACTAAAAAATGGTGGTGTGGAAGGTTGCCCAGAGCAATTGCCAGCGGTTCAGATTAATTCAAAACCTTCCACCCATCACTTTTATGGTCACAGTTTGTCTCTCCATGTGAGAGAGGGTATGCCCAGACATGGGTCCCTTGCTTGCTGCGCCATAGGGAGTCAGGCTGCACCTCACTGAGGAGGTCCATCAAGGCCGAAACATGTCTGGGGTTGCTTGGTTTTCTGTGCAGAGGGGACCTGGCCTAGCAGTTCGGGCTGGGCTGCTACCATTGGTGGCGGCAGCTGACTGATTTGCACATGGCTGAATCCCTTTTGCAATGCCGCAGACGGGCTAAAAAACAGTGGTGTGGAAGGTTCCCTAGAGCAATTGCCAGTGGTTCAGATTCATTCAAAACCTTCCACCCATCACTTTTGTGGTCACAGTTTGTCTCTCCATGTGAGAGAGGGTATGCCCAGACGTGGGTCCCTTGCTTGCTGTGCCATAGGGAACCAGGCTGCACCTCACTGAGGAGGTCCATCAAGGCCGAAATATGTCTGGGGTTGCTTGGTTTTCTGTGCAGAGGGGACCTGACCTAGCAGTTCGGGCTGGGCTGCTATCATTGGTGGCGGCAGCTGACTGATTTGCACATGGCTGGACCCCTTTTGCAATGGCGCAGATGGGCTAAAAAACAGTGGTGTGGAAGGTTGCCCAGAGCAATTGCCAGTGGTTTAGATTAATGCAAAACCTTCCACCCATCACTTTTGTGGTCACAGTTTGTCTCTCCATGTGAGAGAGGGTATGCCCAGACATGGGTCCCTTGCTCGCTGCGCCATAGGGAGTCAGGCTGCACCTCACTGAGGAGGTCCATCAAGGCCGAAACATGTCTGGGGTTGCTTGGTTTTCTGTGCAGAGGGGACCTGGCCTAGCAGTTCGGGCTGGGCTGCTACCATTGGTGGCGGCAGCTGACTGATTTGCACATGGCTGAATCCCTTTTGCAATGCCGCAGACGGGCTAAAAAACAGTGGTGTGGAAGGTTGCCCAGAGCAATTGCCAGTGGTTCAGATTCATTCAAAACCTTCCACCCATCACTTTTGTGGTCACAGTTTGTCTCTCCATGTGAGAGAGGGTATGCCCAGACGTGGGTCCCTTGCTCGCTGTGCCATAGGGAACCAGGCTGCACCTCACTGAGGAGGTCCATCAAGGCCGAAACATGTCTGGGGTTGCTTGGTTTTCTGTGCAGAGGGGACCTGACCTAGCAGTTCGGGCTGGGCTGCTATCATTGGTGGCGGCAGCTGACTGATTTGCACATGGCTGGACCCCTTTTGCAATGGCGCAGATGGGCTAAAAAACGGTGGTGTGGAAGGTTGCCCAGAGCAATTGCCAGTGGTTCAGATTCATTCAAAACCTTCCACCCATCACTTTCGTGGTCACAGTTTGTCTCTCCATGTGAGAGAGGGTATGCCCAGACATGGGTCCCTTGCTCGCTGCGCCATAGGGAGTCAGGCTGCACCTCACTGAGGAGGTCCATCAAGGCCGAAACATGTCTGGGGTTGCTTGGTTTTCTGTGCAGAGGGGACCTGGCCTAGCAGTTCGGGCTGGGCTTCTACCATTGGTGGCGGCAGCTGACTGATTTGCACATGGCTGAATCCCTTTTGCAATGCCGCAGACGGGCTAAAAAACAGTGGTGTGGAAGGTTGCCCAGAGCAATTGCCAGTGGTTCAGATTCATTCAAAACCTTCCACCCATCACTTTTGTGGTCACAGTTTGTCTCTCCATGTGAGAGAGGGTATGCCCAGACGTGGGTCCCTTGCTCGCTGTGCCATAGGGAACCAGGCTGCACCTCACTGAGGAGGTCCATCAAGGCTGAAAAATGTCTGGGGGTGCTTGGTTTTCTGTGCAGAGGGGACCGGGCCTAGCAATTCGGGCTGGGCTGCTACCATTGGTGGCGGCAGCTGACTGATTTGCACATGGCTGGACCCTTTTTGCAATGGCGCAGACGGGCTAAAAAACAGTGGTGTTGAAGGTTGCCAGAGCAATTGCCAGTGGTTCAGATTCATTCGAAACCTTCCACCCATCCCTTTTATGGTCACAGTTTGTCTCTCCATGTGAGAGAGGGTATTGTGTATGTCCAGACGTGGCTCCCTTGCTCGATGCGCCATAGGGAACCAGGCTGCACCTCACTGAGGAGGTCCATCAAGGCCGAAACATGTCTGGGATTGCTTGGTTTTCTGTGCAGAGGGGACCTGGCCTAGCAGTTCGGGCTTGGCTGCTACCATTGATGGCGGCAGCTGACTGATTTGCACATTGCTGGACCCCTTTTGTAATGGCACAGATGGGCTAAAAAACGGTGGTGTGGAAGGCTGCCCAGAGCAATTGCCAGTGGTTCAGATTCATTCAAAACCTTCCACCCATCACTTTTGTGGTCACAGTTTGTCTCTCCATATGAGAGAGGGTATACCCAGACTTGGGTCCCTTGCTCGCTGCGCCATAGGGAACCAGGCTGCACCTCACTGAGGAGGTCCATCGAGGCCGAAACATGTCTGGGGTTGCTTGGTTTTCTGTGCAGAGGGGACCTGACCTAGCAGTTCGGGCTGGGCTGCTATCATTCGTGGCGGCAGCTGACTGATTTGCACATGGCTGGATCCCTTTTGCAATGGCGCAGACGGGCTAAAAAACGGTGGTGTGGAAGGTTGCCCAGAGCAATTGCCAGTGGTTCAGATTCATTCAAAACCTTCCACCCATAACTTTTGTGGTCACAGTTTGTCTCTCCATGTGAGAGAGGGTATGCCCAGACGTGGGTCCCTTGCTCGCTGCGCCATAGGGAACCAGGCTGCACCTCACTGAGGAGGTCCATCAAGGCCGAAAAATGTCTGGGGTTGCTTTTTTTGCTGTGCAGGGGGGACCTGGCCTAGCAATTCGGGCTGGGCTGCTACCATTGGTGGCGGCAGCTGACTGATTTGCACATGGCTGGACCCCTTTTGCAATCGCGCAGACGGGCTAAAAAACAGTGGTGTGGAAGGTTGCCCAGAGCAATTGCCAGTGGTTCAGATTCATTCAAAACCTTCCACCCATCCCTTTTATGGTCACAGTTTGTCTCTCCATGTGAGAGAGGGTATGCCCAGACGTGGGTCCCTTGCTCGCTGCACCATAGGGAACCAGGCTGCACCTCACTGAGGAGGTCCGTCAAGGCTGAAACATGTCTGGGGTTGCTTGGTTTTCTGTGCAGAGGGGACCTGGCCTAGCAGTTCGGGCCGGGATGCTACCATTGGTGGCGGCAGCTGACTGATTTGCACATGGCTGAACCCCTTTTGCAATGGCACAGACGGGCTAAAAAACGGTGGTGTGGAAGGTTGCCCAGAGCAATTGCCATTGGTTCAGATTAATTCGAAACCTTCCACCCATCACTTTTGTGGTCACAGTTTGTCTCTCCATGTGAGAGAGGGTATGCCCAGACGTGGGTCCCTTGCTCGCTGCACCATACGGAACCAGGCTGCACCTCACTGAGGAGGTCCGTCACGGCTGAAACATGTCTGGGGGTGCTTGGTTTTCTGTGCAGAGGGGACCTGGCCTAGCAGTTCGGGCCGGGATGCTACCATTGGTGGCGGCAGCTGACTGATTTGCACATGGCTGAACCCCTTTTGCAATGGCACAGACGGGCTAAAAAACGGTGGTGTGGAAGTTTGCCCAGAGCAATTGCCAGTGGTTCAGATTAATTCAAAACCTTCCACCCATCACTTTTGTGGTCACAGTTTGTCTCTCCATGTGAGAGAGGGTATGCCCAGACGTGGGCCCCTTGCTCACTGCGCCATAGGGAACCAGGCAGCACCTCACTGAGGAGGTCCATCAAGGCCGAAACATGTCTGGGGTTGCTTGGTTTTCTGTGCAGAGGGGACCTGGCCTAGCAGTTCGGGCTGGGCTGCTACCATTGGTGGCGGCAGCTGACTGATTTGCACATGGCTGGACCCCTTTTGCAATGGTGCAGACGGGCTAAAAAACAGTGGTGTGGAAGGTTGCCCAGAGCAATTGCCAGTGTTTCAGATTCATTCAAAACCTTCCACCCATCACTTTTGTGGTCACAGTTTGTCTCTCCATGTGAGAGAGGGTATGCCCAGACATAGAGTCCCTTGCTCGCTGCGCCATAGGGAACCAGGCTGCACCTCACTGAGGAGGTCCATCAAGGCCGAAACATGTCTGGGGTTGCTTGGTTTTCTGTGCAGAGGGGACCTGGCCTAGCAGTTCGGGTTGGGCTGCTACCATTGGTGGCGGCAGCTGACTGATTTGCACATGGCTGAATCCCTTTTGCAATGCCGCAGACGGGCTAAAAAACAGTGGTGTGGAAGGTTGCCCATAGCAATTGCCAGTGTTTCAGATTCATTCAAAACCTTCCACCCATCACTTTTGTGGTCACAGTTTGTCTCTCCATGTGAGAGAGGGTATGCCCAGACGTGGGTCCCTTGCTCGCTGTGCCATAGGGAACCAGGCTGCACCTCACTGAGGAGGTCCATCAAGGCCGAAAAATGTCTGGGGTTGCTTGGTTTTCTGTGCAGAGGGGACCTGGCCTAGCAATTCGGGCTGGGCTGCTACCATTGGTGGCGGCAGCTAACTGATTTGCAAATGGCTGGACCCCTTTTGCAATGGCACAGACGGGCTAAAAAACGGTGGTGTGGAAGGTTGCCCAGAGCAATTGCCAGTGGTTCAGATTCATTTGAAACCTTCCACCCATCACTTTTGTGGTCACAGTTTGTCTCTCCATGTGGGAGAGGGTATGCCCAGACGTGGGTCCCTTGCTCGCTGCGCCATAGGGAACCAGGCTGCACCTCACTGAGGAGGTCCATCAAGGCCGAAACATGTCTGGGGTTGCTTGGTTTTCTGTGCAGAGGGGACCAGGCCTAGCAGTTCGGGCTGGGCTGCTACCATTGGTGGCTGCAGCTGACTGATTTGCACATGGCTGGACCCTTTTTGCAATGGCGCAGACGGGCTAAAAAACAGTGGTGTGGAAGGTTGCCAGAGCAATTGCCAGTGGTTCAGATTCATTCGAAACCTTCCACCCATCCCTTTTATGGTCACAGTTTGTCTCTCCATGTGAGAGAGGGTATTGTGTATGTCCAGACGTGGCTCCCTTGCTCGATGCGCCATAGGGAACCAGGCTGCACCTCACTGAGGAGGTCCATCAAGGCCGAAACATGTCTGGGATTGCTTGGTTTTCTGTGCAGAGGGGACCTGGCCTAGCAGTTCGGGCTGGGCTGCTACCATTGATGGCAACAGCTGACTGATTTGCACATTGCTGGACCCCTTTTGCAATGGCACAGATGGGCTAAAAAACAGTGGTGTGGAAGGCTGCCCAGAGCAATTGCCAGTGGTTCAGATTCATTCAAAACCTTCCACCCATCACTTTTGTGGTCACAGTTTGTCGCTCCATGTGAGAGAGGGTATACCCAGACTTGGGTCCCTTGCTCGCTGCGCCATAGGGAACCAGGCTGCACCTCACTGAGGAGGTCCATCAAGGCCAAAACATGTCTGGGTTGCTTGGTTTTCTGTGCAGAGGGGACCTGACCTAGCAGTTCGGGCTGGGCTGCTATCATTGGTGGCGGCAGCTGACTGATTTGCACATGGCTGGACCCCTTTTGCAATGGCGCAGATGGGCTAAAAAACGGTGGTGTGGAAGGTTGCCCAGAGCAATTGCCAGTGGTTCAGATTCATTCAAAACCTTCCACCCATCACTTTTGTGGTCACAGTTTGTCTCTCCATGTGAGAGAGGGTATGCCCAGACATGGGTCCCTTGCTCGCTGCGCCATAGGGAGTCAGGCTGCACCTCACTGAGGAGGTCCATCAAGGCCGAAACATGTCTGGGGTTGCTTGGTTTTCTATGCAGAGGGGACCTGGCCTAGCAGTTCGGGCTGGGCTGCTACCATTGGTGGCGGCAGCTGACTGATTTGCACATGGCTGAATCCCTTTTGCAATGCCGCAGACGGGCTAAAAAACAGTGGTGTGGAAGGTTGCCCAGAGCAATTGCCAGTGGTTCAGATTCATTCAAAACCTTCCACCCATCACTTTTGTGGTCACAGTTTGTCTCTCCATGTGAGAGAGAGTATGCCCAGACGTGGGTCCCTTGCTCGCTGTGCCATAGGGAGCCAGGCTGCACCTCACTGAGGAGGTCCATCAAGGCCGAAAAATGTCTGGGGTTGCTTGGTTTTCTGTGCAGAGGGGACCTGGCCTAGCAATTCGGGCTGGGCTGCTACCATTGGTGGCGGCAGCTAACTGATTTGCAAATGGCTGGACCCCTTTTGCAATGGCACAGACGGGCTAAAAAACGGTGGTGTGGAAGGTTGCCCAGAGCAATTGCCAGTGGTTCAGATTCATTCGAAACCTTCCACCCATCACTTTTGTGGTCACAGTTTGTCTCTCCATGTGAGAGAGGGTATTGTGTATGTCCAGACGTGGGTCCCTTGCTCGATGCGCCATAGGGAACCAGGCTGCACCTCACTGAGGAGGTCCATCAAGGCCGAAACATGTCTGGGGTTGCTTGGTTTACTGTGCAGAGGGGACCTGGCCTAGCAGTTCAGGTTGGGCTGCTACCATTGGTGGCGGCAGCAGACTGATTTGCACATGGCTGGACCCCTTTTGCAATGGTGCAGACGGGCTAAAAAACGGTGGTGTGGAAGGTTGCCCAGAGCAATTGCCATTGGTTCAGATTAATTCAAAACCTTCCACCCATCACTTTTGTGGTCACAGTTTGTCTCTCCATGTGAGAGAGGGTATGCCCAGACGTGGGTCCCTTGCTCGCTGCACCATAGGGAACCAGGCTGCACCTCACTGAGGAGGTCCGTCAAGGCTGAAACATGTCTGGGGATGCTTGGTTTTCTGTGCAGAGGGGACCTGGCCTAGCAGTTCGGGCCGGGCTGCTACCATTGGTGGCGGCAGCTGACTGATTTGCACATGGCTGAACCCCTTTTGCAATGGCACAGACGGGCTAAAAAACGGTGGTGTGGAAGGTTGCCCAGAGCAATTGCCAGTGGTTCAGATTCATTCGAAACCTTCCACCCATCACTTTTGTGGTCACAGTTTGTCTCTCCATGTGAGAGAGGGTATTGTGTATGTCCAGACGTGGGTCCCTTGCTCGATGCGCCATAGGGAACCAGGCTGCACCTCACTGAGGAGGTCCATCAAGGCCGAAACATGTCTGGGGTTGCTTGGTTTACTATGCAGAGGGGACCTGGCCTAGCAGTTCGGGTTGGGCTGCTACCATTGGTGGCGGCAGCAGACTGATTTGCACATGGCTGGACCCCTTTTGCAATGGTGCAGACGGGCTAAAAAACGGTGGTGTGGAAGGTTGCCCAGAGCAATTGCCATTGGTTCAGATTAATTCAAAACCTTCCACCCATCACTTTTGTGGTCACAGTTTGTCTCTCCATGTGAGAGAGGGTATGCCCAGACGTGGGTCCCTTGCTCGCTGCACCATAGGGAACCAGGCTGCACCTCACTGAGGAGGTCCGTCAAGGCTGAAACATGTCTGGGGTTGCTTGGTTTTCTGTGCAGAGGGGACCTGGCCTAGCAGTTCGGGCCGGGCTGCTACCATTGGTGGCGGCAGCTGACTGATTTGCACATGGCTGAACCCCTTTTGCAATGGCACAGACGGGCTAAAAAACGGTGGTGTGGAAGGTTGCCCAGAACAATTGCCAGTGGTTCAGATTAATTCAAAACCTTCCACCCATCACTTTTGTGGTCACAGTTTGTCTCTCCATGTGAGAGAGTGTATGCCCAGACGTGGGTCCCTTGCTCACTGCGCCATAGGGAACCAGGCTGCACCTCACTGAGGAGGTCCATCAAGGCCGAAACATGTCTGGGGTTGCTTGGTTTTCTGTGCAGAGGGGACCTGGCCTAGCAGTTCGGGCTGGGCTGCTACCATTGGTGGCGGCAGCAGACTGATTTGCACATGGCTGGACCCCTTTTGCAATGGTGCAGACGGGCTAAAAAACAGTGGTGTGGAAGGTTGCCCAGAGCAATTGCCAGTGTTTCAGATTCATTCAAAACCTTCCACCCATCACTTTTGTGGTCACAGTTTGTCTCTCCATGTGAGAGAGGGTATGCCCAGACATAGAGTCCCTTGCTCGCTGCTCCATAGGGAACCAGGCTGCACCTCACTGAGGAGGTCCATCAAGGCCGAAAAATGTCTGGGGTTGCTTGGTTTTCTGTGCAGAGGGGACCTGGCCTAGCAGTTCGGGCTGGGCTGCTACCATTGATGGCGGCAGCTGACTGATTTGCACATTGCTGGACCCCTTTTGCAATGGCACAGATGGGCTAAAAAACGGTGGTGTGGAAGGCTGCCCAGAGCAATTGCCAGTGGTTCAGATTCATTCAAAACCTTCCACACATCACTTTTGTGGTCACAGTTTGTCTCTCCATGTGAGAGAGGGTATACCCAGACTTGGGTCCCTTGCTCGCAGCGCCATAGGGAACCAGGCTGCACCTCACTGAGGAGGTCCATCAAGGCCAAAACATGTCTGGGGTTGCTTGGTTTTCTGTGCAGAGGGGACCTGACCTAGCAGTTCGGGCTGGGCTGCTATCATTGGTGGCGGCAGCTGACTGATTTGCACATGGCTGGATCCCTTTTGCAATGGCGCAGACGGGCTAAAAAACGGTGGTGTGGAAGGTTGCCCAGAGCAATTGCCAGTGGTTCAGATTCATTCAAAACCTTCCACCCATAACTTTTGTGGTCACAGTTTGTCTCTCCATGTGAGAGAGGGTATGCCCCGACGTGGGTCCCTTGCTCGCTGCGCCATAGGGAACCAGGCTGCACCTCACTGAGGAGGTCCATCAAGGCCGAAAAATGTCTGGGGTTGCTTTTTTTTCTGTGCAGAGGGGACCTGGCCTAGCAATTCAGGCTGGGCTGCTACCATTGGTGTCGGCAGCTGACTGATTTGCACATGGCTGGACCCCTTTTGCAATGGCGCAGACGGGCTAAAAAACAGTGGTGTGGAAGGTTGCCCAGAGCAATTGCCAGTGGTTCAGATTCATTCGAAACCTTCCACCCATCCCTTTTATGGTCACAGTTTGTCTCTCCATGTGAGAGAGGGTATTGTGTATGTCCAGACGTGGGTCGCTTGCTCGATGCGCCATAGGGAACCAGGCTGCACCTCACTGAGGAGGTCCATCAAGGCCGAAACATGTCTGGGGTTGCTTGGTTTACTGTGCAGAGGGGACCTGGCCTAGCAGTTCGGGTTGGCCTGCTACCATTGGTGGCGGCAGCAGACTGATTTGCACATGGCTGGACCCCTTTTGCAATGGTGCAGACGGGCTAAAAAACGGTGGTGTGGAAGGTTGCCCAGAGCAATTGCCATTGGTTCAGATTAATTCGAAACCTTCCACCCATCACTTTTGTGGTCACAGTTTGTCTCTCCATGTGAGAGAGGGTATGCCCAGACGTGGGTCCCTTGCTCGCTGCACCATAGGGAACCAGGCTGCACCTCACTGAGGAGGTCCGTCAAGGCTGAAACATGTCTGGGGTTGCTTGGTTTTCTGTGCAGAGGGGACCTGGCCTAGCAGTTCGGGCCGGGCTGCTACCATTGGTGGCGGCAGCTGACTGATTTGCACATGGCTGAACCCCTTTTGCAATGGCACAGACGGGCTAAAAAACGGTGGTGTGGAAGGTTGCCCAGAGCAATTGCCAGTGGTTCAGATTAATTCAAAACCTTCCACCCATCACTTTTGTGGTCACAGTTTGTCTCTCCATGTGAGAGAGGGTATGCCCAGACGTGGGTCCCTTGCTCACTGCGCCATAGGGAACCAGGCTGCACCTCACTGAGGAGGTCCATCAAGGCCGAAACATGTCTGGGGTTGCTTGGTTTTCTGTGCAGAGGGGACCTGGCCTAGCAGTTCGGGCTGGGCTGCTACCATTGGTGGCGGCAGCTGACTGATTTGCACATGGCTGGACCCCTTTTGCAATGGTGCAGACGGGCTAAAAAACAGTGGTGTGGAAGGTTGCCCAGAGCAATTGCCAGTGTTTCAGATTCATTCAAAACCTTCCACCCATCACTTTTGTGGTCACAGTTTGTCTCTCCATGTGAGAGAGGGTATGCCCAGACATAGAGTCCCTTGCTCGCTGCGCCATAGGGAACCAGGCTGCACCTCACTGAGGAGGTCCATCAAGACCGAAACATGTCTGGGGTTGCTTGGTTTTCTGTGCAGAGGGGACCTGGCCTAGCAGTTCGGGTTGGGCTGCTACCATTGGTGGCGGCAGCTGACTGATTTGCACATGGCTGAATCCCTTTTGCAATGCCGCAGACGGGCTAAAAAACAGTGGTGTGGAAGGTTGCCCAGAGCAATTGCCAGTGGTTCAGATTCATTCAAAACCTTCCACCCATCACTTTTGTGGTCACAGTTTGTCTCTCCATGTGAGAGAGGGTATGCCCAGACGTGGGTCCCTTGCTCGCTGTGCCATAGGGAACCAGGCTGCACCTCACTGAGGAGGTCCATCAAGGCCGAAAAATGTCTGGGGTTGCTTGGTTTTCTGTGCAGAGGGGACCTGGCCTAGCAATTCGGGCTGGGCTGCTACCATTGGTGGCGGCAGCTAACTGATTTGCAAATGGCTGGACCCCTTTTGCAATGGCACAGACGGGCTAAAAAACGGTGGTGTGGAAGGTTGCCCAGAGCAATTGCCAGTGGTTCAGATTCATTTGAAACCTTCCACCCATCACTTTTGTGGTCACAGTTTGTCTCTCCATGTGGGAGAGGGTATGCCCAGACGTGGGTCCCTTGCTCGCTGCGCCATAGGGAACCAGGCTGCACCTCACTGAGGAGGTCCATCAAGGCCGAAACATGTCTGGGGTTGCTTGGTTTTCTGTGCAGAGGGGACCAGGCCTAGCAGTTCGGGCTGGGCTGCTACCATTGGTGGCGGCAGCTGACTGATTTGCACATGGCTGGACCCTTTTTGCAATGGCACAGACGGGCTAAAAAACAGTGGTGTGGAAGGTTGCCAGAGCAATTGCCAGTGGTTCAGATTCATTCGAAACCTTCCACCCATCCCTTTTATGGTCACAGTTTGTCTCTCCATGTGAGAGAGGGTATTGTGTATGTCCAGACGTGGCTCCCTTGCTCGATGCGCCATAGGGAACCAGGCTGCACCTCACTGAGGAGGTCCATCAAGGCCGAAACATGTCTGGGATTGCTTGGTTTTCTGTGCAGAGGGGACCTGGCCTAGCAGTTCGGGCTGGGCTGCTACCATTGATGGCAGCAGCTGACTGATTTGCACATTGCTGGACCCCTTTTGCAATGGCACAGATGGGCAAAAAAACGGTGGTGTGGAAGGCTGCCCAGAGCAATTGCCAGTGGTTCAGATTCATTCAAAACCTTCCACCCATCACTTTTGTGGTCACAGTTTGTCGCTCCATGTGAGAGAGGGTATACCCAGACTTGGGTCCCTTGCTCGCTGCGCCATAGGGAACCAGGCTGCACCTCACTGAGGAGGTCCATCAAGGCCGAAACATGTCTGGGTTGCTTGGTTTTCTGTGCAGAGGGGACCTGACCTAGCAGTTCGGGCTGGGCTGCTATCATTGGTGGCGGCAGCTGACTGATTTGCACATGGCTGGACCCCTTTTGCAATGGCACAGATGGGCAAAAAAACGGTGGTGTGGAAGGTTGCCCAGAGCAATTGCCAGTGGTTCAGATTAATTCAAAACCTTCCACCCATCACTTTTGTGGTCACAGTTTGTCTCTCCATGTGAGAGAGGGTATGCCCAGACGTGGGTCCCTTGCTCACTGCGCCATAGGGAACCAGGCTGCACCTCACTGAGGAGGTCCATCAAGGCCGAAACATGTCTGGGGTTGCTTGGTTTTCTGTGCAGAGGGGACCTGGCCTAGCAGTTCGGGCTGGGCTGCTACCATTGGTGGCGGCAGCTGACTGATTTGCACATGGCTGGACCCCTTTTGCAATGGTGCAGACGGGCTAAAAAACAGTGGTGTGGAAGGTTGCCCAGAGCAATTGCCAGTGTTTCAGATTCATTCAAAACCTTCCACCCATCACTTTTGTGGTCACAGTTTGTCTCTCCATGTGAGAGAGGGTATGCCCAGACATAGAGTCCCTTGCTCGCTGCGCCATAGGGAACCAGGCTGCACCTCACTGAGGAGGTCCATCAAGACCGAAACATGTCTGGGGTTGCTTGGTTTTCTGTGCAGAGGGGACCTGGCCTAGCAGTTCGGGTTGGGCTGCTACCATTGGTGGCGGCAGCTGACTGATTTGCACATGGCTGAATCCCTTTTGCAATGCCGCAGACGGGCTAAAAAACAGTGGTGTGGAAGGTTGCCCAGAGCAATTGCCAGTGGTTCAGATTCATTCAAAACCTTCCACCCATCACTTTTGTGGTCACAGTTTGTCTCTCCATGTGAGAGAGGGTATGCCCAGACGTGGGTCCCTTGCTCGCTGTGCCATAGGGAACCAGGCTGCACCTCACTGAGGAGGTCCATCAAGGCCGAAAAATGTCTGGGGTTGCTTGGTTTTCTGTGCAGAGGGGACCTGGCCTAGCAATTCGGGCTGGGCTGCTACCATTGGTGGCGGCAGCTAACTGATTTGCAAATGGCTGGACCCCTTTTGCAATGGCACAGACGGGCTAAAAAACGGTGGTGTGGAAGGTTGCCCAGAGCAATTGCCAGTGGTTCAGATTCATTTGAAACCTTCCACCCATCACTTTTGTGGTCACAGTTTGTCTCTCCATGTGGGAGAGGGTATGCCCAGACGTGGGTCCCTTGCTCGCTGCGCCATAGGGAACCAGGCTGCACCTCACTGAGGAGGTCCATCAAGGCCGAAACATGTCTGGGGTTGCTTGGTTTTCTGTGCAGAGGGGACCAGGCCTAGCAGTTCGGGCTGGGCTGCTACCATTGGTGGCGGCAGCTGACTGATTTGCACATGGCTGGACCCTTTTTGCAATGGCGCAGACGGGCTAAAAAACAGTGGTGTGGAAGGTTGCCAGAGCAATTGCCAGTGGTTCAGATTCATTCGAAACCTTCCACCCATCCCTTTTATGGTCACAGTTTGTCTCTCCATGTGAGAGAGGGTATTGTGTATGTCCAGACGTGGCTCCCTTGCTCGATGCGCCATAGGGAACCAGGCTGCACCTCACTGAGGAGGTCCATCAAGGCCGAAACATGTCTGGGATTGCTTGGTTTTCTGTGCAGAGGGGACCTGGCCTAGCAGTTCGGGCTGGGCTGCTACCATTGATGGCAGCAGCTGACTGATTTGCACATTGCTGGACCCCTTTTGCAATGGCACAGATGGGCAAAAAAACGGTGGTGTGGAAGGCTGCCCAGAGCAATTGCCAGTGGTTCAGATTCATTCAAAACCTTCCACCCATCACTTTTGTGGTCACAGTTTGTCGCTCCATGTGAGAGAGGGTATACCCAGACTTGGGTCCCTTGCTCGCTGCGCCATAGGGAACCAGGCTGCACCTCACTGAGGAGGTCCATCAAGGCCGAAACATGTCTGGGTTGCTTGGTTTTCTGTGCAGAGGGGACCTGACCTAGCAGTTCGGGCTGGGCTGCTATCATTGGTGGCGGCAGCTGACTGATTTGCACGTGGCTGGACCCCTTTTGCAATGGCGCAGATGGGCTAAAAAACGGTGGTGTGGAAGGTTGCCCAGAGCAATTGCCAGTGGTTCAGATTCATTCAAAACCTTCCACCCATCACTTTTGTGGTCACAGTTTGTCTCTCCATGTGAGAGAGGGTATGCCCAGACATGGGTCCCTTGCTCGCTGCGCCATAGGGAGTCAGGCTGCACCTCACTGAGGAGGTCCATCAAGGCCGAAACATGTCTGGGGTTGCTTGGTTTTCTGTGCAGAGGGGACCTGGCCTAGCAGTTCGGGCTGGGCTGCTACCATTGGTGGCGGCAGCTGACTGATTTGCACATGGCTGAATCCCTTTTGCAATGCCGCAGACGGGCTAAAAAACAGTGGTGTGGAAGGTTGCCCAGAGCAATTGCCAGTGGTTCAGATTCATTCAAAACCTTCCACCCATCACTTTTGTGGTCACAGTTTGTCTCTCCATGTGAGAGAGGGTATGCCCAGACGTGGGTCCCTTGCTCGCTGTGCCATAGGGAACCAGGCTGCACCTCACTGAGGAGGTCCATCAAGGCCGAAAAATGTCTGGGGTTGCTTGGTTTTCTGTGCAGAGGGGACCTGGCCTAGCAATTCGGGCTGGGCTGCTACCATTGGTGGCGGCAGCTAACTGATTTGCAAATGGCTGGACCCCTTTTGCAATGGCACAGACGGGCTAAAAAACGGTGGTGTGGAAGGTTGCCCAGAGCAATTGCCAGTGGTTCAGATTCATTTGAAACCTTCCACCCATCACTTTTGTGGTCCCAGTTTGTCTCTCCATGTGGGAGAGGGTATGCCCAGACGTGGGTCCCTTGCTCGCTGCGCCATAGGGAACCAGGCTGCACCTCACTGAGGAGGTCCATCAAGGCCGAAACATGTCTAGGGTTGCTTGGTTTTCTGTGAAGAGGGGACCGGGCCTAGCAGTTCGGGCTGGGCTGCTACCATTGGTGGCGGCAGCTGACTGATTTGCACATGGCTGGACCCCTTTTGCAATGGTGCAGACGGGCTAAAAAACAGTGGTGTGGAAGGTTGCCCAGAGCAATTGCCAGTGTTTCAGATTCATTCAAAACCTTCCACCCATCACTTTTGTGGTCACAGTTTGTCTCTCCATGTGAGAGAGGGTATGCCCAGACATGGGTCCCTTGCTCGCTGCGCCATAGGGAGTCAGGCTGCACCTCACTGAGGAGGTCCATCAAGGCCGAAACATGTCTGGGGTTGCTTGGTTTTCTGTGCAGAGGGGACCTGGCCTAGCAGTTCGGGCTGGGCTGCTACCATTGGTGGCGGCAGCTGACTGATTTGCACATGGCTGAATCCCTTTTGCAATGCCGCAGACGGGCTAAAAAACAGTGGTGTGGAAGGTTGCCCAGAGCAATTGCCAGTGGTTCAGATTCATTCAAAACCTTCCACCCATCACTTTTGTGGTCACAGTTTGTCTCTCCATGTGAGAGAGGGTATGCCCAGACGTGGGTCCCTTGCTCGCTGTGCCATAGGGAACCAGGCTGCACCTCACTGAGGAGGTCCATCAAGGCCGAAAAATGTCTGGGGTTGCTTGGTTTTCTGTGCAGAGGGGACCTGGCCTAGCAATTCGGGCTGGGCTGCTACCATTGGTGGCGGCAGCTAACTGATTTGCAAATGGCTGGACCCCTTTTGCAATGGCACAGACGGGCTAAAAAACGGTGGTGTGGAAGGTTGCCCAGAGCAATTGCCAGTGGTTCAGATTCATTTGAAACCTTCCACCCATCACTTTTGTGGTCCCAGTTTGTCTCTCCATGTGGGAGAGGGTATGCCCAGACGTGGGTCCCTTGCTCGCTGCGCCATAGGGAACCAGGCTGCACCTCACTGAGGAGGTCCATCAAGGCCGAAACATGTCTAGGGTTGCTTGGTTTTCTGTGAAGAGGGGACCGGGCCTAGCAGTTCGGGCTGGGCTGCTACCATTGGTGGCGGCAGCTGACTGATTTGCACATGGCTGGACCCCTTTTGCAATGGTGCAGACGGGCTAAAAAACAGTGGTGTGGAAGGTTGCCCAGAGCAATTGCCAGTGTTTCAGATTCATTCAAAACCTTCCACCCATCACTTTTGTGGTCACAGTTTGTCTCTCCATGTGAGAGAGGGTATGCCCAGACATAGAGTCCCTTGCTCGCTGCGCCATAGGGAACCAGGCTGCACCTCACTGAGGAGGTCCATCAAGACCGAAACATGTCTGGGGTTGCTTGGTTTTCTGTGCAGAGGGGACCTGGCCTAGCAGTTCGGGTTGGGCTGCTACCATTGGTGGCGGCAGCTGACTGATTTGCACATGGCTGAATCCCTTTTGCAATGCCGCAGACGGGCTAAAAACAGTGGTGTGGAAGGTTGCCCAGAGCAATTGCCAGTGGTTCAGATTCATTCAAAACCTTCCACCCATCACTTTTGTGGTCACAGTTTGTCTCTCCATGTGAGAGAGGGTATGCCCAGACGTGGGTCCCTTGCTCGCTGTGCCATAGGGAACCAGGCTGCACCTCACTGAGGAGGTCCATCAAGGCCGAAAAATGTCTGGGGTTGCTTGGTTTTCTGTGCAGAGGGGACCTGGCCTAGCAATTCGGGCTGGGCTGCTACCATTGGTGGCGGCAGCTAACTGATTTGCAAATGGCTGGACCCCTTTTGCAATGGCACAGACGGGCTAAAAAACGGTGGTGTGGAAGGTTGCCCAGAGCAATTGCCAGTGGTTCAGATTCATTTGAAACCTTCCACCCATCACTTTTGTGGTCACAGTTTGTCTCTCCATGTGGGAGAGGGTATGCCCAGACGTGGGTCCCTTGCTCGCTGCGCCATAGGGAACCAGGCTGCACCTCACTGAGGAGGTCCATCAAGGCCGAAACATGTCTGGGGTTGCTTGGTTTTCTGTGCAGAGGGGACCAGGCCTAGCAGTTCGGGCTGGGCTGCTACCATTGGTGGCGGCAGCTGACTGATTTGCACATGGCTGGACCCTTTTTGCAATGGCACAGACGGGCTAAAAAACAGTGGTGTGGAAGGTTGCCAGAGCAATTGCCAGTGGTTCAGATTCATTCGAAACCTTCCACCCATCCCTTTTATGGTCACAGTTTGTCTCTCCATGTGAGAGAGGGTATTGTGTATGTCCAGACGTGGCTCCCTTGCTCGATGCGCCATAGGGAACCAGGCTGCACCTCACTGAGGAGGTCCATCAAGGCCGAAACATGTCTGGGATTGCTTGGTTTTCTGTGCAGAGGGGACCTGGCCTAGCAGTTCGGGCTGGGCTGCTACCATTGATGGCAGCAGCTGACTGATTTGCACATTGCTGGACCCCTTTTGCAATGGCACAGATGGGCAAAAAAACGGTGGTGTGGAAGGCTGCCCAGAGCAATTGCCAGTGGTTCAGATTCATTCAAAACCTTCCACCCATCACTTTTGTGGTCACAGTTTGTCGCTCCATGTGAGAGAGGGTATACCCAGACTTGGGTCCCTTGCTCGCTGCGCCATAGGGAACCAGGCTGCACCTCACTGAGGAGGTCCATCAAGGCCGAAACATGTCTGGGGTTGCTTGGTTTTCTGGGCAGAGGGGACCTGGCCTAGCAGTTCGGGCTGGGCTGCTACCATTGGTGGCGGCAGCTGACTGACTTGCACATGGCTGGACCCCTTTTGCAATGGCGCAGACGGGCTAAAAAACGGTTGTGTGGAAGGTTGCCCTGAGCAATTGCCAGTGGTTCAGATTAATTCAAAACCTTCCACCCATCACTTTTGTGGTCACAGTTTGTCTCTCCATGTGAGAGAGGGTATGCCCAGACGTGGGTCCCTTGCTCACTGCGCCATAGGGAACCAGGCTGCACCTCACTGAGGAGGTCCATCAAGGCCGAAACATGTCTGGGGTTGCTTGGTTTTCTGTGCAGAGGGGACCTGGCCTAGCAGTTCGGGCTGGGCTGCTACCATTGGTGGCGGCAGCTGACTGATTTGCACATGGCTGGACCCCTTTTGCAATGGTGCAGACGGGCTAAAAAACAGTGGTGTGGAAGGTTGCCCAGAGCAATTGCCAGTGTTTCAGATTCATTCAAAACCTTCCACCCATCACTTTTGTGGTCACAGTTTGTCTCTCCATGTGAGAGAGGGTATGCCCAGACATAGAGTCCCTTGCTCGCTGCGCCATAGGGAACCAGGCTGCACCTCACTGAGGAGGTCCATCAAGACCGAAACATGTCTGGGGTTGCTTGGTTTTCTGTGCAGAGGGGACCTGGCCTAGCAGTTCGGGTTGGGCTGCTACCATTGGTGGCGGCAGCTGACTGATTTGCACATGGCTGAATCCCTTTTGCAATGCCGCAGACGGGCTAAAAAACAGTGGTGTGGAAGGTTGCCCAGAGCAATTGCCAGTGGTTCAGATTCATTCAAAACCTTCCACCCATCACTTTTGTGGTCACAGTTTGTCTCTCCATGTGAGAGAGGGTATGCCCAGACGTGGGTCCCTTGCTCGCTGTGCCATAGGGAACCAGGCTGCACCTCACTGAGGAGGTCCATCAAGGCCGAAAAATGTCTGGGGTTGCTTGGTTTTCTGTGCAGAGGGGACCTGGCCTAGCAATTCGGGCTGGGCTGCTACCATTGGTGGCGGCAGCTGACTGATTTGCACATGGCTGGACCCTTTTTGCAATGGCGCAGACGGGCTAAAAAACAGTGGTGTGGAAGGTTGCCAGAGCAATTGCCAGTGGTTCAGATTCATTCAAAACCTTCCACCCATCACTTTTGTGGTCACAGTTTGTCGCTCCATGTGAGAGAGGGTATACCCAGACTTGGGTCCCTTGCTCGCTGCGCCATAGGGAACCAGGCTGCACCTCACTGAGGAGGTCCATCAAGGCCGAAACATGTCTGGGTTGCTTGGTTTTCTGTGCAGAGGGGACCTGACCTAGCAGTTCGGGCTGGGCTGCTATCATTGGTGGCGGCAGCTGACTGATTTGCACGTGGCTGGACCCCTTTTGCAATGGCGCAGACAGGCTAAAAAACAGTGGTGTGGAAGGTTGCCAGAGCAATTGCCAGTGGTTCAGATTCATTTGAAACCTTCCACCCATCACTTTTGTGGTCCCAGTTTGTCTCTCCATGTGGGAGAGGGTATGCCCAGACGTGGGTCCCTTGCTCGCTGCGCCATAGGGAACCAGGCTGCACCTCACTGAGGAGGTCCATCAAGGCCGAAACATGTCTGGGATTGCTTGGTTTTCTGTGCAGAGGGGACCTGGCCTAGCAGTTCGGGCTGGGCTGCTACCATTGATGGCAGCAGCTGACTGATTTGCACATTGCTGGACCCCTTTTGCAATGGCACAGATGGGCTAAAAAACGGTGGTGTGGAAGGCTGCCCAGAGCAATTGCCAGTGGTTCAGATTCATTCAAAACCTTCCACCCATCACTTTTGTGGTCACAGTTTGTCTCTCCATGTGAGAGAGGGTATACCCAGATTTGGGTCCCTTGCTCGCTGCGCCATAGGGAACCAGGCTGCACCTCACTGAGGAGGTCCATCGAGGCCGAAACATGTCTGGGGTTGCTTGGTTTTCTGTGCAGAGGGGACCTGACCTAGCAGTTCGGGCTGGGCTGCTATCATTGGTGGCGGCAGCTGACTGATTTGCACATGGCTGGATCCCTTTTGCAATGGCGCAGACGGGCTAAAAAACGGTGGTGTGGAAGGTTGCCCAGAGCAATTGCCAGTGGTTCAGATTCATTCAAAACCTTCCACCCATAACTTTTGTGGTCACAGTTTGTCTCTCCATGTGAGAGAGGGTATGCCCCGACGTGGGTCCCTTGCTCGCTGCGCCATAGGGAACCAGGCTGCACCTCACTGAGGAGGTCCATCAAGGCCGAAAAATGTCTGGGGTTGCTTTTTTTTCTGTGCAGAGGGGACCTGGCCTAGCAATTCGGGCTGGGCTGCTACCATTGGTGGCGGCAGCTGACTGATTTGCACATGGCTGGACCCCTTTTGCAATGGCGCAGACGGGCTAAAAACAGTGGTGTGGAAGGTTGCCCAGAGCAATTGCCAGTGGTTCAGATTCATTCGAAACCTTCCACCCATCACTTTTGTGGTCACAGTTTGTCTCTCCATGTGAGAGAGGGTATTGTGTATGTCCAGACGTGGGTCCCTTGCTCGATGCGCCATAGGGAACCAGGCTGCACCTCACTGAGGAGGTCCATCAAGGCCGAAACATGTCTGGGGTTGCTTGGTTTACTGTGCAGAGGGGACCTGGCCTAGCAGTTCGGGTTGGGCTGCTACCATTGGTGGCGGCAGCAGACTGATTTGCACATGGCTGGACCCCTTTTGCAATGGTGCAGACGGGCTAAAAAACGGTGGTGTGGAAGGTTGCCCAGAGCAATTGCCATTGGTTCAGATTAATTCAAAACCTTCCACCCATCACTTTTGTGGTCACAGTTTGTCTCTCCATGTGAGAGAGGGTATGCCCAGACGTGGGTCCCTTGCTCGCTGCACCATAGGGAACCAGGCTGCACCTCACTGAGGAGGTCCGTCAAGGCTGAAACATGTCTGGGGTTGCTTGGTTTTCTGTGCAGAGGGGACCTGGCCTAGCAGTTCGGGCCGGGCTGCTACCATTGGTGGCGGCAGCTGACTGATTTGCACATGGCTGAACCCCTTTTGCAATGGCACAGACGGGCTAAAAAATGGTGGTGTGGAAGGTTGCCCAGAGCAATTGCCAGTGGTTCAGATTAATTCAAAACCTTCCACCCATCACTTTTGTGGTCACAGTTTGTCTCTCCATGTGAGAGAGGGTATGCCCAGACGTGGGTCCCTTGCTCACTGCGCCATAGGGAACCAGGCTGCACCTCACTGAGGAGGTCCATCAAGGCCGAAACATGTCTGGGGTTGCTTGGTTTTCTGTGCAGAGGGGACCTGGCCTAGCAGTTCGGGCTGGGCTGCTACCATTGGTGGCGGCAGCTGACTGATTTGCACATGGCTGGACCCCTTTTGCAATGGTGCAGACGGGCTAAAAAACAGTGGTGTGGAAGGTTGCCCAGAGCAATTGCCAGTGTTTCAGATTCATTCAAAACCTTCCACCCATCACTTTTGTGGTCACAGTTTGTCTCTCCATGTGAGAGAGGGTATGCCCAGACATAGAGTCCCTTGCTCGCTGCGCCATAGGGAACCAGGCTGCACCTCACTGAGGAGGTCCATCAAGGCCGAAACATGTCTGGGGTTGCTTGGTTTTCTGTGCAGAGGGGACCTGGCCTAGCAGTTCGGGTTGGGCTGCTACCATTGGTGGCGGCAGCTGACTGATTTGCACATGGCTGAATCCCTTTTGCAATGCCGCAGACGGGCTAAAAAACAGTGGTGTGGAAGGTTGCCCAGAGCAATTGCCAGTGGTTCAGATTCATTCAAAACCTTCCACCCATCACTTTTGTGGTCACAGTTTGTCTCTCCATGTGAGAGAGGGTATGCCCAGACGTGGGTCCCTTGCTCGCTGTGCCATAGGGAACCAGGCTGCACCTCACTGAGGAGGTCCATCAAGGCCGAAAAATGTCTGGGGTTGCTTGGTTTTCTGTGCAGAGGGGACCTGGCCTAGCAATTCGGGCTGGGCTGCTACCATTGGTGGCGGCAGCTAACTGATTTGCAAATGGCTGGACCCCTTTTGCAATGGCACAGACGGGCTAAAAAACGGTGGTGTGGAAGGTTGCCCAGAGCAATTGCCAGTGGTTCAGATTCATTTGAAACCTTCCACCCATCACTTTTGTGGTCACAGTTTGTCTCTCCATTTGGGAGAGGGTATGCCCAGACGTGGGTCCCTTGCTCGCTGCGCCATAGGGAACCAGGCTGCACCTCACTGAGGAGGTCCATCAAGGCCAAAAAATGTCTGGGGTTGCTTTTTTTTCTGTGCAGAGGGGACCTGGCCTAGCAATTCGGGCTGGGCTGCTACCATTGGTGGCGGCAGCTGACTGATTTGCACATGGCTGGACCCTTTTGCAATGGCGCAGACGGGCTAAAAAACAGTGGTGTGGAAGGTTGCCCAGAGCAATTGCCAGTGGTTCAGATTCATTCGAAACCTTCCACCCATCCCTTTTATGGTCACAGTTTGTCTCTCCATGTGAGAGAGGGTATTGTGTATGTCCAGACGTGGGTCCCTTGCTCGATGCGCCATAGGGAACCAGGCTGCACCTCACTGAGGAGGTCCATCAAGGCCGAAACATGTCTGGGGTTGCTTGGTTTACTGTGCAGAGGGGACCTGGCCTAGCAGTTCGGGTTGGCCTGCTACCATTGGTGGCGGCAGCAGACTGATTTGCACATGGCTGGACCCCTTTTGCAATGGTGCAGACGGGCTAAAAAACGGTGGTGTGGAAGGTTGCCCAGAGCAATTGCCATTGGTTCAGATTAATTCGAAACCTTCCACCCATCACTTTTGTGGTCACAGTTTGTCTCTCCATGTGAGAGAGGGTATGCCCAGACGTGGGTCCCTTGCTCGCTGCACCATAGGGAACCAGGCTGCACCTCACTGAGGAGGTCCGTCAAGGCTGAAACATGTCTGGGGTTGCTTGGTTTTCTGTGCAGAGGGGACCTGGCCTAGCAGTTCGGGCCGGGCTGCTACCATTGGTGGCGGCAGCTGACTGATTTGCACATGGCTGAACCCCTTTTGCAATGGCACAGACGGGCTAAAAAACGGTGGTGTGGAAGGTTGCCCAGAGCAATTGCCAGTGGTTCAGATTAATTCAAAACCTTCCACCCATCACTTTTGTGGTCACAGTTTGTCTCTCCATGTGAGAGAGGGTATGCCCAGACGTGGGTCCCTTGCTCACTGCGCCATAGGGAACCAGGCTGCACCTCACTGAGGAGGTCCATCAAGGCCGAAACATGTCTGGGGTTGCTTGGTTTTCTGTGCAGAGGGGACCTGGCCTAGCAGTTCGGGCTGGGCTGCTACCATTGGTGGCGGCAGCTGACTGATTTGCACATGGCTGGACCCCTTTTGCAATGGTGCAGACGGGCTAAAAAACAGTGGTGTGGAAGGTAGCCCAGAGCAATTGCCAGTGTTTCAGATTCATTCAAAACCTTCCACCCATCACTTTTGTGGTCACAGTTTGTCTCTCCATGTGAGAGAGGGTATGCCCAGACATAGAGTCCCTTGCTCGCTGCGCCATAGGGAACCAGGCTGCACCTCACTGAGGAGGTCCATCAAGGCCGAAACATGTCTGGGGTTGCTTGGTTTTCTGTGCAGAGGGGACCTGGCCTAGCAGTTCGGGTTGGGCTGCTACCATTGGTGGCGGCAGCTGACTGATTTGCACATGGCTGAATCCCTTTTGCAATGCCGCAGACGGGCTAAAAAACAGTGGTGTGGAAGGTTGCCCAGAGCAATTGCCAGTGGTTCAGATTCATTCAAAACCTTCCACCCATCACTTTTGTGGTCACAGTTTGTCTCTCCATGTGAGAGAGGGTATGCCCAGACGTGGGTCCCTTGCTCGCTGTGCCATAGGGAACCAGGCTGCACCTCACTGAGGAGGTCCATCAAGGCCGAAAAATGTCTGGGGTTGCTTGGTTTTCTGTGCATAGGGGACCTGGCCTAGCAATTCGGGCTGGGCTGCTACCATTGGTGGCGGCAGCTAACTGATTTGCAAATGGCTGGACCCCTTTTGCAATGGCACAGACGGGCTAAAAAACGGTGGTGTGGAAGGTTGCCCAGAGCAATTGCCAGTGGTTCAGATTCATTTGAAACCTTCCACCCATCACTTTTGTGGTCACAGTTTGTCTCTCCATGTGGGAGAGGGTATGCCCAGACGTGGGTCCCTTGCTCGCTGCGCCATAGGGAACCAGGCTGCACCTCACTGAGGAGGTCCATCAAGGCCGAAACATGTCTGGGGTTGCTTGGTTTTCTGTGCAGAGGGGACCAGGCCTAGCAGTTCGGGCTGGGCTGCTACCATTGGTGGCGGCAGCTGACTGATTTGCACATGGCTGGACCCTTTTTGCAATGGCGCAGACGGGCTAAAAAACAGTGGTGTGGAAGGTTGCCAGAGCAATTGCCAGTGGTTCAGATTCATTCGAAACCTTCCACCCATCCCTTTTATGGTCACAGTTTGTCTCTCCATGTGAGAGAGGGTATTGTGTATGTCCAGACGTGGCTCCCTTGCTCGATGCGCCATAGGGAACCAGGCTGCACCTCACTGAGGAGGTCCATCAAGGCCGAAACATGTCTGGGATTGCTTGGTTTTCTGTGCAGAGGGGACCTGGCCTAGCAGTTCGGGCTGGGCTGCTACCATTGATGGCAGCAGCTGACTGATTTGCACATTGCTGGACCCCTTTTGCAATGGCACAGATGGGCTAAAAAACGGTGGTGTGGAAGGCTGCCCAGAGCAATTGCCAGTGGTTCAGATTCATTCAAAACCTTCCACCCATCACTTTTGTGGTCACAGTTTGTCGCTCCATGTGAGAGAGGGTATACCCAGACTTGGGTCCCTTGCTCGCTGCGCCATAGGGAACCAGGCTGCACCTCACTGAGGAGGTCCATCAAGGCCGAAACATGTCTGGGTTGCTTGGTTTTCTGTGCAGAGGGGACCTGACCTAGCAGTTCGGGCTGGGCTGCTATCATTGGTGGCGGCAGCTGACTGATTTGCACATGGCTGGACCCCTTTTGCAATGGCGCAGATGGGCTAAAAAACGGTGGTGTGGAAGGTTGCCCAGAGCAATTGCCAGTGGTTCAGATTCATTCAAAACCTTCCACCCATCACTTTTGTGGTCACAGTTTGTCTCTCCATGTGAGAGAGGGTATGCCCAGACATGGGTCCCTTGCTCGCTGCGCCATAGGGAGTCAGGCTGCACCTCACTGAGGAGGTCCATCAAGGCCGAAACATGTCTGGGGTTGCTTGGTTTTCTGTGCATAGGGGACCTGGCCTAGCAATTCGGGCTGGGCTGCTACCATTGGTGGCGGCAGCTAACTGATTTGCAAATGGCTGGACCCCTTTTGCAATGGCACAGACGGGCTAAAAAACGGTGGTGTGGAAGGTTGCCCAGAGCAATTGCCAGTGGTTCAGATTCATTTGAAACCTTCCACCCATCACTTTTGTGGTCACAGTTTGTCTCTCCATGTGGGAGAGGGTATGCCCAGACGTGGGTCCCTTGCTCGCTGCGCCATAGGGAACCAGGCTGCACCTCACTGAGGAGGTCCATCAAGGCCGAAACATGTCTGGGGTTGCTTGGTTTTCTGTGAAGAGGGGACCGGGCCTAGCAGTTCGGGCTGGGCTGCTACCATTGGTGGCGGCAGCTGACTGATTTGCACATGGCTGTACCCTTTTTGCAATGGCGCAGACGGGCTAAAAAACAGTGGTGTGGAAGGTTGCCAGAGCAATTGCCAGTGGTTCAGATTCATTCGAAACCTTCCACCCATCCCTTTTATGGTCACAGTTTGTCTCTCCATGTGAGAGAGGGTATTGTGTATGTCCAGACGTGGCTCCCTTGCTCGATGCGCCATAGGGAACCAGGCTGCACCTCACTGAGGAGGTCCATCAAGGCCGAAACATGTCTGGGATTGCTTGGTTTTCTGTGCAGAGGGGACCTGGCCTAGCAGTTCGGGCTGGGCTGCTACCATTGATGGCGGCAGCTGACTGATTTGCACATTGCTGGACCCCTTTTGCAATGGCACAGATGGGCTAAAAAACGGTGGTGTGGAAGGCTGCCCAGAGCAATTGCCAGTGGTTCAGATTCATTCAAAACCTTCCACCCATCACTTTTGTGGTCACAGTTTGTCTCTCCATGTGAGAGAGGGTATACCCAGATTTGGGTCCCTTGCTCGCTGCGCCATAGGGAACCAGGCTGCACCTCACTGAGGAGGTCCATCGAGGCCGAAACATGTCTGGGGTTGCTTGGTTTTCTGTGCAGAGGGGACCTGACCTAGCAGTTCGGGCTGGGCTGCTATCATTGGTGGCGGCAGATGACTGATTTGCACATGGCTGGATCCCTTTTGCAATGGCGCAGACGGGCTAAAAAACGGTGGTGTGGAAGGTTGCCCAGAGCAATTGCCAGTGGTTCAGATTCATTCAAAACCTTCCACCCATAACTTTTGTGGTCACAGTTTGTCTCTCCATGTGAGAGAGGGTATGCCCCGACGTGGGTCCCTTGCTCGCTGCGCCATAGGGAACCAGGCTGCACCTCACTGAGGAGGTCCATCAAGGCCGAAAAATGTCTGGGGTTGCTTTTTTTCTGTGCAGAGGGGACCTGGCCTAGCAATTCGGGCTGGGCTGCTACCATTGGTGGCGGCAGCTGACTGATTTGCACATGGCTGGACCCCTTTTGCAATGGCGCAGACGGGCTAAAAACAGTGGTGTGGAAGGTTGCCCAGAGCAATTGCCAGTGGTTCAGATTCATTCGAAACCTTCCACCCATCACTTTTGTGGTCACAGTTTGTCTCTCCATGTGAGAGAGGGTATTGTGTATGTCCAGACGTGGGTCCCTTGCTCTATTCAACATAGGGAACCAGGCTGCACCTCACTGAGGAGGTCCATCAAGGCCGAAACATGTCTGGGGTTGCTTGGTTTACTGTGCAGAGGGGACCTGGCCTAGCCGTTCGGGTTGGGCTGCTACCATTGGTGGCGGCAGCAGACTGATTTGCACATGGCTGGACCCCTTTTGCAATGGTGCAGACGGGCTAAAAAACAGTGGTGTGGAAGGTTGCCCAGAGCAATTGCCAGTGTTTCAGATTCATTCAAAACCTTCCACCCATCACTTTTGTTGTCACAGTTTGTCTCTCCATGTGAGAGAGGGTATGCCCAGACATAGAGTCCCTTGCTCGCTGCGCCATAGGGAACCAGGCTGCACCTCACTGAGGAGGTCCATCAAGGCTGAAAAATGTCTGGGGTTGCTTGGTTTTCTGTGCAGAGGGGACCTGGCCTAGCAGTTCGGGCCGGGCTGCTACCATTGGTGGCGGCAGCTGACTGATTTGCACATGGCTGAACCCCTTTTGCAATGGCACAGACGGGCTAAAAAACGGTGGTGTGGAAGGTTGCCCAGAGCAATTGCCAGTGGTTCAGATTAATTCAAAACCTTCCACACATCACTTTTGTGGTCACAGTTTGTCTCTCCATGTGAGAGAGGGTATGCCCAGAGGTGGGTCCCTTGCTCGCTGCACCATAGGGAACCAGGCTGCACCTCACTGAGGAGGTCCGTCAAAGCTGAAACATGTCTGGGGTTGCTTGGTTTTCTGTGCAGAGGGGACCTGGCCTAGCAGTTCGGGCCGGGCTGCTACCATTGGTGGCGGCAGCTGACTGATTTGCACATGGCTGAACCCCTTTTGCAATGGCACAGACGGGCTAAAAAACGGTGGTGTGGAAGGTTGCCCAGAGCAATTGCCAGTGGTTCAGATTAATTCAAAACCTTCCACACATCACTTTTGTGGTCACAGTTTGTCTCTCTATGTGAGAGAGGGTATGCCCAGACGTGGGTCCCTTGCTCACTGCGCCATAGCGAACCAGGCTGCACCTCACTGAGGAGGTCCATCAAGGCCGAAACATGTCTGGGGTTGCTTGGTTTTCTGTGCAGAGGGGACCTGGCCTAGCAGTTCGGGCTGGGCTGCTACCATTGGTGGCGGCAGCTGACTGATTTGCACATGGCTGGACCCCTTTTGCAATGGTGCAGACGGGCTAAAAAACAGTGGTGTGGAAGGTTGCCCAGAGCAATTGCCAGTGTTTCAGATTCATTCAAAACCTTCCACCCATCACTTTTGTTGTCACAGTTTGTCTCTCCATGTGAGAGAGGGTATGCCCAGACATAGAGTCCCTTGCTCGCTGCGCCATAGGGAACCAGGCTGCACCTCACTGAGGAGGTCCATCAAGGCTGAAAAATGTCTGGGGTTGCTTGGTTTTCTGTGCAGAGGGGACCTGGCCTAGCAGTTCGGGCTGGGCTGCTACCATTGATGGCGGCAGCTGACTGATTTGCACATTGCTGGACCCCTTTTGCAATGGCACAGATGGGCTAAAAAACGGTGGTGTGGAAGGCTGCCCAGAGCAATTGCCAGTGGTTCAGATTCATTCAAAACCTTCCACCCATCACTTTTGTGGTCACAGTTTGTCTCTCCATGTGAGAGAGGGTATACCCAGACTTGGGTCCCTTGCTCGCAGCGCCATAGGGAACCAGGCTGCACCTCACTGAGGAGGTCCATCGAGGCCGAAACATGTCTGGGGTTGCTTGGTTTTCTGTGCAGAGGGGACCTGACCTAGCAGTTCGGGCTGGGCTGCTATCATTGGTGGCGGCAGCTGACTGATTTGCACATGGCTGGATCCCTTTTGCAATGGCGCAGACGGGCTAAAAAACGGTGGTGTGGAAGGTTGCCCAGAGCAATTGCCAGTGGTTCAGTTTAATTCGAAACCTTCCACCCATCACTTTTGTGGTCACAGTTTGTCTCTGCATGTGAGAGAGGGTATGCCCAGACGTGGGTCCCTTGCTCGCTGCACCATAGGGAACCAGGCTGCACCTCACTGAGGAGGTCCGTCAAGGCTGAAACATGTCTGAGGTTGCTTGGTTTTCTGTGCAGAGGGGACCTGGCCTAGCAGTTCGGGCTGGGCTGCTACCATTGGTGGAGGCAGCTGACTGATTTGCACATGGCTGGACCCCTTTTGCAATGGTGCAGACGGGCTAAAAAACAGTGGTGTGGAAGGTTGCCCAGAGCAATTGCCAGTGATTCAGATTAATTCGAAACCTTCCACCCATCACTTTTATGGTCACAGTTTGTCCCTGCATGTGAGAGAGGGTATGCCCAGACGTGGGTCCCTTGCTCGCTGCACCATAGGGAACCAGGCTGCACCTCACTGAGGAGGTCCGTCAAGGCTGAAACATGTCTGAGTTGCTTGGTTTTCTGTGCAGAGGGGACCTGGCCTAGCAGTTCGGGCTGGGCTGCTACCATTGGTGGCGGCAGCTGACTGATTTGCACATGGCTGGACCCCTTTTGCAATGGCGCAGGTGGGCTAAAAAACGGTGGTGTGGAAGGTTGCCCAGAGCAATTGCCAGTGGTTCAGATTTATTTGAAACCTTCCACCCATCACTTTTGTGGTCACAGTTTGTCTCTCCATGTGAGAGAGGGTATGCCCAGACGTGGGTCCCTTGCTCGCTGCAGCATAGGGAACCAGGCTGCACCTCCCTGAGGCGGTCCATCAAGTCCGAAACAAGTCTGGGGTTGCTTGGTTTTCTGTGCAGAGGGGACCTGGTTTAGCAGTGCGGGCTGGGCTGCTACCATTGGTGGCGGCAGCTGACTTATTTGCACATGTCTGGACCCCTTTTGCAATGGCGCAGACGGGATAAAAAACATTGGTGTGGAAGGTTGCCCAGAGCAATTGCCAGTGGCTCAGATTCATTCGAAACCTTCCACCCATCCCTTTTATGGTCACAGTTTGTCTCTCCATGTGAGAGAGGGTATGCCCAGATGTGGGTCTCTTGCTCACTGTGCCATAGGGAACCAGGCTGCACCTCACTGAGGAGGTCCATCAAGGCCGAAACATCTTTGGGGTTGCTTGGTTTTCTGTGCAGAGGGGACCTGGCCTAGCAGTTCGGGCTGGCCTGCTACCATTGATGGCGGCAGCTGACTGATTTGCACATGGCTGGACCCCTTTTGCAATGGCGCAGACGGGCTAAAAAACGGTGGTGTGGAAGGTTGCCCAGAGCAATTGCCAGTGGTTGAGATTCATTTGAAACCTTCCACCCATCACTTTTGTGGTCATAGTTTGTCTCTCCATGTGAGAGAGGGTATGCCCAGACATTGGTCCCTTGCTCGCTGCGCCATAGGGAACCAGGCTGCACCTCACTACGGAGGTCCATCAAGGCCGAAAAATGTCTGGGGTTGCTTGGTTTTCTGTGCAGAGGGGACGTGGCCTAGCAGTTCGGTTTGGGCTGCTACCATTGGTCATGGCAGCTGACTGATTTGCACATGGCTGGACCCCTTTTGCAATGGTGCAGACGGGCTAAAAAACGGTGGTGTAGAAGGTTGCCCAGAGCAATTGCCAGTGGTTCAGATTCATTCGAAACCTTCCACCCATCACTTTTGTGGTCACAGTTTGTCTCTCCATATGAGAGAGGGTATGCCCAGACGTGGGTCCCTTGCTCGCTGCACCATAGGGAACCAGGCTGCACCTCACTGAGGAGGTCCATCAAGGCCGAAACATGTCTGGGGTTGCTTGGTTTTCTGTGCAGAAGGGAGCTGGTTTAGCAGTTTGGGCTGGGCTGCTACCATTGGTGGCGGCAGCTGACTTATTTGCACATGGCTGGACCCCTTTTGCAATGGCGCAGACGGGCTAAAAAACGGTGGTGTGGAAGGTTGCCCAGAGCAATCGCCAGTGGTTGAGATTCATTCGAAACCTTCCACCCATCACTTTTGTGTTCACAGTTCGTCTCTCCATGTGAGAGAGGGTATGCCCAGACGTGGGTCCCTTGCTCGCTGCGCCATAGGGAACCAGGCTGCACCTCACAGAGGAGGTCCATCAAGGCCGAAACATGTCTGGGGTTGCTTGGTTTTCTGGGCAGAGGGGACCTGGCCTAGAAGTTCGGGCTGGGCTGCTACCATTGGTGGCGGCAGCTGACTGATTTGCACATGGCTGGACCCCTTTTGCAATGGCGCAGACAGGCTAAAACCAGTGGTGTGGAAGGTTGCCCAGAGCAATTGCCAGTGGCTCAGATTCATTCAAAACCTTCCACCCATCCCTTTTATGGTCACAGTTTGTCTCTCCATGTGAGAGAGGATAGGCCCAGACGTGGGTCCCTTGCTCACTGCGCCATAGGGAACCAGGCTGCATCTCACTGAGGAGGTCCATCAAGGCCGAAAAATGTCTGGGGTTGCTTGGTTTTCTGTGCAGAGGGGACCTGGCCTAGCAGTTCGGGTTGGGCTGCTACCATTGGTGGCGGCAGCAGACTGATTTGCACATGGCTGGACCCCTTTTGCAATGGTGCAGACGGGCTAAAAAACAGTGGTGTGGAAGGTTGCCCAGAGCAATTGCCATTGGTTCGGATTAATTCGAAACCTTCCACCCATCACTTTTGTGGTCACAGTTTGTCTCTCCATGTGAGAGAGGGTATGCCCAGACGTGGGTCCCTTGCTCGCTGCACCATAGGGAACCAGGCTGCACCTCACTGAGGAGGTCCGTCAAGGCTGAAACATGTCTGGGGTTGCTTGGTTTTCTGTGCAGAGGGGACCTGGCCTAGCAGTTCGGGCCGGGCTGCTACCATTGGTGGCGGCAGCTGACTGATTTGCACATGGCTGGACCCCTTTTGCAATGGCGCAGACGGGCTAAAAATCGGTGGTGTGGAAGGTTGCCCAGAGCAATTGCCAGTGGTTCAGATTAATTCAAAACCTTCCACCCATCACTTTTGTGGTCACAGTTTGTCTCTCCATGTGAGAGAGGGTATGCCCAGACGTGGGTCCCTTGCTCACTGTGCCATAGGGAACCAGGCTGCACCTCACTGAGGAGGTCCATCAAGGCCGAAACATGTCTAGGGTTGCTTGGATTTCTATGCTAGGGGACCTGGCCTTGCAGTTCGGATTAGGCTGCTACCATTGGTGGCGGCAGCAGACTGATTTGCACATGGCTGGACCCCTTTTGCAATGGTGCAGACGGGCTAAAAAACAGTGGTGTGGAAGGTTGCCCAGAGCAATTGCCATTGGTTCAGATTAATTCGAAACCTTCAACCCATCACTTTTGTGGTCACAGTGTGTCTCTCCATGTGAACGAGGGTATTCCCAGACGTGGGTCCCTTGCTCGCTGCGCCATAGGGAACCAGGCTGCACCTCACTGAGGAGGTCCATCAAGGCTGAAACATGTCTGGGGTTGCTTGGTTTTCTGTGCAGAGGGGACCTGGCCTACCAGTTCAGGCTGGGCTGCTACCATTGTTGGCGGCAGCTACCTGATTTGCCCATGGCTGGACCCCTTTTGCAATGGCGCAGACGGGCTAAAAAACAGTGGTGTTGAAGATTGCCCAGAGCAATTGCCAGTGGTTCAGATTAATTCAAAACCTTCCACCCATCACTTTTCTGGTCACAGTTTGTCTCTCCATGTGAGAGAGGGTATGCCCAAACGTGGGTCCCTTGCTCGCTGCACCATAGGGAACCAGGCTGCACCTCACTGAGGAGGTCCGTCAAGGCTGAAACATGTCTGGGGTTGCTTGGTTTTCTGTGCAGAGGGGACCTGGCCTAGCAGTTTGGGCTGGGCTGCTACCATTGGTGGCGGCAGCTAACTGATTTGCACATGGCTGGACCCCTTTTGCAATGGCGCAGACGGGCTAAAAAACGGTGGTGTGGAAGGTTGCCCAGAGCAATTGCCAGTGGTTCAGATTCATTCAAATCCTTCCACCCATCACTTTTGTGGTCACAGTTTGTCTCTCCATGTGAGAGAGGGTATGTCCAGACATAGAATCCCTTGCTCGCTGCGCCATAGGGAACCAGGCTGCACCTCACTGAGGAGGTCCATAAAGGCCAAAACATGTCTAGGGTTGCTTGGATTTCTATGCTAGGGGACCTTGCCTAGCAGTTCGGGCTGGGCAGCTACCATTGGTGGCGGCAGCTGACTGATTTGCACATGGCTGGACCCCTTTTGCAATGGCGCAGACGGGCTAAAAAACGGTGGTGTGGAAGGTTGCCCAGAGCAATTGCCAGTGGTTCAGATTCATTCGAAACCTTCCACCCATCACTTTTGTGGTCACAGTTTGTCTCTCCATGTGAGAGAGGGTATGCCCAGACGTGGGTCCCTTGCTCACTGCGCCATAGGGAACCAGGCTGCACCTCACTGAGGAGGTCCATCAAGGCCAAAACATGTCTGGGGTTGCTTGGTTTTCTGGGCAGAGGGGACCTGGCCTAGCAGTTCGGGCTGGGCTGCTACCATTGGTGGCGGTAGCTGACTGATTTGCACATGGCTGGACCCCTTTTGCAATGGCGCAGACAGGCTAAAAAACAGTGGTGTGGAAGGTTGCCCAGAGCAATTGCCAGTGGCTCAGATTCATTCGAAACCTTCCACCCATCCCTTTTATGGTCACAGTTTGTCTCTCCATGTGGGAGAGGGTATGCCCAGACGTGGGTCCCTTTCTCACTACGCCATAGGGAACCAGTCTGCACCTCACTGAGGAGGTCCATCAAGGCCGAAAAATGTCTGGGGTTGCTTGGTTTTCTGTGCAGAGGGGACCTGGCCTAGCAGTTCGGGTTGGGCTGCTACCATTCGTGGCGGCAGCAGACTGATTTGCACATGGCTGGACCCCTTTTGCAATGGCGCAGACGGGCTAAAAAACGGTGGTGTGGAAGGTTGCCCAGAGCAATTGCCAGTGGTTGAGATTCATTTGAAACCTTCCACCCATCACTTTTGTGGCCATAGTTTGTCTCTCCATGTGAGAGAGGGTATGCCCAGACATTGGTCCCTTGCTCGCTGCGCCATAGGGAACCAGGCTGCACCTCACTACGGAGGTCCATCAAGGCCGAAAAATGTCTGGGGTTGCTTGGTTTACTGTGCAGAGGGGACCTGGCCTAGCAGTTCGGGTTGGGCTGCTACCATTCGTGGCGGCAGCAGACTGATTTGCACATGGCTGGACCCCTTTTGCAATGGCGCAGACGTGCTAAAAAATGGTGGTGTGGAAGGTTGCCCAGAGCAATTGCCAGTGGTTCACATTCATTCGAAACCTTCCACCAATCACTTTTGTGGTCACAGATTGTCTCTCCATGTGAGAGAGGGTATGCCCAGACGTGGGTCCCTTGCTCACTGCGCCATAGGGAACCAGGCTGCACCTGACTGAGGAGGTCCATCAAGGCCGAAAAATGTCTGGGGTTGCTTGGTTTTCTGGGCAGAGGGGACCTGGCCTAGCAATTCGGGCTGGGCTGCTACCATTGGTGGCGGCAGCTGACTGATTTGCACATGGCTGGACCCCTTTTGCAATGGCGCAGACAGGATAAAAAACAGTGGTGTGGAAGGTTGCCCAGAGCAATTGCCAGTGGCTCAGATTCATTCAAAACCTTCCACCCATCACTTTTGTGGTCACAGTTTGTCTCTCCATGTGAGAGAGGGTATGCCCAGACATAGAATCCCTTGCTCGCTGCGCCATAGGGAACCAGGCTGCACCTCACTGAGGAGGTCCATAAAGGCCGAAACATGTCTAGGGTTGCTTGGATTTCTATGCTAGGGGACCTGGCCTAGCAGTTCGGGCTGGGCACCTACCATTGGTGGCGGCAGCTGACTGATTTGCACATGGCAGGACCCCTTTTGCAATGGCGCAGACGGGCTAAAAAATGGTGGTGTGGAAGGTTGCCCAGAGCAATTGCCAGTGGTTCAGATTCATTCGAAACCTTCCACCCATCACTTTTGTGGTCACAGTTTGTCTCTCCATGTGAGAGAGGGTATGCCCAGACGTGGGTCCCTTGCTCACTGCGCCATAGGGAACCAGGCTGCACCTCACTGAGGAGGTCCATCAAGGCCAAAACATGTCTGGGGTTGCTTGGTTTTCTGGGCAGAGGGGACCTGGCCTAGCAGTTCGGGCTGGGCTGCTACCATTGGTGGCGGTAGCTGACTGATTTGCACATGGCTGGACCCCTTTTGCAATGGCGCAGACAGGCTAAAAAACAGTGGTGTGGAAGGTTGCCCAGAGCAATTGCCAGTGGCTCAGATTCATTCGAAACCTTCCACCCATCCCTTTTATGGTCACAGTTTGTCTCTCCATGTGGGAGAGGGTATGCCCAGACGTGGGTCCCTTTCTCACTACGCCATAGGGAACCAGTCTGCACCTCACTGAGGAGGTCCATCAAGGCCGAAAAATGTCTGGGGATGCTTGGTTTTCTGTGCAGAGGGGACCTGGCCTAGCAGTTCGGGTTGGGCTGCTACCATTCGTGGCAGCAGCTGACTATTTGCACATGGCTGGACCCCTTTTGCAATGGCGCAGACGGGCTAAAAAACGGTGGTGTGGAAGGTTGCCCAGAGCAATTGCCAGTGGTTCAGATTCATTCGAAACCTTCCACCCATCACTTTTGTGGTCACAGTTTGTCTCTCCATGTGATTGAGGGTATGCCCAGACGTGTGTTCCTTGCTCGCTGCGCCATAGGGAACCAGGCTGCACCTCCGTGAGGAGGTTCATCAAGGCCGAAACAGGTCTGGGGTTTCTTGGTTTTCTGTGCAGAGGGGACCTGGCATAGCAGTTTTGGCTGGGCTGCTACCATTGGTTGCGGCAGATGACTGATTTGCACATGGCTGGACCCCTTTTGCAATGGCGCAGACGGGCTAAAAAATGGTGGTGTGGAAGGTTGCCCAGAGCAATTGCCAGTGGTTCAGATTCATTCGAAACCTTCCACCAATCACTTTTGTGGTCACAGATTGTCTCTCCATGTGAGAGAGGGTATGCCCAGACGTGGGTCCCTTGATCACTGCGCCATAGGGAACCAGGCTGCACCTGACTGAGGAGGTCCATCAAGGCCGAAAAATGTCTGGGGTTGCTTGGTTTTCTGGGCAGAGGGGACCTGGCCTAGCAGTTCGGGCTGGGCTGCTACCATTGGTGGCGGCAGCTGACTGATTTGCACATGGCTGGACCCCTTTTGCAATGGCGCAGACAGGATAAAAAACAGTGGTGTGGAAGGTTGCCCAGAGCAATTGCCAGTGGCTCAGATTCATTCAAAACCTTCCACCCATCCCTTTTATGGTCATAGTTTGTCTCTCCATGTGAGAGAGGGTATGCCCAGATGTGGGTCCCTTGCTCACTGCGCCATAGGGAACCAGGATGCACCTCACTGAGGAGGTCCATCAAGGCCTAAACATGTCTGGGGCTGCTTGGTTTTCTGTGCAGAAGGGACCTGGCCTACCAGTTCAGGCTGGGCTGCTACCATTGGTGACGGCAGCTGCCTGATTTGCCCATGGCTGGACCCCTTTTGCAATGGCGCAGACGGGCTAAAAAACGGTGGTGTGGAAGATTGCCCAGAGCAATTGCCAGTTGTTCAGATTAATTCGAAACCTTCCACCCATCACTTTTGTGGTCACCGTTTGTCTCTCCATGTGAGAGAGGGTATGCCCAGACGTGGGTCCCTTGCTCGCTGCGCCATAGGGAACCAGGCTGCACCTAACTGAGGAGGTCCGTCAAGGCTGAAACATGTCTGGGGTTGCTTGGTTTTCTGTGCAGAGGGGACCTGGCCTAGCATTTCGGGCTGGGCTGCTACCATTGGTGGCGGCAGCTGACTGATTTGCACATGGCTGGACCCCTTTTGCAATGGCGCAGACAGGCTAAAAAACAGTGGTGTGGAAGGTTGCCCAGAGCAATTGCCAGTGGCTCAGATTCATTCAAAACCTTCCACCCATCCCTTTTATGGTCACAGTTTGTCTCTCCATGTGAGAGAGGGTATGCCCAGATGTGGGTCCCTTGCTCACTGCGCCATAGGGAACCAGGCTGCACCTCACTGAGGAGGTCCATCAAGGCCGAAACATGTCTGGGGTTGCTTGGTTTTCTGTGCAGAAGGGACCTGGCCTACCAGTTCAGGCTGGGCTGCTACCATTGGTGACGGCAGCTGCCTGATTTGCCCATGGCTGGACCCCTTTTGCAATGGTGCAGACGGGCTAAAAAATGGTGGTGTGGAAGATTGCCCAGAGCAATTGCCAGTGGTTCAGATTAATTTGAAACCTTCCACCCATCACTTTTGTGGTCACAGTTTGTCTCTCCATGTGAGATAGGGTATGCCCAGAGGTGGGTCCCTTGCTCGCTGCGCCATAGGGAACCAGGCTGCACCTCACTGAGGAGGTCCGTCAAGGCTAAAACATGTCTGGGGTTGCTTGGTTTTCTGTGCAGAGGGGACCTGGCCTAGCAGTTCGGGCTGGGCTGCTACCCTTGGTGGAGGCAGCTGACTGACTTGCACATGGCTGGACCCCTTTTGCAATGGCGCAGACGGGCTAAAAAACTGTGGTGTGGAAGGTTGCCCAGAGCAATTGCCAGTGGTTCAGATTAATTCAAAACCTTCCACCCATCACTTTTGTGGTCACAGTTTGTCTCTCCATGTGAGAGAGGGTATGCCCAGACGTGGGTCCCTTGTTCACTGCAGCATAGGGAACCAGGCTGCACCTCACTGAGGAGGTCCATCAAGGCCGAAACATGTCTAGGGTTGCTTGGATTTCTGTGCTAGGGGACCTGGCCTAGCAGTTCGGGCTGGGCTGCTACCATTGGTGGCCTCAGCTGACTGATTTGCACATGGCTGGACCCCTTTTGCAATGGCGCAGACGGGCTAAAAAACGGTGGTGTGGAAGGTTGCCCAGAGCAATTGCCAGTGGTTCAGATTCATTCGAAACCTTCCACCCATCACTTTTGTGGTCACAGTTTGTCTCTCCATGTGAGAGAGGGTATGCCCAGACGTGGGTCCCTTGCTCACTGCGCCATAGGGAACCAGGCTGCACCTCACTGAGGAGGTCCATCAAGGCCGGAAAATGTCTGGGGTTGCTTGGTTTTCTGGGCAGAGGGGACCTGGCCTAGCAGTTCGGGCTGGGCTGCTACCATTGGTGGCGGCAGCTGACTGATTTGCACATGGCTGGACCCCTTTTGCAATGGCGCAGACAGGCTAAAAAACAGTGGTGTGGAAGGTTGCCCAGAGCAATTGCCAGTGGATCAGATTCATTCGAAACCTTCCACCCATCACTTTTGTGGTCACAGTTTGTCTCTCCATGTGAGAGAGAGTATGCCCAGACGTGGGTCCCTTGCTCGCTGCGCCATGGGGAACCAGGCTGCACCTAACTGAGGAGGTCCGTCAAGGCTGAAACATGTCTGGGGTTGCTTGGTTTTCTGTGCAGAGGGGACCTGGCCTAGCAGTTCGGGCTGGGCTGCTACCATTGGTGGCGGCAGCTGACTGATTTGCACATGGCTGGACCCCTTTTGCAATGGCGCAGACAGGCTAAAAAACAGTGGTGTGGAAGGTTGCCCAGAGCAATTGCCAGTGGCTCAGATTCATTCAAAACCTTCCACCCATCCCTTTTATGGTCACAGTTTGTCTCTCCATGTGAGAGAGGGTATGCCCAGACGTGGGTCCCTTGCTCGCTGCGCCATAGGGAACCAGGCTGCACCTCACTGAGGAGGTCCGTCAAGGCTGAAACATGTCTGGGGTTGCTTGGTTTTCTGGTCAGAGGGGACCTGGCCTAGCAGTTTGGGCTGGGCTGCTACCCTTGGTGGAGGCAGCTGACTGACTTGCACATGGCTGGACCCCTTTTGCAATGGCGCAGACGGGCTAAAAAACTGTGGTGTGGAAGGTTGCCCAGAGCAATTGCCAGTGGTTCAGATTAATTCAAAACCTTCCACCCATCACTTTTGTGGTCACAGTTTGTCTCTCCATGTGAGAGAGGGTATGCCCAGACATGGGTCCCTTGTTCACTGCAGCATAGGGAACCATGCTGCACCTCACTGAGGAGGTCCATCAAGGCCGAAACATGTCTAGGGTTGCTTGGATTTCTGTGCTAGGGGACCTGGCCTAGCAGTTCGGGCTGGGCTGCTACCGTTGGTGGCGGCAGCTGACTGATTTGCAAATGGCTGGACCCCTTTTGCAATGGCACAGACAGTCTAAAAAACAGTGGTGTGGAAGGTTGTCCAGAGCAATTGCCAGTGGCTCAGATTCATTCGAAACCTTCCACCCATCCCTTTTATGGTCACAGTTTGTCTCTCCATGTGAGAGAGGGTATGCCCAGACGTGGGTCCCTTGCTCACTGCGCCATAGGGAACCAGGCTGCACCTCACTGAGGAGGTCCATCAAGGCCAAAAAATGTCTGGGGTTACTTGGTTTTCTGTGCAGAGGGGACCTGGCCTAGCAGTTCGGGTTGGGCTGCTACCATTGATGGCGGCAGCTGACTATTTGCACATGGCTGGACCCCTTTTGCAATGGCGCAGACGGGCTAAAAAACGGTGGTGTGGAAGGTTGCCCAGAGCAATTTCCAGTGGTTGAGATTAATTCGAAACCTTCCACCCATCACTTTTGTGTTCACAGTTTGTCTCTCCATGCGAGAGAGGGTATGCCCAGACGTGGGTCCCTTGCTCACTGCACCATAGGGAACCAGGCTGCACCTCACTGAGGAGGTCCATCAAGGCCGAAAAATGTCTGGGGTTGCTTGGTTTTCTGTGCAATGGGGACCTGGCCTAGCAATTCGGGCTGGGCTGCTACCATTGATGGCGCTAGCTGACTGATTTGCACATTCCTGGACCCCTTTTGCAATGGCGCAGACGGGCTAAAAAATGGTGGTGTGGAAGGTTGCCCAGAGCAATTGCCAGCGGTTCAGATTAATTCAAAACCTTCCACCCATCACTTTTATGGTCACAGTTCGTCTCTCCATGTGAGAGAGGGTATGCCCAGACGTGGGTCCCTTGCTCGCTGCGCCATAGGGAACCAGGCTGCACCTCACAGAGGAGGTCCATCAAGGCCAAAACATGTCTGGGGTTGCTTGGTTTTCTGTGCAGAGGGGACCTGGCCTAGCAGTTCGGGTTGGGCTGCTACCATTGGTGGCGGCAGCTGACTGATTTACACATGGCTGGACCCCTTTTGCAATGGTGCAGACGGGCTAAAAAACGGTGGTGTGGAAGGTTGCCCAGAGCAATTGCCAGTGGTTCAGATTCATTCAAAACCTTCCACCCATCACTTTTGTGGTCACAGTTTGTCTCTCCATGTGAGAGAGGGTATGCCCAGACGTGGGTCCCTTGCTCGCTGCGCCATAGGGAAATAGGCTGCACCTCACTGAGGAGGTCCATCAAGGCCAAAACATGTCTGGGGTTGCTTGGTTTTCTGTGCAGAGGGGACCTGGCCTAGCAGTTCGGGCTGGGCTGTCACCATTTGTGGCGGCAGCTGACTTATTTGCACATGGCTGGACCCCTTTTGCAATGGCGCAGACGGGCTAAAAAACGGTGGTGTGGAAGGTTGCCCAGAGCAACTGCCAGTGGTTGAGATTAATTCGAAACCTTCCACCCATCACTTTTGTGGTCACAGTTTGTCTCTCCATGCGAGAGAGGGTATGCCCAGACGTGGGTCCCTTGCTCGCTGCACCATAGGGAACCAGGCTGCACCTCACTGAGGAGGTCCATCAAGGCCGAAAAATGTCTGGGGTTGCTTGGTTTTCTGTGCAATGGGGACCTGGCCTAGCAATTCGGGCTGGGCTGCTACCATTGGTGGCGCTAGCTGACTGATTTGCACATTCCTGGACCCCTTTTGCAATGGCGCAGACGGGCTAAAAAACAGTGGTGTGGAAGGTTGCCCAGAGCAATTGCCAGTGGTTCAGATTCATTCAAAACCTTCCACCCATCATTTTTGTGGTCACAGTTTGTCTCTCCATGTGAGAAAGGGTATGCCCAGACGTGGGTCCCTTGCTCGCTGTGCCATAGGGAACCAGGCTGCAACTCACTGAGGAGGTCCATCAAGGCCGAAACATGTCTGGGGTTGCTTGGTTTTCTGTGCAGAGGGGACCTGACCTAGCAGTTCGGGCTGGGCTGCTATCATTGGTGGCGGCAGCTGACTGATTTGCACATGGCTGGACCCCTTTTGCAATGGCGCAGATGGGCTAAAAAACGGTGGTGTGGAAGGTTGCCCAGAGCAATTGCCAGTGGTTCAGATTCATTCAAAACCTTCCACCCATCACTTTTGTGGTCACAGTTTGTCTCTCCATGTGAGAGAGGGTATGCCCAGACATGGGTCCCTTGCTCGCTGCGCCATAGGGAGTCAGGCTGCACCTCACTGAGGAGGTCCATCAAGGCCGAAACATGTCTGGGGTTGCTTGGTTTTCTGTGCAGAGGGGACCTGGCCTAGCAGTTCGGGCTGGGCTGCTACCATTGGTGGCGGCAGCTGACTGATTTGCACATGGCTGAATCCCTTTTGCAATGCCGCAGACGGGCTAAAAAACAGTGGTGTGGAAGGTTGCCCAGAGCAATTGCCAGTGGTTCAGATTCATTCAAAACCTTCCACCCATCACTTTTGTGGTCACAGTTTGTCTCTCCATGTGAGAGAGGGTATGCCCAGACGTGGGTCCCTTGCTCGCTGTGCCATAGGGAACCAGGCTGCACCTCACTGAGGAGGTCCATCAAGGCCGAAACATGTCTGGGGTTGCTTGGTTTTCTGTGCAGAGGGGACCTGACCTAGCTGTTCGGGCTGGGCTGCTATCATTGGTGGCGGCAGCTGACTGATTTGCACATGGCTGGCCCCCTTTTGCAATGGCGCAGATGGGCTAAAAAACGGTGGTGTGGAAGGTTGCCCAGAGCAATTGCCAGTGGTTCAGATTCATTCAAAACCTTCCACCCATCACTTTTGTGGTCACAGTTTGTCTCTCCATGTGAGAGAGGGTATGCCCAGACATGGGTCCCTTGCTCGCTGCGCCATAGGGAGTCAGGCTGCACCTCACTGAGGAGGTCCATCAAGGCCGAAACATGTCTGGGGTTGCTTGGTTTTCTGTGCAGAGGGGACCTGGCCTAGCAGTTCGGGCTGGGCTGCTACCATTGGTGGCGGCAGCTGACTGATTTGCACATGGCTGAATCCCTTTTGCAATGCCGCAGACGGGCTAAAAAACAGTGGTGTGGAAGGTTGCCCAGAGCAATTGCCAGTGGTTCAGATTCATTTGAAACCTTCCACCCATCACTTTTGTGGTCACAGTTTGTCTCTCCATGTGGGAGAGGGTATGCCCAGATGTGGGTCCCTTGCTCGCTGGGCCATAGGGAACCAGGCTGCACCTCACTGAGGAGGTCCATCAAGGCCGAAACATGTCTGGGGTTGCTTGGTTTTCTGTGCAGAGGGGACCGGGCCTAGCAGTTCGGGATGGGCTGCTACCATTGGTGGCGGCAGCTGACTGATTTGCTCATGGCTGGACCCTTTTTGCAATGGCGCAGACGGGCTAAAAAACAGTGGTGTGGAAGGTTGCCAGAGCAATTGCCAGTGGTTCAGATTCATTCGAAACCTTCCACCCATCCCTTTTATGGTCACAGTTTGTCTCTCCATGTGAGAGAGGGTATTGTGTATGTCCAGACGTGGCTCCCTTGCTCGATGCGCCATAGGGAACCAGGCTGCACCTCACTGAGGAGGTCCATCAAGGCCGAAACATGTCTGGGATTGCTTGGTTTTCTGTGCAGAGGGGACCTGGCCTAGCAGTTCGGGCTTGGCTGCTACCATTGATGGCGGCAGCTGACTGATTTGCACATTGCTGGACCCCTTTTGCAATGGCACAGATGGGCTAAAAAACGGTGGTGTGGAAGGCTGCCCAGAGCAATTGCCAGTGATTCAGATTCATTCAAAACCTTCCACCCATCACTTTTGTGGTCACAGTTTGTCTCTCCATGTGAGAGAGGGTATACCCAGACTTGGGTCCCTTGCTCGCTGCGCCATAGGGAACCAGGCTGCACCTCACTGAGGAGGTCCATCGAGGCCGAAACATGTCTGGGGTTGCTTGGTTTTCTGTGCAGAGGGGACCTGACCTAGCAGTTCGGGCTGGGCTGCTATCATTCGTGGCGGCAGCTGACTTATTTGCACATGGCTGGACCCCTTTTGCAATGGCGCAGACGGGCTAAAAAACGGTGGTCTGGAAGGTTACCCAGAGCAATTGCCAGTGGTTCAGGTTCTTTCGAAACCTTCCACCCATCACTTTTGTGGTCACAGTTTGTCTCTCCATGTGAGAGAGGGTATGCCCAGACGTGGGTCCCTTGCTCGCTGTGCCATAGGGAACCAGGCTGCAACTCACTGAGGAGGTCCATCAAGGCCGAAACATGTCTGGGGTTGCTTGGTTTTCTGTGCAGAGGGGACCTGACCTAGCAGTTCGGGCTGGGCTGCTATCATTGGTGGCGGCAGCTGACTGATTTGCACATGGCTGGACCCCTTTTGCAATGGCGCAGATGGGCTAAAAAACGGTGGTGTGGAAGGTTGCCCAGAGCAATTGCCAGTGGTTCAGATTCATTCAAAACCTTCCACCCATCACTTTTGTGGTCACAGTTTGTCTCTCCATGTGAGAGAGGGTATGCCCAGACATGGGTCCCTTGCTCGCTGCGCCATAGGGAGTCAGGCTGCACCTCACTGAGGAGGTCCATCAAGGCCGAAACATGTCTGGGGTTGCTTGGTTTTCTGTGCAGAGGGGACCTGGCCTAGCAGTTCGGGCTGGGCTGCTACCATTGGTGGCGGCAGCTGACTGATTTGCACATGGCTGAATCCCTTTTGCAATGCCGCAGACGGGCTAAAAAACAGTGGTGTGGAAGGTTGCCCAGAGCAATTGCCAGTGGTTCAGATTCATTCAAAACCTTCCACCCATCACTTTTGTGGTCACAGTTTGTCTCTCCATGTGAGAGAGGGTATGCCCAGACGTGGGTCCCTTGCTCGCTGTGCCATAGGGAACCAGGCTGCACCTCACTGAGGAGGTCCATCAAGGCCGAAACATGTCTGGGGTTGCTTGGTTTTCTGTGCAGAGGGGACCTGACCTAGCTGTTCGGGCTGGGCTGCTATCATTGGTGGCGGCAGCTGACTGATTTGCACATGGCTGGCCCCCTTTTGCAATGGCGCAGATGGGCTAAAAAACGGTGGTGTGGAAGGTTGCCCAGAGCAATTGCCAGTGGTTCAGATTCATTCAAAACCTTCCACCCATCACTTTTGTGGTCACAGTTTGTCTCTCCATGTGAGAGAGGGTATGCCCAGACATGGGTCCCTTGCTCGCTGCGCCATAGGGAGTCAGGCTGCACCTCACTGAGGAGGTCCATCAAGGCCGAAACATGTCTGGGGTTGCTTGGTTTTCTGTGCAGAGGGGACCTGGCCTAGCAGTTCGGGCTGGGCTGCTACCATTGGTGGCGGCAGCTGACTGATTTGCACATGGCTGAATCCCTTTTGCAATGCCGCAGACGGGCTAAAAAACAGTGGTGTGGAAGGTTGCCCAGAGCAATTGCCAGTGGTTCAGATTCATTCAAAACCTTCCACCCATCACTTTTGTGGTCACAGTTTGTCTCTCCATGTGAGAGAGGGTATGCCCAGACGTGGGTCCCTTGCTCGCTGTGCCATAGGGAACCAGGCTGCACCTCACTGAGGAGGTCCATCAAGGCTGAAAAATGTCTGGGGTTGCTTGGTTTTCTGTGCAGAGGGGACCTGGCCTAGCAATTCGGGCTGGGCTGCTACCATTGGTGGCGGCAGCTAACTGATTTGCAAATGGCTGGACCCCTTTTGCAATGGCACAGACGGGCTAAAAAACGGTGGTGTGGAAGGTTGCCCAGAGCAATTGCCAGTGGTTCAGATTCATTTGAAACCTTCCACCCATCACTTTTGTGGTCACAGTTTGTCTCTCCATGTGGGAGAGGGTATGCCCAGATGTGGGTCCCTTGCTCGCTGCGCCATAGGGAACCAGGCTGCACCTCACTGAGGAGGTCCATCAAGGCCGAAACATGTCTGGGGTTGCTTGGTTTTCTGTGCAGAGGGGACCGGGCCTAGCAGTTCGGGCTGGGCTGCTACCATTGGTGGCGGCAGCTGACTGATTTGCTCATGGCTGGACCCTTTTTGCAATGGCGCAGACGGGCTAAAAAACAGTGGTGTGGAAGGTTGCCAGAGCAATTGCCAGTGGTTCAGATTCATTCGAAACCTTCCACCCATCCCTTTTATGGTCACAGTTTGTCTCTCCATGTGAGAGAGGGTATTGTGTATGTCCAGACGTGGCTCCCTTGCTCGATGCGCCATAGGGAACCAGGCTGCACCTCACTGAGGAGGTCCATCAAGGCCGAAACATGTCTGGGATTGCTTGGTTTTCTGTGCAGAGGGGACCTGGCCTAGCAGTTCGGGCTTGGCTGCTACCATTGATGGCGGCAGCTGACTGATTTGCACATTGCTGGACCCCTTTTGCAATGGCACAGATGGGCTAAAAAACGGTGGTGTGGAAGGCTGCCCAGAGCAATTGCCAGTGATTCAGATTCATTCAAAACCTTCCACCCATCACTTTTGTGGTCACAGTTTGTCTCTCCATGTGAGAGAGGGTATACCCAGACTTGGGTCCCTTGCTCGCTGCGCCATAGGGAACCAGGCTGCACCTCACTGAGGAGGTCCATCGAGGCCGAAACATGTCTGGGGTTGCTTGGTTTTCTGTGCAGAGGGGACCTGACCTAGCAGTTCGGGCTGGGCTGCTATCATTCGTGGCGGCAGCTGACTTATTTGCACATGGCTGGACCCCTTTTGCAATGGCGCAGACGGGCTAAAAAACGGTGGTCTGGAAGGTTACCCAGAGCAATTGCCAGTGGTTCAGGTTCTTTCGAAACCTTCCACCCATCACTTTTGTGGTCACAGTTTGTCTCTCCATGTGAGAGAGGGTATGCCCAGACGTGGGTCCCTTGCTCACTGCGCAATAGGGAACCAGGCTGCACCTCACTGAGGAGGTCCATCAAAGCTGAAACATGTCTGGGGTTGCTTGGTTTTCTGTGCAGACGGGACCTGGCCTAGCAGTTTTGGCTGGGCTGCTACCATTGGTGGCAGCAGCTGACTGATTTGCACATGGCTGGACCCCTTTTGCAATGGCGCAGAAGGGCAAAAAAACAGTGGTGTGGAAGGTTGCCCAGAGCAATTGCCAGTGGTTCAGATTAATTCAAAACCTTCCACCCATCACTTTTGTGGTCACAGTTTGTCTCTCCATGTGAGAGAGGGTATGCCCAGACGTGGGTCCCTTGCTCGCTGCGCCATAGGGAACCAGGCTGCACCTCACTGAGGAGTTCCATCAAGGCCGAAACATGTCTGGGGTTGCTTGATTTTCTGTGCAGAGGGGACCTGGCTAGCAGTTCGGGCTGGGCTGCTACCATTGTTGGAGGCAGCTAACTGATTTGCACATGGCTGGACCCCTTTTGCAATGGCGCAGACGGGCTAAGAACCGGTTGTGTGGAAGGTTGCCCAGAGCAATTGCCAGTGGTTCAGATTCATTCGAAACCTTCCACCCATCACTTTTGTGGTCACAGTTTGTCTCTCCATGTGAGAGAGGGTATGCCCAGACGTGGGTCCCTTGCTCGCTGCGCCATAGGGAACCAGGCTGCACCTCACTGAGGAGTTCCATCAAGGCTGAAACATGTCTGGGGTTGCTTGATTTTCTGTGCAGAGGGGACCTGGCTAGCAGTTCGGGCTGGGCTGCTACCATTGTTGGAGGCAGCTAACTGATTTGCACATGGCTGGACCCCTTTTGCAATGGCGCAGAAGGGCAAAAAAACAGTGGTGTGGAAGGTTGCCCAGAGCAATTGCCAGTGGTTCAGATTAATTCGAAACCTTCCACCCATCACTTTTGTGGTCACAGTTTGTCTCTCCATGTGAGAGAGGGTATGCCCAGACGTGGGTCCCTTGCTCGCTGCGCCATACGGAACCAGGCTGCACCTCACTGAGGAGTTCCATCAAGGCCGAAACATGTCTGGGGTTGCTTGATTTTCTGTGCAGAGGGGACCTGGCTAGCAGTTCGGGCTGGGCTGCTACCATTGTTGGAGGCAGCTAACTGATTTGCACATGGCTGGACCCCTTTTGCAATGGCGCAGACGGGCTAAGAACCGGTTGTGTGGAAGGTTGCCCAGAGCAATTGCCAGTGGTTCAGATTCATTCGAAACCTTCCACCCATCACTTTTGTGGTCACAGTTTGTCTCTCCATGTGAGAGAGGGTATGCCCAGACGTGGGTCCCTTGCTCGCTGTGCCATAGGGAACCAGGCTTTACCTCACTGAGGAGGTCCATCAAGGCTGAAAAATGTCTGGGGTTGCTTGGTTTTCTGTGCAGAGGGGACCTGGCCTAGCAATTCGGGCTGGGCTGCTACCATTGGTGGCGGCAGCTAACTGATTTGCAAATGGCTGGACCCCTTTTGCAATGGCACAGACGGGCTAAAAAACGGTGGTGTGGAAGGTTGCCCAGAGCAATTGCCAGTGGTTCAGATTCATTTGAAACCTTCCACCCATCACTTTTGTGGTCACAGTTTGTCTCTCCATGTGGGAGAGGGTATGCCCAGATGTGGGTCCCTTGCTCGCTGCGCCATAGGGAACCAGGCTGCACCTCACTGAGGAGGTCCATCAAGGCCGAAACATGTCTGGGGTTGCTTGGTTTTCTGTGCAGAGGGGACCGGGCCTAGCAGTTCGGGCTGGGCTGCTACCATTGGTGGCGACAGCTGACTGATTTGCTCATGGCTGGACCCTTTTTGCAATGGCGCAGACGGGCTAAAAAACAGTGGTGTGGAAGGTTGCCAGAGCAATTGCCAGTGGTTCAGATTCATTCGAAACCTTCCACCCATCCCTTTTATGGTCACAGTTTGTCTCTCCATGTGAGAGAGGGTATTGTGTATGTCCAGACGTGGCTCCCTTGCTCGATGCGCCATAGGGAACCAGGCTGCACCTCACTGAGGAGGTCCATCAAGGCCGAAACATGTCTGGGATTGCTTGGTTTTCTGTGCAGAGGGGACCTGGCCTAGCAGTTCGGGCTTGGCTGCTACCATTGATGGCGGCAGCTGACTGATTTGCACATTGCTGGACCCCTTTTGCAATGGCACAGATGGGCTAAAAAACGGTGGTGTGGAAGGCTGCCCAGAGCAATTGCCAGTGATTCAGATTCATTCAAAACCTTCCACCCATCACTTTTGTGGTCACAGTTTGTCTCTCCATGTGAGAGAGGGTATACCCAGACTTGGGTCCCTTGCTCGCTGCGCCATAGGGAACCAGGCTGCACCTCACTGAGGAGGTCCATCGAGGCCGAAACATGTCTGGGGTTGCTTGGTTTTCTGTGCAGAGGGGACCTGACCTAGCAGTTCGGGCTGGGCTGCTATCATTCGTGGCGGCAGCTGACTTATTTGCACATGGCTGGACCCCTTTTGCAATGGCGCAGACGGGCTAAAAAACGGTGGTCTGGAAGGTTACCCAGAGCAATTGCCAGTGGTTCAGGTTCTTTCGAAACCTTCCACCCATCACTTTTGTGGTCACAGTTTGTCTCTCCATGTGAGAGAGGGTATGCCCAGACGTGGGTCCCTTGCTCACTGCGCAATAGGGAACCAGGCTGCACCTCACTGAGGAGGTCCATCAAAGCTGAAACATGTCTGGGGTTGCTTGGTTTTCTGTGCAGACGGGACCTGGCCTAGCAGTTTTGGCTGGGCTGCTACCATTGGTGGCAGCAGCTGACTGATTTGCACATGGCTGGACCCCTTTTGCAATGGCGCAGAAGGGCAAAAAAACAGTGGTGTGGAAGGTTGCCCAGAGCAATTGCCAGTGGTTCAGATTAATTCAAAACCTTCCACCCATCACTTTTGTGGTCACAGTTTGTCTCTCCATGTGAGAGAGGGTATGCCCAGACGTGGGTCCCTTGCTCGCTGCGCCATAGGGAACCAGGCTGCACCTCACTGAGGAGTTCCATCAAGGCCGAAACATGTCTGGGGTTGCTTGATTTTCTGTGCAGAGGGGACCTGGCTAGCAGTTCGGGCTGGGCTGCTACCATTGTTGGAGGCAGCTAACTGATTTGCACATGGCTGGACCCCTTTTGCAATGGCGCAGACGGGCTAAGAACCGGTTGTGTGGAAGGTTGCCCAGAGCAATTGCCAGTGGTTCAGATTCATTCGAAACCTTCCACCCATCACTTTTGTGGTCACAGTTTGTCTCTCCATGTGAGAGAGGGTATGCCCAGACGTGGGTCCCTTGCTCGCTGCGCCATAGGGAACCAGGCTGCACCTCACTGAGGAGGTCCATCAAGGCCGAAACATGTCTGGGATTGCTTGGTTTTCTTTGCAAAGGGGACTTGGCCTAGCAGTTCGGGCTGGGCTGCTACCATTGGTGGTGGCAGCTGACTGATTTGCACATGGCTGGACCCCTTTTGCAATGGCGCAGACGGGCTAAAAACAGTGTTGTGGAAGGTTGCCCAGAGCAATTGCCCGTGGTTCAGATTCATTCAAAACCTTCCACCCATCACTTTTGTGGTCACAGTTTGTCTCTCCATGTGAGAGAGGGTATGCCCAGACGTGGGTCCCTTGCTCACTGCGCCATAGGGAACCAAGCTGCACCTCACTGAGGAGGTCCATCAAGGCTGAAAAATGTCTGGGGTTGCTTGGTTTTCTGTGCAGAGGGGACCTGGGCTAGCAGTTCGGGTTGGGCTGCTACCATTGGTGGCGGCAGCTGACTGATTTGCACATGGCTGGACCCCTTTTACAATGGCGCAGACCGGCTAAAAAACGGTGGTGTGGAAGGTTGCCCAGAGCAATTGCCAGTGGTTCAGATTAATTCAAAACCTTCCACCCATCACTTTTGTGGTCACAGTTTGTCTCTCCATGTGATAGAGGGTATGCCCAGACGTGGGTCCCTTGCTCGCTGCGCCATAGGGAACCAGGCTGCACCTCACTGAGGAGGTCCATCAAGGCCGAAAAATGTCTGGGGTTGCTTGGTTTGCTGTGCAGAGGGGACCTGGCCTAGCAGTTCGGTGGGGCTGCTACCATTGGTGGCGGCAGCTGACTGATTTGCACATGGCTGGACCCCTTTTGCAATGGTGCAGATGGGCTAAAAAACGGTGGTGTGCAAGGTTGCCCAGAGCAATTGCCAGTGGTTCAGATTCATTCAAAATCTTCCACCCATCACTTTTGTGGTCACAGTTTGTCTCTCCATGTGAGAGAGGGTATGCCCAGATGTGGGTCCCTTGCTCGCTGTGCAATAGGAAAACAGGCTTCACCTCACTGAGGAGGTCCATCAAGGCCGAAACATGTCTACGGTTGCTTGGTTTTCTGTGCAGAAGGGACCTGGTTTAGCAGTTCGGGCTGGGCTGCTACCATTGGTGGCGGCAGCTGACTTATTTGCACATGGCTGGACCCCTTTTGCAATGGCGCAGACGGGCTAAAAAGCGGTGGTGTGGAAGGTTGCACAGAGCAATTGCCAGTGGTTGAGATTCATTCGAAACCTTCCACCCATCACTTTTGTGTTCACAGTTTGTCTCTCCATGTGAGAGAGAGTATGCCCAGACATGGGTCCCTTGCTCGCTGCGCCATAGGGAACCAGGCTGCACCTCACTGAGGAGGTCCATCAAGGCCGAAACATGTCTGGGGTTGCTTGGTTTTCTGGGCAGAGGGGACCTGGCCTAGCACTTCGGGCTGGGCTGCTACCATTGGTGGCGGCAGCTGACTGATTTGCACATGGCTGGACCCCTTTTGCAATGGCGCAGACGGGCTAAAAAACAGTGGTGTGGAAGGTTGCCCAGAGCAATTGCCAGTGGTTCAGTTTAATTCGAAACCTTCCACCCATCACTTTTGTGGTCACAGTTTGTCTCTGCATGTGAGAGAGGGTATGCCCAGACGTGGGTCCCTTGCTCGCTGCACCATAGGGAACCAGGCTGCACCTCACTGAGGAGGTCCGTCAAGGCTGAAACATGTCTGAGGTTGCTTGGTTTTCTGTGCAGAGGGGACCTGGCCTAGCAGTTCGGGCTGGGCTGCTACCATTGGTGGAGGCAGCTGACTGATTTGCACATGGCTGGACCCCTTTTGCAATGGTGCAGACGGGCTAAAAAACAGTGGTGTGGAAGGTTGCCCAGAGCAATTGCCAGTGATTCAGATTAATTCGAAACCTTCCACCCATCACTTTTGTGGTCACAGTTTGTCTCTGCATGTGAGAGAGGGTATGCCCAGACGTGGGTCCCTTGCTCGCTGCACCATAGGGAACCAGGCTGCACCTCACTGAGGAGGTCCGTCAAGGCTGAAACATGTCTGAGATTGCTTGGTTTTCTGTGCAGAGGGGACCTGGCCTAGCAGTTCGGGCTGGGCTGCTACCATTGGTGGCGGCAGCTGATTGATTTGCACATGGCTGGACCCCTTTTGCAATGGCGCAGGTGGGCTAAAAAACGGTGGTGTGGAAGGTTGCCCAGAGCAATTGCCAGTGGTTCAGATTTATTTGAAACCTTCCACCCATCACTTTTGTGGTCACAGTTTGTCTCTCCATGTGAGAGAGGGTATGCCCAGACGTGGGTCCCTTGCTCGCTGCAGCACAGGGAACCAGGCTGCACCTCCCTGAGGCGGTCCATCAAGTCCGAAACAAGGCTGGGGTTGCTTGGTTTTCTGTGCAGAGGGGACCTGGTTTAGCAGTTCGGGCTGGGCTGCTACCATTGGTGGCGGCAGCTGACTTATTTGCACATGGCTGGACCCCTTTTGCAATGGCGCAGACGGGATAAAAAACATTGGTGTGGAAGGTTGCCCAGAGCAATTGCCAGTGGCTCAGATTCATTTGAAACCTTCCACCCATCCCTTTTATGGTCACAGTTTGTCTCTCCATGTGAGAGAGGGTATGCCCAGATGTGGGTCTCTTGCTCACTGCGCCATAGGGAACCAGGCTGCACCTCACTGAGGAGGTCCATCAAGGCCGAAACATGTCTGGGATTGCTTGGTTTTCTTTGCAAAGGGGACTTGGCCTAGCAGTTCGGGCTGGGCTGCTACCATTGGTGGTGGCAGCTGACTGATTTGCCCATGGCTGGACCCCTTTTGCAATGGCGCAGACGGGCTAAAAACAGTGTTGTGGAAGGTTGCCCAGAGCAATTGCCCGTGGTTCAGATTCATTCAAAACCTTCCACCCATCACTTTTGTGGTCACAGTTTGTCTCTCCATGTGAGAGAGGGTATGCCCAGACGTGGGTCCCTTGCTCACTGCGCCATAGGGAACCAAGCTGCACCTCACTGAGGAGGTCCATCAAGGCTGAAAAATGTCTGGGGTTGCTTGGTTTTCTGTGCAGAGGGGACCTGGGCTAGCAGTTCGGGTTGGGCTGCTACCATTGGTGGCGGCAGCTGACTGATTTGCACATGGCTGGACCCCTTTTACAATGGCGCAGACCGGCTAAAAAACGGTGGTGTGGAAGGTTGCCCAGAGCAATTGCCAGTGGTTCAGATTAATTCAAAACCTTCCACCCATCACTTTTGTGGTCACAGTTTGTCTCTCCATGTGATAGAGGGTATGCCCAGACGTGGGTCCCTTGCTCGCTGCGCCATAGGGAACCAGGCTGCACCTCACTGAGGAGGTCCATCAAGGCCGAAAAATGTCTGGGGTTGCTTGGTTTGCTGTGCAGAGGGGACCTGGCCTAGCAGTTCGGTGGGGCTGCTACCATTGGTGGCGGCAGCTGACTGATTTGCACATGGCTGGACCCCTTTTGCAATGGTGCAGATGGGCTAAAAAACGGTGGTGTGCAAGGTTGCCCAGAGCAATTGCCAGTGGTTCAGATTCATTCAAAATCTTCCACCCATCACTTTTGTGGTCACAGTTTGTCTCTCCATGTGAGAGAGGGTATGCCCAGATGTGGGTCCCTTGCTCGCTGTGCAATAGGAAAACAGGCTTCACCTCACTGAGGAGGTCCATCAAGGCCGAAACATGTCTACGGTTGCTTGGTTTTCTGTGCAGAAGGGACCTGGTTTAGCAGTTCGGGCTGGGCTGCTACCATTGGTGGCGGCAGCTGACTTATTTGCACATGGCTGGACCCCTTTTGCAATGGCGCAGACGGGCTAAAAAACGGTGGTGTGGAAGGTTGCACAGAGCAATTGCCAGTGGTTGAGATTCATTCGAAACCTTCCACCCATCACTTTTGTATTCACAGTTTGTCTCTCCATGTGAGAGAGAGTATGCCCAGACATGGGTCCCTTGCTCGCTGCGCCATAGGGAACCAGGCTGCACCTCACTGAGGAGGTCCATCAAGGCCGAAACATGTCTGGGGTTGCTTGGTTTTCTGGGCAGAGGGGACCTGGCCTAGCACTTCGGGCTGGGCTGCTACCATTGGTGGCGGCAGCTGACTGATTTGCACATGGCTGGACCCCTTTTGCAATGGCGCAGACGGGCTAAAAAACAGTGGTGTGGAAGGTTGCCCAGAGCAATTGCCAGTGGTTCAGTTTAATTCGAAACCTTCCACCCATCACTTTTGTGGTCACAGTTTGTCTCTGCATGTGAGAGAGGGTATGCCCAGACGTGGGTCCCTTGCTCGCTGCACCATAGGGAACCAGGCTGCACCTCACTGAGGAGGTCCGTCAAGGCTGAAACATGTCTGAGGTTGCTTGGTTTTCTGTGCAGAGGGGACCTGGCCTAGCAGTTCGGGCTGGGCTGCTACCATTGGTGGAGGCAGCTGACTGATTTGCACATGGCTGGACCCCTTTTGCAATGGTGCAGACGGGCTAAAAAACAGTGGTGTGGAAGGTTGCCCAGAGCAATTGCCAGTGATTCAGATTCATTCAAAACCTTCCACCCATCCCTTTTATGGTCACAGTTTGTCTCTCCATGTGAGAGAGGGTATTGTGTATGTCCAGACGTGGCTCCCTTGCTCGATGCGCCATAGGGAACCAGGCTGCACCTCACTGAGGAGGTCCATCAAGGCCGAAACATGTCTGGGATTGCTTGGTTTTCTGTGCAGAGGGGACCTGGCCTAGCAGTTCGGGCTTGGCTGCTACCATTGATGGCGGCAGCTGACTGATTTGCACATTGCTGGACCCCTTTTGCAATGGCACAGATGGGCTAAAAAACGGTGGTGTGGAAGGCTGCCCAGAGCAATTGCCAGTGATTCAGATTCATTCAAAACCTTCCACCCATCACTTTTGTGGTCACAGTTTGTCTCTCCATGTGAGAGAGGGTATACCCAGACTTGGGTCCCTTGCTCGCTGCGCCATAGGGAACCAGGCTGCACCTCACTGAGGAGGTCCATCGAGGCCGAAACATGTCTGGGGTTGCTTGGTTTTCTGTGCAGAGGGGACCTGACCTAGCAGTTCGGGCTGGGCTGCTATCATTCGTGGCGGCAGCTGACTTATTTGCACATGGCTGGACCCCTTTTGCAATGGCGCAGACGGGCTAAAAAACGGTGGTCTGGAAGGTTACCCAGAGCAATTGCCAGTGGTTCAGGTTCTTTCGAAACCTTCCACCCATCACTTTTGTGGTCACAGTTTGTCTCTCCATGTGAGAGAGGGTATGCCCAGATGTGGGTCCCTTGCTCACTGCGCAATAGGGAACCAGGCTGCACCTCACTGAGGAGGTCCATCAAAGCTGAAACATGTCTGGGGTTGCTTGGTTTTCTGTGCAGACGGGACCTGGCCTAGCAGTTTTGGCTGGGCTGCTACCATTGGTGGCAGCAGCTGACTGATTTGCACATGGCTGGACCCCTTTTGCAATGGCGCAGAAGGGCAAAAAAACAGTGGTGTGGAAGGTTGCCCAGAGCAATTGCCAGTGGTTCAGATTAATTCAAAACCTTCCACCCATCACTTTTGTGGTCACAGTTTGTCTCTCCATGTGAGAGAGGGTATGCCCAGACGTGGGTCCCTTGCTCGCTGCGCCATAGGGAACCAGGCTGCACCTCACTGAGGAGTTCCATCAAGGCCGAAACATGTCTGGGGTTGCTTGATTTTCTGTGCAGAGGGGACCTGGCTAGCAGTTCGGGCTGGGCTGCTACCATTGTTGGAGGCAGCTAACTGATTTGCACATGGCTGGACCCCTTTTGCAATGGCGCAGACGGGCTAAGAACCGGTTGTGTGGAAGGTTGCCCAGAGCAATTGCCAGTGGTTCAGATTCATTCGAAACCTTCCACCCATCACTTTTGTGGTCACAGTTTGTCTCTCCATGTGAGAGAGGGTATGCCCAGACGTGGGTCCCTTGCTCGCTGCGCCATAGGGAACCAGGCTGCACCTCACTGAGGAGTTCCATCAAGGCCGAAACATGTCTGGGGTTGCTTGATTTTCTGTGCAGAGGGGACCTGGCTAGCAGTTCGGGCTGGGCTGCTACCATTGTTGGAGGCAGCTAACTGATTTGCACATGGCTGGACCCCTTTTGCAATGGCGCAGAAGGGCAAAAAAACAGTGGTGTGGAAGGTTGCCCAGAGCAATTGCCAGTGGTTCAGATTAATTCAAAACCTTCCACCCATCACTTTTGTGGTCACAGTTTGTCTCTCCATGTGAGAGAGGGTATGCCCAGACGTGGGTCCCTTGCTCGCTGCGCCATAGGGAACCAGGCTGCACCTCACTGAGGAGTTCCATCAAGGCCGAAACATGTCTGGGGTTGCTTGATTTTCTGTGCAGAGGGGACCTGGCTAGCAGTTCGGGCTGGGCTGCTACCATTGTTGGAGGCAGCTAACTGATTTGCACATGGCTGGACCCCTTTTGCAATGGCGCAGACGGGCTAAGAACCGGTTGTGTGGAAGGTTGCCCAGAGCAATTGCCAGTGGTTCAGATTCATTCGAAACCTTCCACCCATCACTTTTGTGGTCACAGTTTGTCTCTCCATGTGAGAGAGGGTATGCTCAGACGTGGGTCCCTTGCTCGCTGTGCCATAGGGAACCAGGCTTTACCTCACTGAGGAGGTCCATCAAGGCTGAAAAATGTCTGGGGTTGCTTGGTTTTCTGTGCAGAGGGGACCTGGCCTAGCAATTCGGGCTGGGCTGCTACCATTGGTGGCGGCAGCTAACTGATTTGCAAATGGCTGGACCCCTTTTGCAATGGCACAGACGGGCTAAAAAACGGTGGTGTGGAAGGTTGCCCAGAGCAATTGCCAGTGGTTCAGATTCATTTGAAACCTTCCACCCATCACTTTTGTGGTCACAGTTTGTCTCTCCATGTGGGAGAGGGTATGCCCAGATGTGGGTCCCTTGCTCGCTGCGCCATAGGGAACCAGGCTGCACCTCACTGAGGAGGTCCATCAAGGCCGAAACATGTCTGGGGTTGCTTGGTTTTCTGTGCAGAGGGGACCGGGCCTAGCAGTTCGGGCTGGGCTGCTACCATTGGTGGCGGCAGCTGACTGATTTGCTCATGGCTGGACCCTTTTTGCAATGGCGCAGACGGGCTAAAAAACAGTGGTGTGGAAGGTTGCCAGAGCAATTGCCAGTGGTTCAGATTCATTCGAAACCTTCCACCCATCCCTTTTATGGTCACAGTTTGTCTCTCCATGTGAGAGAGGGTATTGTGTATGTCCAGACGTGGCTCCCTTGCTCGATGCGCCATAGGGAACCAGGCTGCACCTCACTGAGGAGGTCCATCAAGGCCGAAACATGTCTGGGATTGCTTGGTTTTCTGTGCAGAGGGGACCTGGCCTAGCAGTTCGGGCTTGGCTGCTACCATTGATGGCGGCAGCTGACTGATTTGCACATTGCTGGACCCCTTTTGCAATGGCACAGATGGGCTAAAAAACGGTGGTGTGGAAGGCTGCCCAGAGCAATTGCCAGTGATTCAGATTCATTCAAAACCTTCCACCCATCACTTTTGTGGTCACAGTTTGTCTCTCCATGTGAGAGAGGGTATACCCAGACTTGGGTCCCTTGCTCGCTGCGCCATAGGGAACCAGGCTGCACCTCACTGAGGAGGTCCATCGAGGCCGAAACATGTCTGGGGTTGCTTGGTTTTCTGTGCAGAGGGGACCTGACCTAGCAGTTCGGGCTGGGCTGCTATCATTCGTGGCGGCAGCTGACTTATTTGCACATGGCTGGACCCCTTTTGCAATGGCGCAGACGGGCTAAAAAACGGTGGTCTGGAAGGTTACCCAGAGCAATTGCCAGTGGTTCAGGTTCTTTCGAAACCTTCCACCCATCACTTTTGTGGTCACAGTTTGTCTCTCCATGTGAGAGAGGGTATGCCCAGACGTGGGTCCCTTGCTCACTGCGCAATAGGGAACCAGGCTGCACCTCACTGAGGAGGTCCATCAAAGCTGAAACATGTCTGGGGTTGCTTGGTTTTCTGTGCAGACGGGACCTGGCCTAGCAGTTTTGGCTGGGCTGCTACCATTGGTGGCAGCAGCTGACTGATTTGCACATGGCTGGACCCCTTTTGCAATGGCGCAGAAGGGCAAAAAAACAGTGGTGTGGAAGGTTGCCCAGAGCAATTGCCAGTGGTTCAGATTAATTCAAAACCTTCCACCCATCACTTTTGTGGTCACAGTTTGTCTCTCCATGTGAGAGAGGGTATGCCCAGACGTGGGTCCCTTGCTCGCTGCGCCATAGGGAACCAGGCTGCACCTCACTGAGGAGTTCCATCAAGGCCGAAACATGTCTGGGGTTGCTTGATTTTCTGTGCAGAGGGGACCTGGCTAGCAGTTCGGGCTGGGCTGCTACCATTGTTGGAGGCAGCTAACTGATTTGCACATGGCTGGACCCCTTTTGCAATGGCGCAGACGGGCTAAGAACCGGTTGTGTGGAAGGTTGCCCAGAGCAATTGCCAGTGGTTCAGATTCATTCGAAACCTTCCACCCATCACTTTTGTGGTCACAGTTTGTCTCTCCATGTGAGAGAGGGTATGCCCAGACGTGGGTCCCTTGCTCGCTGCGCCATAGGGAACCAGGCTGCACCTCACTGAGGAGTTCCATCAAGGCCGAAACATGTCTGGGGTTGCTTGATTTTCTGTGCAGAGGGGACCTGGCTAGCAGTTCGGGCTTTGCTGCTACCATTGTTGGAGGCAGCTAACTGATTTGCACATGGCTGGACCCCTTTTGCAATGGCACAGACGGGCTAAGAAACGGTTGTGTGGAAGGTTGCCCAGAGCAATTGCCAGTGGTTCAGATTCATTCGAAACCTTCCACCTATCACTTTTGTGGTCACAGTTTGTCTCTCCATGTGAGAGAGGGAATGCCCAGACGTGGGTCCCTTGCTCGCTGCGCCATAGGGAACCAGGCTGCACCTCACTGAGGAGGTCCATCAAGGCCGAAACATGTCTGGGATTGCTTGGTTTTCTTTGCAAAGGGGACTTGGCCTAGCAGTTCGGGCTGGGCTGCTACCATTGGTGGTGGCAGCTGACTGATTTGCACATGGCTGGACCCCTTTTGCAATGGCGCAGACGGGCTAAAAACAGTGTTGTGGAAGGTTGCCCAGAGCAATTGCCCGTGGTTCAGATTCATTCAAAACCTTCCACCCATCACTTTTGTGGTCACAGTTTGTCTCTCCATGTGAGAGAGGGTATGCCCAGACGTGGGTCCCTTGCTCACTGCGCCATAGGGAACCAAGCTGCACCTCACTGAGGAGGTCCATCAAGGCTGAAAAATGTCTGGGGTTGCTTGGTTTTCTGTGCAGAGGGGACCTGGGCTAGCAGTTCGGGTTGGGCTGCTACCATTGGTGGCGGCAGCTGACTGATTTGCACATGGCTGGACCCCTTTTACAATGGCGCAGACCGGCTAAAAAACGGTGGTGTGGAAGGTTGCCCAGAGCAATTGCCAGTGGTTCAGATTAATTCAAAACCTTCCACCCATCACTTTTGTGGTCACAGTTTGTCTCTCCATGTGATAGAGGGTATGCCCAGACGTGGGTCCCTTGCTCGCTGCGCCATAGGGAACCAGGCTGCACCTCACTGAGGAGGTCCATCAAGGCCGAAAAATGTCTGGGGTTGCTTGGTTTGCTGTGCAGAGGGGACCTGGCCTAGCAGTTCGGTGGGGCTGCTACCATTGGTGGCGGCAGCTGACTGATTTGCACATGGCTGGACCCCTTTTGCAATGGTGCAGATGGGCTAAAAAACGGTGGTGTGCAAGGTTGCCCAGAGCAATTGCCAGTGGTTCAGATTCATTCAAAATCTTCCACCCATCACTTTTGTGGTCACAGTTTGTCTCTCCATGTGAGAGAGGGTATGCCCAGATGTGGGTCCCTTGCTCGCTGTGCAATAGGAAAACAGGCTTCACCTCACTGAGGAGGTCCATCAAGGCCGAAACATGTCTACGGTTGCTTGGTTTTCTGTGCAGAAGGGACCTGGTTTAGCAGTTCGGGCTGGGCTGCTACCATTGGTGGCGGCAGCTGACTTATTTGCACATGGCTGGACCCCTTTTGCAATGGCGCAGACGGGCTAAAAAGCGGTGGTGTGGAAGGTTGCACAGAGCAATTGCCAGTGGTTGAGATTCATTCGAAACCTTCCACCCATCACTTTTGTGTTCACAGTTTGTCTCTCCATGTGAGAGAGAGTATGCCCAGACATGGGTCCCTTGCTCGCTGCGCCATAGGGAACCAGGCTGCACCTCACTGAGGAGGTCCATCAAGGCCGAAACATGTCTGGGGTTGCTTGGTTTTCTGGGCAGAGGGGACCTGGCCTAGCACTTCGGGCTGGGCTGCTACCATTGGTGGCGGCAGCTGACTGATTTGCACATGGCTGGACCCCTTTTGCAATGGCGCAGACGGGCTAAAAAACAGTGGTGTGGAAGGTTGCCCAGAGCAATTGCCAGTGGTTCAGTTTAATTCGAAACCTTCCACCCATCACTTTTGTGGTCACAGTTTGTCTCTGCATGTGAGAGAGGGTATGCCCAGACGTGGGTCCCTTGCTCGCTGCACCATAGGGAACCAGGCTGCACCTCACTGAGGAGGTCCGTCAAGGCTGAAACATGTCTGAGGTTGCTTGGTTTTCTGTGCAGAGGGGACCTGGCCTAGCAGTTCGGGCTGGGCTGCTACCATTGGTGGAGGCAGCTGACTGATTTGCACATGGCTGGACCCCTTTTGCAATGGTGCAGACGGGCTAAAAAACAGTGGTGTGGAAGGTTGCCCAGAGCAATTGCCAGTGATTCAGATTAATTCGAAACCTTCCACCCATCACTTTTGTGGTCACAGTTTGTCTCTGCATGTGAGAGAGGGTATGCCCAGACGTGGGTCCCTTGCTCGCTGCACCATAGGGAACCAGGCTGCACCTCACTGAGGAGGTCCGTCAAGGCTGAAACATGTCTGAGATTGCTTGGTTTTCTGTGCAGAGGGGACCTGGCCTAGCAGTTCGGGCTGGGCTGCTACCATTGGTGGCGGCAGCTGACTGATTTGCACATGGCTGGACCCCTTTTGCAATGGCGCAGGTGGGCTAAAAAACGGTGGTGTGGAAGGTTGCCCAGAGCAATTGCCAGTGGTTCAGATTTATTTGAAACCTTCCACCCATCACTTTTGTGGTCACAGTTTGTCTCTCCATGTGAGAGAGGGTATGCCCAGACGTGGGTCCCTTGCTCGCTGCAGCACAGGGAACCAGGCTGCACCTCCCTGAGGCGGTCCATCAAGTCCGAAACAAGGCTGGGGTTGCTTGGTTTTCTGTGCAGAGGGGACCTGGTTTAGCAGTTCGGGCTGGGCTGCTACCATTGGTGGCGGCAGCTGACTTATTTGCACATGGCTGGACCCCTTTTGCAATGGCGCAGACGGGATAAAAAACATTGGTGTGGAAGGTTGCCCAGAGCAATTGCCAGTGGCTCAGATTCATTTGAAACCTTCCACCCATCCCTTTTATGGTCACAGTTTGTCTCTCCATGTGAGAGAGGGTATGCCCAGATGTGGGTCTCTTGCTCACTGCGCCATAGGGAACCAGGCTGCACCTCACTGAGGAGGTCCATCAAGGCCGAAACATGTCTGGGATTGCTTGGTTTTCTTTGCAAAGGGGACTTGGCCTAGCAGTTCGGGCTGGGCTGCTACCATTGGTGGTGGCAGCTGACTGATTTGCCCATGGCTGGACCCCTTTTGCAATGGCGCAGACGGGCTAAAAACAGTGTTGTGGAAGGTTGCCCAGAGCAATTGCCCGTGGTTCAGATTCATTCAAAACCTTCCACCCATCACTTTTGTGGTCACAGTTTGTCTCTCCATGTGAGAGAGGGTATGCCCAGACGTGGGTCCCTTGCTCACTGCGCCATAGGGAACCAAGCTGCACCTCACTGAGGAGGTCCATCAAGGCTGAAAAATGTCTGGGGTTGCTTGGTTTTCTGTGCAGAGGGGACCTGGGCTAGCAGTTCGGGTTGGGCTGCTACCATTGGTGGCGGCAGCTGACTGATTTGCACATGGCTGGACCCCTTTTACAATGGCGCAGACCGGCTAAAAAACGGTGGTGTGGAAGGTTGCCCAGAGCAATTGCCAGTGGTTCAGATTAATTCAAAACCTTCCACCCATCACTTTTGTGGTCACAGTTTGTCTCTCCATGTGATAGAGGGTATGCCCAGACGTGGGTCCCTTGCTCGCTGCGCCATAGGGAACCAGGCTGCACCTCACTGAGGAGGTCCATCAAGGCCGAAAAATGTCTGGGGTTGCTTGGTTTGCTGTGCAGAGGGGACCTGGCCTAGCAGTTCGGTGGGGCTGCTACCATTGGTGGCGGCAGCTGACTGATTTGCACATGGCTGGACCCCTTTTGCAATGGTGCAGATGGGCTAAAAAACGGTGGTGTGCAAGGTTGCCCAGAGCAATTGCCAGTGGTTCAGATTCATTCAAAATCTTCCACCCATCACTTTTGTGGTCACAGTTTGTCTCTCCATGTGAGAGAGGGTATGCCCAGATGTGGGTCCCTTGCTCTCTGTGCAATAGGAAAACAGGCTTCACCTCACTGAGGAGGTCCATCAAGGCCGAAACATGTCTACGGTTGCTTGGTTTTCTGTGCAGAAGGGACCTGGTTTAGCAGTTCGGGCTGGGCTGCTACCATTGGTGGCGGCAGCTGACTTATTTGCACATGGCTGGACCCCTTTTGCAATGGCGCAGACGGGCTAAAAAACGGTGGTGTGGAAGGTTGCACAGAGCAATTGCCAGTGGTTGAGATTCATTCGAAACCTTCCACCCATCACTTTTGTATTCACAGTTTGTCTCTCCATGTGAGAGAGAGTATGCCCAGACATGGGTCCCTTGCTCGCTGCGCCATAGGGAACCAGGCTGCACCTCACTGAGGAGGTCCATCAAGGCCGAAACATGTCTGGGGTTGCTTGGTTTTCTGGGCAGAGGGGACCTGGCCTAGCACTTCGGGCTGGGCTGCTACCATTGGTGGCGGCAGCTGACTGATTTGCACATGGCTGGACCCCTTTTGCAATGGCGCAGACGGGCTAAAAAACAGTGGTGTGGAAGGTTGCCCAGAGCAATTGCCAGTGGTTCAGTTTAATTCGAAACCTTCCACCCATCACTTTTGTGGTCACAGTTTGTCTCTGCATGTGAGAGAGGGTATGCCCAGACGTGGGTCCCTTGCTCGCTGCACCATAGGGAACCAGGCTGCACCTCACTGAGGAGGTCCGTCAAGGCTGAAACATGTCTGAGGTTGCTTGGTTTTCTGTGCAGAGGGGACCTGGCCTAGCAGTTCGGGCTGGGCTGCTACCATTGGTGGAGGCAGCTGACTGATTTGCACATGGCTGGACCCCTTTTGCAATGGTGCAGACGGGCTAAAAAACAGTGGTGTGGAAGGTTGCCCAGAGCAATTGCCAGTGATTCAGATTAATTCGAAACCTTCCACCCATCACTTTTGTGGTCACAGTTTGTCTCTGCATGTGAGAGAGGGTATGCCCAGACGTGGGTCCCTTGCTCGCTGCACCATAGGGAACCAGGCTGCACCTCACTGAGGAGGTCCGTCAAGGCTGAAACATGTCTGAGATTGCTTGGTTTTCTGTGCAGAGGGGACCTGGCCTAGCAGTTCGGGCTGGGCTGCTACCATTGGTGGCGGCAGCTGACTGATTTGCACATGGCTGGACCCCTTTTGCAATGGCGCAGGTGGGCTAAAAAACGGTGGTGTGGAAGGTTGCCCAGAGCAATTGCCAGTGGTTCAGATTTATTTGAAACCTTCCACCCATCACTTTTGTGGTCACAGTTTGTCTCTCCATGTGAGAGAGGGTATGCCCAGACGTGGGTCCCTTGCTCGCTGCAGCACAGGGAACCAGGCTGCACCTCCCTGAGGCGGTCCATCAAGTCCGAAACAAGGCTGGGGTTGCTTGGTTTTCTGTGCAGAGGGGACCTGGTTTAGCAGTTCGGGCTGGGCTGCTACCATTGGTGGCGGCAGCTGACTTATTTGCACATGGCTGGACCCCTTTTGCAATGGCGCAGACGGGATAAAAAACATTGGTGTGGAAGGTTGCCCAGAGCAATTGCCAGTGGCTCAGATTCATTCGAAACCTTCCACCCATCCCTTTTATGGTCACAGTTTGTCTCTCCATGTGAGAGAGGGTATGCCCAGATGTGGGTCTCTTGCTCACTGCGCCATAGGGAACCAGGCTGCACCTCACTGAGGAGGTCCATCAAGGCCAAAACATGTCTGGGGTTGCTTGGTTTTCTGTGCAGAGGGGACCTGGCCTAGCAGTTCGGGCTGGCCTGCTACCATTGATGGCGGCAGCTGACTGATTTGCACATGGCTGGACCCCTTTTGCAATGGCGCAGACGGGCTAAAAAACGGTGGTGTGGAAGGTTGCCCAGAGCAATTGCCAGTGGTTGAGATTCATTCGAAACCTTCCACCCATCACTTTTGTGGTCATAGTTTGTCTCTCCATGTGAGAGAGGGTATGCCCAGACATTGGTCCCTTGCTCGCTGCGCCATAGGGAACCAGGCTGCACCTAACTGAGGAGGTCCGTCAAGGCCGAAACATGTCTGGGGTTGCTTGGTTTTCTGTGCAGAGGGGACCTGCCCTAGCAGTTCGGGTTGGGCTGCTACCATTGGTGGCGGCAGCTGACTGATTTGCACATGGCTGGACCCCTTTTGCAATTGTGCAGACGGGCTAAAAAACGGTGGTGTAGAAGGTTGCCCAGAGCCATTGCCAGTGGTTCAGATTCATTCGAAACCTTCCACCCATCACTTTTGTGGTCACAGTTTGTCTCTCCATATGGGAGAGGGTATGCCCAGACGTGGGTCCCTTGCTCGCTGCACCATAGGGAACCAGGCTGCACCTCACTGAGGAGGTCCATCAAGGCCGAAACATGTCTGGGGTTGCTTGGTTTTCTGTGCAGAAGGGAGCTGGTTTAGCAGTTTGGGCTGGGCTGCTACCATTGGTGGCGGCAGCTGACTTATTTGCACATGGCTGGACCCCTTTTGCAATGGCGCAGACGGGCTAAAAAACGGTGGTGTGGAAGGTTGCCCAGAGCAATCGCCAGTGGTTGAGATTCATTCGAAACCTTCCACCCATCACTTTTGTGTTCACAGTTCGTCTCTCCATGTGAGAGAGGGTATGCCCAGACGTGGGTCCCTTGCTCGCTGCGCCATAGGGAACCAGGCTGCACCTCACAGAGGAGGTCCATCAAGGCTGAAACATGTCTGGGGTTACTTGGTTTTCTGGGCAGAGGGGACCTGGCCTAGCAGTTCGGGCTGGGCTGCTACCATTGGTGGCGGCAGCTGACTGATTTGCACATGGCTGGACCCCTTTTGCAATGGCGCAGACAGGCTAAAACCAGTGGTGTGGAAGGTTGCCCAGAGCAATTGCCAGTGGCTCAGATTCATTCAAAACCTTCCACCCATCCCTTTTATGGTCACAGTTTGTCTCTCCATGTGAGAGAGGATAGGCCCAGACGTGGGTCCCTTGCTCACTGCGCCATAGGGAACCAGGCTGCATCTCACTGAGGAGGTCCATCAAGGCCGAAAAATGTCTGGGGTTGCTTGGTTTTCTGTGCAGAGGGGACCTGGCCTAGCAGTTCGGGTTGGGCTGCTACCATTGGTGGCGGCAGCAGACTGATTCGCACATGGCTGGACCCCTTTTGCAATGGTGCAGACGGGCTAAAAAACAGTGGTGTGGAAGGTTGCCCAGAGCAATTGCCATTGGTTCAGATTAATTCGAAACCTTCCACCCATCACTTTTGTGGTCACAGTTTGTCTCTCCATGTGAGAGAGGGTATGCCCAGACGTGGGTCCCTTGCTCGCTGCACCGTAGGGAACCAGGCTGCACCTCACTGAGGAGGTCCGTCAAGGCTGAAACATGTCTGGGGTTGCTTGGTTTTCTGTGCAGAGGGGACCTGGCCTAGCAGTTCGGGCCGGGCTGCTACCATTGGTGGCGGCAGCTGACTGATTTGCACATGGCTGGACCCCTTTTGCAATGGCGCAGACGGGCTAAAAATCGGTGGTGTGGAAGGTTGCCCAGAGCAATTGCCAGTGGTTCAGATTAATTCAAAACCTTCCACCCATCACTTTTGTGGTCACAGTTTGTCTCTCCATGTGAGAGAGGGTATGCCCAGACGTGGGTCCCTTGCTCACTGCGCCATAGGGAACCAGGCTGCACCTCACTGAGGAGGTCCATCAAGGACGAAACATGTCTAGGGTTGCTTGGATTTCTATGCTAGGGGACCTGGCCTAGCAGTTCGGGTTGGGCTGCTACCATTGGTGGCGGCAGCAGACTGATTTGCACATGGCTGGACCCCTTTTGCAATGGTGCAGACGGGCTAAAAAACAGTGGTGTGGAAGGTTGCCCAGAGCAATTGCCATTGGTTCAGATTAATTCGAAACCTTCAACCCATCACTTTTGTGGTCACAGTGTGTCTCTCCATGTGAACGAGGGTATTCCCAGACGTGGGTCCCTTGCTCGCTGCGCCATAGGGAACCAGGCTGCACCTCACTGAGGAGGTCCATCAAGGCTGAAACATGTCTGGGGTTGCTTGGTTTTCTGTGCAGAGGGGACCTGGCCTACCAGTTCAGGCTGGGCTGCTACCATTGGTGGCGGCAGCTGCCTGATTTGCCCATGGCTGGACCCCTTTTGCAATGGCGCAGACGGGCTAAAAACAGTGGTGTTGAAGATTGCCCAGAGCAATTGCCAGTGGTTCAGATTAATTCAAAACCTTCCACCCATCACTTTTCTGGTCACAGTTTGTCTCTCCATGTGAGAGAGGGTATGCCCAAACGTGGGTCCCTTGCTCGCTGCACCATAGGGAACCAGGCTGCACCTCACTGAGGAGGTCCGTCAAGGCTGAAACATGTCTGGGGTTGCTTGGTTTTCTGTGCAGAGGGGACCTGGCCTAGCAGTTTGGGCTGGGCTGCTACCATTGGTGGCGGCAGCTAACTGATTTGCACATGGCTGGACCCCTTTTGCAATGGCGCAGACGGGCTAAAAAACGGTGGTGTGGAAGGTTGCCCAGAGCAATTGCCAGTGGTTCAGATTAATTCAAAACCTTCCACCGATCTCTTTTGTGGTCACAGTTTGTATCTCCAAGTGAGGGAGGGTATGCCCAGACGTGGGTCCCTTGCTCACTGCGCCATAGGGAACCAGGCTGCACCTCACTGAGGAGGTCCATCAAGGCCGAAAAATGTCTGGGGTTGCTTGGTTTTCTGTGCAGACGGGACCTGGCCTAGCAGTTCGGGCTGGGCTGATACCATTGGTGGCGGCAGCTGACTGATTTGCACATGGCTGGACCCCTTTTGCAATGGTGCAGACGGGCTAAAAAACAGTGGTGTGGAAGGTTGCCCAGAGCAATTGCCAGTGGTTCAGATTCATTCAAAACCTTCCGCCCATCACTTTTGTGGTCACAGTTTGTCTCTCCATGTGAGAGAGGGTATGCCCAGACATAGAATCCCTTGCTCGCTGCGCCACAGGGAACCAGGCTGCACCTCACTGAGGAGGTCCATAAAGGCCGAAACATGTCTAGGGTTGCTTGGATTTCTATGCTAGGGGACCTGGCCTAGCAGTTCGGGCTGGGCAGCTACCATTGGTGGCGGTAGCTGACTGATTTACACATGGCTGGACCCCTTTTGCAATGGCGCAGACGGGCTAAAAAACGGTGGTGTGGAAGGTTGCCCAGAGCAATTGCCAGTGGTTCAGATTCATTCGAAACCTTCCACCCATCACTTTTGTGGTCACAGTTTGTCTCTCCATGTGAGAGAGGGTATGCCCAGACGTGGGTCCCTTGCTCACTGCGCCTTAGGGAACCAGGCTGCACCTCACTGAGGAGGTCCATCAAGGCCAAAACATGTCTGGGGTTGCTTGGTTTTCTGGGCAGAGGGGACCTGGCCTAGCAGTTCGGGCTGGGCTGCTACCATTGGTGGCTGTAGCTGACTGATTTGCACATGGCTGGACCCCTTTTGCAATGGCGCAGATAGGCTAAAAAACAGTGGTGTGGAAGGTTGCCCAGAGCAATTGCCAGTATCTCAGATTCATTCGAAACCTTCCACCCATCCCTTTTATGGTCACAGTTTGTCTCTCCATGTGCGAGAGGGTATGCCCAGACGTGGGTCCCTTTCTCACTACGCCATAGGGAACCAGTCTGCACCTCACTGAGGAGGTCCATCAAGGCCGAAAAATGTCTGGGGTTGCTTGGTTTTCTGTGCAGAGGGGACCTGGCCTAGCAGTTCGGGTTGGGCTGCTACCATTCGTGGCAGCAGCTGACTATTTGCACATGGCTGGACCCCTTTTGCAATGGCGCAGACGGGCTAAAAAACAGTGGTGTGGAAGGTTGCCCAGAGCAATTGCCAGTGGTTCAGATTCATTCGAAACCTTCCACCCATCACTTTTGTGGTCACAGTTTGTCTCTCCATGTGATTGAGGGTATGCCCAGACCTGTGTTCCTTGCTCGCTGCGCCATAGGGAACCAGGCTGCACCTCCGTGAGGAGGTCCATCAAGGCCGAAACAGGTCTGGGGTTTCTTGGTTTTCTGTGCAGAGGGGACCTGGCATAGCAGTTTTGGCTGGGCTGCTACCATTGGTTGCGGCAGATGACTGATTTGCACATGGCTGGACCCCTTTTGCGATGGCGCAGACGGGCTAAAAAATGGTGGTGTGGAAGGTTGCCCAGAGCAATTGCCAGTGGTTCAGATTCATTCGAAACCTTCCACCAATCACTTTTGTGGTCACAGATTGTCTCTCCATGTGAGAGAGGGTATGCCCAGACGTGGGTCCCTTGCTCACTGCGCCATAGGGAACCAGGCTGCACCTCACTGAGGAGGTCCATCAAGGCCTAAACATGTCTGGGGTTGCTTGGTTTTCTGTGCAGAAGGGACCTGGCCTACCAGTTCAGGCTGGGCTGCTACCATTGGTGACGGCAGCTGCCTGATTTGCCCATGGCTGGACCCCTTTTGCAATGGCGCAGCTGGGCTAAAAAACGGTGGTGTGGAAGATTGCCCAGAGCAATTGCCAGTTGTTCAGATTAATTCGAAACCTTCCACCCATCACTTTTGTGGTCACCGTTTGTCTCTCCATGTGAGAGAGGGTATGCCCAGACGTGGGTCCCTTGCTCGCTGCGCCATAGGGAACCAGGCTGCACCTAACTGAGGAGGTCCGTCAAGGCTGAAACATGTCTGGGGTTGCTTGGTTTTCTGTGCAGAGGGGACCTGGCCTAGCAATTCGGGCTGGGCTGCTACCATTGGTGGCGGCAGCTGACTGATTTGCACATGGCTGGAACCCTTTTGCAATGGCGCAGACAGGCTAAAAAACAGTGGTGTGGAAGGTTGCCCAGAGCAATTGCCAGTGGCTCAGATTCATTCAAAACCTTCCACCCATCCCTTTTATGGTCACAGTTTGTCTCTCAATGTGAGAGAGGGTATGCCCAGATGTGGGTCCCTTGCTCACTGCGCCATAGGGAACCAGGCTGCACCTCACTGAGGAGGTCCATCAAGGCCGAAACATGTCTGGGGTTGCTTGGTTTTCTGTGCAGAAGGGACCTGGCCTACCAGTTCAGGCTGGGCTGCTACCATTGGTGACAGCAGCTGCCTGATTTGCCCATGGCTGGACCCCTTTTGCAATGGTGCAGACGGGCTAAAAAATGGTGGTGTGGAAGATTGCCCAGAGCAATTGCCAGTGGTTCAGATTAATTCGAAACCTTCCACCCATCACTTTTGTGGTCACAGTTTGTCTCTCCATGTGAGATAGGGTATGCCCAGAGGTGGGTCCCTTGCTCGCTGCGCCATAGGGAACCAGGCTGCACCTCACTGAGGAGGTCCGTCAAGGCTGAAACATGTCTGGGGTTGCTTGGTTTTCTGTGCAGAGGGGACCTGGCCTAGCAGTTCGGGCTGGGCTGCTACCCTTGGTGGAGGCAGCTGACTGACTTGCACATGGCTGGACCCCTTTTGCAATGGCGCAGACGGGCTAAAAAACTGTGGTGTGGAAGGTTGCCCAGAGCAATTGCCAGTGGTTCAGATTAATTCAAAACCTTCCACCCATCACTTTTGTGGTCACAGTTTGTCTCTCCATGTGAGAGAGGGTATGCCCAGACGTGGGTCCCTTGTTCACTGCAGCATAGGGAACCAGGCTGCACCTCACTGAGGAGGTCCATCAAGGCCGAAACATGTCTAGGGTTGCTTGGATTTCTATGCTAGGGGACCTGGCCTAGCAGTTCGGGCTGGGCTGCTACCATTGGTGGCCTCAGCTGACTGATTTGCACATGGCTGGACCCCTTTTGCAATGGCGCAGACGGGCTAAAAAACGGTGGTGTGGAAGGTTGCCCAGAGCAATTGCCAGTGGTTCAGATTCATTCGAAACCTTCCACCCATCACTTTTGTGGTCACAGTTTGTCTCTCCATGTGAGAGAGGGTATGCCCAGACGTGGGTCCCTTGCTCACTGCGCCATAGGGAACCAGGCTGCACCTCACTGAGGAGGTCCATCAAGGCCGAAAAATGTCTGGGGTTGCTTGGTTTTCTGGGCAGAGGGGACCTGGCCTAGCAGTTCGGGCTGGGCTGCTACCATTGGTGGCGGCAGCTGACTGATTTGCACATGGCTGGACCCCTTTTGCAATGGCGCAGACAGGCTAAAAAACAGTGGTGTGGAAGGTTGCCCAGAGCAATTGCCAGTGGCTCAGATTCATTCGAAACCTTCCACCCATCACTTTTGTGGTCACAGTTTGTCTCTCCATGTGAGAGAGGGTATGCCCAGACGTGGGTCCCTTGCTCGCTGCGCCATGGGGAACCAGGCTGCACCTAACTGAGGAGGTCCGTCAAGGCTGAAACATGTCTGGGGTTGCTTGGTTTTCTGTGCAGAGGGGACCTGGCCTAGCAGTTCGGGCTGGGCTGCTACCATTGGTGGCGGCAGCTGACTGATTTGCACATGGCTGGACTCCGTTTGCAATGGCGCAGACAGGCTAAAAAACAGTGGTGTGGAAGGTTGCCCAGAGCAATTGCCAGTGGCTCAGATTCATTCAAAACCTTCCACCCATCCCTTTTATGGTCACAGTTTGTCTCTCCATGTGAGAGAGGGTATGCCCAGATGTGGGTCCCTTGCTCACTGCGCCATAGATAACCAGGCTGCACCTCACTGAGGAGGTCCATCAAGGCCGAAACATGTCTGGGGTTGCTTGGTTTTCTGTGCAGAAGGGACCTGGCCTACCAGTTCAGGCTGGGCTGCTACCATTGGTGACGGCAGCTGCCTGATTTGCCCATGGCTGGACCCCTTTTGCAATGGTGCAGACGGGCTAAAAAACGGTGGTGTGGAAGATTGCCCAGAGCAATTGACAGTGGTTCAGATTAATTCGAAACCTTCCACCCATCACTTTTGTGGTCACAGTTTGTCTCTCCATGTGAGATAGGGTATGCCCAGACGTGGGTCCCTTGCTCGCTGCGCCATAGGGAACCAGGCTGCACCTCACTGAGGAGGTCCGTCAAGGCTGAAACATGTCTGGGGTTGCTTGGTTTTCTGGGCAGAGGGGACCTGGCCTAGCACTTCGGGCTGGGCTGCTACCATTGGTGGCGGCAGCTGACTGATTTGCACATGGCTGGACCCCTTTTGCAATGGCGCAGACGGGCTAAAAAACAGTGGTGTGGAAGGTTGCCCAGAGCAATTGCCAGTGGTTCAGTTTAATTCGAAACCTTCCACCCATCACTTTTGTGGTCACAGTTTGTCTCTGCATGTGAGAGAGGGTATGCCCAGACGTGGGTCCCTTGCTCGCTGCACCATAGGGAACCAGGCTGCACCTCACTGAGGAGGTCCGTCAAGGCTGAAACATGTCTGAGGTTGCTTGGTTTTCTGTGCAGAGGGGACCTGGCCTAGCAGTTCGGGCTGGGCTGCTACCATTGGTGGAGGCAGCTGACTGATTTGCACATGGCTGGACCCCTTTTGCAATGGTGCAGACGGGCTAAAAAACAGTGGTGTGGAAGGTTGCCCAGAGCAATTGCCAGTGATTCAGATTAATTCGAAACCTTCCACCCATCACTTTTGTGGTCACAGTTTGTCTCTGCATGTGAGAGAGGGTATGCCCAGACGTGGGTCCCTTGCTCGCTGCACCATAGGGAACCAGGCTGCACCTCACTGAGGAGGTCCGTCAAGGCTGAAACATGTCTGAGATTGCTTGGTTTTCTGTGCAGAGGGGACCTGGCCTAGCAGTTCGGGCTGGGCTGCTACCATTGGTGGCGGCAGCTGACTGATTTGCACATGGCTGGACCCCTTTTGCAATGGCGCAGGTGGGCTAAAAAACGGTGGTGTGGAAGGTTGCCCAGAGCAATTGCCAGTGGTTCAGATTTATTTGAAACCTTCCACCCATCACTTTTGTGGTCACAGTTTGTCTCTCCATGTGAGAGAGGGTATGCCCAGACGTGGGTCCCTTGCTCGCTGCAGCATAGGGAACCAGGCTGCACCTCCCTGAGGCGGTCCATCAAGTCTGAAACAAGGCTGTGGTTGCTTGGTTTTCTGTGCAGAGGGGACCTGGTTTAGCAGTTCGGGCTGGGCTGCTACCATTGGTGGCGGCAGCTGACTTATTTGCACATGGCTGGACCCCTTTTGCAATGGCGCAGACGGGATAAAAAACATTGGTGTGGAAGGTTGCCCAGAGCAATTGCCAGTGGCTCAGATTCATTCGAAACCTTCCACCCATCCCTTTTATGGTCACAGTTTGTCTCTCCATGTGAGAGAGGGTATGCCCAGATGTGGGTCTCTTGCTCACTGCGCCATAGGGAACCAGGCTGCACCTCACTGAGGAGGTCCATCAAGGCCGAAACATGTCTGGGGTTGCTTGGTTTTCTGTGCAGAGGGGACCTGGCCTAGCAGTTCGGGCTGGCCTGCTACCATTGATGGCAGCAGCTGACTGATTTGCACATGGCTGGACCCCTTTTGCAATGGCGCAGACGGGCTAAAAAACGGTGGTGTGGAAGGTTGCCCAGAGCAATTGCCAGTGGTTGAGATTCATTCGAAACCTTCCACCCATCACTTTTGTGGTCATAGTTTGTCTCTCCATGTGAGAGAGGGTATGCCCAGACATTGGTCCCTTGCTCGCTGCGCCATAGGGAACCAGGCTGAACCTCACTACGGAGGTCCATCAAGGCCGAAAAATGTCTGGGGTTGCTTGGTTTTCTGTGCAGAGGGGACCTGGCCTAGCAGTTCGGGTTGGGCTGCTACCATTGGTGGCGGCAGCTGACTGATTTGCACATGGCTGGACCCCTTTTGCAATTGTGCAGACGGGCTAAAAAACGGTGGTGTAGAAGGTTGCCCAGAGCCATTGCCAGTGGTTCAGATTCATTCGAAACCTTCCACCCATCACTTTTGTGGTCACAGTTTGTCTCTCCATATGAGAGAGGGTATGCCCAGACGTGGGTCCCTTGCTCGCTGCACCAAAGGGAACCAGGCTGCACCTCACTGAGGAGGTCCATCAAGGCCGAAACATGTCTGGGGTTGCTTGGTTTTCTGTGCAGAAGGGAGCTGGTTGAGCAGTTTGGGCTAGGCTGCTACCATTGGTGGCGGCAGCTGACTTATTTGCACATGGCTGGACCCCTTTTGCAATGGCGCAGACGGGCTAAAAAACGGTGGTGTGGAAGGTTGCCCAGAGCAATCGCCAGTGGTTGAGATTCATTCGAAACCTTCCACCCATCACTTTTGTGTTCACAGTTCGTCTCTCCATGTGAGAGAGGGTATGCCCAGACGTGGGTCCCTTGCTCGCTGCGCCATAGGGAACCAGGCTGCACCTCACAGAGGAGGTCCATCAAGGCTGAAACATGTCTGGGGTTGCTTGGTTTTCTGGGCAGAGGGGACCTGGCCTAGCAGTTCGGGCTGGGCTGCTACCATTGGTGGCGGCAGCTGACTGATTTGCACATGGCTGGACCCCTTTTGCAATGGCGCAGACAGGCTAAAACCAGTGGTGTGGAAGGTTGCCCAGAGCAATTGCCAGTGGCTCAGATTCATTCAAAACCTTCCACCCATCCCTTTTATGGTCACAGTTTGTCTCTCCATGTGAGAGAGGATAGGCCCAGACGTGGGTCCCTTGCTCACTGCGCCATAGGGAACCAGGCTGCATCTCACTGAGGAGGTCCATCAAGGCCGAAAAATGTCTGGGGTTGCTTGGTTTTCTGTGCAGAGGGGACCTGGCCTAGCAGTTCGGGTTGGGCTGCTACCATTGGTGGCGGCAGCAGACTGATTCGCACATGGCTGGACCCCTTTTGCAATGGTGCAGACGGGCTAAAAAACAGTGGTCTGGAAGGTTGCCCAGAGCAATTGCCATTGGTTCAGATTAATTCGAAACCTTCCACCCATCACTTTTGTGGTCACAGTTTGTCTCTCCATGTGAGAGAGGGTATGCCCAGACGTGGGTCCCTTGCTCGCTGCACCGTAGGGAACCAGGCTGCACCTCACTGAGGAGGTCCGTCAAGGCTGAAACATGTCTGGGGTTGCTTGGTTTTCTGTGCAGAGGGGACCTGGCCTAGCAGTTCGGGCCGGGCTATATACCATTGGTGGTGGCAGCTGACTGATTTGCACATGGCTGGACCCCTTTTGCAATGGCGCAGATGGGCTAAAAATCAGTGGTGTGGAAGGTTGCCCAGAGCAATTGCCAGTGGTTCAGATTAATTCAAAACCTTCCACCCATCACTTTTGTGGTCACAGTTTGTCTCTCCATGTGAGAGAGGGTATGCCCAGACGTGGGTCCCTTGCTCACTGCGCCATAGGGAACCAGGCTGCACCTCACTGAGGAGGTCCATCAAGGACGAAACATGTCTAGGGTTGCTTGGATTTCTATGCTAGGGGACCTGGCCTAGCAGTTCGGGTTGGGCTGCTACCATTGGTGGCGGCAGCAGACTGATTTGCACATGGCTGGACCCCTTTTGCAATGGTGCAGACGGGCTAAAAAACAGTGGTGTGGAAGGTTGCCCAGAGCAATTGCCATTGGTTCAGATTAATTTGAAACCTTCAACCCATCACTTTTGTGGTCACAGTGTGTCTCTCCATGTGAACGAGGGTATTCCCAGACGTGGGTCCCTTGCTCGCTGCGCCATAGGGAACCAGGCTGCACCTCACTGAGGAGGTCCATCAAGGCTGAAACATGTCTGGGGTTGCTTGGTTTTCTGTGCAGAGGGGACCTGGCCTACCAGTTCAGGCTGGGCTGCTACCATTGGTGGCGGCAGCTGCCTGATTTGCCCATGGCTGGACCCCTTTTGCAATGGCGCAGACGGGCTAAAAACAGTGGTGTTGAAGATTGCCCAGAGCAATTGCCAGTGGTTCAGATTAATTCAAAACCTTCCACCCATCACTTTTCTGGTCACAGTTTGTCTCTCCATGTGAGAGAGGGTATGCCCAAACGTGGGTCCCTTGCTCGCTGCACCATAGGGAACCAGGCTGCACCTCACTGAGGAGGTCCGTCAAGGCTGAAACATGTCTGGGGTTGCTTGGTTTTCTGTGCAGAGGGGACCTGGCCTAGCAGTTTGGGCTGGGCTGCTACCATTGGTGGCGGCAGCTAACTGATTTGCACATGGCTGGACCCCTTTTGCAATGGTGCAGACGGGCTAAAAAACAGTGGTGTGGAAGGTTGCCCAGAGCAATTGCCAGTGGTTCAGATTCATTCAAAACCTTCCACCCATCACTTTTGTGGTCACAGTTTGTCTCTCCATGTGAGAGAGGGTATGCCCAGACATAGAATCCCTTGCTCGCTGCGCCACAGGGAACCAGGCTGCACCTCACTGAGGAGGTCCATAAAGGCCGAAACATGTCTAGGGTTGCTTGGATTTCTATGCTAGGGGACCTGGCCTAGCAGTTCGGGCTGGGCAGCTACCATTGGTGGCGGTAGCTGACTGATTTACACATGGCTGGACCCCTTTTGCAATGGCGCAGACGGGCTAAAAAACGGTGGTGTGGAAGGTTGCCCAGAGCAATTGCCAGTGGTTCAGATTCATTCGAAACCTTCCACCCATCACTTTTGTGGTCACAGTTTGTCTCTCCATGTGAGAGAGGGTATGCCCAGACGTGGGTCCCTTGCTCACTGCGCCTTAGGGAACCAGGCTGCACCTCACTGAGGAGGTCCATCAAGGCCAAAACATGTCTGGGGTTGCTTGGTTTTCTGGGCAGAGGGGACCTGGCCTAGCAGTTCGGGCTGGGCTGCTACCATTGGTGGCGGTAGCTGACTGATTTGCACATGGCTGGACCCCTTTTGCAATGGCGCAGATAGGCTAAAAAACAGTGGTGTGGAAGGTTGCCCAGAGCAATTGCCAGTGGCTCAGATTCATTCGAAACCTTCCACCCATCCCTTTTATGGTCACAGTTTGTCTCTCCATGTGGGAGAGGGTATGCCCAGACGTGGGTCCCTTTCTCACTACGCCATAGGGAACCAGTCTGCACCTCACTGAGGAGGTCCATCAAGGCCGAAAAATGTCTGGGGTTGCTTGGTTTTCTGTGCAGAGGGGACCTGGCCTAGCAGTTCGGGTTGGGCTGCTACCATTCGTGGCAGCAGCTGACTATTTGCACATGGCTGGACCCCTTTTGCAATGGCGCAGACGGGCTAAAAAACAGTGGTGTGGAAGGTTGCCCAGAGCAATTGCCAGTGGTTCAGATTCATTCGAAACCTTCCACCCATCACTTTTGTGGTCACAGTTTGTCTCTCCATGTGATTGAGGGTATGCCCAGACGTGTGTTCCTTGCTCGCTGCGCCATAGGGAACCAGGCTGCACCTCCGTGAGGAGGTCCATCAAGGCAGAAACAGGTCTGGGGTTTCTTGGTTTTCTGTGCAGAGGGGACCTGGCATGGCAGTTTTGGCTGGGCTGCTACCATTGGTTGCGGCAGATGACTGATTTGCACATGGCTGGACCCCTTTTGCAATGGCGCAGACGGGCTAAAAAATGGTGGTGTGGAAGGTTGCCCAGAGCAATTGCCAGTGGTTCAGATTCATTCGAAACCTTCCACCAATCACTTTTGTGGTCACAGATTGTCTCTCCATGTGAGAGAGGGTATGCCCAGACGTGGGTCCCTTGCTCACTGCGCCATAGGGAACCAGGCTGCACCTGACTGAGGAGGTCCATCAAGGCCGAAAAATGTCTGGGGTTGCTTGGTTTTCTGGGCAGAGGGGACCTGGCCTAGCAGTTCGGGCTGGGCTGCTACCATTGGTGGCGGCAGCTGACTGATTTGCACATGGCTGGACCCCTTTTGCAATGGCGCAGACAGGCTAAAAAACAGTGGTGTGGAAGGTTGCCCAGAGCAATTGCCAGTGGCTCAGATTCATTCAAAACCTTCCACCCATCCCTTTTATGGTCACAGTTTGTCTCTCCATGTGAGAGAGGGTATGCCCAGATGTGGGTCCCTTGCTCACTGCGCCATAGGGAACCAGGCTGCACCTCACTGAGGAGGTCCATCAAGGCCTAAACATGTCTGGGGTTGCTTGGTTTTCTGTGCAGAAGGGACCTGGCCTACCAGTTCAGGCTGGGCTGCTACCATTGGTGACGGCAGCTGCCTGATTTGCCCATGGCTGGACCCCTTTTGCAATGGCGCAGACGGGCTAAAAAACGGTGGTGTGGAAGATTGCCCAGAGCAATTGCCAGTTGTTCAGATTAATTCGAAACCTTCCACCCATCACTTTTGTGGTCACCGTTTGTCTCTCCATGTGAGAGAGGGTATGCCCAGACGTGGGTCCCTTGCTCGCTGCACCATAGGGAACCAGGCTGCACCTAACTGAGGAGGTCCGTCAAGGCTGAAACATGTCTGGGGTTGCTTGGTTTTCTGTGCAGAGGGGACCTGGCCTAGCAATTCGGGCTGGGCTGCTACCATTTGTGGCGGCAGCTGACTGATTTGCACATGGCTGGACCCCTTTTGCAATGGCGCAGACAGGCTAAAAAACAGTGGTGTGGAAGGTTGCCCAGAGCAATTGCCAGTGGCTCAGATTCATTCAAAACCTTCCACCCATCCCTTTTATGGTCACAGTTTGTCTCTCCATGTGAGAGAGGGTATGCCCAGATGTGGGTCCCTTGCTCACTGCGCCATAGGGAACCAGGCTGCACCTCACTGAGGAGGTCCATCAAAGCCGAAACATGTCTGGGGTTGCTTGGTTTTCTGTGCAGAAGGGACCTGGCCTACCAGTTCAGGCTGGGCTGCTACCATTGGTGACGGCAGCTGCCTGATTTGCCCATGGCTGGACCCCTTTTGCAATGGTGCAGACGGGCTAAAAAATGGTGGTGTGGAAGATTGCCCAGAGCAATTGCCAGTGGTTCAGATTAATTCGAAACCTTCCACCCATCACTTTTGTGGTCACAGTTTGTCTCTCCATGTGAGATAGGGTATGCCCAGAGGTGGGTCCCTTGCTCGCTGCGCCATAGAGAACCAGGCTGCACCTCACTGAGGAGGTCCGTCAAGGCTGAAACATGTCTGGGGTTGCTTGGTTTTCTGTGCAGAGGGGACCTGGCCTAGCAGTTCGGGCTGGGCTGCTACCCTTGGTGGAGGCAGCTGACTGACTTGCACATGGCTGGACCCCTTTTGCAATGGCGCAGACGGGCTAAAAAACTGTGGTGTGGAAGGTTGCCCAGAGCAATTGCCAGTGGTTCAGATTAATTCAAAACCTTCCACCCATCACTTTTGTGGTCACAGTTTGTCTCTCCATGTGAGAGAGGGTATGCCCAGACGTGGGTCCCTTGTTCACTGCAGCATAGGGAACCAGGCTGCACCTCACTGAGGAGGTCCATCAAGGCCGAAACATGTCTAGGGTTGCTTGGATTTCTATGCTAGGGGACCTGGCCTAGCAGTTCGGGCTGGGCTGCTACCATTGGTGGCCTCAGCTGACTGATTTGCACATGGCTGGACCCCTTTTGCAATGGCGCAGACGGGCTAAAAAACGGTGGTGTGGAAGGTTGCCCAGAGCAATTGCCAGTGGTTCAGATTCATTCGAAACCTTCCACCCATCACTTTTGTGGTCACAGTTTGTCTCTCCATGTGAGAGAGGGTATGCCCAGACGTGGGTCCCTTGCTCACTGCGCCATAGGGAACCAGGCTGCACCTCACTGAGGAGGTCCATCAAGGCCGAAAAATGTCTGGGGTTGCTTGGTTTTCTGGGCAGAGGGGACCTGGCCTAGCAGTTCGGGCTGGGCTGCTACCATTGGTGGCGGCAGCTGACTGATTTGCACATGGCTGGACTCCTTTTGCAATGGCGCAGACAGGCTAAAAAACAGTGGTGTGGAAGGTTGCCCAGAGCAATTGCCAGTGGCTCAGATTCATTCAAAACCTTCCACTCATCTCTTTTATGGTCACAGTTTGTCTCTCCATGTGAGAGAGGGTATGCCCAGATGTGGGTCCCTTGCTCACTGCGCCATAGGGAACCAGGCTGCACCTCACTGAGGAGGTCCATCAAGGCCGAAACATGTCTGGGGTTGCTTGGTTTTCTGTGCAGAAGGGACCTGGCCTACCAGTTCAGGCTGGGCTGCTACCATTGGTGACGGCAGCTGCCTGATTTGCCCATGGCTGGACCCCTTTTGCAATGGTGCAGACGGGCTAAAAAACGGTGGTGTGGAAGATTGCCCAGAGCAATTGACAGTGGTTCAGATTAATTCGAAACCTTCCACCCATCACTTTTGTGGTCACAGTTTGTCTCTCCATGTGAGATAGGGTATGCCCAGACGTGGGTCCCTTGCTCGCTGCGCCATAGGGAACCAGGCTGCACCTCACTGAGGAGGTCCGTCAAGGCTGAAACATGTCTGGGGTTGCTTGGTTTTCTGTGCAGAGGGGACCTGGCCTAGCAGTTCGGGCTGGGCTGCTACCATTGGTGGCGGCAGCTGACTGATTTGCAAATGGCTGGACCCCTTTTGCAATGGCGCAGACGGGCTAAAAAACTGTGGTGTGGAAGGATGCCCAGAGCAATTGCCAGTGGTTCAGATTAATTCAAAACCTTCCACCCATCCCTTTTGTGGTCACAGTTTGTCTCTCCATGTGAGAGAGGGTATGCCCAGACGTGGGTCCCTTGTTCACTGCAGCATAGGGAACCAGGCTGCACCTCACTGAGGAGGTCCATCAAGGCCAAAAAATGTCTGGGGTTACTTGGTTTTCTGTGCAGAGGGGACCTGGCCTAGCAGTTCGGGTTGGGCTGCTACCATTGATGGCGGCAGCTGACTATTTGCACATGACTGGACCCCTTTTGCAATGGCGCAGACGGGCTAAAAAAGGGTGGTGTGGAAGGTTGCCCAGAGCAATTGCCAGTGGTTGAGATTAATTCGAAACCTTCCACCCATCACTTTTGTGTTCACAGTTTGTCTCTCCATGCGAGAGAGGGTATGCAATTCGGGCTGGGCTGCTACCATTGGTGGCGCTAGCTGACTGATTTGCACATTCCTGGACCCCTTTTGCAATGGCGCAGACGGGCTAAAAAATGGTGGTGTGGAAGGTTGCCCAGAGCAATTGCCAGCGGTTCAGATTAATTCAAAACCTTCCACCCATCACTTTTATGGTCACAGTTTGTCTCTCCATGTGAGAGAGGGTATGCCCAGACGTGGGTCCCTTGCTCGCTGCGCCATAGGGAACCAGGCTGCACCTCACAGAGGAGGTCCATCAAGGCCGAAACATGTCTGGGGTTGCTTGGTTTTCTGTGCAGAGGGGACCTGGCCTAGCAGTTCGGGTTGGGCTGCTACCATTGGTGGCGGCAGCTGACTGATTTACACATGGCTGGACCCCTTTTGCAATGGTGCAGACGGGCTAAAAAACGGTGGTGTGGAAGGTTGCCCAGAGCAATTGCCAGTGGTTCAGATTCATTCGAAACCTTCCACCCATCACTTTTGTGGTCACAGTTTGTCTCTCCATGTGAGAGAGGGTATGCCCAGACGTGGGTCCCTTGCTCGCTGCGCCATAGGGAACCAGGCTGCACCTCACTGAGGAGGTCCATCAAGGCCAAAACATGTCTGGGGTTGCTTGGTTTTCTGTGCAGAGGGGACCTGGCCTAGCAGTTCGGGCTGGGCTGCCACCATTTGTGGCGGCAGCTGACTGATTTGCACATGGCTGGACCCCTTTTGCAATGGCGCAGACGGGCTAAAAAACGGTGGTGTGGAAGGTTGCCCAGAGCAATTGCCAGTGGTTGAGATTAATTCAAAACCTTCCACCCATCACTTTTGTGTTCACAGTTTGTCTCTCCACGCGAGAGAGGGTATGCCCAGACGTGGGTCCCTTGCTCGCTGCACCATAGGGAACCAGGCTGCACCTCACTGAGGAGGTCCATCAAGGCCGAAAAATGTCTGGGGTTGCTTGGTGTTCTGTGCAATGGGGACCTGGCCTAGCAATTCGGGCTGGGCTGCTACCATTGGTGGCGCTAGCTGACTGATTTGCACATTCCTGGACCCCTTTTGCAATGGCGCAGACGGACTAAAAAATGGTGGTGTGGAAGGTTGCCCAGAGCAATTGCCAGTGGTTCAGATTCATTCAAAACCTTCCACCCATCACTTTTGTGGTCACAGTTTGTCTCTCCATGTGAGAGAGGGTATGCCCAGACGTGGGTCCCTTGCTTGCTGTGCCATAGGGAACCAGGCTGCACCTCACTGAGGAGGTCCATCAAGGCCGAAACATGTCTGGGGTTGCTTGGTTTTCTGTGCAGAGGGGACCTGACCTAGCTGTTCGGGCTGGGCTGCTATCATTGGTGGCGGCAGCTGACTGATTTGCACATGGCTGGACCCCTTTTGCAATGGCGCAGATGGGCTAAAAAACAGTGGTGTGGAAGGCTGCCCAGAGCAATTGCCAGTGGTTCAGATTAATTCAAAACCTTCCACCCATCACTTTTGTGGTCACAGTTTGTCTCTCCATGTGAGAGAGGGTATGCCCAGACATGGGTCCCTTGCTCGCTGCGCCATAGGGAGTCAGGCTGCACCTCACTGAGGAGGTCCATCAAGGCCGAAACATGTCTGGGGTTGCTTGGTTTTCTGTGCAGAGGGGACCTGGCCTAGCAGTTCGGGCTGGGCTGCTACCATTGGTGGCGGCAGCTGACTGATTTGCACATGGCTGAATCCCTTTTGCAATGCCGCAGACGGGCTAAAAAACAGTGGTGTGGAAGGTTGCCCAGAGCAATTGCCAGTGGTTCAGATTCATTCAAAACCTTCCACCCATCACTTTTGTGGTCACAGTTTGTCTCTCCATGTGAGAGAGGGTATGCCCAGACATGGGTCCCTTGTTCGCTGCGCCATAGGGAGTCAGGCTGCACCTCACTGAGGAGGTCCATCAAGGCCGAAACATGTCTGGGGTTGCTTGGTTTTCTGTGCAGAGGGGACCTGGCCTAGCAGTTCGGGCTGGGCTGCTACCATTGGTGGCGGCAGCTGACTGATTTGCACATGGCTGAATCCCTTTTGCAATGCCGCAGACGGGCTAAAAAACAGTGGTGTGGAAGGTTGCCCAGAGCAATTGCCAGTGGTTCAGATTCATTCAAAACCTTCCACCCATCACTTTTGTGGTCACAGTTTGTCTCTCCATGTGAGAGAGGGTATGCCCAGACGTGGGTCCCTTGCTCACTGTGCCATAGGGAACCAGGCTGCACCTCACTGAGGAGGTCCATCAAGGCTGAAAAATGTCTGGGGTTGCTTGGTTTTCTGTGCAGAGGGGACCGGGCCTAGCAATTCGGGCTGGGCTGCTACCATTGGTGGCGGCAGCTGACTGATTTGCACATGGCTGGACCCTTTTTGCAATGGCGCAGACGGGCTAAAAAACAGTGGTGTTGAAGGTTGCCAGAGCAATTGCCAGTGGTTCAGATTCATTCGAAACCTTCCACCCATCCCTTTTATGGTCACAGTTTGTCTCTCCATGTGAGAGAGGGTATTGTGTATGTCCAGACGTGGCTCCCTTGCTCGATGCGCCATAGGGAACCAGGCTGCACCTCACTGAGGAGGTCCATCAAGGCCGAAACATGTCTCGGATTGCTTGGTTTTCTGTGCAGAGGGGACCTGGCCTAGCAGTTCGGGCTTGGCTGCTACCATTGATGGCGGCAGCTGACTGATTTGCACATTGCTGGACCCCTTTTGCAATGGCACAGATGGGCTAAAAAACGGTGGTGTGGAAGGCTGCCCAGAGCAATTGCCAGTGGTTCAGATTAATTCAAAACCTTCCACCCATCACTTTTGTGGTCACAGTTTGTCTCTCCATGTGAGAGAGGGTATGCCCAGACATGGGTCCCTTGCTCGCTGCGCCATAGGGAGTCAGGCTGCACCTCACTGAGGAGGTCCATCAAGGCCGAAACATGTCTGGGGTTGCTTGGTTTTCTGTGCAGAGGGGACCTGGCCTAGCAGTTCGGGCTGGGCTGCTACCATTGGTGGCGGCAGCTGACTGATTTGCACATGGCTGAATCCCTTTTGCAATGCCGCAGACGGGCTAAAAAACAGTGGTGTGGAAGGTTGCCCAGAGCAATTGCCAGTGGTTCAGATTCATTCAAAACCTTCCACCCATCACTTTTGTGGTCACAGTTTGTCTCTCCATGTGAGAGAGGGTATGCCCAGACGTGGGTCCCTTGCTCACTGCGCCTTAGGGAACCAGGCTGCACCTCACTGAGGAGGTCCATCAAGGCCAAAACATGTCTGGGGATGCTTGGTTTTCTGGGCAGAGGGGACCTGGCCTAGCAGTTCGGGCTGGGCTGCTACCATTGGTGGCGGTAGCTGACTGATTTGCACATGGCTGGACCCCTTTTGCAATGGCGCAGACAGGCTAAAAAACAGTGGTGTAGAAGGTTGCCCAGAGCAATTGCCAGTGGCTCAGATTCATTCGAAACCTTCCACCCATCCCTTTTATGGTCACAGTTTGTCTCTCCATGTGGGAGAGGGTATGCCCAGACGTGGGTCCCTTTCTCACTACGCCATAGGGAACCAGTCTGCACCTCACTGAGGAGGTCCATCAAGGCCGAAGAATGTCTGGGGTTGCTTGGTTTTCTGTGCAGAGGGGACCTGGCCTAGCAGTTCGGGTTGGGCTGCTACCATTCGTGGCAGCAGCTGACTATTTGCACATGGCTGGACCCCTTTTGCAATGGCGCAGACGGGCTAAAAAACGGTGGTGTGGAAGGTTGCCCAGAGCAATTGCCAGTGGTTCAGATTCATTCGAAACCTTCCACCCATCACTTTTGTGGTCACAGTTTGTCTCTCCATGTGATTGATTGTATGCCCAGACGTGTGTTCCTTGCTCGCTGCGCCATAGGGAACCAGGCTGCACCTCCGTGAGGAGGTCCATCAAGGCCGAAACAGGTCTGGGGTTTCTTGGTTTTCTGTGCAGAGGGGACCTGGCATAGCAGTTTTGGCTGGGCTGCTACCATTGGTTGCGGCAGATGACTGATTTGCACATGGCTGGACCCCTTTTGCAATGGCGCAGACGGGCTAAAAAATGGTGGTGTGGAAGGTTGCCCAGAGCAATTGCCAGTGGTTCAGATTCATTCGAAACCTTCCACCAATCACTTTTGTGGTCACAGATTGTCTCTCCATGTGAGAGAGGGTATACCCAGACGTGGGTCCCTTGCTCACTGCGCCATAGGGAACCAGGTTGCACCTGACTGAGGAGGTCCATCAAGGCCGAAAAATGTCTGGGGTTGCTTGGTTTTCTGGGCAGAGGGGACCTGGCCTAGCAGTTCGGGCTGGGCTGCTACCATTGGTGGCGGCAGCTGACTGATTTGCACATGGCTGGACCCCTTTTGCAATGGCGCAGACAGGCTAAAAAACAGTGGTGTGGAAGGTTGCCCAGAGCAATTGCCAGTGGCTCAGATTCATTCAAAACCTTCCACCCATCCCTTTTATGGTCACAGTTTGTCTCTCCATGTGAGAGAGGGTATGCCCAGATGTGGGTCCCTTGCTCACTGCGCCATAGGGAACCAGGCTGCACCTCACTGAGGAGGTCCATCAAGGCCTAAACATGTCTGGGGTTGCTTGGTTTTCTGTGCAGAAGGGACCTGGCCTACCAGTTCAGGCTGGGCTGCTACCATTGGTGACGGCAGCTGCCTGATTTGCCCATGGCTGGACCCCTTTTGCAATGGCGCAGACGGGCTAAAAAACGGTGGTGTGGAAGATTGCCCAGAGCAATTGCCAGTTGTTCAGATTAATTCGAAACCTTCCACCCATCACTTTTGTGGTCACCGTTTGTCTCTCCATGTGAGAGAGGGTATGCCCAGACGTGGGTCCCTTGGTCGCTGCGCCATAGGGAACCAGGCTGCACCTAACTGAGGAGGTCCGTCAAGGCTGAAACATGTCTGGGGTTGCTTGGTTTTCTGTGCAGAGGGGACCTGGCCTAGCAATTCGGGCTGGGTTGCTACCATTGGTGGCGGCAGCTGACTGATTTGCACATGGCTGGACCCCTTTTGCAATGGCGCAGACAGGCTAAAAAACAGTGGTGTGGAAGGTTGCCCAGAGCAATTGCCAGTGGCTCAGATTCATTCAAAACCTTCCACCCATCCCTTTTATGGTCACAGTTTGTCTCTCCATGTGAGAGAGGGTATGCCCAGATGTGGGTCCCTTGCTCACTGCGCCATAGGGAACCAGGCTGCACCTCACTGAGGAGGTCCATCAAGGCCGAAACATGTCTGGGGTTGCTTGGTTTTCTGTGCAGAAGGGACCTGGCCTACCAGTTCAGGCTGGGCTGCTACCATTGGTGACGGCAGCTGCCTGATTTGCCCATGGCTGGACCCCTTTTGCAATGGTGCAGACGGGCTAAAAAATGGTGGTGTGGAAGATTGCCCAGAGCAATTGCCAGTGGTTCAGATTAATTCGAAACCTTCCACCCATCACTTTTGTGGTCACTGTTTGTCTCTCCATGTGAGATAGGGTATGCCCAGAGGTGGGTCCCTTGCTCGCTGCGCCATAGGGAACCAGGCTGCACCTCACTGAGGAGGTCCGTCAAGGCTGAAACATGTCTGGGGTTGCTTGGTTTTCTGTGCAGAGGGGACCTGGCCTAGCAGTTCGGGCTGGGCTGCTACCCTTGGTGGAGGCAGCTGACTGACTTGCACATGGCTGGACCCCTTTTGCAATGGCGCAGACGGGCTAAAAAACTGTGGTGTGGAAGGTTGCCCAGAGCAATTGCCAGTGGTTCAGATTAATTCAAAACCTTCCACCCATCACTTTTGTGGTCACAGTTTGTCTCTCCATGTGAGAGAGGGTATGCCCAGACGTGGGTCCCTTGTTCACTGCAGCATAGGGAACCAGGCTGCACCTCACTGAGGAGGTCCATCAAGGCCGAAACATGTCTAGGGTTGCTTGGATTTCTGTGCTAGGGGACCTGGCCTAGCAGTTCGGGCTGGGCTGCTACCATTGGTGGCCTCAGCTGACTGATTTGCACATGGCTGGACCCCTTTTGCAATGGCGCAGACGGGCTAAAAAACGGTGGTGTGGAAGGTTGCCCAGAGCAATTGCCAGTGGTTCAGATTCATTCGAAACCTTCCACCCATCACTTTTGTGGTCACAGTTTGTCTCTCCATGTGAGAGAGGGTATGCCCAGACGTGGGTCCCTTGCTCACTGCGCCATAGGGAACCAGGCTGCACCTCACTGAGGAGGTCCATCAAGGCCGAAAAATGTCTGGGGTTGCTTGGTTTTCTGGGCAGAGGGGACCTGGCCTAGCAGTTCGGGCTGGGCTGCTACCATTGGTGACGGCAGCTGCCTGATTTGCCCATGGCTGGACCCCTTTTGCAATGGCGCAGACGGGCTAAAAAACGGTGGTGTGGAAGATTGCCCAGAGCAATTGCCAGTTGTTCAGATTAATTCGAAACCTTCCACCCATCACTTTTGTGGTCACCGTTTGTCTCTCCATGTGAGAGAGGGTATGCCCAGACGTGGGTCCCTTGCTCGCTGCGCCATAGGGAACCAGGCTGCACCTAACTGAGGAGGTCCGTCAAGGCTGAAACATGTCTGGGGTTGCTTGGTTTTCTGTGCAGAGGGGACCTGGCCTAGCAATTCGGGCTGGGCTGCTACCATTGGTGGCGGCAGCTGACTGATTTGCACATGGCTGGACCCCTTTTGCAATGGCGCAGACAGGCTAAAAAACAGTGGTGTGGAAGGTTGCCCAGAGCAATTGCCAGTGGCTCAGATTCATTCAAAACCTTCCACCCATCCCTTTTATGGTCACAGTTTGTCTCTCCATGTGAGAGAGGGTATGCCCAGATGTGGGTCCCTTGCTCACTGCGCCATAGGGAACCAGGCTGCACCTCACTGAGGAGGTCCATCAAGGCCGAAACATGTCTGGGGTTGCTTGGTTTTCTGTGCAGAAGGGACCTGGCCTACCAGTTCAGGCTGGGCTGCTACCATTGGTGACGGCAGCTGCCTGATTTGCCCATGGCTGGACCCCTTTTGCAATGGTGCAGACGGGCTAAAAAATGGTGGTGTGGAAGATTGCCCAGAGCAATTGCCAGTGGTTCAGATTAATTCGAAACCTTCCACCCATCACTTTTGTGGTCACAGTTTGTCTCTCCATGTGAGATAGGGTATGCCCAGAGGTGGGTCCCTTGCTCGCTGCGCCATAGGGAACCAGGCTGCACCTCACTGAGGAGGTCCGTCAAGGCTGAAACATGTCTGGGGTTGCTTGGTTTTCTGTGCAGAGGGGACCTGGCCTAGCAGTTCGGGCTGGGCTGCTACCCTTGGCGGAGGCAGCTGACTGACTTGCACATGGCTGGACCCCTTTTGCAATGGCGCAGACGGGCTAAAAAACTGTGGTGTGGAAGGTTGCCCAGAGCAATTGCCAGTGGTTCAGATTAATTCAAAACCTTCCACCCATCACTTTTGTGGTCACAGTTTGTCTCTCCATGTGAGAGAGGGTATGCCCAGACGTGGGTCCCTTGTTCACTGCAGCATAGGGAACCAGGCTGCACCTCACTGAGGAGGTCCATCAAGGCCGAAACATGTCTAGGGTTGCTTGGATTTCTATGCTAGGGGACCTGGCCTAGCAGTTCGGGCTGGGCTGCTACCATTGGTGGCCTCAGCTGACTGATTTGCACATGGCTGGACCCCTTTTGCAATGGCGCAGACGGGCTAAAAAACGGTGGTGTGGAAGGTTGCCCAGAGCAATTGCCAGTGGTTCAGATTCATTCGAAACCTTCCACCCATCACTTTTGTGGTCACAGTTTGTCTCTCCATGTGAGAGAGGGTATGCCCAGACGTGGGTCCCTTGCTCACTGCGCCATAGGGAACCAGGCTGCACCTCACTGAGGAGGTCCATCAAGGCCGAAAAATGTCTGGGGTTGCTTGGTTTTCTGGGCAGAGGGGACCTGGCCTAGCAGTTCGGGCTGGGCTGCTACCATTGGTGGCGGCAGCTGACTGATTTGCACATGGCTGGACCCCTTTTGCAATGGCGCAGACAGGCTAAAAAACAGTGGTGTGGAAGGTTGCCCAGAGCAATTGCCAGTGGCTCAGATTCATTCGAAACCTTCCACCCATCACTTTTGTGGTCACAGTTTGTCTCTCCATGTGAGAGAGGGTATGCCCAGACGTGGGTCCCTTGCTCGCTGCGCCATGGGGAACCAGGCTGCACCTAACTGAGGAGGTCCGTCAAGGCTGAAACATGTCTGGGGTTGCTTGGTTTTCTGTGCAGAGGGGACCTGGCCTAGCAGTTCGGGCTGGGCTGCTACCATTGGTGGCGGCAGCTGACTGATTTGCACATGGCTGGACTCCTTTTGCAATGGCGCAGACAGGCTAAAAAACAGTGGTGTGGAAGGTTGCCCAGAGCAATTGCCAGTGGCTCAGATTCATTCAAAACCTTCCACCCATCCCTTTTATGGTCACAGTTTGTCTCTCCATGTGAGAGAGGGTATGCCCAGACGTGGGTCCCTTGCTCGCTGCGCCATAGGGAACCAGGCTGCACCTAACTGAGGAGGTCCGTCAAGGCTGAAACATGTCTGGGGTTGCTTGGTTTTCTGTGCAGAGGGGACCTGGCCTAGCAATTCGGGCTGGGCTGCTACCATTGGTGGCGGCAGCTGACTGATTTGCACATGGCTGGACCCCTTTTGCAATGGCGCAGACAGGCTAAAAAACAGTGGTGTGGAAGGTTGCCCAGAGCAATTGCCAGTGGCTCAGATTCATTCAAAACCTTCCACCCATCCCTTTTATGGTCACAGTTTGTCTCTCCATGTGAGAGAGGGTATGCCCAGATGTGGGTCCCTTGCTCACTGCGCCATAGGGAACCAGGCTGCACCTCACTGAGGAGGTCCATCAAGGCCGAAACATGTCTGGGGTTGCTTGGTTTTCTGTGCAGAAGGGACCTGGCCTACCAGTTCAGGCTGGGCTGCTACCATTGGTGACGGCAGCTGCCTGATTTGCCCATGGCTGGACCCCTTTTGCAATGGTGCAGACGGGCTAAAAAATGGTGGTGTGGAAGATTGCCCAGAGCAATTGCCAGTGGTTCAGATTAATTCGAAACCTTCCACCCATCACTTTTGTGGTCACAGTTTGTCTCTCCATGTGAGATAGGGTATGCCCAGAGGTGGGTCCCTTGCTCGCTGCGCCATAGGGAACCAGGCTGCACCTCACTGAGGAGGTCCGTCAAGGCTGAAACATGTCTGGGGTTGCTTGGTTTTCTGTGCAGAGGGGACCTGGCCTAGCAGTTCGGGCTGGGCTGCTACCCTTGGCGGAGGCAGCTGACTGACTTGCACATGGCTGGACCCCTTTTGCAATGGCGCAGACGGGCTAAAAAACTGTGGTGTGGAAGGTTGCCCAGAGCAATTGCCAGTGGTTCAGATTAATTCAAAACCTTCCACCCATCACTTTTGTGGTCACAGTTTGTCTCTCCATGTGAGAGAGGGTATGCCCAGACGTGGGTCCCTTGTTCACTGCAGCATAGGGAACCAGGCTGCACCTCACTGAGGAGGTCCATCAAGGCCGAAACATGTCTAGGGTTGCTTGGATTTCTATGCTAGGGGACCTGGCCTAGCAGTTCGGGCTGGGCTGCTACCATTGGTGGCCTCAGCTGACTGATTTGCACATGGCTGGACCCCTTTTGCAATGGCGCAGACGGGCTAAAAAACGGTGGTGTGGAAGGTTGCCCAGAGCAATTGCCAGTGGTTCAGATTCATTCGAAACCTTCCACCCATCACTTTTGTGGTCACAGTTTGTCTCTCCATGTGAGAGAGGGTATGCCCAGACGTGGGTCCCTTGCTCACTGCGCCATAGGGAACCAGGCTGCACCTCACTGAGGAGGTCCATCAAGGCCGAAAAATGTCTGGGGTTGCTTGGTTTTCTGGGCAGAGGGGACCTGGCCTAGCAGTTCGGGCTGGGCTGCTACCATTGGTGGCGGCAGCTGACTGATTTGCACATGGCTGGACCCCTTTTGCAATGGCGCAGACAGGCTAAAAAACAGTGGTGTGGAAGGTTGCCCAGAGCAATTGCCAGTGGCTCAGATTCATTCGAAACCTTCCACCCATCACTTTTGTGGTCACAGTTTGTCTCTCCATGTGAGAGAGGGTATGCCCAGACGTGGGTCCCTTGCTCGCTGCGCCATGGGGAACCAGGCTGCACCTAACTGAGGAGGTCCGTCAAGGCTGAAACATGTCTGGGGTTGCTTGGTTTTCTGTGCAGAGGGGACCTGGCCTAGCAGTTCGGGCTGGGCTGCTACCATTGGTGGCGGCAGCTGACTGATTTGCACATGGCTGGACTCCTTTTGCAATGGCGCAGACAGGCTAAAAAACAGTGGTGTGGAAGGTTGCCCAGAGCAATTGCCAGTGGCTCAGATTCATTCAAAACCTTCCACCCATCCCTTTTATGGTCACAGTTTGTCTCTCCATGTGAGAGAGGGTATGCCCAGATGTGGGTCCCTTGCTCACTGCGCCATAGGGAACCAGGCTGCACCTCACTGAGGAGGTCCATCAAGGCCGAAACATGTCTGGGGTTGCTTGGTTTTCTTTGCAGAAGGGACCTGGCCTACCAGTTCAGGCTGGGCTGCTACCATTGGTGACGGCAGCTGCCTGATTTGCCCATGGCTGGACCCCTTTTGCAATGGTGCAGACGGGCTAAAAAACGGTGGTGTGGAAGATTGCCCAGAGCAATTGACAGTGGTTCAGATTAATTCGAAACCTTCCACCCATCACTTTTGTGGTCACAGTTTGTCTCTCCATGTGAGATAGGGTATGCCCAGACGTGGGTCCCTTGCTCGCTGCGCCATAGGGAACCAGGCTGCACCTCACTGAGGAGGTCCGTCAAGGCTGAAAAATGTCTGGGGTTGCTTGGTTTTCTGTGCAGAGGGGACCTGGCCTAGCAGTTCGGGCTGGGCTGCTACCATTGGTGGCGGCAGCTGACTGATTTGCAAATGGCTGGACCCCTTTTGCAATGGCGCAGACGGGCTAAAGAACTGTGGTGTGGAAGGTTGCCCAGAGCAATTGCCAGTGGTTCAGATTAATTCAAAACCTTCCACCCATCACTTTTGTGGTCACAGTTTGTCTCTCCATGCGAGAGAGGGTATGCCCAGACGTGGGTCCCTTGTTCACTGCAGCATAGGGAACCAGGCTGCACCTCACTGAGGAGGTCCATCAAGGCCAAAAAATGTCTGGGGTTTCTTGGTTTTCTGTGCAGAGGGGACCTGGCCTAGCAGTTCGGGTTGGGCTGCTACCATTGATGGCGGCAGCTGACTATTTGCACATGGCTGGACCCCTTTTGCAATGGCGCAGACGGGCTAAAAAAGGGTGGTGTGGAAGGTTTCCCAGAGCAATTGCCAGTGGTTGAGATTAATTCGAAACCTTCCACCCATCACTTTTGTGTTCACAGTTTGTCTCTCCATGCGAGAGAGGGTATGCAATTCGGGCTGGGCTGCTACCATTGGTGGCGCTAGCTGACTGATTTGCACATTCCTGGACCCCTTTTGCAATGGCGCAGACGGGCTAAAAAATGGTGGTGTGGAAGGTTGCCCAGAGCAATTGCCAGCGGTTCAGATTAATTCAAAACCTTCCACCCATCACTTTTATGGTCACAGTTTGTCTCTCCATGTGAGAGAGGGTATGCCCAGACGTGGGTCCCTTGCTCGCTGCGCCATAGGGAACCAGGCTGCACCTCACAGAGGAGGTCCATCAAGGCCGAAACATGTCTGGGTTTGCTTGGTTTTCTGTGCAGAGGGGACCTGGCCTAGCAGTTCGGGTTGGGCTGCTACCATTGGTGGCGGCAGCTGACTGATTTACACATGGCTGGACCCCTTTTGCAATGGTGCAGACGGGCTAAAAAACGGTGGTGTGGAAGGTTGCCCAGAGCAATTGCCAGTGGTTCAGATTCATTCGAAACCTTCCACCCATCACTTTTGTGGTCACAGTTTGTCTCTCCATGTGAGAGAGGGTATGCCCAGACGTGGGTCCCTTGCTCGCTGCGCCATAGGGAACCAGGCTGCACCTCACTGAGGAGGTCCATCAAGGCCAAAACATGTCTGGGGTTGCTTGGTTTTCTGTGCAGAGGGGACCTGGCCTAGCAGTTCGGGCTGGGCTGCCACCATTTGTGGCGGCAGCTGACTGATTTGCACATGGCTGGACCCCTTTTGCAATGGCGCAGGTGGGCTAAAAAACGGTGGTGTGGAAGGTTGCCCAGAGCAATTGCCAGTGGTTGAGATTAATTCGAAACCTTCCACCCATCACTTTTGTGTTCACAGTTTGTCTCTCCACGCGAGAGAGGGTATGCCCAGACGTGGGTCCCTTGCTCGCTGCACCATAGGGAACCAGGCTGCACCTCACTGAGGAGGTCCATCAAGGCCGAAAAATGTCTGGGGTTGCTTGGTTTTCTGTGCAATGGGGACCTGGCCTAGCAATTCGGGCTGGGCTGCTACCATTGGTGGCGCTAGCTGACTGATTTGCACATTCCTGGACCCCTTTTGCAATGGCGCAGACGGACTAAAAAATGGTGGTGTGGAAGGTTGCCCAGAGCAATTGCCAGTGGTTCAGATTCATTCAAAACCTTCCACCCATCACTTTTGTGGTCACAGTTTGTCTCTCCATGTGAGAGAGGGTATGCCCAGACGTGGGTCCCTTGCTTGCTGTGCCATAGGGAACCAGGCTGCACCTCACTGAGGAGGTCCATCAAGGCCGAAACATGTCTGGGGTTGCTTGGTTTTCTGTGCAGAGGGGACCTGACCTAGCAGTTCGGGCTGGGCTGCTATCATTGGTGGCGGCAGCTGACTGATTTGCACATGGCTGGACCCCTTTTGCAATGGCGCAGATGGGCTAAAAAACAGTGGTGTGGAAGGCTGCCCAGAGCAATTGCCAGTGGTTCAGATTAATTCAAAACCTTCCACCCATCACTTTTGTGGTCACAGTTTGTCTCTCCATGTGAGAGAGGGTATGCCCAGACATGGGTCCCTTGCTCGCTGCGCCATAGGGAGTCAGGCTGCACCTCACTGAGGAGGTCCATCAAGGCCGAAACATGTCTGGGGTTGCTTGGTTTTCTGTGCAGAGGGGACCTGGCCTAGCAGTTCGGGCTGGGCTGCTACCATTGGTGGCGGCAGCTGACTGATTTGCACATGGCTGAATCCCTTTTGCAATGCCGCAGACGGGCTAAAAAACAGTGGTGTGGAAGGTTGCCCAGAGCAATTGCCAGTGGTTCAGATTCATTCAAAACCTTCCACCCATCACTTTTGTGGTCACAGTTTGTCTCTCCATGTGAGAGAGGGTATGCCCAGACATGGGTCCCTTGCTCGCTGCGCCATAGGGAGTCAGGCTGCACCTCACTGAGGAGGTCCATCAAGGCCGAAACATGTCTGGGGTTGCTTGGTTTTCTGTGCAGAGGGGACCTGGCCTAGCAGTTCGGGCTGGGCTGCTACCATTGGTGGCGGCAGCTGACTGATTTGCACATGGCTGAATCCCTTTTGCAATGCTGCAGACGGGCTAAAAAACAGTGGTGTGGAAGGTTGCCCAGAGCAATTGCCAGTGGTTCAGATTCATTCAAAACCTTCCACCCATCACTTTTGTGGTCACAGTTTGTCTCTCCATGTGAGAGAGGGTATGCCCAGACGTGGGTCCCTTGCTCGCTGTGCCATAGGGAACCAGGCTGCACCTCACTGAGGAGGTCCATCAAGGCTGAAAAATGTCTGGGGTTGCTTGGTTTTCTGTGCAGAGGGGACCGGGCCTAGCAATTCGGGCTGGGCTGCTACCATTGGTGGCGGCAGCTGACTGATTTGCACATGGCTGGACCCTTTTTGCAATGGCAAAGACGGGCTAAAAAACAGTGGTGTTGAAGGTTGCCAGAGCAATTGCCAGTGGTTCAGATTCATTCGAAACCTTCCACCCATCCCTTTTATGGTCACAGTTTGTCTCTCCATGTGAGAGAGGGTATTGTGTATGTCCAGACGTGGCTCCCTTGCTCGATGCGCCATAGGGAACCAGGCTGCACCTCACTGAGGAGGTCCATCAAGGCCGAAACATGTCTGGGATTGCTTGGTTTTCTGTGCAGAGGGGACCTGGCCTAGCAGTTCGGGCTTGGCTGCTACCATTGATGGCGGCAGCTGACTGATTTGCACATTGCTGGACCCCTTTTGCAATGGCACAGATGGGCTAAAAAACGGTGGTGTGGAAGGCTGCCCAGAGCAATTGCCAGTGGTTCAGATTAATTCAAAACCTTCCACCCATCACTTTTGTGGTCTCAGTTTGTCTCTCCATGTGAGATAGGGTATGCCGCGACATGGGTCCCTTGCTCGCTGCGCCATAGGGAGTCAGGCTGCACCTCACTGAGGAGGTCCATCAAGGCCGAAACATGTCTGGGGTTGCTTGGTTTTCTGTGCAGAGGGGACCTGGCCTAGCAGTTCGGGCTGGGCTGCTACCATTGGTGGCGGCAGCTGACTGATTTGCACATGGCTGAATCCCTTTTGCAATGCCGCAGACGGGCTAAAAAACAGTGGTGTGGAAGGTTGCCCAGAGCAATTGCCAGTGGTTCAGATTCATTCAAAACCTTCCACCCATCACTTTTGTGGTCACAGTTTGTCTCTCCATGTGAGAGAGGGTATGCCCAGACGTGGGTCCCTTGCTCGCTGCAGCATAGGGAACCAGGCTGCACCTCCCTGAGGCGGTCCATCAAGTCCGAAACAAGTCTGGGGTTGCTTGGTTTTCTGTGCAGAGGGGACCTGGTTTAGCAGTTCGGGCTGGGCTGCTACCATTGGTGGCGGCAGCTGACTTATTTGCACATGGCTGGACCCCTTTTGCAATGGCGCAGACGGGATAAAAAACATTGGTGTGGAAGGTTGCCCAGAGCAATTGCCAGTGGCTCAGATTCATTCGAAACCTTCCACCCATCCCTTTTATGGTCACAGTTTGTCTCTCCATGTGAGAGAGGGTATGCCCAGATGTGGGTCCCTTGCTCACTGCGCCATAGGGAACCAGGCTGCACCTCACTGAGGAGGTCCATCAAGGCCGAAACATGTCCGGGGTTGCTTGGTTTTCTGTGCAGAAGGGACCTGGCCTACCAGTTCAGGCTGGGCTGCTACCATTGGTGACGGCAGCTGCCTGATTTGCACATGGCTGGACCCCTTTTGCAATTGTGCAGACGGGCTAAAAAACGGTGGTGTAGAAGGTTGCCCAGAGCAATTGCCAGTGGTTCAGATTCATTCGAAACCTTCCACCCATCACTTTTGTGGTCACAGTTTGTCTCTCCATATGAGAGAGGGTATGCCCAGACGTGGGTCCCTTGCTCGCTGCACCATAGGGAACCAGGCTGCACCTCACTGAGGAGGTCCATCAAGGCCGAAACATGTCTGGGGTTGCTTGGTTTTCTGTGCAGAAGGGAGCTGGTTTAGCAGTTTGGGCTGGGCTGCTACCATTGGTGGCGGCAGCTGACTTATTTGCACATGGCTGGACCCCTTTTGCAATGGTGCAGACGGGCTAAAAAACGGTGGTGTGGAAGGTTGCCCAGAGCAATCGCCAGTGGTTGAGATTCATTCGAAACCTTCCACCCATCACTTTTGTGTTCACAGTTCGTCTCTCCATGTGAGAGAGGGTATGCCCAGACGTGGGTCCCTTTGCTCGCTGCGCCATAGGGAACCAGGCTGCACCTCACAGAGGAGGTCCATCAAGGCCGAAACATGTCTGGGGTTGCTTGGTTTTCTGGGCAGAGGGGACCTGGCCTAGCAGTTCGGGCTGGGCTGCTACCATTGGTGGCGGCAGCTGACTGATTTGCACATGGCTGGACCCCTTTTGCAATGACGCAGACAGGCTAAAACCAGTGGTGTGGAAGGTTGCCCAGAGCAATTGCCAGTGGCTCAGATTCATTCAAAACCTTCCACCCATCCCTTTTATGGTCACAGTTTGTCTCTCCATGTGAGAGAGGATAGGCCCAGACGTGGGTCCCTTGCTCACTGCGCCATAGGGAACCAGGCTGCATCTCACGGAGGAGGTCCATCAAGGCCGAAAAATGTCTGGGGTTGCTTGGTTTTCTGTGCAGAGGGGACCTGGCCTAGCAGTTCGGGTTGGGCTGCTACCATTGGTGGCGGCAGCAGACTGATTCGCACATGGCTGGACCCCTTTTGCAATGGTGCAGACGGGCTAAAAAACAGTGGTGTGGAAGGTTGCCCAGAGCAATTGCCATTGGTTCAGATTAATTCGAAACCTTCCACCCATCACTTTTGTGGTCACAGTTTGTCTCTCCATGTGAGAGAGGGTATGCCCAGACGTGGGTCCCTTGCTCGCTGCACCATAGGGAACCAGGCTGCATCTCACTGAGGAGGTCCGTCAAGGCTGAAACATGTCTGGGGTTGCTTGGTTTTCTGTGCAGAGGGCACCTGGCCTAGCAGTTCGGGCCGGGCTGCTACCATTGGTGGCGGCAGCTGACTGATTTGCACATGGCTGGACCCCTTTTGCAATGACGCAGACAGGCTAAAACCAGTGGTGTGGAAGGTTGCCCAGAGCAATTGCCAGTGGCTCAGATTCATTCAAAACCTTCCACCCATCCCTTTTATGGTCACAGTTTGTCTCTCCATGTGAGAGAGGATAGGCCCAGACGTGGGTCCCTTGCTCGCTGCGCCATAGGGAACCAGGCTGCACCTCACTGAGGAGGTCCATCAAGGCCGAAACATGTCTGGGGTTGCTTGGTTTTCTGTGCAGAAGGGAGCTGGTTTAGCAGTTTGGGCTGGGCTGCTACCATTGGTGGCGGCAGCTGACTTATTTGCACATGGCTGGACCCCTTTTGCAATGGTGCAGACGGGCTAAAAACGGTGGTGTGGAAGGTTGCCCAGAGCAATCGCCAGTGGTTGAGATTCATTCGAAACCTTCCACCCATCACTTTTGTGTTCACAGTTCGTCTCTCCATGTGAGAGAGGGTATGCCCAGACGTGGGTCCCTTTGCTCGCTGCGCCATAGGGAACCAGGCTGCACCTCACAGAGGAGGTCCATCAAGGCCGAAACATGTCTGGGGTTGCTTGGTTTTCTGGGCAGAGGGGACCTGGCCTAGCAGTTCGGGCTGGGCTGCTACCATTGGTGGCGGCAGCTGACTGATTTGCACATGGCTGGACCCCTTTTGCAATGACGCAGACAGGCTAAAACCAGTGGTGTGGAAGGTTGCCCAGAGCAATTGCCAGTGGCTCAGATTCATTCAAAACCTTCCACCCATCCCTTTTATGGTCACAGTTTGTCTCTCCATGTGAGAGAGGATAGGCCCAGACGTGGGTCCCTTGCTCACTGCGCCATAGGGAACCAGGCTGCATCTCACTGAGGAGGTCCATCAAGGCCGAAAAATGTCTGGGGTTGCTTGGTTTTCTGTGCAGAGGGGACCTGGCCTAGCAGTTCGGGTTGGGCTGCTACCATTGGTGGCGGCAGCAGACTGATTCGCACATGGCTGGACCCCTTTTGCAATGGTGCAGACGGGCTAAAAAACAGTGGTGTGGAAGGTTGCCCAGAGCAATTGCCCTTGGTTCAGATTAATTCGAAACCTTCCACCCATCACTTTTGTGGTCACAGTTTGTCTCTCCATGTGAACGAGGGTATTCCCAGACGTGGGTCCCTTGCTCGCTGCGCCATAGGGAACCAGGCTGCACCTCACTGAGGAGGTCCATCAAGGCTGAAACATGTCTGGGGTTGCTTGGTTTTCTGTGCAGAGGGGACCTGGCCTACCAGTTCAGGCTGGGCTGCTACCATTGGTGGCGGCAGCTGCCTGATTTGCCCATGGCTGGACCCCTTTTGCAATGGCGCAGACGGGCTAAAAACAGTGGTGTTGAAGATTGCCCAGAGCAATTGCCAGTGGTTCAGATTAATTCAAAACCTTCCACCCATCACTTTTCTGGTCACAGTTTGTCTCTCCATGTGAGAGAGGGTATGCCCAAACGTGGGTCCCTTGCTCGCTGCACCATAGGGAACCAGGCTGCACCTCACTGAGGAGGTCCATCAAGGCCGAAACATGTCTGGGGTTGCTTGGTTTTCTGTGCAGAGGGGACCTGGCCTAGCAGTTCGGTCTGGGCTGATACCATTGGTGGCGGCAGCTGACTGATTTGCACATGGCTGGACCCCTTTTGCAATGGTGCAGACGGGCTAAAAAACAGTGGTGTGGAAGGTTGCCCAGAGCAATTGCCAGTGGTTCAGATTCATTCAAAACCTTCCACCCATCACTTTTGTGGTCACAGTTTGTCTCTCCATGTGAGAGAGGGAATGCCCAGACATAGAATCCCTTGCTCGCTGCGCCATAGGGAACCAGGCTGCACCTCACTGAGGAGGTCCATAAAGGCCGAAACATGTCTAGGGTTGCTTGGATTTCTATGCTAGGGGACCTGGCCTAGCAGTTCGGGCTGGGCAGCTACCATTGGTGGCGGCAGCTGACTGATTTGCACATGGCTGGACCCCTTTTGCGATGGCGCAGACGGGCTAAAAAACGGTGGTGTGGAAGGTTGCCCAGAGCAATTGCCAGTGGTTCAGATTCATTCGAAACCTTCCACCCATCACTTTTGTGGTCACAGTTTGTCTCTCCATGTGAGAGAGGGTATGCCCAGACGTGGGTCCCTTGCTCACTGCGCCTTAGGGAACCAGGCTGCACCTCACTGAGGAGGTCCATCAAGGCCAAAACATGTCTGGGGTTGCTTGGTTTTCTGGGCAGAGGGGACCTGGCCTAGCAGTTCGGGCTGGGCTGCTACCATTGGTGGCGGCAGCTGACTGATTTGCACATGGCTGGACCCCTTTTGCAATGACGCAGACAGGCTAAAACCAGTGGTGTGGAAGGTTGCCCAGAGCAATTGCCAGTGGCTCAGATTCATTCAAAACCTTCCACCCATCCCTTTTATGGTCACAGTTTGTCTCTCCATGTGAGAGAGGATAGGCCCAGACGTGGGTCCCTTGCTCACTGCGCCATAGGGAACCAGGCTGCATCTCACTGAGGAGGTCCATCAAGGCCGAAAAATGTCTGGGGTTGCTTGGTTTTCTGTGCAGAGGGGACCTGGCCTAGCAGTTCGGGTTGGGCTGCTACCATTGGTGGCGGCAGCAGACTGATTCGCACATGGCTGGACCCCTTTTGCAATGGTGCAGACGGGCTAAAAAACAGTGGTGTGGAAGGTTGCCCAGAGCAATTGCCATTGGTTCAGATTAATTCGAAACCTTCCACCCATCACTTTTGTGGTCACAGTTTGTCTCTCCATGTGAGAGAGGGTATGCCCAGACGTGGGTCCCTTGCTCGCTGCACCATAGGGAACCAGGCTGCACCTCACTGAGGAGGTCCGTCAAGGCTGAAACATGTCTGGGGTTGCTTGGTTTTCTGTGCAGAGGGCACCTGGCCTAGCAGTTCGGGCCGGGCTGCTACCATTGGTGGCGGCAGCTGACTGATTTGCACATGGCTGGACCCCTTTTGCAATGGTGCAGACGGGCTAAAAAACAGGGGTGTGGAAGGTTGCCCAGAGCAATTTCCATTGGTTCAGATTAATTCGAAACCTTCAACCCATCACTTTTGTGGTCACAGTGTGTCTCTCCATGTGAACGAGGGTATTCCCAGACGTGGGTCCCTTGCTCGCTGCGCCATAGGGAACCAGGCTGCACCTCACTGAGGAGGTCCATCAAGGCTGAAACATGTCTGGGGTTGCTTGGTTTTCTGTGCAGAGGGGACCTGGCCTACCAGTTCAGGCTGGGCTGCTACCATTGGTGGCGGCAGCTGCCTGATTTGCCCATGGCTGGACCCCTTTTGCAATGGCGCAGACGGGCTAAAAACAGTGGTGTTGAAGATTGCCCAGAGCAATTGCCAGTGGTTCAGATTAATTCAAAACCTTCCACCCATCACTTTTCTGGTCACAGTTTGTCTCTCCATGTGAGAGAGGGTATGCCCAAACGTGGGTCCCTTGCTCGCTGCACCATAGGGAACCAGGCTGCACCTCACTGAGGAGGTCCGTCAAGGCTGAAACATGTCTGGGGATGCTTGGTTTTCTGTGCAGAGGGGACCTGGCCTAGCAGTTTGGGCTGGGCTGCTACCATTGGTGGCGGCAGCTAACTGATTTGCACATGGCTGGAACCCTTTTGCAATGGCGCAGACGGGCTAAAAAACGGTGGTGTGGAAGGTTGCCCAGAGCAATTGCCAGTGGTTCAGATTAATTCAAAACCTTCCAACGATCTCTTTTGTGGTCACAGTTTGTATCTCCAAGTGAGGGAGGGTATGCCCAGACGTGGGTCCCTTGCTCACTGCGCCATAGGGAACCAGGCTGCACCTCACTGAGGAGGTCCATCAAGGCCGAAACATGTCTGGGGTTGCTTGGTTTTCTGTGCAGAGGGGACCTGGCCTAGCAGTTCGGGCTGGGCTGATACCATTGGTGGCGGCAGCTGACTGATTTGCACATGGCTGGACCCCTTTTGCAATGGTGCAGACGGGCTAAAAAACGGTGGTGTGGAAGGTTGCCCAGAGCAATTGCCAGTGGTTCAGATTCATTCAAAACCTTCCACCCATCACTTTTGTGGTCACAGTTTGTCTCTCCATGTGAGAGAGGGAATGCCCAGACATAGAATCCCTTGCTCGCTGCGCCATAGGGAACCAGGCTGCACCTCACTGAGGAGGTCCATAAAGGCCGAAACATGTCTAGGGTTGCTTGGATTTCTATGCTAGGGGACCTGGCCTAGCAGTTCGGGCTGGGCAGCTACCATTGGTGGCGGCAGCTGACTGATTTGCACATGGCTGGACCCCTTTTGCAATGGCGCAGACGGGCTAAAAAACGGTGGTGTGGAAGGTTGCCCAGAGCAATTGCCAGTGGTTCAGATTCATTCGAAACCTTCCACCCATCACTTTTGTGGTCACAGTTTGTCTCTCCATGTGAGAGAGGGTATGCCCAGACGTGGGTCCCTTGCTCACTGCGCCTTAGGGAACCAGGCTGCACCTCACTGAGGAGGTCCATCAAGGCCAAAACATGTCTGGGGTTGCTTGGTTTTCTGGGCAGAGGGGACCTGGCCTAGCAGTTCGGGCTGGGCTGCTACCATTGGTGGCGGTAGCTGACTGATTTGCACATGGCTGGACCCCTTTTGCAATGGCGCAGACAGGCTAAAAAACAGTGGTGTGGAAGGTTGCCCAGAGCAATTGCCAGTGGCTCAGATTCATTCGAAACCTTCCACCCATCCCTTTAATGGTCACAGTTTGTCTCTCCATGTGGGAGAGGGTATGCCCAGACGTGGGTCCCTTTCTCACTACGCCATAGGGAACCAGTCTGCACCTCACTGAGGAGGTCCATCAAGGCCGAAAAATGTCTGGGGTTGCTTGGTTTTCTGTGCAGAGGGGACCTGGCCTAGCAGTTCGGGTTGGGCTGCTACCATTGGTGGCAGCAGCTGACTATTTGCACATGGCTGGACCCCTTTTGCAATGGCGCAGACGGGCTAAAAAACGGTGGTGTGGAAGGTTGCCCAGAGCAATTGCAGTGGTTCAGATTCATTTGAAACCTTCCACCCATCACTTTTGTGGTCACAGTTTGTCTCTCCATGTGATTGAGGGTATGCCCAGACGTGTGTTCCTTGCTCGCTGCGCCATAGGGAACCAGGCTGCACCTCCGTGAGGAGGTCCATCAAGGCCGAAACAGGTCTGGGGTTTCTTGGTTTTCTGTGCAGAGGGGACCTGGCATAGCAGTTTTGGCTGGGCTGCTAACATTGGTTGCGGCAGATGACTGATTTGCACATGGCTGGACCCCTTTTGCAATGGCGCAGACGGGCTAAAAAATGGTGGTGTGGAAGGTTGCCCAGAGCAATTGCCAGTGGTTCAGATTCATTCGAAACCTTCCACCAATCACTTTTGTGGTCACAGATTGTCTCTCCATGTGAGAGAGGGTATGCCCAGACGTGGGTCCCTTGCTCACTGCGCCATAGGGAACCAGGCTGCACCTGACTGAGGAGGTCCATCAAGGCCGAAAAATGTCTGGGGTTGCTTGGTTTTCTGGGCAGAGGGGACCTGGCCTAGCAGTTCGGGCTGGGCTGCTGCCATTGGTGGCGGCAGCTGACTGATTTGCACATGGCTGGACCCCTTTTGCAATGGCGCAGACAGGCTAAAAAACAGTGGTGTGGAAGGTTGCCCAGAGCAATTGCCAGTGGCTCAGATTCATTCAAAACCTTCCACCCATCCCTTTTATGGTCACAGTTTGTCTCTCCATGTGAGAGAGGGTATGCCCAGATGTGGGTCCCTTGCTCACTGCGCCATAGGGAACCAGGCTGCACCTCACTGAGGAGGTCCATCAAGGCCTAAACATGTCTGGGGTTGCTTGGTTTTCTGTGCAGAAGGGAGCTGGCCTACCAGTTCAGGCTGGGCTGCTACCATTGGTGACGGCAGCTGCCTGATTTGCCCATGGCTGGACCCCTTTTGCAATGGCGCAGACGGGCTAAAAAACGGTGGTGTGGAAGATTGCCCAGAGCAATTGCCAGTGGTTCAGATTAATTCAAAACCTTCCACCCATCACTTTTGTGGTCACAGTTTGTCTCTCCATGTGAGAGAGGGTATGCCCAGACATGGGTCCCTTGCTCGCTGCGCCATAGGGAGTCAGGCTGCACCTCACTGAGGAGGTCCATCAAGGCCGAAACATGTCTGGGGTTGCTTGGTTTTCTGTGCAGAGGGGACCTGGCCTAGCAGTTCGGGCTGGGCTGCTACCATTGGTGGCGGCAGCTGACTGATTTGCACATGGCTGAATCCCTTTTGCAATGCCGCAGACGGGCTAAAAAACAGTGGTGTGGAAGGTTGCCCAGAGCAATTGCCAGTGGTTCAGATTCATTCAAAACCTTCCACCCATCACTTTTGTGGTCACAGTTTGTCTCTCCATGTGAGAGAGGGTATGCCCAGACGTGGGTCCCTTGCTCGCTGCAGCATAGGGAACCAGGCTGCACCTCCCTGAGGCGGTCCATCAAGTCCGAAACAAGTCTGGGGTTGCTTGGTTTTCTGTGCAGAGGGGACCTGGTTTAGCAGTTCGGGCTGGGCTGCTACCATTGGTGGCGGCAGCTGACTTATTTGCACATGGCTGGACCCCTTTTGCAATTGTGCAGACGGGCTAAAAAACGGTGGTGTAGAAGGTTGCCCAGAGCAATTGCCAGTGGTTCAGATTCATTCGAAACCTTCCACCCATCACTTTTGTGGTCACAGTTTGTCTCTCCATATGAGAGAGGGTATGCCCAGACGTGGGTCCCTTGCTCGCTGCACCATAGGGAACCAGGCTGCACCTCACTGAGGAGGTCCATCAAGGCCGAAACATGTCTGGGGTTGCTTGGTTTTCTGTGCAGAAGGGAGCTGGTTTAGCAGTTTGGGCTGGGCTGCTACCATTGGTGGCGGCAGCTGACTTATTTGCACATGGCTGGACCCCTTTTGCAATGGTGCAGACGGGCTAAAAAACGGTGGTGTGGAAGGTTGCCCAGAGCAATCGCCAGTGGTTGAGATTCATTCGAAACCTTCCACCCATCACTTTTGTGTTCACAGTTCGTCTATCCATGTGAGAGAGGGTATGCCCAGACGTGGGTCCCTTTGCTCGCTGCGCCATAGGGAACCAGGCTGCACCTCACAGAGGAGGTCCATCAAGGCCGAAACATGTCTGGGGTTGCTTGGTTTTCTGGGCAGAGGGGACCTGGCCTAGCAGTTCGGGCTGGGCTGCTACCATTGGTGGCGGCAGCTGACTGATTTGCACATGGCTGGACCCCTTTTGCAATGACGCAGACAGGCTAAAACCAGTGGTGTGGAAGGTTGCCCAGAGCAATTGCCAGTGGCTCAGATTCATTCAAAACCTTCCACCCATCCCTTTTATGGTCACAGTTTGTCTCTCCATGTGAGAGAGGATAGGCCCAGACGTGGGTCCCTTGCTCACTGCGCCATAGGGAACCAGGCTGCATCTCACTGAGGAGGTCCATCAAGGCCGAAAAATGTCTGGGGTTGCTTGGTTTTCTGTGCAGAGGGGACCTGGCCTAGCAGTTCGGGTTGGGCTGCTACCATTGGTGGCGGCAGCAGACTGATTCGCACATGGCTGGACCCCTTTTGCAATGGTGCAGACGGGCTAAAAAACAGTGGTGTGGAAGGTTGCCCAGAGCAATTGCCATTGGTTCAGATTAATTCGAAACCTTCCACCCATCACTTTTGTGGTCACAGTTTGTCTCTCCATGTGAGAGAGGGTATGCCCAGACGTGGGTCCCTTGCTCGCTGCACCATAGGGAACCAGGCTGCACCTCACTGAGGAGGTCCGTCAAGGCTGAAACATGTCTGGGGTTGATTGGTTTTCTGTGCAGAGGGGACCTGGCCTACCAGTTCAGGCTGGGCTGCTACCATTGGTGGCGGCAGCTGCCTGATTTGCCCATGGCTGGACCCCTTTTGCAATGGCGCAGACGGGCTAAAAACAGTGGTGTTGAAGATTGCCCAGAGCAATTGCCAGTGGTTCAGATTAATTCAAAACCTTCCACCCATCACTTTTCTGGTCACAGTTTGTCTCTCCATGTGAGAGAGGGTATGCCCAAACGTGGGTCCCTTGCTCGCTGCACCATAGGGAACCAGGCTGCACCTCACTGAGGAGGTCCGTCAAGGCTGAAACATGTCTGGGGATGCTTGGTTTTCTGTGCAGAGGGGACCTGGCCTAGCAGTTTGGGCTGGGCTGCTACCATTGGTGGCGGCAGCTAACTGATTTGCACATGGCTGGACCCCTTTTGCAATGGCGCAGACGGGCTAAAAAATGGTGGTGTGGAAGGTTGCCCAGAGCAATTGCCAGTGGTTCAGATTAATTCAAAACCTTCCACCGATCTCTTTTGTGGTCACAGTTTGTATCTCCAAGTGAGGGAGGGTATGCCCAGACGTGGGTCCCTTGCTCACTGCGCCATAGGGAACCAGGCTGCACCTCACTGAGGAGGTCCATCAAGGCCGAAACATGTCTGGGGTTGCTTGGTTTTCTGTGCAGAGGGGACCTGGCCTAGCAGTTCGGGCTGGGCTGATACCATTGGTGGCGGCAGCTGACTGATTTGCACATGGCTGGACCCCTTTTGCAATGGTGCAGACGGGCTAAAAAACAGTGGTGTGGAAGGTTGCCCAGAGCAATTGCCAGTGGTTCAGATTCATTCAAAACCTTCCACCCATCACTTTTGTGGTCACAGTTTGTCTCTCCATGTGAGAGAGGGAATGCCCAGACATAGAATCCCTTGCTCGCTGCGCCATAGGGAACCAGGCTGCACCTCACTGAGGAGGTCCATAAAGGCCGAAACATGTCTAGGGTTGCTTGGATTTCTATGCTAGGGGACCTGGCCTAGCAGTTCGGGCTGGGCAGCTACCATTGGTGGCGGCAGCTGACTGATTTGCACATGGCTGGACCCCTTTTGCAATGGCGCAGACGGGCTAAAAAACGGTGGTGTGGAAGGTTGCCCAGAGCAATTGCCAGTGGTTCAGATTCATTCAAAACCTTCCACCCATCACTTTTGTGGTCACAGTTTGTCTCTCCATGTGAGAGAGGGTATGCCCAGACGTGGGTCCCTTGCTCACTGCGCCTTAGGGAACCAGGCTGCACCTCACTGAGGAGGTCCATCAAGGCCAAAACATGTCTGGGGTTGCTTGGTTTTCTGGGCAGAGGGGACCTGGCCTAGCAGTTCGGGCTGGGCTGCTACCATTGGTGGCGGTAGCTGACTGATTTGCACATGGCTGGACCCCTTTTGCAATGGCGCAGACAGGCTAAAAAACAGTGGTGTGGAAGGTTGCCCAGAGCAATTGCCAGTGGCTCAGATTCATTCGAAACCTTCCACCCATCCCTTTAATGGTCACAGTTTGTCTCTCCATGTGGGAGAGGGTATGCCCAGACGTGGGTCCCTTTCTCACTACGCCATAGGGAACCAGTCTGCACCTCACTGAGGAGGTCCATCAAGGCCGAAAAATGTCTGGGGTTGCTTGGTTTTCTGTGCAGAGGGGACCTGGCCTAGCAGTTCGGGTTGGGCTGCTACCATTCGTGGCAGCAGCTGACTATTTGCACATGGCTGGACCCCTTTTGCAATGGCGCAGACGGGCTAAAAAACGGTGGTGTGGAAGGTTGCCCAGAGCAATTGCCAGTGGTTCAGATTCATTCGAAACCTTCCACCCATCACTTTTGTGGTCACAGTTTGTCTCTCCATGTGATTGAGGGTATGCCCAGATGTGTGTTCCTTGCTCGCTGCGCCATAGGGAACCAGGCTGCACCTCCGTGAGGAGGTCCATCAAGGCCGAAACAGGTCTGGGGTTTCTTGGTTTTCTGTGCAGAGGGGACCTGGCATAGCAGTTTTGGCTGGGCTGCTACCATTGGTTGCGGCAGATGACTGATTTGCATATGGCTGGACCCCTTTTGCAATGGCGCAGACGGGCTAAAAAATGGTGGTGTGGAAGGTTGCCCAGAGCAATTGCCAGTGGTTCAGATTCATTCGAAACCTTCCACCAATCACTTTTGTGGTCACAGATTGTCTCTCCATGTGAGAGAGGGTATGCCCAGACGTGGGTCCCTTGCTCACTGCGCCATAGGGAACCAGGCTGCACCTGACTGAGGAGGTCCATCAAGGCCGAAAAATGTCTGGGGTTGCTTGGTTTTCTGGGCAGAGGGGACCTGGCCTAGCAGTTCGGGCTGGGCTGCTACCATTGGTGGCGGCAGCTGACTGATTTGCACATGGCTGGACCCCTTTTGCAATGGCGCAGACAGGCTAAAAAACAGTGGTGTGGAAGGTTGCCCAGAGCAATTGCCAGTGGCTCAGATTCATTCAAAACCTTCCACCCATCCCTTTTATGGTCACAGTTTGTCTCTCCATGTGAGAGAGGGTATGCCCAGATGTGGGTCCCTTGCTCACTGCGCCATAGGGAACCAGGCTGCACCTCACTGAGGAGGTCCATCAAGGCCTAAACATGTCTGGGGTTGCTTGGTTTTCTGTGCAGAAGGGACCTGGCCTACCAGTTCAGGCTGGGCTGCTACCATTGGTGACGGCAGCTGCCTGATTTGCCCATGGCTGGACCCCTTTTGCAATGGCGCAGACGGGCTAAAAAACGGTGGTGTGGAAGATTGCCCAGAGCAATTGCCAGTTGTTCAGATTAATTCGAAACCTTCCACCCATCACTTTTGTGGTCACCGTTTGTCTCTCCATGTGATAGAGGGTATGCCCAGACGTGGGTCCCTTGCTCGCTGCGCCATAGGGAACCAGGCTGCACCTAACTGAGGAGGTCCGTCAAGGCTGAAACATGTCTGGGGTTGCTTGGTTTTCTGTGCAGAGGGGACCTGGCCTAGCAATTCGGGCTGGGCTGCTACCATTGGTGGCGGCAGCTGACTGATTTGCACATGGCTGGACCCCTTTTGCAATGGCGCAGACAGGCTAAAAAACAGTGGTGTGGAAGGTTGCCCAGAGCAATTGCCAGTGGCTCAGATTCATTCAAAACCTTCCACCCATCCCTTTTATGGTCACAGTTTGTCTCTCCATGTGAGAGAGGGTATGCCCAGATGTGGGTCCCTTGCTCACTGCGCCATAGGGAACCAGGCTGCACCTCACTGAGGAGGTCCATCAAGGCCGAAACATGTCTGGGGTTGCTTGGTTTTCTGTGCAGAAGGGACCTGGCCTACCAGTTCAGGCTGGGCTGCTACCATTGGTGACGGCAGCTGCCTGATTTGCCCATGGCTGGACCCCTTTTGCAATGGTGCAGACGGGCTAAAAAATGGTGGTGTGGAAGATTGCCCAGAGCAATTGCCAGGGGTTCAGATTAATTCAAAACCTTCCACCCATCACTTTTGTGGTCACAGTTTGTCTCTCCATGTGAGATAGGGTATGCCCAGAGGTGGGTCCCTTGCTCGCTGCGCCATAGGGAACCAGGCTGCACCTCACTGAGGAGGTCCGTCAAGGCTGAAACATGTCTGGGGTTGCTTGGTTTTCTGTGCAGAGGGGACCTGGCCTAGCAGTTCGGGCTGGGCTGCTACCCTTGGTGGAGGCAGCTGACTGACTTGCACATGGCTGGACCCCTTTTGCAATGGCGCAGACGGGCTAAAAAACTGTGGTGTGGAAGGTTGCCCAGAGCAATTGCCAGTGGTTCAGATTAATTCAAAACCTTCCACCCATCACTTTTGTGGTCACAGTTTGTCTCTCCATGTGAGAGAGGGTATGCCCAGACGTGGGCCCCTTGTTCACTGCAGCATAGGGAACCAGGCTGCACCTCACTGAGGAGGTCCATCAAGGCCGAAACATGTCTAGGGTTGCTTGGATTTCTGTGCTAGGGGACCTGGCCTAGCAGTTCGGGCTGGGCTGCTACCATTGGTGGCCTCAGCTGACTGATTTGCACATGGCTGGACCCCTTTTGCAATGGCGCAGACGGGCTAAAAAACGGTGGTGTGGAAGGTTGCCCAGAGCAATTGCCAGTGGTTCAGATTCATTCGAAACCTTCCACCCATCACTTTTGTGGTCACAGTTTGTCTCTCCATGTGAGAGAGGGTATGCCCAGACGTGGGTCCCTTGCTCACTGCGCCATAGGGAACCAGGGTGCACCTCACTGAGGAGGTCCATCAAGGCCGAAAAATGTCTGGGGTTGCTTGGTTTTCTGGGCAGAGGGGACCTGGCCTAGCAGTTCGGGCTGGGCTGCTACCATTGGTGGCGGCAGCTGACTGATTTGCACATGGCTGGACCCCTTTTGTAATGGCGCAGACAGGCTAAAAAACAGTGGTGTGGAAGGTTGCCCAGAGCAATTGCCAGTGGCTCAGATTCATTCGAAACCTTCCACCCATCACTTTTGTGGTCACAGTTTGTCTCTCCATGTGAGAGAGGGTATGCCCAGACGTGGGTCCCTTGCTCGCTGCGCCATGGGGAACCAGGCTGCACCTAACTGAGGAGGTCCGTCAAGGCTGAAACATGTCTGGGGTTGCTTGGTTTTCTGTGCAGAGGGGACCTGGCCTAGCAGTTCGGGCTGGGCTGCTACCATTGGTGGCGGCAGCTGACTGATTTGCACATGGCTGGACTCCTTTTGCAATGGCGCAGACAGGCTAAAAAACAGTGGTGTGGAAGGTTGCCCAGAGCAATTGCCAGTGGCTCAGATTCATTCAAAACCTTCCACCCATCCCTTTTATGGTCACAGTTTTCTCTCCATGTGAGAGAGGGTATGCCCAGATGTGGGTCCCTTGCTCACTGCGCCATAGGGAACCAGGCTGCACCTCACTGAGGAGGTCCATCAAGGCCGAAACATGTCTGGGGTTGCTTGGTTTTCTGTGCAGAAGGGACCTGGCCTACCAGTTCAGGCTGGGCTGCTACCATTGGTGACGGCAGCTGCCTGATTTGCCCATGGCTGGACCCCTTTTGCAATGGTGCAGACGGGCTAAAAAACGGTGGTGTGGAAGATTGCCCAGAGCAATTGACAGTGGTTCAGATTAATTCGAAACCTTCCACCCATCACTTTTGTGGTCACAGTTTGCCTCTCCATGTGAGATAGGGTATGCCCAGACGTGGGTCCCTTGCTCGCTGCGCCATAGGGAACCAGGCTGCACCTCACTGAGGAGGTCCGTCAAGGCTGAAACATGTCTGGGGTTGCTTGGTTTTCTGTGCAGAGGGGACCTGGCCTAGCAGTTCGGGCTGGGCTGCTACCCTTGGTGGAGGCAGCTGACTGACTTGCACATGGCTGGACCCCTTTTGCAATGGCGCAGACGGGCTAAAAAACTGTGGTGTGGAAGGTTGCCCAGAGCAATTGCCAGTGGTTCAGATTAATTCAAAACCTTCCACCCATCACTTTTGTGGTCACAGTTTGTCTCTCCATGTGAGAGAGGGTATGCCCAGACGTGGGTCCCTTGTTCACTGCAGCATAGGGAACCATGCTGCACCTCACTGAGGAGGTCCATCAAGGCCGAAACATGTCTAGGGTTGCTTGGATTTCTGTGCTAGGGGACCTGGCCTAGCAGTTCGGGCTGGGCTGCTACCATTGGTGGCGGCAGCTGACTGATTTGCAAATGGCTGGACCCCTTTTGCAATGGCGCAGACGGGCTAAAAAGGGTGGTGTGGAAGGTTGCCCAGAGCAATTGCCAGTGGTTGAGATTAATTCGAAACCTTCCACCCATCACTTTTGTGTTCACAGTTTGTCTCTCCATGCGAGAGAGGGTATGCCCAGACGTGGGTCCCTTGCTCGCTGCACCATAGGGAACCAGGCTGCACCTCACTGAGGAGGTCCATCAAGGCCGAAAAATGTCTGGGGTTGCTTGGTTTTCTGTGCAGAGGGGACCTGGCCTAGCAGTTCGGGTTGGGCTGCTACCATTGGTGGCGGTAGCTGACTGATTTACACATGGCTGGACCCCTTTTGCAATGGTGCAGACGGGCTAAAAAACGGTGGTGTGGAAGGTTGCCCAGAGCAATTGCCAGTGGTTCAGATTCATTCGAAACCTTCCACCCATCACTTTTGTGGTCACAGTTTGTCTCTCCATGTGAGAGAGGGTATGCCCAGACGTGGGTCCCTTGCTCGCTGCGCCATAGGGAACCAGGCTGCACCTCACTGAGGAGGTCCATCAAGGCCAAAACATGTCTGGGGTTGCTTGGTTTTCTGTGCAGAGGGGACCTGGCCTAGCAGTTCGGGCTGGGCTGCCACCATTTGTGGCGGCAGCTGACTGATTTGCACATGGCTGGACCCCTTTTGCAATGGCGCAGACGGGCTAAAAAACGGTGGTGTGGAAGGTTGCCCAGAGCAATTGCCAGTGGTTGAGATTAATTCGAAACCTTCCACCCATCACTTTTGTGTTCACAGTTTGTCTCTCCACGCGAGAGAGGGTATGCCCAGACGTGGGTCCCTTGCTCGCTGCACCATAGGGAACCAGGCTGCACCTCACTGAGGAGGTCCATCAAGGCCGAAAAATGTCTGGGGTTGCTTGGTTTTCTGTGCAATGGGGACCTGGCCTAGCAATTCGGGCTGGGCTGCTACCATTGGTGGCGCTAGCTGACTGATTTGCACATTCCTGGACCCCTTTTGCAATGGCGCAGACAGACTAAAAAATGGTGGTGTGGAAGGTTGCCCAGAGCAATTGCCAGTGGTTCAGATTCATTCAAAACCTTCCACCCATCACTTTTGTGGTCACAGTTTGTCTCTCCATGTGAGAGAGGGAATGCCCAGACATAGGATCCCTTGCTCGCTGCGCCATAGGGAACCAGGCTGCACCTCACTGAGGAGGTCCATAAAGGCCGAAACATGTCTAGGGTTGCTTGGATGTCTATGCTAGGGGACCTGGCCTAGCAGTTCGGGCTGGGCAGCTACCATTGGTGGCGGCAGCTGACTGATTTGCACATGGCTGGACCCCTTTTGCAATGGCGCAGACGGGCTAAAAAACGGTGGTGTGAAAGGTTGCCCAGAGCAATTGCCAGTGGTTCAGATTCATTCAAAACCTTCCACCCATCACTTTTGTGGTCACAGTTTGTCTCTCCATGTGAGAGAGGGTATGCCCAGACGTGGGTCCCTTGCTCACTGCGCCTTAGGGAACCAGGCTGCACCTCACTGAGGAGGTCCATCAAGGCCAAAACATGTCTGGGGTTGCTTGGTTTTCTGGGCAGAGGGGACCTGGCCTAGCAGTTCGGGCTGGGCTGCTACCATTGGTGGCGGTAGCTGACTGATTTGCACATGGCTGGACCCCTTTTGCAATGGCGCAGACAGGCTAAAAAACAGTGGTGTGGAAGGTTGCCCAGAGCAATTGCCAGTGGCTCAGATTCATTCGAAACCTTCCACCCATCCCTTTAATGGTCACAGTTTGTCTCTCCATGTGGGAGAGGGTATGCCCAGACGTGGGTCCCTTTCTCACTACGCCATAGGGAACCAGTCTGCACCTCACTGAGGAGGTCCATCAAGGCCGAAAAATGTCTGGGGTTGCTTGGTTTTCTGTGCAGAGGGGACCTGGCCTAGCAGTTCGGGTTGGGCTGCTACCATTCGTGGCAGCAGCTGACTATTTGCACATGGCTGGACCCCTTTTGCAATGGCGCAGACGGGCTAAAAAACGGTGGTGTGGAAGGTTGCCCAGAGCAATTGCCATTGGTTCAGATTCATTCGAAACCTTCCACCCATCACTTTTGTGGTCACAGTTTGTCTCTCCATGTGATTGAGGGTATGCCCAGACGTGTGTTCCTTGCTCGCTGCGCCATAGGGAACCAGGCTGCACCTCCGTGAGGAGGTCCATCAAGGCCGAAACAGGTCTGGGGTTTCTTGGTTTTCTGTGCAGAGGGGACCTGGCATAGCAGTTTTGGCTGGGCTGCTACCATTGGTTGCGGCAGATGACTGATTTGCACATGGCTGGACCCCTTTTGCAATGGCGCAGACTGGCTAAAAAATGGTGGTGTGGAAGGTTGCCCAGAGCAATTGCCAGTGGTTCAGATTCATTCGAAACCTTCCACCAATCACTTTTGTGGTCACAGATTGTCTCTCCATGTGAGAGAGGGTATGCCCAGACGTGGGTCCCTTGCTCACTGCGCCATAGGGAACCAGGCTGAACCTGACTGAGGAGGTCCATCAAGGCCGAAAAATGTATGGGGTTGCTTGGTTTTCTGGGCAGAGGGGACCTGGCCTAGCAGTTCGGGCTGGGCTGCTACCATTGGTGGCGGCAGCTGACTGATTTGCACATGGCTGGACCCCTTTTGCAATGGCGCAGACAGGCTAAAAAACAGTGGTGTGGAAGGTTGCCCAGAGCAATTGCCAGTGGCTCAGATTCATTCAAAACCTTCCACCCATCCCTTTTATGGTCACAGTTTGTCTCTCCATGTGAGAGAGGGTATGCCCAGATGTGGGTCCCTTGCTCACTGCGCCATAGGGAACCAGGCTGCACCTCACTGAGGAGGTCCATCAAGGCCTAAACATGTCTGGGGTTGCTTGGTTTTCTGTGCAGAAGGGACCTGGCCTACCAGTTCAGGCTGGGCTGCTACCATTGGTGACGGCAGCTGCCTGATTTGCCCATGGCTGGACCCCTTTTGCAATGGCGCAGACGGGCTAAAAAACGGTGGTGTGGAAGATTGCCCAGAGCAATTGCCAGTTGTTCAGATTAATTCGAAACCTTCCACCCATCACTTTTGTGGTCACCGTTTGTCTCTCCATGTGATAGAGGGTATGCCCAGACGTGGGTCCCTTGCTCGCTGCGCCATAGGGAACCAGGCTGCACCTAACTGAGGAGGTCCGTCAAGGCTGAAACATGTCTGGGGTTGCTTGGTTTTCTGTGCAGAGGGGACCTGGCCTAGCAATTCGGGCTGGGCTGCTACCATTGGTGGCGGCAGCTGACTGATTTGCACATGGCTGGACCCCTTTTGCAATGGCGCAGACAGGCTAAAAAACAGTGGTGTGGAAGGTTGCCCAGAGCAATTGCCAGTGGCTCAGATTCATTCAAAACCTTCCACCCATCCCTTTTATGGTCACAGTTTGTCTCTCCATGTGAGAGAGGGTATGCCCAGATGTGGGTCCCTTGCTCACTGCGCCATAGGGAACCAGGCTGCACCTCACTGAGGAGGTCCATCAAGGCCGAAACATGTCTGGGGTTGCTTGGTTTTCTGTGCAGAAGGGACCTGGCCTACCAGTTCAGGCTGGGCTGCTACCATTGGTGACGGCAGCTGCCTGATTTGCCCATGGCTGGACCCCTTTTGCAATGGTGCAGACGGGCTAAAAAATGGTGGTGTGGAAGATTGCCCAGAGCAATTGCCAGGGGTTCAGATTAATTCAAAACCTTCCACCCATCACTTTTGTGGTCACAGTTTGTCTCTCCATGTGAGATAGGGTATGCCCAGAGGTGGGTCCCTTGCTCGCTGCGCCATAGGGAACCAGGCTGCACCTCACTGAGGAGGTCCGTCAAGGCTGAAACATGTCTGGGGTTGCTTGGTTTTCTGTGCAGAGGGGACCTGGCCTAGCAGTTCGGGCTGGGCTGCTACCCTTGGTGGAGGCAGCTGACTGACTTGCACATGGCTGGACCCCTTTTGCAATGGCGCAGACGGGCTAAAAAACTGTGGTGTGGAAGGTTGCCCAGAGCAATTGCCAGTGGTTCAGATTAATTCAAAACCTTCCACCCATCACTTTTGTGGTCACAGTTTGTCTCTCCATGTGAGAGAGGGTATGCCCAGACGTGGGCCCCTTGTTCACTGCAGCATAGGGAACCAGGCTGCACCTCACTGAGGAGGTCCATCAAGGCCGAAACATGTCTAGGGTTGCTTGGATTTCTGTGCTAGGGGACCTGGCCTAGCAGTTCGGGCTGGGCTGCTACCATTGGTGGCCTCAGCTGACTGATTTGCACATGGCTGGACCCCTTTTGCAATGGCGCAGACGGGCTAAAAAACGGTGGTGTGGAAGGTTGCCCAGAGCAATTGCCAGTGGTTCAGATTCATTCGAAACCTTCCACCCATCACTTTTGTGGTCACAGTTTGTCTCTCCATGTGAGAGAGGGTATGCCCAGACGTGGGTCCCTTGCTCACTGCGCCATAGGGAACCAGGGTGCACCTCACTGAGGAGGTCCATCAAGGCCGAAAAATGTCTGGGGTTGCTTGGTTTTCTGGGCAGAGGGGACCTGGCCTAGCAGTTCGGGCTGGGCTGCTACCATTGGTGGCGGCAGCTGACTGATTTGCACATGGCTGGACCCCTTTTGTAATGGCGCAGACAGGCTAAAAAACAGTGGTGTGGAAGGTTGCCCAGAGCAATTGCCAGTGGCTCAGATTCATTCGAAACCTTCCACCCATCACTTTTGTGGTCACAGTTTGTCTCTCCATGTGAGAGAGGGTATGCCCAGACGTGGGTCCCTTGCTCGCTGCGCCATGGGGAACCAGGCTGCACCTAACTGAGGAGGTCCGTCAAGGCTGAAACATGTCTGGGGTTGCTTGGTTTTCTGTGCAGAGGGGACCTGGCCTAGCAGTTCGGGCTGGGCTGCTACCATTGGTGGCGGCAGCTGACTGATTTGCACATGGCTGGACTCCTTTTGCAATGGCGCAGACAGGCTAAAAAACAGTGGTGTGGAAGGTTGTCCAGAGCAATTGCCAGTGGCTCAGATTCATTCAAAACCTTCCACCCATCCCTTTTATGGTCACAGTTTTCTCTCCATGTGAGAGAGGGTATGCCCAGATGTGGGTCCCTTGCTCACTGCGCCATAGGGAACCAGGCTGCACCTCACTGAGGAGGTCCATCAAGGCCGAAACATGTCTGGGGTTGCTTGGTTTTCTGTGCAGAAGGGACCTGGCCTACCAGTTCAGGCTGGGCTGCTACCATTGGTGACGGCAGCTGCCTGATTTGCCCATGGCTGGACCCCTTTTGCAATGGTGCAGACGGGCTAAAAAACGGTGGTGTGGAAGATTGCCCAGAGCAATTGACAGTGGTTCAGATTAATTCGAAACCTTCCACCCATCACTTTTGTGGTCACAGTTTGCCTCTCCATGTGAGATAGGGTATGCCCAGACGTGGGTCCCTTGCTCGCTGCACCATAGGGAACCAGGCTGCACCTCAGTGAGGAGGTCCGTCAAGGCTGAAACATGTCTGGGGTTGCTTGGTTTTCTGTGCAGAGGGGACCTGGCCTAGCAGTTCGGGCCGGGATGCTACCATTGGTGGCGGCAGCTGACTGATTTGCACATGGCTGGACCCCTTTTGCAATGGTGCAGACGGGCTAAAAAACTGTGGTGTGGAAGGTTGCCCAGAGCAATTGCCAGTGGTTCAGATTAATTCAAAACCTTCCACCCATCACTTTTGTGGTCACAGTTTGTCTCTCCATGTGAGAGAGGGTATGCCCAGACGTGGGTCCCTTGTTCACTGCAGCATAGGGAACCATGCTGCACCTCACTGAGGAGGTCCATCAAGGCCGAAACATGTCTAGGGTTGCTTGGATTTCTGTGCTAGGGGACCTGGCCTAGCAGTTCGGGCTGGGCTGCTACCATTGGTGGCGGCAGCTGACTGATTTGCAAATGGCTGGACCCCTTTTGCAATGGTGCAGACGGGCTAAAAAACGGTGGTGTGGAAGGTTGCCCAGAGCAATTGCCATTGGTTCAGATTAATTCAAAACCTTCCACCCATCACTTTTGTGGTCACAGTTTGTCTCTCCATGTGAGAGAGGGTATGCCCAGACGTGTGTCCCTTGTTCACTGCAGCATAGGGAACCAGGCTGCACCTCACTGAGGAGGTCCATCAAGGCCAAAAAATGTCTGGGGTTACTTGGTTTTCTGTGCAGAGGGGACCTGGCCTAGCAGTTTGGGTTGGGCTGCTACCATTGATGGCGGCAGCTGACTATTTGCACATGGCTGGACCCCTTTTGCAATGGCGCAGACGGGCTAAAAAGGGTGGTGTGGAAGGTTGCCCAGAGCAATTGCCAGTGGTTCAGATTCATTCGAAACCTTCCACCCATCACTTTTGTGGTCACAGTTTGTCTCTCCATGTGAGAGAGGGTATGCCCAGACGTGGGTCCCTTGCTCGCTGCGCCATAGGGAACCAGGCTGCACCTCACTGAGGAGGTCCATCAAGGCCAAAACATGTCTGGGGTTGCTTGGTTTTCTGTGCAGAGGGGACCTGGCCTAGCAGTTCGGGCTGGGCTGCCACCATTTGTGGCGGCAGCTGACTGATTTGCACATGGCTGGACCCCTTTTGCAATGGCGCAGACGGGCTAAAAAACGGTGGTGTGGAAGGTTGCCCAGAGCAATTGCCAGTGGTTGAGATTAATTCGAAACCTTCCACCCATCACTTTTGTGTTCACAGTTTGTCTCTCCACGCGAGAGAGGGTATGCCCAGACGTGGGTCCCTTGCTCGCTGCACCATAGGGAACCAGGCTGCACCTCACTGAGGAGGTCCATCAAGGCCGAAAAATGTCTGGGGTTGCTTGGTTTTCTGTGCAATGGGGACCTGGCCTAGCAATTCGGGCTGGGCTGCTACCATTGGTGGCGCTAGCTGACTGATTTGCACATTCCTGGACCCCTTTTGCAATGGCGCAGACAGACTAAAAAATAGTGGTGTGGAAGGTTGCCCAGAGCAATTGCCAGTGGTTCAGATTCATTCAAAACCTTCCACCCATCACTTTTGTGGTCACAGTTTGTCTCTCCATGTGAGAGAGGGTATGCCCAGACGTGGGTCCCTTGCTTGCTGTGCCATAGGGAACCAGGCTGCACCTCACTGAGGAGGTCCATCAAGGCCGAAACATGTCTGGGGTTGCTTGGTTTTCTGTGCAGAGGGGACCTGACCTAGCAGTTCGGGCTGGGCTGCTATCATTGGTGGCGGCAGCTGACTGATTTGCACATGGCTGGACCCCTTTTGCAATGGCGCAGATGGGCTAAAAAACAGTGGTGTGGAAGGTTGCCCAGAGCAATTGCCAGTGGTTCAGATTAATTCAAAACCTTCCACCCATCACTTTTGTGGTCACAGTTTGTCTCTCCATGTGAGAGAGGGTATGCCCAGACATGGGTCCCTTGCTCGCTGCGCCATAGGGAGTCAGGCTGCACCTCACTGAGGAGGTCCATCAAGGCCGAAACATGTCTGGGGTTGCTTGGTTTTCTGTGCAGAGGGGACCTGGCCTAGCAGTTCGGGCTGGGCTGCTACCATTGGTGGCGGCAGCTGACTGATTTGCACATGGCTGAATCCCTTTTGCAATGCCGCAGACGGGCTAAAAAACAGTGGTGTGGAAGGTTGCCCAGAGCAATTGCCAGTGGTTCAGATTCATTCAAAACGTTCCACCCATCACTTTTGTGGTCACGGTTTGTCTCTCCATGTGAGAGAGGGTATGCCCAGACATGGGTCCCTTGCTCGCTGCGCCATAGGGAGTCAGGCTGCACCTCACTGAGGAGGTCCATCAAGGCCGAAACATGTCTGGGGTTGCTTGGTTTTCTGTGCAGAGGGGACCTGGCCTAGCAGTTCGGGCTGGGCTGCTACCATTGGTGGCGGCAGCTGACTGAATTGCACATGGCTGAATCCCTTTTGCAATGCGGCAGACAGGCTAAAAAACAGTGGTGTGGAAAGTTGCCCAGAGCAATTGCCAGTGGTTCAGATTCATTCAAAACCTTCCACCCATCACTTTTGTGGTCACAGTTTGTCTCTCCATGTGAGAGAGGGTATGCCCAGACGTGGGACCCTTGCTCGCTGTGCCATAGGGAACAAGGCTGCACCTCACTGAGGAGGTCCATCAAGGCTGAAAAATGTCTGGGGTTGCTTGGTTTTCTGTGCAGAGGGGACCGGGCCTAGCAATTCGGGCTGGGCTGCTACCATTGGTGGCGGCAGCTGACTGATTTGCACATGGCTGGACCCCTTTTGCAATGGCGCAGACGGGCTAAAAAACGGTGGTGTGAAAGGTTGCCCAGAGCAATTGCCAGTGGTTCAGATTCATTCAAAACCTTCCACCCATCACTTTTGTGGTCACAGTTTGTCTCTCCATGTGAGAGAGGGTATGCCCAGACGTGGGTCCCTTGCTCACTGCGCCTTAGGGAACCAGGCTGCACCTCACTGAGGAGGTCCATCAAGGCCAAAACATGTCTGGGGTTGCTTGGTTTTCTGGGCAGAGGGGACCTGGCCTAGCAGTTCGGGCTGGGCTGCTACCATTGGTGGCGGTAGCTGACTGATTTGCACATGGCTGGACCCCTTTTGCAATGGCGCAGACAGGCTAAAAAACAGTGGTGTGGAAGGTTGCCCAGAGCAATTGCCAGTGGCTCAGATTCATTCGAAACCTTCCACCCATCCCTTTAATGGTCACAGTTTGTCTCTCCATGTGGGAGAGGGTATGCCCAGACGTGGGTCCCTTTCTCACTACGCCATAGGGAACCAGTCTGCACCTCACTGAGGAGGTCCATCAAGGCCGAAAAATGTCTGGGGTTGCTTGGTTTTCTGTGCAGAGGGGACCTGGCCTAGCAGTTCGGGTTGGGCTGCTACCATTCGTGGCAGCAGCTGACTATTTGCACATGGCTGGACCCCTTTTGCAATGGCGCAGACGGGCTAAAAAACGGTGGTGTGGAAGGTTGCCCAGAGCAATTGCCATTGGTTCAGATTCATTCGAAACCTTCCACCCATCACTTTTGTGGTCACAGTTTGTCTCTCCATGTGATTGAGGGTATGCCCAGACGTGTGTTCCTTGCTCGCTGCGAAATAGGGAACCAGGCTGCACCTCCGTGAGGAGGTCCATCAAGGCCGAAACAGGTCTGGGGTTTCTTGGTTTTCTGTGCAGAGGGGACCTGGCATAGCAGTTTTGGCTGGGCTGCTACCATTGGTTGCGGCAGATGACTGATTTGCACATGGCTGGACCCCTTTTGCAATGGCGCAGACGGGCTAAAAAATGGTGGTGTGGAAGGTTGCCCAGAGCAATTGCCAGTGGTTCAGATTCATTCGAAACCTTCCACCAATCACTTTTGTGGTCACAGATTGTCTCTCCATGTGAGAGAGGGTATGCCCAGACGTGGGTCCCTTGCTCACTGCGCCATAGGGAACCAGGCTGCACCTGACTGAGGAGGTCCATCAAGGCCGAAAAATGTATGGGGTTGCTTGGTTTTCTGGGCAGAGGGGACCTGGCCTAGCAGTTCGGGCTGGGCTGCTACCATTGGTGGCGGCAGCTGACTGATTTGCACATGGCTGGACCCCTTTTGCAATGGCGCAGACAGGCTAAAAAACAGTGGTGTGGAAGGTTGCCCAGAGCAATTGCCAGTGGCTCAGATTCATTCAAAACCTTCCACCCATCCCTTTTATGGTCACAGTTTGTCTCTCCATGTGAGAGAGGGTATGCCCAGATGTGGGTCCCTTGCTCACTGCGCCATAGGGAACCAGGCTGCACCTCACTGAGGAGGTCCATCAAGGCCTAAACATGTCTGGGGTTGCTTGGTTTTCTGTGCAGAAGGGACCTGGCCTACCAGTTCAGGCTGGGCTGCTACCATTGGTGACGGCAGCTGCCTGATTTGCCCATGGCTGGACCCCTTTTGCAATGGCGCAGACGGGCTAAAAAACGGTGGTGTGGAAGATTGCCCAGAGCAATTGCCAGTTGTTCAGATTAATTCGAAACCTTCCACCCATCACTTTTGTGGTCACCGTTTGTCTCTCCATGTGATAGAGGGTATGCCCAGACGTGGGTCCCTTGCTCGCTGCGCCATAGGGAACCAGGCTGCACCTAACTGAGGAGGTCCGTCAAGGCTGAAACATGTCTGGGGTTGCTTGGTTTTCTGTGCAGAGGGGACCTGGCCTAGCAATTCGGGCTGGGCTGCTACCATTGGTGGCGGCAGCTGACTGATTTGCACATGGCTGGACCCCTTTTGCAATGGCGCAGACAGGCTAAAAAACAGTGGTGTGGAAGGTTGCCCAGAGCAATTGCCAGTGGCTCAGATTCATTCAAAACCTTCCACCCATCCCTTTTATGGTCACAGTTTGTCTCTCCATGTGAGAGATGGTATGCCCAGATGTGGGTCCCTTGCTCACTGCGCCATAGGGAACCAGGCTGCACCTCACTGAGGAGGTCCATCAAGGCCGAAACATGTCTGGGGTTGCTTGGTTTTCTGTGCAGAAGGGACCTGGCCTACCAGTTCAGGCTGGGCTGCTACCATTGGTGACGGCAGCTGCCTGATTTGCCCATGGCTGGACCCCTTTTGCAATGGTGCAGACGGGCTAAAAAATGGTGGTGTGGAAGATTGCCCAGAGCAATTGCCAGGGGTTCAGATTAATTCAAAACCTTCCACCCATCACTTTTGTGGTCACAGTTTGTCTCTCCATGTGAGATAGGGTATGCCCAGAGGTGGGTCCCTTGCTCGCTGCGCCATAGGGAACCAGGCTGCACCTCACTGAGGAGGTCCGTCAAGGCTGAAACATGTCTGGGGTTGCTTGGTTTTCTGTGCAGAGGGGACCTGGCCTAGCAGTTCGGGCTGGGCTGCTACCCTTGGTGGAGGCAGCTGACTGACTTGCACATGGCTGGACCCCTTTTGCAATGGCGCAGACGGGCTAAAAAACTGTGGTGTGGAAGGTTGCCCAGAGCAATTGCCAGTGGTTCAGATTAATTCAAAACCTTCCACCCATCACTTTTGTGGTCACAGTTTGTCTCTCCATGTGAGAGAGGGTATGCCCAGACGTGGGCCCCTTGTTCACTGCAGCATAGGGAACCAGGCTGCACCTCACTGAGGAGGTCCATCAAGGCCGAAACATGTCTAGGGTTGCTTGGATTTCTGTGCTAGGGGACCTGGCCTAGCAGTTCGGGCTGGGCTGCTACCATTGGTGGCCTCAGCTGACTGATTTGCACATGGCTGTACCCCTTTTGCAATGGCGCAGACGGGCTAAAAAACGGTGGTGTGGAAGGTTGCCCAGAGCAATTGCCAGTGGTTCAGATTCATTCGAAACCTTCCACCCATCACTTTTGTGGTCACAGTTTGTCTCTCCATGTGAGAGAGGGTATGCCCAGACGTGGGTCCCTTGCTCACTGCGCCATAGGGAACCAGGGTGCACCTCACTGAGGAGGTCCATCAAGGCCGAAAAATGTCTGGGGTTGCTTGGTTTTCTGGGCAGAGGGGACCTGGCCTAGCAGTTCGGGCTGGGCTGCTACCATTGGTGGCGGCAGCTGACTGATTTGCACATGGCTGGACCCCTTTTGTAATGGCGCAGACAGGCTAAAAAACAGTGGTGTGGAAGGTTGCCCAGAGCAATTGCCAGTGGCTCAGATTCATTCGAAACCTTCCACCCATCACTTTTGTGGTCACAGTTTGTCTCTCCATGTGAGAGAGGGTATGCCCAGACGTGGGTCCCTTGCTCGCTGCGCCATGGGGAACCAGGCTGCACCTAACTGAGGAGGTCCGTCAAGGCTGAAACATGTCTGGGGTTGCTTGGTTTTCTGTGCAGAGGGGACCTGGCCTAGCAGTTCGGGCTGGGCTGCTACCATTGGTGGCGGCAGCTGACTGATTTGCACATGGCTGGACTCCTTTTGCAATGGCGCAGACAGGCTAAAAAACAGTGGTGTGGAAGGTTGCCCAGAGCAATTGCCAGTGGCTCAGATTCATTCAAAACCTTCCACCCATCCCTTTTATGGTCACAGTTTTCTCTCCATGTGAGAGAGGGTATGCCCAGATGTGGGTCCCTTGCTCACTGCGCCATAGGGAACCAGGCTGCACCTCACTGAGGAGGTCCATCAAGGCCGAAACATGTCTGGGGTTGCTTGGTTTTCTGTGCAGAAGGGACCTGGCCTACCAGTTCAGGCTGGGCTGCTACCATTGGTGACGGCAGCTGCCTGATTTGCCCATGGCTGGACCCCTTTTGCAATGGTGCAGACGGGCTAAAAAACGGTGGTGTGGAAGATTGCCCAGAGCAATTGACAGTGGTTCAGATTAATTCGAAACCTTCCACCCATCACTTTTGTGGTCACAGTTTGCCTCTCCATGTGAGATAGGGTATGCCCAGACGTGGGTCCCTTGCTCGCTGCACCATAGGGAACCAGGCTGCACCTCAGTGAGGAGGTCCGTCAAGGCTGAAACATGTCTGGGGTTGCTTGGTTTTCTGTGCAGAGGGGACCTGGCCTAGCAGTTCGGGCCGGGATGCTACCATTGGTGGCGGCAGCTGACTGATTTGCACATGGCTGGACCCCTTTTGCAATGGTGCAGACGGGCTAAAAAACTGTGGTGTGGAAGGTTGCCCAGAGCAATTGCCAGTGGTTCAGATTAATTCAAAACCTTCCACCCATCACTTTTGTGGTCACAGTTTGTCTCTCCATGTGAGAGAGGGTATGCCCAGACGTGGGTCCCTTGTTCACTGCAGCATAGGGAACCATGCTGCACCTCACTGAGGAGGTCCATCAAGGCCGAAACATGTCTAGGGTTGCTTGGATTTCTGTGCTAGGGGACCTGGCCTAGCAGTTCGGGCTGGGCTGCTACCATTGGTGGCGGCAGCTGACTGATTTGCAAATGGCTGGACCCCTTTTGCAATGGTGCAGACGGGCTAAAAAACGGTGGTGTGGAAGGTTGCCCAGAGCAATTGCCATTGGTTCAGATTAATTCAAAACCTTCCACCCATCACTTTTGTGGTCACAGTTTGTCTCTCCATGTGAGAGAGGGTATGCCCAGACGTGTGTCCCTTGTTCACTGCAGCATAGGGAACCAGGCTGCACCTCACTGAGGAGGTCCATCAAGGCCAAAAAATGTCTGGGGTTACTTGGTTTTCTGTGCAGAGGGGACCTGGCCTAGCAGTTTGGGTTGGGCTGCTACCATTGATGGCGGCAGCTGACTATTTGCACATGGCTGGACCCCTTTTGCAATGGCGCAGACGGGCTAAAAAGGGTGGTGTGGAAGGTTGCCCAGAGCAATTGCCAGTGGTTCAGATTCATTCGAAACCTTCCACCCATCACTTTTGTGGTCACAGTTTGTCTCTCCATGTGAGAGAGGGTATGCCCAGACGTGGGTCCCTTGCTCGCTGCGCCATAGGGAACCAGGCTGCACCTCACTGAGGAGGTCCATCAAGGCCAAAACATGTCTGGGGTTGCTTGGTTTTCTGTGCAGAGGGGACCTGGCCTAGCAGTTCGGGCTGGGCTGCCACCATTTGTGGCGGCAGCTGACTGATTTGCACATGGCTGGACCCCTTTTGCAATGGCGCAGACGGGCTAAAAAACGGTGGTGTGGAAGGTTGCCCAGAGCAATTGCCAGTGGTTGAGATTAATTCGAAACCTTCCACCCATCACTTTTGTGTTCACAGTTTGTCTCTCCACGCGAGAGAGGGTATGCCCAGACGTGGGTCCCTTGCTCGCTGCACCATAGGGAACCAGGCTGCACCTCACTGAGGAGGTCCATCAAGGCCGAAAAATGTCTGGGGTTGCTTGGTTTTCTGTGCAATGGGGACCTGGCCTAGCAATTCGGGCTGGGCTGCTACCATTGGTGGCGCTAGCTGACTGATTTGCACATTCCTGGACCCCTTTTGCAATGGCGCAGACAGACTAAAAAATGGTGGTGTGGAAGGTTGCCCAGAGCAATTGCCAGTGGTTCAGATTCATTCAAAACCTTCCACCCATCACTTTTGTGGTCACAGTTTGTCTCTCCATGTGAGAGAGGGTATGCCCAGACGTGGGTCCCTTGCTTGCTGTGCCATAGGGAACCAGGCTGCACCTCACTGAGGAGGTCCATCAAGGCCGAAACATGTCTGGGGTTGCTTGGTTTTCTGTGCAGAGGGGACCTGACCTAGCAGTTCGGGCTGGGCTGCTATCATTGGTGGCGGCAGCTGACTGATTTGCACATGGCTGGACCCCTTTTGCAATGGCGCAGATGGGCTAAAAAACAGTGGTGTGGAAGGTTGCCCAGAGCAATTGCCAGTGGTTCAGATTAATTCAAAACCTTCCACCCATCACTTTTGTGGTCACAGTTTGTCTCTCCATGTGAGAGAGGGTATGCCCAGACATGGGTCCCTTGCTCGCTGCGCCATAGGGAGTCAGGCTGCACCTCACTGAGGAGGTCCATCAAGGCCGAAACATGTCTGGGGTTGCTTGGTTTTCTGTGCAGAGGGGACCTGGCCTAGCAGTTCGGGCTGGGCTGCTACCATTGGTGGCGGCAGCTGACTGATTTGCACATGGCTGAATCCCTTTTGCAATGCCGCAGACGGGCTAAAAAACAGTGGTGTGGAAGGTTGCCCAGAGCAATTGCCAGTGGTTCAGATTCATTCAAAACCTTCCACCCATCACTTTTGTGGTCACGGTTTGTCTCTCCATGTGAGAGAGGGTATGCCCAGACATGGGTCCCTTGCTCGCTGCGCCATAGGGAGTCAGGCTGCACCTCACTGAGGAGGTCCATCAAGGCCGAAACATGTCTGGGGTTGCTTGGTTTTCTGTGCAGAGGGGACCTGGCCTAGCAGTTCGGGCTGGGCCGCTACCATTGGTGGCGGCAGCTGACTGAATTGCACATGGCTGAATCCCTTTTGCAATGCGGCAGACAGGCTAAAAAACAGTGGTGTGGAAAGTTGCCCAGAGCAATTGCCAGTGGTTCAGATTCATTCAAAACCTTCCACCCATCACTTTTGTGGTCACAGTTTGTCTCTCCATGTGAGAGAGGGTATGCCCAGACGTGGGACCCTTGCTCGCTGTGCCATAGGGAACAAGGCTGCACCTCACTGAGGAGGTCCATCAAGGCTGAAAAATGTCTGGGGTTGCTTGGTTTTCTGTGCAGAGGGGACCGGGCCTAGCAATTCGGGCTGGGCTGCTACCATTGGTGGCGGCAGCTGACTGATTTCCACATGGCTGGACCCTTTTTGCAATGGCGCAGACGGGCTAAAAAACAGTGGTGTTGAAGGTTGCCAGAGCAATTGCCAGTGGTTCAGATTCATTCGAAACCTTCCACCCATCCCTTTTATGGTCACAGTTTGTCTCTCCATGTGAGAGAGGGTATTGTGTATGTCCAGACGTGGCTCCCTTGCTCGATGCGCCATAGGGAACCAGGCTGAACCTCACTGAGGAGGTCCATCAAGGCCGAAACATGTCTGGGATTGCTTGGTTTTCTGTGCAGAGGGGACCTGGCCTAGCAGTTCGGGCTTGGCTGCTACCATTGATGGCGGCAGCTGACTGATTTGCACATTGCTGGACCCCTTTTGCAATGGCACAGATGGGCTAAAAAACGGTGGTGTGGAAGGCTGCCCAGAGCAATTGCCAGTGGTTCAGATTCATTCAAAACCTTCCACCCATCACTTTTGTGGTCACAGTTTGTCTCTCCATGTGAGAGAGGGTATACCCAGACTTGGGTCCCTTGCTCGCTGCGCCATAGGGAACCAGGCTGCACCTCACTGAGGAGGTCCATCGAGGCCGAAACATGTCTGGGGTTTCTTGGTTTTCTGTGCAGAGGGGACCTGACCTAGCAGTTCGGGCTGGGCTGCTATCATTCGTGGCGGCAGCTGACTGATTTGCACATGGCTGGATCCCTTTTGCAATGGCGCAGACGGGCTAAAAAACGGTGGTGTGGAAGGTTGCCCAGAGCAATTGCCAGTGGTTCAGATTCATTCAAAACCTTCCACCCATAACTTTTGTGGTCACAGTTTGTCTCTCCATGTGAGAGAGGGTATGCCCAGACGTGGGTCCCTTGCTCGCTGCGCCATAGGGAACCAGGCTGCACCTCACTGAGGAGGTCCATCAAGGCCGAAAAATGTCTGGGGTTGCTTTTTTTTCTGTGCAGAGGGGACCTGGCCTAGCAATTCGGGCTGGGCTGCTACCGTTGGTGGCAGCAGCTGACTGATTTGCACATGGCTGGACCCCTTTTGCAATCGCGCAGACGGGCTAAAAAACAGTGGTGTGGAAGGTTGCCCAGAGCAATTGCCAGTGGTTCAGATTCATTCAAAACCTTCCACCCATCCCTATTATGGTCACAGTTTGTCTCTCCATGTGAGAGAGGGTATTGTGTATGTCCAGACGTGGGTCCCTTGCTCGATGCGCCATAGGGAACCAGGCTGCACCTCACTGAGGAGGTCCATCAAGGCCGAAACATGTCTGGGGTTGCTTGGTTTACTGTGCAGAGGGGACCTGGCCTAGCAGTTCGGGTTGGGCTGCTACCATTGGTGGCGGCAGCTGACTGATTTGCACATGGCTGAATCCCTTTTGCAATGCCACAGACGGGCTAAAAAACAGTGGTGTGGAAGGTTGCCCAGAGCAATTGCCAGTGGTTCAGATTCATTCAAAACCTTCCACCCATCACTTTTGTGGTCACAGTTTGTCTCTCCATGTGAGAGAGGGTATGCCCAGACGTGGGTCCCTTGCTCGCTGTGCCATAGGGAACCAGGCTGCACCTCACTGAGGAGGTCCATCAAGGCCGAAAAATGTCTGGGGTTGCTTGGTTTTCTGTGCAGAGGGGACCTGGCCTAGCAATTCGGGCTGGGCTGCTACCATTGGTGGCGGCGGCTAACTGATTTGCAAATGGCTGGACCCCTTTTGCAATGGCACAGACGGGCTAAAAAACGGTGGTGTGGAAGGTTGCCCAGAGCAATTGCCAGTGGTTCAGATTCATTTGAAACCTTCCACCCATCACTTTTGTGGTCACAGTTTGTCTCTCCATGTGGGAGAGGGTATGCCCAGACGTGGGTCCCTTGCTCGCTGCGCCATAGGGAACCAGGCTGCACCTCACTGAGGAGGTCCATCAAGGCCGAAACATGTCTGGGGTTGCTTGGTTTTCTGTGCAGAGGGGACCAGGCCTAGCAGTTCGGGCTGGGCTGCTACCATTTGTGGCGGCAGCTGACTGATTTGCACATGGCTGGACCCTTTTTGCAATGGCGCAGACGGGCTAAAAAACAGTGGTGTGGAAGGTTGCCAGAGCAATTGCCAGTGGTTCAGATTCATTCGAAACCTTCCACCCATCCCTTTTATGGTCACAGTTTGTCTCTCCATGTGAGAGAGGGTATTGTGTATGTCCAGACGTGGCTCCCTTGCTCGATGCGCCATAGGGAACCAGGCTGCCCCTCACTGAGGAGGTCCATCAAGGCCGAAACATGTCTGGGATTGCTTGGTTTTCTGTGCAGAGGGGACCTGGCCTAGCAGTGCGGGCTGGGCTGCTACCATTGATGGCAGCAGCTGACTGATTTGCACATTGCTGGACCCCTTTTGCAATGGCGCAGATGGGCTAAAAAACGGTGGTGTGGAAGGTTGCCCAGAGCAATTGCCAGTGGTTCAGATTCATTCAAAACCTTCCACCCATCACTTTTGTGGTCACAGTTTGTCGCTCCATGTGAGAGAGGGTATACCCAGACTTGGGTCCCTTGCTCGCTGCGCCATAGGGAACCAGGCTGCACCTCACTGAGGAGGTCCATCAAGGCCGAAACATGTCTGGGTTGCTTGGTTTTCTGTGCAGAGGGGACCTGACCTAGCAGTTCGGGCTGGGCTGCTATCATTGGTGGCGGCAGCTGACTGATTTGCACATGGCTGGACCCCTTTTGCAATGGCGCAGATGGGCTAAAAAACGGTGGTGTGGAAGGTTGCCCAGAGCAATTGCCAGTGGTTCAGATTCATTCAAAACCTTCCACCCATCACTTTTGTGGTCACAGTTTGTCTCTCCATGTGAGAGAGGGTATGCCCAGACATGGGTCCCTTGCTCGCTGCGCCATAGGGAGTCAGGCTGCACCTCACTGAGGAGGTCCATCAAGGCCGAAACATGTCTGGGGTTGCTTGGTTTTCTGTGCAGAGGGGACCTGGCCTAGCAGTTCGGGCTGGGCTGCTACCATTGGTGGCGGCAGCTGACTGATTTGCACATGGCTGAATCCCTTTTGCAATGCCGCAGACGGGCTAAAAAACAGTGGTGTGGAAGGTTGCCCAGAGCAATTGCCAGTGGTTCAGATTCATTCAAAACCTTCCACCTATCACTTTTGTGGTCACAGTTTGTCTCTCCATGTGAGAGAGGGTATGCCCAGATGTGGGTCCCTTGCTCGCTGTGCCATAGGGAACCAGGCTGCACCTCACTGAGGAGGTTCATCAAGGCCGAAAAATGTCTGGGGTTGCTTGGTTTTCTGTGCAGAGGGGACCTGGCCTAGCAATTCGGGCTGGGCTGCTACCATTGGTGGCGGCAGCTAACTGATTTGCAAATGGCTGGACCCCTTTTGCAATGGCACAGACGGGCTAAAAAACGGTGGTGTGGAAGGTTGCCCAGAGCAATTGCCAGTGGTTCAGATTCATTCGAAACCTTCCACCCATCACTTTTGTGGTCACAGTTTGTCTCTCCATGTGAGAGAGGGTATGCCCAGACATAGAGTCCCTTGCTCGCTGCGCCATAGGGAACCAGGCTGCACCTCACTGAGGAGGTCCATCAAGGCCGAAACATGTCTGGGGTTGCTTGGTTTACTGTGCAGAGGGGACCTGGCCTAGCAGTTCGGGTTGGGCTGCTACCATTGGTGGTGGCAGCAGACTGATTTGCACATGGCTGGACCCCTTTTGCAATGGTGCAGACGGGCTAAAAAACGGTGGTGTGGAAGGTTGCCCAGAGCAATTGCCATTGGTTCAGATTAATTCAAAACCTTCCACCCATCACTTTTGTGGTCACAGTTTGTCTCTCCATGTGAGAGAGGGTATGCCCAGACGTGGGTCCCTTGCTCGCTGCACCATAGGGAACCAGGCTGCACCTCACTGAGGAGGTCCGTCAAGGCTGAAACATGTCTGGGGTTGCTTGGTTTTCTGTGCAGAGGGGACCTGGCCTAGCAGTTCGGGCCGGGCTGCTACCATTGGTGGCGGCAGCTGACTGATTTGCACATGGCTGAACCCCTTTTGCAATGGCACAGACGGGCTAAAAAACGGTGGTGTGGAAGGTTGCCCAGAGCAATTGCCAGTGGTTCAGATTAATTCAAAACCTTCCACCCATCACTTTTGTGGTCACAGTTTGTCTCTCCATGTGAGAGAGGGTATGCCCAGACGTGGGTCCCTTGCTCACTGCGCCATAGGGAACCAGGCTGCACCTCACTGAGGAGGTCCATCAAGGCCGAAACATGTCTGGGGTTGCTTGGTTTTCTGTGCAGAGGGGACCTGGCCTAGCAGTTCGGGCTGGGCTGCTACCATTGGTGGCGGCAGCTGACTGATTTGCACATGGCTGGACCCCTTTTGCAATGGTGCAGACGGGCTAAAAAACAGTGGTGTGGAAGGTTGCCCAGAGCAATTGCCAGTGTTTCAGATTCATTCAAAACCTTCCACCCATCACTTTTGTGGTCACAGTTTGTCTCTCCATGTGAGAGAGGGTATGCCCAGACATAGAGTCCCTTGCTCGCTGCGCCATAGGGAACCAGGCTGCACCTCACTGAGGAGGTCCATCAAGGCCGAAAAATGTCTGGGGTTGCTTGGTTTTCTGTGCAGAGGGGACCTGGCCTAGCAGTTCGGGCTGGGCTGCTACCATTGATGGCGGCAGCTGACTGATTTGCACATTGCTGGACCCCTTTTGCAATGGCACAGATGGGCTAAAAAACGGTGGTGTGGAAGGTTGCCCAGAGCAATTGCCAGTGGTTCAGATTCATTCAAAACCTTCCACCCATAACTTTTGTGGTCACAGTTTGTCTCTCCATGTGAGAGAGGGTATGCCCCGACGTGGGTCCCTTGCTCGCTGCGCCATAGGGAACCAGGCTGCACCTCACTGAGGAGGTCCATCGAGGCCGAAACATGTCTGGGGTTGCTTGGTTTTCTGTGCAGAGGGGACCTGACCTAGCAGTTCGGGCTGGGCTGCTATCATTGGTGGCGGCAGCTGACTGATTTGCACATGGCTGGATCCCTTTTGCAATGGCACAGACGGGCTAAAAAACAGTGGTGTGGAAGGTTGCCCAGAGCAATTGCCAGTGGTTCAGATTCATTCGAAACCTTCCACCCATCCCTTTTATGGTCACAGTTTGTCTCTCCGTGTGAGAGAGGGTATTGTGTATGCCCAGACGTGGGTCCCTTGCTCGCTGCACCATAGGGAACCAGGCTGCACCTCACTGAGGAGGTCCGTCAAGGCTGAAACAAGTCTGGGGTTGCTTGGTTTTCTGTGCAGAGGGGACCTGGCCTAGCAGTTCGGGCCGGGCTGCTACCATTGGTGGCGGCAGCTGACTGATTTGCACATGGCTGAACCCCTTTTGCAATGGCACAGACGGGCTAAAAAACGGTGGTGTGGAAGGCTGCCCAGAGCAATTGCCAGTGGTTCAGATTCATTCAAAACCTTCCACCCATCACTTTTGTGGTCACAGTTTGTCGCTCCATGTGAGAGAGGGTATACCCAGACTTGGGTCCCTTGCTCGCTGCGCCATAGGGAACCAGGCTGCACCTCACTGAGGAGGTCCATCAAGGCCGAAACATGTCTGGGTTGCTTGGTTTTCTGTGCAGAGGGGACCTGACCTAGCAGTTCGGGCTGGGCTGCTATCATTGGTGGCGGCAGCTGACTGATTTGCACATGGCTGGACCCCTTTTGCAATGGCGCAGATGGGCTAAAAAACGGTGGTGTGGAAGGTTGCCCAGAGCAATTGCCAGTGGTTCAGATTCATTCAAAACCTTCCACCCAACACTTTTGTGGTCATTTGTCTCTCCATGTGAGAGAGGGTATGCCCAGACATGGGTCCCTTGCTCGCTGCGCCATAGGGAGTCAGGCTGCACCTCACTGAGGAGGTCCATCAAGGCCGAAACATGTCTGGGGTTGCTTGGTTTTCTGTGCAGAGGGGACCTGGCCTAGCAGTTCGGGCTGGGCTGCTACCATTGGTGGCGGCAGCTGACTGATTTGCACATGGCTGAATCCCTTTTGCAATGCCGCAGACGGGCTAAAAAACAGTGGTGTGGAAGGTTGCCCAGAGCAATTGCCAGTGGTTCAGATTCATTCAAAACCTTACACCCATCACTTTTGTGGTCACAGTTTGTCTCTCCATGTGAGAGAGGGTATGCCCAGACGTGGGTCCCTTGCTCGCTGTGCCATAGGGAACCAGGCTGCACCTCACTGAGGAGGTCCATCAAGGCCGAAACATGTCTGGGGTTGCTTGGTTTTCTGTGCAGAGGGGACCTGGCCTAGCAATTCGGGCTGGGCTGCTACCATTGGTGGCGGCAGCTAACTGATTTGCAAATGGCTGGACCCCTTTTGCAATGGCACAGACGGGCTAAAAAACGGTGGTGTGGAAGTTTGCCCAGAGCAATTGCCAGTGGTTCAGATTCATTTGAAACCTTCCACCCATCACTTTTGTGGTCACAGTTTGTCTCTCCATGTGGGAGAGGGTATGCCCAGACGTGGGTCCCTTGCTCGCTGCGCCATAGGGAACCAGGCTGCACCTCACTGAGGAGGTCCATCAAGGCCGAAACATGTCTGGGGTTGCTTGGTTTTCTGTGCAGAGGGGACCGGGCCTAGCAGTTCGGGCTGGGCTGCTACCATTGGTGGCGGCAGCTGACTGAGTTGCACATGGCTGGACCCTTTTTGCAATGGCGCAGACGGGCTAAAAAACAGTGGTGTGGAAGGTTGCCAGAGCAATTGCCAGTGGTTCAGATTCATTCGAAACCTTCCACCCATCCCTTTTATGGTCACAGTTTGTCTCTCCATGTGAGAGAGGGTATTGTGTATGTCCAGACGTGGCTCCCTTGCTCGATGCGCCATAGGGAACCAGGCTGCACCTCACTGAGGAGGTCCATCAAGGCCGAAACATGTCTGGGATTGCTTGGTTTTCTGTGCAGAGGGGACCTGGCCTAGCAGTTCGGGCTGGGCTGCTACCATTGATGGCGGCAGCTGACTGATTTGCACATTGCTGGACCCCTTTTGCAATGGCACAGATGGGCAAAAAAACGGTGGTGTGGAAGGCTGCCCAGAGCAATTGCCAGTGGTTCAGATTCATTCAAAACCTTCCACCCATCACTTTTGTGGTCACAGTTTGTCTCTCCATGTGAGAGAGGGTATACCCAGATTTGGGTCCCTTGCTCGCTGCGCCATAGGGAACCAGGCTGCACCTCACTGAGGAGGTCCATCAAGGCCGAAACATGTCTGGGGTTGCTTGGTTTTCTGTGCAGAGGGGACCTGACCTAACAGTTCGGGCTGGGCTGCTATCATTGGTGGCGGCAGCTGACTGATTTGCACATGGCTGGATCCCTTTTGCAATGGCGCAGACGGGCTAAAAAACGGTGGTGTGGAAGGTTGCCCAGAGCAATTGCCAGTGGTTCAGATTCATTCAAAACCTTCCACCCATAACTTTTGTGGTCACAGTTTGTCTCTCCATGTGAGAGAGGGTATGCCCCGACGTGGGTCCCTTGCTCGCTGCGCCATAGGGAACCAGGCTGCACCTCACTGAGGAGGTCCATCAAGGCCGAAAAATGTCTGGGGTTGCTTGGTTTTCTGTGCAGAAGGGACCTGGCCTACCAGTTCAGGCTGGGCTGCTACCATTGGTGACGGCAGCTGCCTGATTTGCCCATGGCTGGACCCCTTTTGCAATGGTGCAGACGGGCTAAAAAACAGTGGTGTGGAAGATTGCCCAGAGCAATTGACAGTGGTTCAGATTAATTCGAAACCTTCCACCCATCACTTTTGTGGTCACAGTTTGCCTCTCCATGTGAGATAGGGTATGCCCAGACGTGGGTCCCTTGCTCGCTGCGCCATAGGGAACCAGGCTGCACCTCACTGAGGAGGTCCGTCAAGGCTGAAACATGTCTGGGGTTGCTTGGTTTTCTGTGCAGAGGGGACCTGGCCTAGCAGTTCGGGCTGGGCTGCTACCCTTGGTGGAGGCAGCTGACTGACTTGCACATGGCTGGACCCCTTTTGCAATGGCGCAGACGGGCTAAAAAACTGTGGTGTGGAAGGTTGCCCAGAGCAATTGCCAGTGGTTCAGATTAATTCAAAACCTTCCACCCATCACTTTTGTGGTCACAGTTTGTCTCTCCATGTGAGAGAGGGTATGCCCAGACGTGGGTCCCTTGTTCACTGCAGCATAGGGAACCATGCTGCACCTCACTGAGGAGGTCCATCAAGGCCGAAACATGTCTAGGGTTGCTTGGATTTCTGTGCTAGGGGACCTGGCCTAGCAGTTCGGGCTGGGCTGCTACCATTGGTGGCGGCAGCTGACTGATTTGCAAATGGCTGGACCCCTTTTGCAATGGCGCAGACGGGCTAAAAAACTGTGGTGTGGAAGGTTGCCCAGAGCAATTGCCAGTGGTTCAGATTAATTCAAAACCTTCCACCCATCACTTTTGTGGTCACAGTTTGTCTCTCCATGTGAGAGAGGGTATGCCCAGACGTGTGTCCCTTGTTCACTGCAGCATAGGGAACCAGGCTGCACCTCACTGAGGAGGTCCATCAAGGCCAAAAAATGTCTGGGGTTACTTGGTTTTCTGTGCAGAGGGGACCTGGCCTAGCAGTTCGGGTTGGGCTGCTACCATTGATGGCGGCAGCTGACTATTTGCACATGGCTGGACCCCTTTTGCAATGGCGCAGACGGGCTAAAAAAGGGTGGTGTGGAAGGTTGCCCAGAGCAATTGCCAGTGGTTGAGATTAATTCGAAACCTTCCACCCATCACTTTTGTGTTCACAGTTTGTCTCTCCATGCGAGAGAGGGTATGCCCAGACGTGGGTCCCTTGCTCGCTGCACCATAGGGAACCAGGCTGCACCTCACTGAGGAGGTCCATCAAGGCCGAAAAATGTCTGGGGTTGCTTGGTTTTCTGTGCAATGGGGACCTGGCCTAGCAATTCGGGCTGGGCTGCTACCATTGGTGGCGCTAGCTGACTGATTTGCACATTCCTGGACCCCTTTTGCAATGGCGCAGACAGGCTAAAAAATGGTGGTGTGGAAGGTTGCCCAGAGCAATTGCCAGCGGTTCAGATCAATTCAAAACCTTCCACCCATCACTTTTATGGTCACAGTTTGTCTCTCCATGTGAGAGAGGGTATGCCCAGACGTGGGTCCCTTGCTCGCTGCGCCATAGGGAACCAGGCTGCACCTCACAGAGGAGGTCCGTCAAGGCCGAAACATGTCTGGGGTTGCTTGGTTTTCTGTGCAGAGGGGACCTGGCCTAGCAGTTCGGGTTGGGCTGCTACCATTGGTGGCGGTAGCTGACTGATTTACACATGGCTGGACCCCTTTTGCAATGGTGCAGACGGGCTAAAAAACGGTGGTGTGGAAGGTTGCCCAGAGCAATTGCCAGTGGTTCAGATTCATTCGAAACCTTCCACCCATCCCTTTTGTGGTCACAGTTTGTCTCTCCATGTGAGAGAGGGTATGCCCAGACGTGGGTCCCTTGCTCGCTGCGCCATAGGGGACCAGGCTGCACCTCACTGAGGAGGTCCATCAAGGCCAAAACATGTCTGGGGTGGCTTGGTTTTCTGTGCAGAGGGGACCTGGCCTAGCAGTTCGGGCTGGGCTGCCACCATTTGTGGCGGCAGCTGACTGATTTGCACATGGCTGGACCCCTTTTGCAATGGCGCAGACGGGCTAAAAAACGGTGGTGTGGAAGGTTGCCCAGAGCAATTGCCAGTGGTTGAGATTAATTCGAAACCTTCCACCCATCACTTTTGTGTTCACAGTTTGTCTCTCCACGCGAGAGAGGGTATGCCCAGACGTGGGTCCCTTGCTCGCTGCACCATAGGGAACCAGGCTGCACCTCACTGAGGAGGTCCATCAAGGCCGAAAAATGTCTGGGGTTGATTGGTTTTCTGTGCAATGGGGACCTGGCCTAGCAATTCGGGCTGGGCTGCTACCATTGGTGGCGCTAGCTGACTGATTTGCACATTCCTGGACCCCTTTTGCAATGGCGCAGACAGACTAAAAAATGGTGGTGTGGAAGGTTGCCCAGAGCAATTGCCAGTGGTTCAGATTCATTCAAAACCTTCCACCCATCACTTTTGTGGTCACAGTTTGTCTCTCCATGTGAGAGAGGGTATGCCCAGACGTGGGTCCCTTGCTTGCTGTGCCATAGGGAACCAGGCTGCACCTCACTGAGGAGGTCCATCAAGGCCGAAACATGTCTGGGGTTGCTTGGTTTTCTGTGCAGAGGGGACCTGACCTAGCAGTTCGGGCTGGGCTGCTATCATTGGTGGCGGCAGCTGACTGATTTGCACATGGCTGGACCCCTTTTGCAATGGCGCAGATGGGCTAAAAAACAGTGGTGTGGAAGGTTGCCCAGAGCAATTGCCAGTGGTTCAGATTAATTCAAAACCTTCCACCCATCACTTTTGTGGTCACAGTTTGTCTCTCCATGTGAGAGAGGGTATGCCCAGACATGGGTCCCTTGCTCGCTGCGCCATAGGGAGTCAGGCTGCACCTCACTGAGGAGGTCCATCAAGGCCGAAACATGTCTGGGGTTGCTTGGTTTTCTGTGCAGAGGGGACCTGGCCTAGCAGTTCGGGCTGGGCTGCTACCATTGGTGGCGGCAGCTGACTGATTTGCACATGGCTGAATCCCTTTTGCAATGCCGCAGACGGGCTAAAAAACAGTGGTGTGGAAGGTTGCCCAGAGCAATTGCCAGTGGTTCAGATTCATTCAAAACCTTCCACCCATCACTTTTGTGGTCACAGTTTGTCTCTCCATGTGAGAGAGGGTATGCCCAGACATGGGTCCCTTGCTCGCTGCGCCATAGGGAGTCAGGCTGCACCTCACTGAGGAGGTCCATCAAGGCCGAAACATGTCTGGGGTTGCTTGGTTTTCTGTGCAGAGGGGACCTGGCCTAGCAGTTCGGGCTGGGCTGCTACCATTGGTGGCGGCAGCTGACTGATTTGCACATGGCTGAATCCCTTTTGCAATGCGGCGGACAGGCTAAAAAACAGTGGTGTGGAAAGTTGCTTAGAGCAATTGCCAGTGGTTCAGATTCATTCAAAACCTTCCACCCATCACTTTTGTGGTCACAGTTTGTCTCTCCATGTGAGAGAGGGTATGCCCAGACGTGGGACCCTTGCTCGCTGTGCCATAGGGAACCAGGCTGCACCTCACTGAGGAGGTCCATCAAGGCTGAAAAATGTCTGGGGTTGCTTGGTTTTCTGTGCAGAGGGGACCGGGCCTAGCAATTCGGGCTGGGCTGCTACCATTGGTGGCGGCAGCTGACTGATTTCCACATGGCTGGACCCTTTTTGCAATGGCGCAGACGGGCTAAAAAACAGTGGTGTTGAAGGTTGCCAGAGCAATTGCCAGTGGTTCAGATTCATTCGAAACCTTCCACCCATCCCTTTTATGGTCACAGTTTGTCTCTCCATGTGAGAGAGGGTATTGTGTATGTCCAGACGTGGCTCCCTTGCTCGATGCGCCATAGGGAACCAGGCTGCACCTCACTGAGGAGGTCCATCAAGGCCGAAACATGTCTGGGATTGCTTGGTTTTCTGTGCAGAGGGGACCTGGCCTAGCAGTTCGGGCTTGGCTGCTACCATTGATGGCGGCAGCTGACTGATTTGCACATTGCTGGACCCCTTTTGCAATGGCACAGATGGGCTAAAAAACGGTGGTGTGGAAGGCTGCCCAGAGCAATTGCCAGTGGTTCAGATTCATTCAAAACCTTCCACCCATCACTTTTGTGGTCACAGTTTGTCTCTCCATGTGAGAGAGGGTATACCCAGACTTGGGTCCCTTGCTCGCTGCGCCATAGGGAACCAGGCTGCACCTCACTGAGGAGGTCCATCGAGGCCGAAACATGTCTGGGGTTGCTTGGTTTTCTGTGCAGAGGGGACCTGACCTAGCAGTTCGGGCTGGGCTGCTATCATTCGTGGCGGCAGCTGACTGATTTGCACATGGCTGGATCCCTTTTGCAATGGCGCAGACGGGCTAAAAAACGGTGGTGTGGAAGGTTGCCCAGAGCAATTGCCAGTGGTTCAGATTCATTCAAAACCTTCCACCCATAACTTTTGTGGTCACAGTTTGTCTCTCCATGTGAGAGAGGGTATTGTGTATGTCCAGACGTGGGTCCCTTGCTCGATGCGCCATAGGGAACCAGGCTGCACCTCACTGAGGAGGTCCATCAAGGCCGAAACATGTCTGGGGTTGCTTGGTTTACTGTGCAGAGGGGACCTGGCCTAGCGGTTCGGGTTGGGCTGCTACCATTGGTGGCGGCAGCAGACTGATTTGCACATGGCTGGACCCCTTTTGCAATGGTGCAGACGGGCTAAAAAACGGTGGTGTGGAAGGTTGCCCAGAGCAATTGCCATTGGTTCAGATTAATTCGAAACCTTCCACCCATCACTTTTGTGGTCACAGTTTGTCTCTCCATGTGAGAGAGGGTATGCCCAGACGTGGGTCCCTTGCTCGCTGCACCATAGGGAACCAGGCTGCACCTCAGTGAGGAGGTCCGTCAAGGCTGAAACATGTCTGGGGTTGCTTGGTTTTCTGTGCAGAGGGGACCTGGCCTAGCAGTTCGGGCCGGGATGCTACCATTGGTGGCGGCAGCTGACTGATTTGCACATGGCTGAACCCCTTTTGCAATGGCACAGACGGGCTAAAAAACGGTGGTGTGGAAGGTTGCCCAGAGCAATTGCCAGTGGTTCAGATTAATTCAAAACCTTCCACCCATCACTTTTGTGGTCACAGTTTGTCTCTCCATGTGAGAGAGGGTATGCCCAGACGTGGGTCCCTTGCTCACTGCGCCATAGGGAACCAGGCTGCACCTCACTGAGGAGGTCCATCAAGGCCGAAACATGTCTGGGGTTGCTTGGTTTTCTGTGCAGAGGGGACCTGGCCTAGCAGTTCGGGCTGGGCTGCTACCATTGGTGGCGGCAGCTGACTGATTTGCACATGGCTGGACCCCTTTTGCAATGGTGCAGATGGGCTAAAAAACAGTGGTGTGGAAGGTTGCCCAGAGCAATTGCCAGTGTTTCAGATTCATTCAAAACCTTCCACCCATCACTTTTGTGGTCACAGTTTGTCTCTCCATGTGAGAGAGGGTATGCCCAGACATAGAGTCCCTTGCTCGCTGCGCCATAGGGAACCAGGCTGCACCTCACTGAGGAGGTCCATCAAGGCCGAAACATGTCTGGGGTTGCTTGGTTTTCTGTGCAGAGGGGACCTGGCCTAGCAGTTCGGGTTGGGCTGCTACCATTGGTGGCGGCAGCTGACTGATTTGCACATGGCTGAATCCCTTTTGCAATGCCGCAGACGGGCTAAAAAACAGTGGTGTGGAAGGTTGCCCAGAGCAATTGCCAGTGGTTCAGATTCATTCAAAACCTTCCACCCATCACTTTTGTGGTCACAGTTTGTCTCTCCATGTGAGAGAGGGTATGCCCAGACGTGGGTCCCTTGCTCGCTGTGCCATAGGGAACCAGGCTGCACCTCACTGAGGAGGTCCATCAAGGCCGAAAAATGTCTGGGGTTGCTTGGTTTTCTGTGCAGAGGGGACCTGGCCTAGCAATTCGGGCTGGGCTGCTACCATTGGTGGCGGCGGCTAACTGATTTGCAAATGGCTGGACCCCTTTTGCAATGGCACAGACGGGCTAAAAAACGGTGGTGTGGAAGGTTGCCCAGAGCAATTGCCAGTGGTTCAGATTCATTTGAAACCTTCCACCCATCACTTTTGTGGTCACAGTTTGTCTCTCCATGTGGGAGAGGGTATGCCCAGACGTGGGTCCCTTGCTCGCTGCGCCATAGGGAACCAGGCTGCACCTCACTGAGGAGGTCCATCAAGGCCGAAACATGTCTGGGGTTGCTTGGTTTTCTGTGCAGAGGGGACCAGGCCTAGCAGTTCGGGCTGGGCTGCTACCATTGGTGGCGGCAGCTGACTGATTTGCACATGGCTGGACCCTTTTTGCAATGGCGCAGACGGGCTAAAAAACAGTGGTGTGGAAGGTTGCCAGAGCAATTGCCAGTGGTTCAGATTCATTCGAAACCTTCCACCCATCCCTTTTATGGTCACAGTTTGTCTCTCCATGTGAGAGAGGGTATTGTGTATGTCCAGACGTGGCTCCCTTGCTCGATGCGCCATAGGGAACCAGGCTGCCCCTCACTGAGGAGGTCCATCAAGGCCGAAACATGTCTGGGATTGCTTGGTTTTCTGTGCAGAGGGGACCTGGCCTAGCAGTGCGGGCTGGGCTGCTACCATTGATGGCAGCAGCTGACTGATTTGCACATTGCTGGACCCCTTTTGCAATGGCACAGATGGGCTAAAAAACGGTGGTGTGGAAGGCTGCCCAGAGCAATTGCCAGTGGTTCTTATTCATTCAAAACCTTCCACCCATCACTTTTGTGGTCACAGTTTGTCGCTCCATGTGAGAGAGGGTATACCCAGACTTGGGTCCCTTGCTCGCTGCGCCATAGGGAACCAGGCTGCACCTCACTGAGGAGGTCCATCAAGGCCGAAACATGTCTGGGTTGCTTGGTTTTCTGTGCAGAGGGGACCTGACCTAGCAGTTCGGGCTGGGCTGCTATCATTGGTGGCGGCAGCTGACTGATTTGCACATGGCTGGACCCCTTTTGCAATGGCGCAGATGGGCTAAAAAACGGTGGTGTGGAAGGTTGCCCAGAGCAATTGCCAGTGGTTCAGATTCATTCAAAACCTTCCACCCATCACTTTTGTGGTCACAGTTTGTCTCTCCATGTGAGAGAGGGTATGCCCAGACATGGGTCCCTTGCTCGCTGCGCCATAGGGAGTCAGGCTGCACCTCACTGAGGAGGTCCATCAAGGCCGAAACATGTCTGGGGTTGCATGGTTGTCTGTGCAGAGGGGACCTGGCCTAGCAGTTCGGGCTGGGCTGCTACCATTGGTGGCGGCAGCTGACTGATTTGCACATGGCTGAATCCCTTTTGCAATGCCGTAGACGGGCTAAAAAACAGTGGTGTGGAAGGTTGCCCAGAGCAATTGCCAGTGGTTCAGATTCATTCAAAACCTTCCACCTATCACTTTTGTGGTCACAGTTTGTCTCTCCATGTGAGAGAGGGTATGCCCAGATGTGGGTCCCTTGCTCGCTGTGCCATAGGGAACCAGGCTGCACCTCACTGAGGAGGTTCATCAAGGCCGAAAAATGTCTGGGGTTGCTTGGTTTTCTGTGCAGAGGGGACCTGGCCTAGCAATTCGGGCTGGGCTGCTACCATTGGTGGCGGCAGCTAACTGATTTGCAAATGGCTGGACCCCTTTTGCAATGGCACAGACGGGCTAAAAAACGGTGGTGTGGAAGGTTGCCCAGAGCAATTGCCAGTGGTTCAGATTCATTCGAAACCTTCCACCCATCACTTTTGTGGTCACAGTTTGTCTCTCCATGTGAGAGAGGGTATGCCCAGACATAGAGTCCCTTGCTCGCTGCGCCATAGGGAACCAGGCTGCACCTCACTGAGGAGGTCCATCAAGGCCGAAACATGTCTGGGGTTGCTTGGTTTACTGTGCAGAGGGGACCTGGCCTAGCAGTTCGGGTTGGGCTGCTACCATTGGTGGTGGCAGCAGACTGATTTGCACATGGCTGGACCCCTTTTGCAATGGTGCAGACGGGCTAAAAAACGGTGGTGTGGAAGGTTGCCCAGAGCAATTGCCATTGGTTCAGATTAATTCAAAACCTTCCACCCATCACTTTTGTGGTCACAGTTTGTCTCTCCATGTGAGAGAGGGTATGCCCAGACGTGGGTCCCTTGCTCGCTGCACCATAGGGAACCAGGCTGCACCTCACTGAGGAGGTCCGTCAAGGCTGAAACATGTCTGGGGTTGCTTGGTTTTCTGTGCAGAGGGGACCTGGCCTAGCAGTTCGGGCCGGGCTGCTACCATTGGTGGCGGCAGCTGACTGATTTGCACATGGCTGAACCCCTTTTGCAATGGCACAGACGGGCTAAAAAACGGTGGTGTGGAAGGTTGCCCAGAGCAATTGCCAGTGGTTCAGATTAATTCAAAACCTTCCACCCATCACTTTTGTGGTCACAGTTTGTCTCTCCATGTGAGAGAGGGTATGCCCAGACGTGGGTCCCTTGCTCACTGCGCCATAGGGAACCAGGCTGCACCTCACTGAGGAGGTCCATCAAGGCCGAAACATGTCTGGGGTTGCTTGGTTTTCTGTGCAGAGGGGACCTGGCCTAGCAGTTCGGGCTGGGCTGCTACCATTGCTGGCGGCAGCTGACTGATTTGCACATGGCTGGACCCCTTTTGCAATGGTGCAGACGGGCTAAAAAACAGTGGTGTGGAAGGTTGCCCAGAGCAATTGCCAGTGTTTCAGATTCATTCAAAACCTTCCACCCATCACTTTTGTGGTCACAGTTTGTCTCTCCATGTGAGAGAGGGTATGCCCAGACATAGAGTCCCTTGCTCGCTGCGCCATAGGGAACCAGGCTGCACCTCACTGAGGAGGTCCATCAAGGCCGAAAAATGTCTGGGGTTGCTTGGTTTTCTGTGCAGAGGGGACCTGGCCTAGCAGTTCGGGCTGGGCTGCTACCATTGATGGCGGCAGCTGACTGATTTGCACATTGCTGGACCCCTTTTGCAATGGCACAGATGGGCTAAAAAACGGTGGTGTGGAAGGTTGCCCAGAGCAATTGCCAGTGGTTCAGATTCATTCAAAACCTTCCACCCATAACTTTTGTGGTCACAGTTTGTCTCTCCATGTGAGAGAGGGTATGCCCCGACGTGGGTCCCTTGCTCGCTGCGCCATAGGGAACCAGGCTGCACCTCACTGAGGAGGTCCATCGAGGCCGAAACATGTCTGGGGTTGCTTGGTTTTCTGTGCAGAGGGGACCTGACCTAGCAGTTCGGGCTGGGCTGCTACCATTGGTGGCGGCAGTTGACTGATTTGCACATGGCTGGACCCCTTTTGCAATGGCGCAGACGGGCTAAAAAACAGTGGTGTGGAAGGTTGCCCAGAGCAATTGCCAGTGGTTCAGATTCATTCGAAACCTTCCACCCATCCCTTTTATGGTCACAGTTTGTCTCTCCATGTGAGAGAGGGTATTGTGTATGCCCAGACGTGGGTCCCTTGCTCGCTGCACCATAGGGAACCAGGCTGCACCTCACTGAGGAGGTCCGTCAAGGCTGAAACAAGTCTGGGGTTGCTTGGTTTTCTGTGCAGAGGGGACCTGGCCTAGCAGTTCGGGCCGGGCTGCTACCATTGGTGGCGGCAGCTGACTGATTTGCACATGGCTGAACCCCTTTTGCAATGGCACAGACGGGCTAAAAAACGGTGGTGTGGAAGGCTGCCCAGAGCAATTGCCAGTGGTTCAGATTCATTCAAAACCTTCCACCCATCACTTTTGTGGTCACAGTTTGTCGCTCCATGTGAGAGAGGGTATACCCAGACTTGGGTCCCTTGCTCGCTGCGCCATAGGGAACCAGGCTGCACCTCACTGAGGAGGTCCATCAAGGCCGAAACATGTCTGGGTTGCTTGGTTTTCTGTGCAGAGGGGACCTGACCTAGCAGTTCGGGCTGGGCTGCTATCATTGGTGGTGGCAGCTGACTGATTTGCACATGGCTGGACCCCTTTTGCAATGGCGCAGATGGGCTAAAAAACGGTGGTGTGGAAGGTTGCCCAGAGCAATTGCCAGTGGTTCAGATTCATTCAAAACCTTCCACCCATCACTTTTGTGGTCACAGTTTGTCTCTCCATGTGAGAGAGGGTATGCCCAGACATGGGTCCCTTGCTCGCTGCGCCATAGGGAGTCAGGCTGCACCTCACTGAGGAGGTCCATCAAGGCCGAAACATGTCTGGGGTTGCTTGGTTTTCTGTGCAGAGGGGACCTGGCCTAGCAGTTCGGGCTGGGCTGCTACCATTGGTGGCGGCAGCTGACTGATTTGCACATGGCTGAATCCCTTTTGCAATGCCGCAGACGGGCTAAAAAACAGTGGTGTGGAAGGTTGCCCAGAGCAATTGCCAGTGGTTCAGATTCATTCAAAACCTTCCACCCATCACTTTTGTGGTCACAGTTTGTCTCTCCATGTGAGAGAGGGTATGCCCAGACGTGGGTCCCTTGCTCGCTGTGCCATAGGGAACCAGGCTGCACCTCACTGAGGAGGTCCATCAAGGCCGAAACATGTCTGGGGTTGCTTGGTTTTCTGTGCAGAGGGGACCTGGCCTAGCAATTCGGGCTGGGCTGCTACCATTGGTGGCGGCAGCTAACTGATTTGCAAATGGCTGGACCCCTTTTGCAATGGCACAGACGGGCTAAAAAACGGTGGTGTGGAAGTTTGCCCAGAGCAATTGCCAGTGGTTCAGATTCATTTGAAACCTTCCACCCATCACTTTTGTGGTCACAGTTTGTCTCTCCATGTGGGAGAGGGTATGCCCAGACGTGGGTCCCTTGCTCGCTGCGCCATAGGGAACCAGGCTGCACCTCACTGAGGAGGTCCATCAAGGCCGAAACATGTCTGGGGTTGCTTGGTTTTCTGTGCAGAGGGGACCGGGCCTAGCAGTTCGGGCTGGGCTGCTACCATTGGTGGCGGCAGCTGACTGAGTTGCACATGGCTGGACCCTTTTTGCAATGGCGCAGACGGGCTAAAAAACAGTGGTGTGGAAGGTTGCCAGAGCAATTGCCAGTGGTTCAGATTCATTCGAAACCTTCCACCCATCCCTTTTATGGTCACAGTTTGTCTCTCCATGTGAGAGAGGGTATTGTGTATGTCCAGACGTGGCTCCCTTGCTCGATGCGCCATAGGGAACCAGGCTGCACCTCACTGAGGAGGTCCATCAAGGCCGAAACATGTCTGGGATTGCTTGGTTTTCTGTGCAGAGGGGACCTGGCCTAGCAGTTCGGGCTGGGCTGCTACCATTGATGGCGGCAGCTGACTGATTTGCACATTGCTGGACCCCTTTTGCAATGGCACAGATGGGCAAAAAAACGGTGGTGTGGAAGGCTGCCCAGAGCAATTGCCAGTGGTTCAGATTCATTCAAAACCTTCCACCCATCACTTTTGTGGTCACAGTTTGTCTCTCCATGTGAGAGAGGGTATACCCAGATTTGGGTCCCTTGCTCGCTGCGCCATAGGGAACCAGGCTGCACCTCACTGAGGAGGTCCATCGAGGCCGAAACATGTCTGGGGTTGCTTGGTTTTCTGTGCAGAGGGGACCTGACCTAACAGTTTGGGCTGGGCTGCTATCATTGGTGGCGGCAGCTGACTGATTTGCACATGGCTGGATCCCTTTTGCAATGGCGCAGACGGGCTAAAAAACGGTGGTGTGGAAGGTTGCCCAGAGCAATTGCCAGTGGTTCAGATTCATTCAAAACCTTCCACCCATAACTTTTGTGGTCACAGTTTGTCTCTCCATGTGAGAGAGGGTATGCCCCGACGTGGGTCCCTTGCTCGCTGCGCCATAGGGAACCAGGCTGCACCTCACTGAGGAGGTCCATCAAGGCCGAAAAATGTCTGGGGTTGCTTTTTTTTCTGTGCAGAGGGGACCTGGCCTAGCAATTCGGGCTGGGCTGCTACCATTGGTGGCGGCAGCTGACTGATTTGCACATGGCTGGACCCCTTTTGCAATGGCGCAGACGGGCTAAAAACAGTGGTGTGGAAGGTTGCCCAGAGCAATTGCCAGTGGTTCAGATTCATTCAAAACCTTCCACCCATCACTTTTGTGGTCACAGTTTGTCTCTCCATGTGAGAGAGGGTATTGTGTATGTCCAGACGTGGGTCCCTTGCTCGATGCGCCATCGGGAACCAGGCTGCACCTCACTGAGGAGGTCCATCAAGGCCGAAACATGTCTGGGGTTGCTTGGTTTACTGTGCAGAGGGGACCTGGCCTAGCAGTTCCTGTTGGGCTGCTACCATTGGTGGCGGCAGCAGACTGATTTGCACATGGCTGGACCCCTTTTGCAATGGTGCAGACGGGCTAAAAAACGGTGGTGTGGAAGGTTGCCCAGAGCAATTTCCATTGGTTCAGATTAATTCAAAACCTTCCACCCATCACTTTTGTGGTCACAGTTTGTCTCTCCATGTGAGAGAGGGTATGCCCAGACGTGGGTCCCTTGCTCGCTGCACCATAGGGAACCAGGCTGCACCTCACTGAGGAGGTCCGTCAAGGCTGAAACATGTCTGGGGTTGCTTGGTTTTCTGTGCAGAGGGGACCTGGCCTAGCAGTTCGGGCTGGGCTGCTACCATTGGTGGCGGCAGCTGACTGATTTGCACATGGCTGGACCCCTTTTGCAATGGTGCAGACGGGCTAAAAAACAGTGGTGTGGAAGGTTGCCCAGAGCAATTGCCAGTGTTTCAGATTCATTCAAAACCTTCCACCCATCACTTTTGTGGTCACAGTTTGTCTCTCCATGTGAGAGAGGGTATGCCCAGACATAGAGTCCCTTGCTCGCTGCGCCATAGGGAACCAGGCTGCACCTCACTGAGGAGGTCCATCAAGGCCGAAAAATGTCTGGGGTTGCTTGGTTTTCTGTGCAGAGGGGACCTGGCCTAGCAGTTCGGGCTGGGCTGCTACCATTGATGGCGGCAGCTGACTGATTTGCACATTGCTGGACCCCTTTTGCAATGGCACAGATGGGCTAATTAACGGTGGTGTGGAAGGCTGCCCAGAGCAATTGCCAGTGGTTCAGATTCATTCAAAACCTTCCACCCATCACTTTTGTGGTCACAGTTTGTCTCTCCATGTGAGAGAGGGTATACCCAGACTTGGGTCCCTTGCTCGCAGCGCCATAGGGAACCAGGCTGCACCTCACTGAGGAGGTCCATCGAGGCTGAAACATGTCTGGGGTTGCTTGGTTTTCTGTGCAGAGGGGACCTGACCTAGCAGTTCGGGCTGGGCTGCTATCATTGGTGGCGGCAGCTGACTGATTTGCACATGGCTGGATCCCTTTTGCAATGGCGCAGACGGGCTAAAAAACGGTGGTGTGGAAGTTTGCCCAGAGCAATTGCCAGTGGTTCAGATTCATTCAAAACCTTCCACCCATAACTTTTGTGGTCACAGTTTGTCTCTCCATGTGAGAGAGGGTATGCCCCGACGTGGGTCCCTTGCTCGCTGCGCCATAGGGAACCAGGCTGCACCTCACTGAGGAGGTCCATCAAGGCCGAAAAATGTCTGGGGTTGCTTTTTTTTCTGTGCAGAGGGGACCTGGCCTAGCAATTCGGGCTGGGCTGCTACCATTGGTGGCGGCAGCTGACTGATTTGCACATGGCTGGACCCCTTTTGCAATGGCGCAGACGGGCTAAAAAACAGTGGTGTGGAAGGTTGCCCAGAGCAATTGCCAGTGGTTCAGATTCATTCGAAACCTTCCACCCATCCCTTTTATGGTCACAGTTTGTCTCTCCATGTGAGAGAGGGTATTGTGTATGTCCAGACGTGGGTCCCTTGCTCGATGCGCCATAGGGAACCAGGCTGCACCTCACTGAGGAGGTCCATCAAGGCCGAAACATGTCTGGGGTTGCTTGGTTTACTGTGCAGAGGGGACCTGGCCTAGCAGTTCGGGTTGGCCTGCTACCATTGGTGGCGGCAGCAGACTGATTTGCACATGGCTGGACCCCTTTTGCAATGGTGCAGACGGGCTAAAAAACGGTGGTGTGGAAGGTTGCCCAGAGCAATTGCCATTGGTTCAGATTAATTCGAAACCTTCCACCCATCACTTTTGTGGTCACAGTTTGTCTCTCCATGTGAGAGAGGGTATGCCCAGACGTGGGTCCCTTGCTCGCTGCACCATAGGGAACCAGGCTGCACCTCACTGAGGAGGTCCGTCAAGGCTGAAACATGTCTGGGGTTGCTTGGTTTTCTGTGCAGAGGGGACCTGGCCTAGCAGTTCGGGCCGGGCTGCTACCATTGGTGGCGGCAGCTGACTGATTTGCACATGGCTGATCCCCTTTTGCAATGGCACAGACGGGCTAAAAAACGGTGGTGTGGAAGGTTGCCCAGAGCAATTGCCAGTGGTTCAGATTAATTCAAAACCTTCCACCCATCACTTTTGTGGTCACAGTTTGTCTCTCCATGTGAGAGAGGGTATGCCCAGACGTGGGTCCCTTGCTCACTGCGCCATAGGGAACCAGGCTGCACCTCACTGAGGAGGTCCATCAAGGCCGAAACATGTCTGGGGTTGCTTGGTTTTCTGTGCAGAGGGGACCTGGCCTAGCAGTTCGGGCTGGGCTGCTACCATTGGTGGCGGCAGCTGACTGATTTGCACATGGCTGGACCCCTTTTGCAATGGTGCAGAAGGGCTAAAAAACAGTGGTGTGGAAGTTTGCCCAGAGCAATTGCCAGTGTTTCAGATTCATTCAAAACCTTCCACCCATCACTTTTGTGGTCACAGTTTGTCTCTCCATGTGAGAGAGGGTATGCCCAGACATAGTGTCCCTTGCTCGCTGCGCCATAGGGAACCAGGCTGCACCTCACTGAGGAGGTCCATCAAGGCCGAAACATGTCTAGGGTTGCTTGGATTTCTATGCTAGGGGACCTGGCCTAGCAGTTGGGTTGGGCTGCTACCATTGGTGGCGGCAGCAGAATGTTTTGCACATGGATGGACCCCTTTTGCAGTGGTGCAGACGGGCTAAAAAACAGTGGTGTGGAAGGTTGCCCAGAGCAATTGCCATTGGTTCAGATTAATTCGAAACCTTCCACCCATCACTTTTGTGGTCACAGTTTGTCTCTCCATGTGAACGAGGGTATGCCCAGACGTGGGTCCCTTGCTCGCTGCGCAATAGGGAACCAGGCTGCACCTCACTGAGGAGGTCCATCAAGGCTGAAACATGTCTGGGGTTGCTTGGTTTTCTGTGCAGAGGGGACCTGGCCTACGAGTTCAGCCTGGGCTGCTACCATTGGTGGCGGCAGCTGCCTGATTTGCACATTCCTGGACCCCTTTTGCAATGGCGCAGACGGACTAAAAAATGGTGGTGTGGAAGGTTGCCCAGAGCAATTGCCAGCGGTTCAGATTAATTCAAAACCTTCCACCCATCACTTTTATGGTCACAGTTTGTCTCTCCATGTGAGAGAGGGTATGCACAGACGTGGGTCCCTTGCTCGCTGCGCCATAGGGAACCAGGCTGCACCTCACAGAGGAGGTCCATCAAGGCCGAAACATATCTGGGGTTGCTTGGTTTTCTGTGCAGAGGGGACCTGGCCTAGCAGTTCGGGTTGGGCTGCTACCATTGGTGGCGGCAGCTGACTGATTTACACATGGCTGGACCCCTTTTGCAATGGTGCAGATGGGCTAAAAAACAGTGGTGTGGAAGGTTGCCCAGAGCAATTGCCAGTGGTTCAGATTCATTCAAAACCTTCCACCCATCACTTTTGTGGTCACAGTTTGTCTCTCCATGTGAGAGAGGGTATGCCCAGACGTGGGTCCCTTGCTCGCTGCGCCATAGGGAACCAGGCTGCACCTCACTGAGGAGGTCCATCAAGGCCGAAACATGTCTGGGGTTGCTTGCTTTTCTGTGCAGAGGGGACCTGGCCTAGCAGTTCGGGCTGGGCTGCCACCATTTGTGGCGGCAGCTGACTGATTTGCACATAGCTGGACCCCTTTTGCAATGGTGCGGAAGGGCTAAAAAACGGTGGTGTGGAAGGTTGCCCAGAGCAATTGCCAGTGGTTCAGATTAATTCAAAACCTTCCACCCATCACTTTTGTGGTCACAGTTTGTCTCTCCATGTGAGAGAGGGTATGCCCAGACGTGGGTCCCTTGCTCGCTGCGTCATAGGGAACCAGGCTGCACCTCACTGAGGAGGTCCATCAAGGCCGAAACATGTCTGGGGTTGCTTGGTTTTCTGTGCAGAGGGGACCTGGTTTAGCAGTTCGGGCTGGGCTGCCACCATTGGTGGTGGCAGCTGACTTATTTGCACATGGCTGGACCCCTTTTGCAATGGCGCAGACGGGCTAAAAAACGGTGGTGTGGAAGGTTGCCCAGAGCAATTGCCAGTGGTTGAGATTCATTCGAAACCTTCCACCCATCACTTTTGTGTTCACAGTTTGTCTCTCCATGCGAGAGAGGGTATGCCCAGACGTGGGTCCCTTGCTCGCTGCACCATAGGGAACCAGGCTGCACCTCACTGAGGAGGTCCATCAAGGCCGAAAAATGTCTGGGGTTGCTTGGTTTTCTGTGCAATGGGGACCTGGCCTAGCAATTCGGGCTCAGCTGCTACCATTGGTGGCGGCAGCTGACTGATTTGCACATGGCTGGACCCCTTTTGCAATGGCACAGACGGGCTAAAAAATGGTGGTGTGGAAGGTTGCCCAGAGCAATTGCCATTGGTTCAGATTCATTTGAAACCTTACACCCATCACTTTTGTGGTCACAGTTTGTCTCTCCATGTGGGAGAGGGTATGCCCAGACGTGGGTCCCTTGCTCGCTGCGCCATAGGGAACCAGGCTGCACCTCACTGAGGAGGTCCATCAAGGCCGAAACATGTCTGGGGTTGCTTGGTTTTCTGTGCAGAGGGGACCTGGCCTAGCAGTTCGGGCTGGGCTGCTACCATTGGTGGCGGCAGCTGACTGATTTGCACATGGCTGGACCCCTTTTGCAATGGCGCAGATGGGCTAAAAAACAGTGGTGTGGAAGGTTGCCCAGAGCAATTGCCAGTGGTTCAGATTCATTCCAAACCTTCCACCCATCCCTTTTATGGTCACAGTTTGTCTCTCCATGTGAGAGAGAGTATTGTGTATGTGCAGACGTGGGTCCCTTGCTCGCTGCGCCATAGCGAACCAGGCTGCACCTCACTGAGGAGGTCCATCAAGGCCGAAACATGTCTGGGGTTGCTTGGTTTTCTGTGCAGAGGGGACCTGGCCTAGCAGTTCGGGCTGGGCTGCTACCATTGGTGGCGGCAGCTGACTGATTTGCACATGGCTGGACCCCTTTTGCAATGGTGCAGACGGGCTAAAAAACGGTTGTGTGGAAGGTTGCCCAGAGCAATTGCCAGTGGTTCAGATTAATTCGAAACCTTCCACCCATCACTTTTATGGTCACAGTTTGTCTCTCCATGTGAGAGAGGGTATGCCCAGACGTGGGTCCCTTGCTCGCTGCGCCATAGGGAACAAGGCTACACCTCACTGAGGCTTTCCATCAATGCCGAAACATGTCTGGGTTTGCTTGGTTTTCTGTGCAGAGAGGACCTGGCCTAGCAGTTCGGGCTGGGCTGCTACCATTGGTGGTGGCAGCTGACTGATTTGCACATGGCTGGACCCCTTTTGCAAGGGCGCAAACAGGCTAAAAAGCGGTGGTGTGGAAGGTTACCCAGAGCAATTGCCAGTTGTTCAGGTTCTTTCAAAACCTTCCACCCATCACTTTTGTGGTCACAGTTTGTCTCTCCATGTGAGAAAGGGTATGCCCAGACGTGGGTCCCTTGCTCGCTGCGCCATAGGGAACAAGGCTGCAACTCACTGAGGAGGTCCATCAAGGCTGAAACATGTCTGGGGTTGCTTGGTTTTCTGTGCAGAGGGGACCTGGCCTAGCAGTTCGGGCTGGGCTGCTACCATTGCTGGCGGCAGCTGACTGATTTGCAGATGGCTGGACCCCTTTTGCAATGGCACAGATGGGCTAAAAAACAGTGGTGTGGAAGGTTGCCCAGAGCAATTGCCAGTGGTTCAGATTCATTCAAAACCTTCCACCCATCACTTTTGTGGTCACAGTTTGTCTCTCCATGTGCAAGAGGGTATGCACAGACGTGGGTCCCTTGCTCGCTGCGCCATAGGGAACTAGGGTGCACCTCACTGAGGAGGTCCATCAAGGCCGAAACATGTCTGGGGTTGCTTGGCTTTCCATGCAGAGGGGACCTGGCCTAGCAGTTCGGGCTGGGCTGCTACCATTGGTGGCGGCAGCTGACTGATTTGCACATGGCTGGACCCCTTTTGCAATGGCGCCGACGGGCTAAAAAACTGTGGTGTGGAAGGTTGCCCAGAGCAATTGCCAGTGGTTCAGATTCATTCGAAGACTTCCACCCATCACTTTTGTGGTCACAGTTTGCCTCTCCATGTGAGAGAGGGTATGCCCAGACGTGGGTCCCTTGCTCGCTGCGCCATAGGGAACCAGGCTGCACCTCACTGAGGAGGTCCATCAAGGCTGAAACATGTCTGGGGTTGCTTGGTTTTCTGTGCAGAGGGGACCTGGCCTACCAGTTCAGGCTGGGCTGCTACCATTGGTGGCGGCAGCTGCCTGATTTGCCCATGGCTGGACCCCTTTTGCAATAGCGCAGACGGGCTAAAAACAGTGGTGTTGAAGATTGCCCAGAGCAATTGCCAGTGGTTCAGATTAATTCAAAACCTTCCACCCATCACTTTTCTGGTCACAGTTTGTCTCTCCATGTGAGAGAGGGTATGCCCAAACGTGGGTCCCTTGCTCGCTGCACCATAGGGAACCAGGCTGCACCTCACTGAGGAGGTCCGTCAAGGCTGAAACATGTCTGGGGATGCTTGGTTTTCTGTGCAGAGGGGACATGGCCTAGCAGTTTGGGCTGGGCTGCTACCATTGGTGGCGGCAGCTAACTGATTTGCACATGGCTGGACCCCTTTTGCAATGGCGCAGACGGGCTAAAAAACGGTGGTGTGGAAGGTTGCCCAGAGCAATTGCCAGTGGTTCAGATTAATTCAAAACCTTCCACCGATCTCTTTTGTGGTCACAGTTTGTATCTCCAAGTGAGGGAGGGTATGCCCAGACGTGGGTCCCTTGCTCACTGCGCCATAGGGAACCAGGCTGCACCTCACTGAGGAGGTCCATCAAGGCCGAAACATGTCTGGGGTTGCTTGGTTTTCTGTGCAGAGGGGACCTGGCCTAGCAGTTCGGGCTGGGCTGATACCATTGGTGGCGGCAGCTGACTGATTTGCACGTGGCTGGACCCCTTTTGCAATGGTGCAGACGGGCTAAAAAACAGTGGTGTGGAAGGTTGCCCAGAGCAATTGCCAGTGGTTCAGATTCATTCAAAACCTTCCACCCATCACTTTTGTGGTCACAGTTTGTCTCTCCATGTGAGAGAGGGAATGCCCAGACATAGAATCCCTTGCTCGCTGCGCCATAGGGAACCAGGCTGCACCTCACTGAGGAGGTCCATAAAGGCCGAAACATGTCTAGGGTTGCTTGGATTTCTATGCTAGGGGACCTGGCCTAGCAGTTCGGGCTGGGCAGCTACCATTGGTGGCGGCAGCTGACTGATTTGCACATGGCTGGACCCCTTTTGCAATGGCGCAGACGGGCTAAAAAACGGTGGTGTGGAAGGTTGCCCAGAGCAATTGCCAGTGGTTCAGATTCATTCGAAACCTTCCACCCATCACTTTTGTGGTCACAGTTTGTCTCTCCATGTGAGAGAGGGTATGCCCAGACGTGGGTCCCTTGCTCACTGCGCCTTAGGGAACCAGGCTGCACCTCACTGAGGAGGTCCATCAAGGCCAAAACATGTCTGGGGTTGCTTGGTTTTCTGGGCAGAGGGGACCTGGCCTAGCAGTTCGGGCTGGGCTGCTACCATTGGTGGCGGTAGCTGACTGATTTGCACATGGCTGGACCCCTTTTGCAATGGCGCAGACAGGCTAAAAAACAGTGGTGTGGAAGGTTGCCCAGAGCAATTGCCAGTGGCTCAGATTCATTCGAAACCTTCCACCCATCCCTTTAATGGTCACAGTTTGTCTCTCCATGTGGGAGAGGGTATGCCCAGACGTGGGTCCCTTTCTCACTACGCCATAGGGAACCAGTCTGCACCTCACTGAGGAGGTCCATCAAGGCCGAAAAATGTCTGGGGTTGCTTGGTTTTCTGTGCAGAGGGGACCTGGCCTAGCAGTTCGGGTTGGGCTGCTACCATTCGTTGCAGCAGCTGACTATTTGCACATGGCTGGACCCCTTTTGCAGTGGCGCAGACGGGCTAAAAAACGGTGGTGTGGAAGGTTGCCCAGAGCAATTGCCAGTGGTTCAGATTCATTCGAAACCTTCCACCAATCACTTTTGTGGTCACAGATTGTCTCTCCATGTGAGAGAGGGTATGCCCAGACGTGGGTCCCTTGCTCACTGCGCCATAGGGAACCAGGCTGCACCTGACTGAGGAGGTCCATCAAGGCCGAAAAATGTCTGGGGTTGCTTGGTTTTCTGGGCAGAGGGGACCTGGCCTAGCAGTTCGGGCTGGGCTGCTACCATTGGTGGCGGCAGCTGACTGATTTGCACATGGCTGGACCCCTTTTGCAATGGCGCAGACAGGCTAAAAAACAGTGGTGTGGAAGGTTGCCCAGAGCAATTGCCAGTGGCTCAGATTCATTCAAAACCTTCCACCCATCCCTTTTATGGTCACAGTTTGTCTCTCCATGTGAGAGAGGGTATGCCCAGATGTGGGTCCCTTGCTCACTGCGCCATAGGGAACCAGGCTGCACCTCACTGAGGAGGTCCATCAAGGCCTAAACATGTCTGGGGTTGCTTGGTTTTCTGTGCAGAAGGGACCTGGCCTACCAGTTCAGGCTGGGCTGCTACCATTGGTGACGGCAGCTGCCTGATTTGCCCATGGCTGGACCCCTTTTGCAATGGCGCAGACGGGCTAAAAAACGGTGGTGTGGAAGATTGCCCAGAGCAATTGCCAGTTGTTCAGATTAATTCGAAACCTTCCACCCATCACTTTTGTGGTCACCGTTTGTCTCTCCATGTGATAGAGGGTATGCCCAGACGTGGGTCCCTTGCTCGCTGCGCCATAGGGAACCAGGCTGCACCTAACTGAGGAGGTCCGTCAAGGCTGAAACATGTCTGGGGTTGCTTGGTTTTCTGTGCAGAGGGGACCTGGCCTAGCAATTCGGGCTGGGCTGCTACCATTGGTGGCGGCAGCTGACTGATTTGCACATGGCTGGACCCCTTTTGCAATGGCGCAGACAGGCTAAAAAACAGTGGTGTGGAAGGTTGCCCAGAGCAATTGCCAGTGGCTCAGATTCATTCAAAACCTTCCACCCATCCCTTTTATGGTCACAGTTTGTCTCTCCATGTGAGAGAGGGTATGCCCAGATGTGGGTCCCTTGCTCACTGCGCCATAGGGAACCAGGCTGCACCTCACTGAGGAGGTCCATCAAGGCCGAAACATGTCTGGGGTTGCTTGGTTTTCTGTGCAGAAGGGACCTGGCCTACCAGTTCAGGCTGGGCTGCTACCATTGGTGACGGCAGCTGCCTGATTTGCCCATGGCTGGACCCCTTTTGCAATGGTGCAGACGGGCTAAAAAATGGTGGTGTGGAAGATTGCCCAGAGCAATTGCCAGGGGTTCAGATTAATTCAAAACCTTCCACCCATCACTTTTGTGGTCACAGTTTGTCTCTCCATGTGAGATAGGGTATGCCCAGAGGTGGGTCCCTTGCTCGCTGCGCCATAGGGAACCAGGCTGCACCTCACTGAGGAGGTCCGTCAAGGCTGAAACATGTCTGGGGTTGCTTGGTTTTCTGTGCAGAGGGGACCTGGCCTAGCAGTTCGGGCTGGGCTGCTACCCTTGGTGGAGGCAGCTGACTGACTTGCACATGGCTGGACCCCTTTTGCAATGGCGCAGACGGGCTAAAAAACTGTGGTGTGGAAGGTTGCCCAGAGCAATTGCCAGTGGTTCAGATTAATTCAAAACCTTCCACCCATCACTTTTGTGGTCACAGTTTGTCTCTCCATGTGAGAGAGGGTATGCCCAGACGTGGGCCCCTTGTTCACTGCAGCATAGGGAACCAGGCTGCACCTCACTGAGGAGGTCCATCAAGGCCGAAACATGTCTAGGGTTGCTTGGATTTCTGTGCTAGGGGACCTGGCCTAGCAGTTCGGGCTGGGCTGCTACCATTGGTGGCCTCAGCTGACTGATTTGCACATGGCTGGACCCCTTTTGCAATGGCGCAGACGGGCTAAAAAACGGTGGTGTGGAAGGTTGCCCAGAGCAATTGCCAGTGGTTCAGATTCATTCGAAACCTTCCACCCATCACTTTTGTGGTCACAGTTTGTCTCTCCATGTGAGAGAGGGTATGCCCAGACATGGGTCCCTTGCTCACTGCGCCATAGGGAACCAGGGTGCACCTCACTGAGGAGGTCCATCAAGGCCGAAAAATGTCTGGGGTTGCTTGGTTTTCTGGGCAGAGGGGACCTGGCCTAGCAGTTCGGGCTGGGCTGCTACCATTGGTGGCGGCAGCTGACTGATTTGCACATGGCTGGACCCCTTTTGTAATGGCGCAGACAGGCTAAAAAACAGTGGTGTGGAAGGTTGCCCAGAGCAATTGCCAGTGGCTCAGATTCATTCGAAACCTTCCACCCATCACTTTTGTGGTCACAGTTTGTCTCTCCATGTGAGAGAGGGTATGCCCAGACGTGGGTCCCTTGCTCGCTGCGCCATGGGGAACCAGGCTGCACCTAACTGAGGAGGTCCGTCAAGGCTGAAACATGTCTGGGGTTGCTTGGTTTTCTGTGCAGAGGGGACCTGGCCTAGCAGTTCGGGCTGGGCTGCTACCATTGGTGGCGGCAGCTGACTGATTTGCACATGGCTGGACTCCTTTTGCAATGGCGCAGACAGGCTAAAAAACAGTGGTGTGGAAGGTTGCCCAGAGCAATTGCCAGTGGCTCAGATTCATTCAAAACCTTCCACCCATCCCTTTTATGGTCACAGTTTTCTCTCCATGTGAGAGAGGGTATGCCCAGATGTGGGTCCCTTGCTCACTGCGCCATAGGGAACCAGGCTGCACCTCACTGAGGAGGTCCATCAAGGCCGAAACATGTCTGGGGTTGCTTGGTTTTCTGTGCAGAAGGGACCTGGCCTACCAGTTCAGGCTGGGCTGCTACCATTGGTGACGGCAGCTGCCTGATTTGCCCATGGCTGGACCCCTTTTGCAATGGTGCAGACGGGCTAAAAAACGGTGGTGTGGAAGATTGCCCAGAGCAATTGACAGTGGTTCAGATTAATTCGAAACCTTCCACCCATCACTTTTGTGGTCACAGTTTGCCTCTCCATGTGAGATAGGGTATGCCCAGACGTGGGTCCCTTGCTCGCTGCGCCATAGGGAACCAGGTTGCACCTCACTGAGGAGGTCCGTCAAGGCTGAAACATGTCTGGGGTTGCTTGGTTTTCTGTGCAGAGGGGACCTGGCCTAGCAGTTCGGGCTGGGCTGCTACCCTTGGTGGAGGCAGCTGACTGACTTGCACATGGCTGGACCCCTTTTGCAATGGCGCAGACGGGCTAAAAAACTGTGGTGTGGAAGGTTGCCCAGAGAAATTGCCAGTGGTTCAGATTAATTCAAAACCTTCCACCCATCACTTTTGTGGTCACAGTTTGTCTCTCCATGTGAGAGAGGGTATGCCCAGACGTGGGTCCCTTGTTCACTGCAGCATAGGGAACCATGCTGCACCTCACTGAGGAGGTCCATCAAGGCCGAAACATGTCTAGGGTTGCTTGGATTTCTGTGCTAGGGGACCTGGCCTAGCAGTTCGGGCTGGGCTGCTACCATTGGTGGCGGCAGCTGACTGATTTGCAAATGGCTGGACCCCTTTTGCAATGGCGCAGACGGGCTAAAAAACTGTGGTGTGGAAGGTTGCCCAGAGCAATTGCCAGTGGTTCAGATTAATTCAAAACCTTCCACCCATCACTTTTGTGGTCACAGTTTGTCTCTCCATGTGAGAGAGGGTATGCCCAGACGTGTGTCCCTTGTTCACTGCAGCATAGGGAACCAGGCTGCACCTCACTGAGGAGGTCCATCAAGGCCAAAAAATGTCTGGGGTTACTTGGTTTTCTGTGCAGAGGGGACCTGGCCTAGCAGTTCGGGTTGGGCTGCTACCATTGATGGCGGCAGCTGACTATTTGCACATGGCTGGACCCCTTTTGCAATGGCGCAGACGGGCTAAAAAAGGGTGGTGTGGAAGGTTGCCCAGAGCAATTGCCAGTGGTTGAGATTAATTCGAAACCTTCCACCCATCACTTTTGTGTTCACAGTTTGTCTCTCCATGCGAGAGAGGGTATGCCCAGACGTGGGTCCCTTGCTCGCTGCACCATAGGGAACCAGGCTGCACCTCACTGAGGAGGTCCATCAAGGCCGAAAAATGTCTGGGGTTGCTTGGTTTTCTGTGCAATGGGGACCTGGCCTAGCAATTCGGGCTGGGCTGCTACCATTGGTGGCGCTAGCTGACTGATTTGCACATTCCTGGACCCCTTTTGCAATGGCGCAGACAGGCTAAAAATGGTGGTGTGGAAGGTTGCCCAGAGCAATTGCCAGCGGTTCAGATCAATTCAAAACCTTCCACCCATCACTTTTATGGTCACAGTTTGTCTCTCCATGTGAGAGAGGGTATGCCCAGACGTGGGTCCCTTGCTCGCTGCGCCATAGGGAACCAGGCTGCACCTCACAGAGGAGGTCCGTCAAGGCCGAAACATGTCTGGGGTTGCTTGGTTTTCTGTGCAGAGGGGACCTGGCCTAGCAGTTCGGGTTGGGCTGCTACCATTGGTGGCGGTAGCTGACTGATTTACACATGGCTGGACCCCTTTTGCAATGGTGCAGACGGGCTAAAAAACGGTGGTGTGGAAGGTTGCCCAGAGCAATTGCCAGTGGTTCAGATTCATTCGAAACCTTCCACCCATCACTTTTGTGGTCACAGTTTGTCTCTCCATGTGAGAGAGGGTATGCCCAGACGTGGGTCCCTTGCTCGCTGCGCCATAGGGAACCAGGCTGCACCTCACTGAGGAGGTCCATCAAGGCCAAAACATGTCTGGGGTTGCTTGGTTTTCTGTGCAGAGGGGACCTGGCCTAGCAGTTCGGGCTGGGCTGCCACCATTTGTGGCGGCAGCTGACTGATTTGCACATGGCTGGACCCCTTTTGCAATGGCGCAGACGGGCTAAAAAACGGTGGTGTGGAAGGTTGCCCAGAGCAATTGCCAGTGGTTGAGATTAATTCGAAACCTTCCACCCATCACTTTTGTGTTCACAGTTTGTCTCTCCACGCGAGAGAGGGTATGCCCAGACGTGGGTCCCTTGCTCGCTGCACCATAGGGAACCAGGCTGCACCTCACTGAGGAGGTCCATCAAGGCCGAAAAATGTCTGGGGTTGATTGGTTTTCTGTGCAATGGGGACCTGGCCTAGCAATTCGGGCTGGGCTGCTACCATTGGTGGCGCTAGCTGACTGATTTGCACATTCCTGGACCCCTTTTGCAATGGCGCAGACAGACTAAAAAATGGTGGTGTGGAAGGTTGCCCAGAGCAATTGCCAGTGGTTCAGATTCATTCAAAACCTTCCACCCATCACTTTTGTGGTCACAGTTTGTCTCTCCATGTGAGAGAGGGTATGCCCAGACGTGGGTCCCTTGCTTGCTGTGCCATAGGGAACCAGGCTGCACCTCACTGAGGAGGTCCATCAAGGCCGAAACATGTCTGGGGTTGCTTGGTTTTCTGTGCAGAGGGGACCTGACCTAGCAGTTCGGGCTGGGCTGCTATCATTGGTGGCGGCAGCTGACTGATTTGCACATGGCTGGACCCCTTTTGCAATGGCGCAGATGGGCTAAAAAACAGTGGTGTGGAAGGTTGCCCAGAGCAATTGCCAGTGGTTCAGATTAATTCAAAACCTTCCACCCATCACTTTTGTGGTCACAGTTTGTCTCTCCATGTGAGAGAGGGTATGCCCAGACATGGGTCCCTTGCTCGCTGCGCCATAGGGAGTCAGGCTGCACCTCACTGAGGAGGTCCATCAAGGCCGAAACATGTCTGGGGTTGCTTGGTTTTCTGTGCAGAGGGGACCTGGCCTAGCAGTTCGGGCTGGGCTGCTACCATTGGTGGCGGCAGCTGACTGATTTGCACATGGCTGAATCCCTTTTGCAATGCCGCAGACGGGCTAAAAAACAGTGGTGTGGAAGGTTGCCCAGAGCAATTGCCAGTGGTTCAGATTCATTCAAAACCTTCCACCCATCACTTTTGTGGTCACAGTTTGTCTCTCCATGTGAGAGAGGGTATGCCCAGACATGGGTCCCTTGCTCGCTGCGCCATAGGGAGTCAGGCTGCACCTCACTGAGGAGGTCCATCAAGGCCGAAACATGTCTGGGGTTGCTTGGTTTTCTGTGCAGAGGGGACCTGGCCTAGCAGTTCGGGCTGGGCTGCTACCATTGGTGGCGGCAGCTGACTGATTTGCACATGGCTGGACTCCTTTTGCAATGGCGCAGACAGGCTAAAAAACAGTGGTGTGGAAGGTTGCCCAGAGCAATTGCCAGTGGCTCAGATTCATTCAAAACCTTCCACCCATCCCTTTTATGGTCACAGTTTTCTCTCCATGTGAGAGAGGGTATGCCCAGATGTGGGTCCCTTGCTCACTGCGCCATAGGGAACCAGGCTGCACCTCACTGAGGAGGTCCATCAAGGCCGAAACATGTCTGGGGTTGCTTGGTTTTCTGTGCAGAAGGGACCTGGCCTACCAGTTCAGGCTGGGCTGCTACCATTGGTGACGGCAGCTGCCTGATTTGCCCATGGCTGGACCCCTTTTGCAATGGTGCAGACGGGCTAAAAAACGGTGGTGTGGAAGATTGCCCAGAGCAATTGACAGTGGTTCAGATTAATTCGAAACCTTCCACCCATCACTTTTGTGGTCACAGTTTGCCTCTCCATGTGAGATAGGGTATGCCCAGACGTGGGTCCCTTGCTCGCTGCGCCATAGGGAACCAGGTTGCACCTCACTGAGGAGGTCCGTCAAGGCTGAAACATGTCTGGGGTTGCTTGGTTTTCTGTGCAGAGGGGACCTGGCCTAGCAGTTCGGGCTGGGCTGCTACCCTTGGTGGAGGCAGCTGACTGACTTGCACATGGCTGGACCCCTTTTGCAATGGCGCAGACGGGCTAAAAAACTGTGGTGTGGAAGGTTGCCCAGAGAAATTGCCAGTGGTTCAGATTAATTCAAAACCTTCCACCCATCACTTTTGTGGTCACAGTTTGTCTCTCCATGTGAGAGAGGGTATGCCCAGACGTGGGTCCCTTGTTCACTGCAGCATAGGGAACCATGCTGCACCTCACTGAGGAGGTCCATCAAGGCCGAAACATGTCTAGGGTTGCTTGGATTTCTGTGCTAGGGGACCTGGCCTAGCAGTTCGGGCTGGGCTGCTACCATTGGTGGCGGCAGCTGACTGATTTGCAAATGGCTGGACCCCTTTTGCAATGGCGCAGACGGGCTAAAAAACTGTGGTGTGGAAGGTTGCCCAGAGCAATTGCCAGTGGTTCAGATTAATTCAAAACCTTCCACCCATCACTTTTGTGGTCACAGTTTGTCTCTCCATGTGAGAGAGGGTATGCCCAGACGTGTGTCCCTTGTTCACTGCAGCATAGGGAACCAGGCTGCACCTCACTGAGGAGGTCCATCAAGGCCAAAAAATGTCTGGGGTTACTTGGTTTTCTGTGCAGAGGGGACCTGGCCTAGCAGTTCGGGTTGGGCTGCTACCATTGATGGCGGCAGCTGACTATTTGCACATGGCTGGACCCCTTTTGCAATGGCGCAGACGGGCTAAAAAAGGGTGGTGTGGAAGGTTGCCCAGAGCAATTGCCAGTGGTTGAGATTAATTCGAAACCTTCCACCCATCACTTTTGTGTTCACAGTTTGTCTCTCCATGCGAGAGAGGGTATGCCCAGACGTGGGTCCCTTGCTCGCTGCACCATAGGGAACCAGGCTGCACCTCACTGAGGAGGTCCATCAAGGCCGAAAAATGTCTGGGGTTGCTTGGTTTTCTGTGCAATGGGGACCTGGCCTAGCAATTCGGGCTGGGCTGCTACCATTGGTGGCGCTAGCTGACTGATTTGCACATTCCTGGACCCCTTTTGCAATGGCGCAGACAGGCTAAAAATGGTGGTGTGGAAGGTTGCCCAGAGCAATTGCCAGCGGTTCAGATCAATTCAAAACCTTCCACCCATCACTTTTATGGTCACAGTTTGTCTCTCCATGTGAGAGAGGGTATGCCCAGACGTGGGTCCCTTGCTCGCTGCGCCATAGGGAACCAGGCTGCACCTCACAGAGGAGGTCCGTCAAGGCCGAAACATGTCTGGGGTTGCTTGGTTTTCTGTGCAGAGGGGACCTGGCCTAGCAGTTCGGGTTGGGCTGCTACCATTGGTGGCGGTAGCTGACTGATTTACACATGGCTGGACCCCTTTTGCAATGGTGCAGACGGGCTAAAAAACGGTGGTGTGGAAGGTTGCCCAGAGCAATTGCCAGTGGTTCAGATTCATTCGAAACCTTCCACCCATCACTTTTGTGGTCACAGTTTGTCTCTCCATGTGAGAGAGGGTATGCCCAGACGTGGGTCCCTTGCTCGCTGCGCCATAGGGAACCAGGCTGCACCTCACTGAGGAGGTCCATCAAGGCCAAAACATGTCTGGGGTTGCTTGGTTTTCTGTGCAGAGGGGACCTGGCCTAGCAGTTCGGGCTGGGCTGCCACCATTTGTGGCGGCAGCTGACTGATTTGCACATGGCTGGACCCCTTTTGCAATGGCGCAGACGGGCTAAAAAACGGTGGTGTGGAAGGTTGCCCAGAGCAATTGCCAGTGGTTGAGATTAATTCGAAACCTTCCACCCATCACTTTTGTGTTCACAGTTTGTCTCTCCACGCGAGAGAGGGTATGCCCAGACGTGGGTCCCTTGCTCGCTGCACCATAGGGAACCAGGCTGCACCTCACTGAGGAGGTCCATCAAGGCCGAAAAATGTCTGGGGTTGATTGGTTTTCTGTGCAATGGGGACCTGGCCTAGCAATTCGGGCTGGGCTGCTACCATTGGTGGCGCTAGCTGACTGATTTGCACATTCCTGGACCCCTTTTGCAATGGCGCAGACAGACTAAAAAATGGTGGTGTGGAAGGTTGCCCAGAGCAATTGCCAGTGGTTCAGATTCATTCAAAACCTTCCACCCATCACTTTTGTGGTCACAGTTTGTCTCTCCATGTGAGAGAGGGTATGCCCAGACGTGGGTCCCTTGCTTGCTGTGCCATAGGGAACCAGGCTGCACCTCACTGAGGAGGTCCATCAAGGCCGAAACATGTCTGGGGTTGCTTGGTTTTCTGTGCAGAGGGGACCTGACCTAGCAGTTCGGGCTGGGCTGCTATCATTGGTGGCGGCAGCTGACTGATTTGCACATGGCTGGACCCCTTTTGCAATGGCGCAGATGGGCTAAAAAACAGTGGTGTGGAAGGTTGCCCAGAGCAATTGCCAGTGGTTCAGATTAATTCAAAACCTTCCACCCATCACTTTTGTGGTCACAGTTTGTCTCTCCATGTGAGAGAGGGTATGCCCAGACATGGGTCCCTTGCTCGCTGCGCCATAGGGAGTCAGGCTGCACCTCACTGAGGAGGTCCATCAAGGCCGAAACATGTCTGGGGTTGCTTGGTTTTCTGTGCAGAGGGGACCTGGCCTAGCAGTTCGGGCTGGGCTGCTACCATTGGTGGCGGCAGCTGACTGATTTGCACATGGCTGAATCCCTTTTGCAATGCCGCAGACGGGCTAAAAAACAGTGGTGTGGAAGGTTGCCCAGAGCAATTGCCAGTGGTTCAGATTCATTCAAAACCTTCCACCCATCACTTTTGTGGTCACAGTTTGTCTCTCCATGTGAGAGAGGGTATGCCCAGACATGGGTCCCTTGCTCGCTGCGCCATAGGGAGTCAGGCTGCACCTCACTGAGGAGGTCCATCAAGGCCGAAACATGTCTGGGGTTGCTTGGTTTTCTGTGCAGAGGGGACCTGGCCTAGCAGTTCGGGCTGGGCTGCTACCATTGGTGGCGGCAGCTGACTGATTTGCACATGTCTGAATCCCTTTTGCAATGCGGCAGACAGGCTAAAAAACAGTGGTGTGGAAAGTTGCTTAGAGCAATTGCCAGTGGTTCAGATTCATTCAAAACCTTCCACCCATCACTTTTGTGGTCACAGTTTGTCTCTCCATGTGAGAGAGGGTATGCCCAGACGTGGGACCCTTGCTCGCTGTGCCATAGGGAACCAGGCTGCACCTCACTGAGGAGGTCCATCAAGGCTGAAAAATGTCTGGGGTTGCTTGGTTTTCTGTGCAGAGGGGACCGGGCCTAGCAATTCGGGCTGGGCTGCTACCATTGGTGGCGGCAGCTGACTGATTTCCACATGGCTGGACCCTTTTTGCAATGGCGCAGACGGGCTAAAAAACAGTGGTGTTGAAGGTTGCCAGAGCAATTGCCAGTGGTTCAGATTCATTCGAAACCTTCCACCCATCCCTTTTATGGTCACAGTTTGTCTCTCCATGTGAGAGAGGGTATTGTGTATGTCCAGACGTGGCTCCCTTGCTCGATGCGCCATAGGGAACCAGGCTGCACCTCACTGAGGAGGTCCATCAAGGCCGAAACATGTCTGGGATTGCTTGGTTTTCTGTGCAGAGGGGACCTGGCCTAGCAGTTCGGGCTTGGCTGCTACCATTGATGGCGGCAGCTGACTGATTTGCACATTGCTGGACCCCTTTTGCAATGGCACAGATGGGCTAAAAAACGGTGGTGTGGAAGGCTGCCCAGAGCAATTGCCAGTGGTTCAGATTCATTCAAAACCTTCCACCCATCACTTTTGTGGTCACAGTTTGTCTCTCCATGTGAGAGAGGGTATACCCAGACTTGGGTCCCTTGCTCGCTGCGCCATAGGGAACCAGGCTGCACCTCACTGAGGAGGTCCATCGAGGCCGAAACATGTCTGGGGTTGCTTGGTTTTCTGTGCAGAGGGGACCTGACCTAGCAGTTCGGGCTGGGCTGCTATCATTCGTGGCGGCAGCTGACTGATTTGCACATGGCTGGATCCCTTTTGCAATGGCGCAGACGGGCTAAAAAACGGTGGTGTGGAAGGTTGCCCAGAGCAATTGCCAGTGGTTCAGATTCATTCAAAACCTTCCACCCATAACTTTTGTGGTCACAGTTTGTCTCTCCATGTGAGAGAGGGTATGCCCAGACGTGGGTCCCTTGCTCGCTGCGCCATAGGGAACCAGGCTGCACCTCACTGAGGAGGTCCATCAAGGCCGAAAAATGTCTGGGGTTGCTTTTTTTTCTGTGCAGAGGGGACCTGGCCTAGCAATTCGGGCTGGGCTGCTACCATTGGTGGCAGCAGCTGACTGATTTGCACATGGCTGGACCCCTTTTGCAATCGCGCAGACGGGCTAAAAAACAGTGGTGTGGAAGGTTGCCCAGAGCAATTGCCAGTGGTTCAGATTCATTCAAAACCTTCCACCCATCCCTTTTATGGTCACAGTTTGTCTCTCCATGTGAGAGAGGGTATTGTGTATGTCCAGACGTGGGTCCCTTGCTCGATGCGCCATAGGGAACCAGGCTGCACCTCACTGAGGAGGTCCATCAAGGCCGAAACATGTCTGGGGTTGCTTGGTTTACTGTGCAGAGGGGACCTGGCCTAGCGGTTCGGGTCGGGCTGCTACCATTGGTGGCGGCAGCAGACTGATTTGCACATGGCTGGACCCCTTTTGCAATGGTGCAGACGGGCTAAAAAACGGTGGTGTGGAAGGTTGCCCAGAGCAATTGCCATTGGTTCAGATTAATTCGAAACCTTCCACCCATCACTTTTGTGGTCACAGTTTGTCTCTCCATGTGAGAGAGGGTATGCCCAGACGTGGGTCCCTTGCTCGCTGCACCATAGGGAACCAGGCTGCACCTCAGTGAGGAGGTCCGTCAAGGCTGAAACATGTCTGGGGTTGCTTGGTTTTCTGTGCAGAGGGGACCTGGCCTAGCAGTTCGGGCCGGGATGCTACCATTGGTGGCGGCAGCTGACTGATTTGCACATGGCTGAACCCCTTTTGCAATGGCACAGACGGGCTAAAAAACGGTGGTGTGGAAGGTTGCCCAGAGCAATTGCCAGTGGTTCAGATTAATTCAAAACCTTCCACCCATCACTTTTGTGGTCACAGTTTGTCTCTCCATGTGAGAGAGGGTATGCCCAGACGTGGGTCCCTTGCTCACTGCGCCATAGGGAACCAGGCTGCACCTCACTGAGGAGGTCCATCAAGGCCGAAACATGTCTGGGGTTGCTTGGTTTTCTGTGCAGAGGGGACCTGGCCTAGCAGTTAGGGCTGGGCTGCTACCATTGGTGGCGGCAGCTGACTGATTTGCACATGGCTGGACCCCTTTTGCAATGGTGCAGACGGGCTAAAAAACAGTGGTGTGGAAGGTTGCCCAGAGCAATTGCCAGTGTTTCAGATTCATTCAAAACCTTCCACCCATCACTTTTGTGGTCACAGTTTGTCTCTCCATGTGAGAGAGGGTATGCCCAGACATAGAGTCCCTTGCTCGCTGAGCCATAGGGAACCAGGCTGCACCTCACTGAGGAGGTCCATCAAGGCCGAAACATGTCTGGGGTTGCTTGGTTTTCTGTGCAGAGGGGACCTGGCCTAGCAGTTCGGGTTGGGCTGCTACCATTGGTGGCGGCAGCTGACTGATTTGCACATGGCTGAATCCCTTTTGCAATGCCGCAGACGGGCTAAAAAACAGTGGTGTGGAAGGTTGCCCAGAGCAATTGCCAGTGGTTCAGATTCATTCAAAACCTTCCACCCATCACTTTTGTGGTCACAGTTTGTCTCTCCATGTGAGAGAGGGTATGCCCAGACGTGGGTCCCTTGCTCGCTGTGCCATAGGGAACCAGGCTGCACCTCACTGAGGAGGTCCATCAAGGCCGAAAAATGTCTGGGGTTGCTTGGTTTTCTGTGCAGAGGGGACCTGGCCTAGCAATTCGGGCTGGGCTGCTACCATTGGTGGCGGCGGCTAACTGATTTGCAAATGGCTGGACCCCTTTTGCAATGGCACAGACGGGCTAAAAAACGGTGGTGTGGAAGGTTGCCCAGAGCAATTGCCAGTGGTTCAGATTCATTTGAAACCTTCCACCCATCACTTTTGTGGTCACAGTTTGTCTCTCCATGTGGGAGAGGGTATGCCCAGACGTGGGTCCCTTGCTCGCTGCGCCATAGGGAACCAGGCTGCACCTCACTGAGGAGGTCCATCAAGGCCGAAACATGTCTGGGGTTGCTTGGTTTTCTGTGCAGAGGGGACCAGGCCTAGCAGTTCGGGCTGGGCTGCTACCATTGGTGGCGGCAGCTGACTGATTTGCACATGGCTGGACCCTTTTTGCAATGGCGCAGACGGGCTAAAAAACAGTGGTGTGGAAGGTTGCCAGAGCAATTGCCAGTGGTTCAGATTCATTCGAAACCTTCCACCCATCCCTTTTATGGTCACAGTTTGTCTCTCCATGTGAGAGAGGGTATTGTGTATGTCCAGACGTGGCTCCCTTGCTCGATGCGCCATAGGGAACCAGGCTGCACCTCACTGAGGAGGTCCATCAAGGCCGAAACATGTCTGGGTTGCTTGGTTTTCTGTGCAGAGGGGACCTGGCCTAGCAGTGCGGGCTGGGCTGCTACCATTGATGGCAGCAGCTGACTGATTTGCACATTGCTGGACCCCTTTTGCAATGGCACAGATGGGCTAAAAAACGGTGGTGTGGAAGGCTGCCCAGAGCAATTGCCAGTGGTTCAGATTCATTCAAAACCTTCCACCCATCACTTTTGTGGTCACAGTTTGTCGCTCCATGTGAGAGAGGGTATACCCAGACTTGGGTCCCTTGCTCGCTGCGCCATAGGGAACCAGGCTGCACCTCACTGAGGAGGTCCATCAAGGCCGAAACATGTCTGGGTTGCTTGGTTTTCTGTGCAGAGGGGACCTGACCTAGCAGTTCGGGCTGGGCTGCTATCATTGGTGGCGGCAGCTGACTGATTTGCACATGGCTGGACCCCTTTTGCAATGGCGCAGATGGGCTAAAAAACGGTGGTGTGGAAGGTTGCCCAGAGCAATTGCCAGTGGTTCAGATTCATTCAAAACCTTCCACCCATCACTTTTGTGGTCACAGTTTGTCTCTCCATGTGAGAGAGGGTATGCCCAGACATGGGTCCCTTGCTCGCTGCGCCATAGGGAGTCAGGCTGCACCTCACTGAGGAGGTCCATCAAGGCCGAAACATGTCTGGGGTTGCTTGGTTGTCTGTGCAGAGGGGACCTGGCCTAGCAGTTCGGGCTGGGCTGCTACCATTGGTGGCGGCAGCTGACTGATTTGCACATGGCTGAATCCCTTTTGCAATGCCGTAGACGGGCTAAAAAACAGTGGTGTGGAAGGTTGCCCAGAGCAATTGCCAGTGGTTCAGATTCATTCAAAACCTTCCACCTATCACTTTTGTGGTCACAGTTTGTCTCTCCATGTGAGAGAGGGTATGCCCAGATGTGGGTCCCTTGCTCGCTGTGCCATAGGGAACCAGGCTGCACCTCACTGAGGAGGTTCATCAAGGCCGAAAAATGTCTGGGGTTGCTTGGTTTACTGTGCAGAGGGGACCTGGCCTAGCAGTTCGGGTTGGGCTGCTACCATTGGTGGTGGCAGCAGACTGATTTGCACATGGCTGGACCCCTTTTGCAATGGTTCAGACGGGCTAAAAAACGGTGGTGTGGAAGGTTGCCCAGAGCAATTGCCATTGGTTCAGATTAATTCAAAACCTTCCACCCATCACTTTTGTGGTCACAGTTTGTCTCTCCATGTGAGAGAGGGTATGCCCAGACGTGGGTCCCTTGCTCGCTGCACCATAGGGAACCAGGCTGCACCTCACTGAGGAGGTCCGTCAAGGCTGAAACATGTCTGGGGTTGCTTGGTTTTCTGTGCAGAGGGGACCTGGCCTAGCAGTTCGGGCCGGGCTGCTACCATTGGTGGCGGCAGCTGACTGATTTGCACATGGCTGAACCCCTTTTGCAATGGCACAGACGGGCTAAAAAACGGTGGTGTGGAAGGTTGCCCAGAGCAATTGCCAGTGGTTCAGATTAATTCAAAACCTTCCACCCATCACTTTTGTGGTCACAGTTTGTCTCTCCATGTGAGAGAGGGTATGCCCAGACGTGGGTCCCTTGCTCACTGCGCCATAGGGAACCAGGCTGCACCTCACTGAGGAGGTCCATCAAGGCCGAAACATGTCTGGGGTTGCTTGGTTTTCTGTGCAGAGGGGACCTGGCCTAGCAGTTCGGGCTGGGCTGCTACCATTGCTGGCGGCAGCTGACTGATTTGCACATGGCTGGACCCCTTTTGCAATGGTGCAGACGGGCTAAAAAACAGTGGTGTGGAAGGTTGCCCAGAGCAATTGCCAGTGTTTCAGATTCATTCAAAACCTTCCACCCATCACTTTTGTGGTCACAGTTTGTCTCTCCATGTGAGAGAGGGTATGCCCAGACATAGAGTCCCTTGCTCGCTGCGCCATAGGGAACCAGGCTGCACCTCACTGAGGAGGTCCATCAAGGCCGAAAAATGTCTGGGGTTGCTTGGTTTTCTGTGCAGAGGGGACCTGGCCTAGCAGTTCGGGCTGGGCTGCTACCACTGATGGCGGCAGCTGACTGATTTGCACATTGCTGGACCCCTTTTGCAATGGCACAGATGGGCTAAAAAACGGTGGTGTGGAAGGTTGCCCAGAGCAATTGCCAGTGGTTCAGATTCATTCAAAACCTTCCACCCATAACTTTTGTGGTCACAGTTTGTCTCTCCATGTGAGAGAGGGTATGCCCCGACGTGGGTCCCTTGCTCGCTGCGCCATAGGGAACCAGGCTGCACCTCACTGAGGAGGTCCATCGAGGCCGAAACATGTCTGGGGTTGCTTGGTTTTCTGTGCAGAGGGGACCTGACCTAGCAGTTCGGGCTGGGCTGCTATCATTGGTGGCGGCAGCTGACTGATTTGCACATGGCTGGATCCCTTTTGCAATGGCACAGACGGGCTAAAAAACGGTGGTGTGGAAGGTTGCCCAGAGCAATTGCCAGTGGTTCAGATTCATTCAAAACCTTCCACCCATAACTTTTGTAGTCACAGTTTGTCTCTCCATGTGAGAGAGGGTATGCCCCGACGTGGGTCCCTTGCTCGCTGCGCCATAGGGAACCAGGCTGCACCTCACTGAGGAGGTCCATCAAGGCCGAAAAATGTCTGGGGTTGCTTTTTTTTCTGTGCAGAGGGGACCTGGCCTAGCAAATCGGGCTGGGCTGCTACCATTGGTGGCGGCAGCTGACTGATTTGCACATGGCTGGACCCCTTTTGCAATGGCGCAGACGGGCTAAAAAACAGTGGTGTGGAAGGTTGCCCAGAGCAATTGCCAGTGGTTCAGATTCATTCGAAACCTTCCACCCATCCCTTTTATGGTCACAGTTTGTCTCTCCATGTGAGAGAGGGTATTGTGTATGCCCAGACGTGGGTCCCTTGCTCGCTGCACCATAGGGAACCAGGCTGCACCTCACTGAGGAGGTCCGTCAAGGCTGAAACAAGTCTGGGGTTGCTTGGTTTTCTGTGCAGAGGGGACCTGGCCTAGCAGTTCGGGCCGGGCTGCTACCATTGGTGGCGGCAGCTGACTGATTTGCACATGGCTGAACCCCTTTTGCAATGGCACAGACGGGCTAAAAAACGGTGGTGTGGAAGGCTGCCCAGAGCAATTGCCAGTGGTTCAGATTCATTCAAAACCTTCCACCCATCACTTTTGTGGTCACAGTTTGTCGCTCCATGTGAGAGAGGGTATACCCAGACTTGGGTCCCTTGCTCGCTGCGCCATAGGGAACCAGGCTGCACCTCACTGAGGAGGTCCATCAAGGCCGAAACATGTCTGGGTTGCTTGGTTTTCTGTGCAGAGGGGACCTGACCTAGCAGTTCGGGCTGGGCTGCTATCATTGGTGGCGGCAGCTGACTGATTTGCACATGGCTGGACCCCTTTTGCAATGGCGCAGATGGGCTAAAAAACGGTGGTGTGGAAGGTTGCCCAGAGCAATTGCCAGTGGTTCAGATTCATTCAAAACCTTCCACCCATCACTTTTGTGGTCACAGTTTGTCTCTCCATGTGAGAGAGGGTATGCCAGACATGGGTCCCTTGCTCGCTGCGCCATAGGGAGTCAGGCTGCACCTCACTGAGGAGGTCCATCAAGGCCGAAACATGTCTGGGTTTGCTTGGTTTTCTGTGCAGAGGGGACCTGGCCTAGCAGTTCGGGCTGGGCTGCTACCATTGGTGGCGGCAGCTGACTGATTTGCACATGGCTGAATCCCTTTTGCAATGCCGCAGACGGGCTAAAAAACGGTGGTGTGGAAGGTTGCCCAGAGCAATTGCCAGTGGTTCAGATTCATTCAAAACCTTCCACCCATCACTTTTGTGGTCACAGTTTGTCTCTCCATGTGAGAGAGGGTATGCCCAGACGTGGGTCCCTTGCTCGCTGTGCCATAGGGAACCAGGCTGCACCTCACTGAGGAGGTCCATCAAGGCCGAAACATGTCTGGGGTTGCTTGGTTTTCTGTGCAGAGGGGACCTGGCCTAGCAATTCGGGCTGGGCTGCTACCATTGGTGGCGGCAGCTAACTGATTTGCAAATGGCTGGACCCCTTTTGCAATGGCACAGACGGGCTAAAAAACGGTGGTGTGGAAGTTTGCCCAGAGCAATTGCCAGTGGTTCAGATTCATTTGAAACCTTCCACCCATCACTTTTGTGGTCACAGTTTGTCTCTCCATGTGGGAGAGGGTATGCCCAGACGTGGGTCCCTTGCTCGCTGCGCCATAGGGAACCAGGCTGCACCTCACTGAGGAGGTCCATCAAGGCCGAAACATGTCTGGGGTTGCTTGGTTTTCTGTGCAGAGGGGACCGGGCCTAGCAGTTCGGGCTGGGCTGCTACCATTGGTGGCGGCAGCTGACTGATTTGCACATGGCTGGACCCTTTTTGCAATGGCGCAGACGGGCTAAAAAACAGTGGTGTGGAAGGTTGCCAGAGCAATTGCCAGTGGTTCAGATTCATTCGAAACCTTCCACCCATCCCTTTTATGGTCACAGTTTGTCTCTCCATGTGAGAGAGGGTATTGTGTATGTCCAGACGTGGCTCCCTTGCTCGATGCGCCATAGGGAACCAGGCTGCACCTCACTGAGGAGGTCCATCAAGGCGGAAACATGTCTGGGATTGCTTGGTTTTCTGTGCAGAGGGGACCTGGCCTAGCAGTTCGGGCTGGGCTGCTACCATTGATGGCGGCAGCTGACTGATTTGCACATTGCTGGACCCCTTTTGCAATGGCACAGATGGGCAAAAAAACGGTGGTGTGGAAGGCTGCCCAGAGCAATTGCCAGTGGTTCAGATTCATTCAAAACCTTCCACCCATCACTTTTGTGGTCACAGTTTGTCTCTCCATGTGAGAGAGGGTATGCCCAGACGTGGGTCCCTTGCTCGCTGCGCCATAGGGAACCAGGCTGCACCTCACTGAGGAGGTCCATCAAGGCCGAAACATGTCTGGGGTTGCTTGGTTTTCTGTGCAGAGGGGACCTGGCCTAGCAGTTAGGGCTGGGCTGCTACCATTGGTGGCGGCAGCTGACTGATTTGCACATGGCTGGACCCCTTTTGCAATGGTGCAGACGGGCTAAAAAACAGTGGTGTGGAAGGTTGCCCAGAGCAATTGCCAGTGTTTCAGATTCATTCAAAACCTTCCACCCATCACTTTTGTGGTCACAGTTTGTCTCTCCATGTGAGAGAGGGTATGCCCAGACATAGAGTCCCTTGCTCGCTGAGCCATAGGGAACCAGGCTGCACCTCACTGAGGAGGTCCATCAAGGCCGAAACATGTCTGGGGTTGCTTGGTTTTCTGTGCAGAGGGGACCTGGCCTAGCAGTTCGGGTTGGGCTGCTACCATTGGTGGCGGCAGCTGACTGATTTGCACATGGCTGAATCCCTTTTGCAATGCCGCAGACGGGCTAAAAAACAGTGGTGTGGAAGGTTGCCCAGAGCAATTGCCAGTGGTTCAGATTCATTCAAAACCTTCCACCCATCACTTTTGTGGTCACAGTTTGTCTCTCCATGTGAGAGAGGGTATGCCCAGACGTGGGTCCCTTGCTCGCTGTGCCATAGGGAACCAGGCTGCACCTCACTGAGGAGGTCCATCAAGGCCGAAAAATGTCTGGGGTTGCTTGGTTTTCTGTGCAGAGGGGACCTGGCCTAGCAATTCGGGCTGGGCTGCTACCATTGGTGGCGGCGGCTAACTGATTTGCAAATGGCTGGACCCCTTTTGCAATGGCACAGACGGGCTAAAAAACGGTGGTGTGGAAGGTTGCCCAGAGCAATTGCCAGTGGTTCAGATTCATTTGAAACCTTCCACCCATCACTTTTGTGGTCACAGTTTGTCTCTCCATGTGGGAGAGGGTATGCCCAGACGTGGGTCCCTTGCTCGCTGCGCCATAGGGAACCAGGCTGCACCTCACTGAGGAGGTCCATCAAGGCCGAAACATGTCTGGGGTTGCTTGGTTTTCTGTGCAGAGGGGACCAGGCCTAGCAGTTCGGGCTGGGCTGCTACCATTGGTGGCGGCAGCTGACTGATTTGCACATGGCTGGACCCTTTTTGCAATGGCGCAGACGGGCTAAAAAACAGTGGTGTGGAAGGTTGCCAGAGCAATTGCCAGTGGTTCAGATTCATTCGAAACCTTCCACCCATCCCTTTTATGGTCACAGTTTGTCTCTCCATGTGAGAGAGGGTATTGTGTATGTCCAGACGTGGCTCCCTTGCTCGATGCGCCATAGGGAACCAGGCTGCACCTCACTGAGGAGGTCCATCAAGGCCGAAACATGTCTGGGTTGCTTGGTTTTCTGTGCAGAGGGGACCTGGCCTAGCAGTGCGGGCTGGGCTGCTACCATTGATGGCAGCAGCTGACTGATTTGCACATTGCTGGACCCCTTTTGCAATGGCACAGATGGGCTAAAAAACGGTGGTGTGGAAGGCTGCCCAGAGCAATTGCCAGTGGTTCAGATTCATTCAAAACCTTCCACCCATCACTTTTGTGGTCACAGTTTGTCGCTCCATGTGAGAGAGGGTATACCCAGACTTGGGTCCCTTGCTCGCTGCGCCATAGGGAACCAGGCTGCACCTCACTGAGGAGGTCCATCAAGGCCGAAACATGTCTGGGTTGCTTGGTTTTCTGTGCAGAGGGGACCTGACCTAGCAGTTCGGGCTGGGCTGCTATCATTGGTGGCGGCAGCTGACTGATTTGCACATGGCTGGACCCCTTTTGCAATGGCGCAGATGGGCTAAAAAACGGTGGTGTGGAAGGTTGCCCAGAGCAATTGCCAGTGGTTCAGATTCATTCAAAACCTTCCACCCATCACTTTTGTGGTCACAGTTTGTCTCTCCATGTGAGAGAGGGTATGCCCAGACATGGGTCCCTTGCTCGCTGCGCCATAGGGAGTCAGGCTGCACCTCACTGAGGAGGTCCATCAAGGCCGAAACATGTCTGGGGTTGCTTGGTTGTCTGTGCAGAGGGGACCTGGCCTAGCAGTTCGGGCTGGGCTGCTACCATTGGTGGCGGCAGCTGACTGATTTGCACATGGCTGAATCCCTTTTGCAATGCCGTAGACGGGCTAAAAAACAGTGGTGTGGAAGGTTGCCCAGAGCAATTGCCAGTGGTTCAGATTCATTCAAAACCTTCCACCTATCACTTTTGTGGTCACAGTTTGTCTCTCCATGTGAGAGAGGGTATGCCCAGATGTGGGTCCCTTGCTCGCTGTGCCATAGGGAACCAGGCTGCACCTCACTGAGGAGGTTCATCAAGGCCGAAAAATGTCTGGGGTTGCTTGGTTTACTGTGCAGAGGGGACCTGGCCTAGCAGTTCGGGTTGGGCTGCTACCATTGGTGGTGGCAGCAGACTGATTTGCACATGGCTGGACCCCTTTTGCAATGGTTCAGACGGGCTAAAAAACGGTGGTGTGGAAGGTTGCCCAGAGCAATTGCCATTGGTTCAGATTAATTCAAAACCTTCCACCCATCACTTTTGTGGTCACAGTTTGTCTCTCCATGTGAGAGAGGGTATGCCCAGACGTGGGTCCCTTGCTCGCTGCACCATAGGGAACCAGGCTGCACCTCACTGAGGAGGTCCGTCAAGGCTGAAACATGTCTGGGGTTGCTTGGTTTTCTGTGCAGAGGGGACCTGGCCTAGCAGTTCGGGCCGGGCTGCTACCATTGGTGGCGGCAGCTGACTGATTTGCACATGGCTGAACCCCTTTTGCAATGGCACAGACGGGCTAAAAAACGGTGGTGTGGAAGGTTGCCCAGAGCAATTGCCAGTGGTTCAGATTAATTCAAAACCTTCCACCCATCACTTTTGTGGTCACAGTTTGTCTCTCCATGTGAGAGAGGGTATGCCCAGACGTGGGTCCCTTGCTCACTGCGCCATAGGGAACCAGGCTGCACCTCACTGAGGAGGTCCATCAAGGCCGAAACATGTCTGGGGTTGCTTGGTTTTCTGTGCAGAGGGGACCTGGCCTAGCAGTTCGGGCTGGGCTGCTACCATTGCTGGCGGCAGCTGACTGATTTGCACATGGCTGGACCCCTTTTGCAATGGTGCAGACGGGCTAAAAAACAGTGGTGTGGAAGGTTGCCCAGAGCAATTGCCAGTGTTTCAGATTCATTCAAAACCTTCCACCCATCACTTTTGTGGTCACAGTTTGTCTCTCCATGTGAGAGAGGGTATGCCCAGACATAGAGTCCCTTGCTCGCTGCGCCATAGGGAACCAGGCTGCACCTCACTGAGGAGGTCCATCAAGGCCGAAAAATGTCTGGGGTTGCTTGGTTTTCTGTGCAGAGGGGACCTGGCCTAGCAGTTCGGGCTGGGCTGCTACCACTGATGGCGGCAGCTGACTGATTTGCACATTGCTGGACCCCTTTTGCAATGGCACAGATGGGCTAAAAAACGGTGGTGTGGAAGGTTGCCCAGAGCAATTGCCAGTGGTTCAGATTCATTCAAAACCTTCCACCCATAACTTTTGTGGTCACAGTTTGTCTCTCCATGTGAGAGAGGGTATGCCCCGACGTGGGTCCCTTGCTCGCTGCGCCATAGGGAACCAGGCTGCACCTCACTGAGGAGGTCCATCGAGGCCGAAACATGTCTGGGGTTGCTTGGTTTTCTGTGCAGAGGGGACCTGACCTAGCAGTTCGGGCTGGGCTGCTATCATTGGTGGCGGCAGCTGACTGATTTGCACATGGCTGGATCCCTTTTGCAATGGCACAGACGGGCTAAAAAACGGTGGTGTGGAAGGTTGCCCAGAGCAATTGCCAGTGGTTCAGATTCATTCAAAACCTTCCACCCATAACTTTTGTAGTCACAGTTTGTCTCTCCATGTGAGAGAGGGTATGCCCCGACGTGGGTCCCTTGCTCGCTGCGCCATAGGGAACCAGGCTGCACCTCACTGAGGAGGTCCATCAAGGCCGAAAAATGTCTGGGGTTGCTTTTTTTTCTGTGCAGAGGGGACCTGGCCTAGCAAATCGGGCTGGGCTGCTACCATTGGTGGCGGCAGCTGACTGATTTGCACATGGCTGGACCCCTTTTGCAATGGCGCAGACGGGCTAAAAAACAGTGGTGTGGAAGGTTGCCCAGAGCAATTGCCAGTGGTTCAGATTCATTCGAAACCTTCCACCCATCCCTTTTATGGTCACAGTTTGTCTCTCCATGTGAGAGAGGGTATTGTGTATGCCCAGACGTGGGTCCCTTGCTCGCTGCACCATAGGGAACCAGGCTGCACCTCACTGAGGAGGTCCGTCAAGGCTGAAACAAGTCTGGGGTTGCTTGGTTTTCTGTGCAGAGGGGACCTGGCCTAGCAGTTCGGGCCGGGCTGCTACCATTGGTGGCGGCAGCTGACTGATTTGCACATGGCTGAACCCCTTTTGCAATGGCACAGACGGGCTAAAAAACGGTGGTGTGGAAGGCTGCCCAGAGCAATTGCCAGTGGTTCAGATTCATTCAAAACCTTCCACCCATCACTTTTGTGGTCACAGTTTGTCGCTCCATGTGAGAGAGGGTATACCCAGACTTGGGTCCCTTGCTCGCTGCGCCATAGGGAACCAGGCTGCACCTCACTGAGGAGGTCCATCAAGGCCGAAACATGTCTGGGTTGCTTGGTTTTCTGTGCAGAGGGGACCTGACCTAGCAGTTCGGGCTGGGCTGCTATCATTGGTGGCGGCAGCTGACTGATTTGCACATGGCTGGACCCCTTTTGCAATGGCGCAGATGGGCTAAAAAACGGTGGTGTGGAAGGTTGCCCAGAGCAATTGCCAGTGGTTCAGATTCATTCAAAACCTTCCACCCATCACTTTTGTGGTCACAGTTTGTCTCTCCATGTGAGAGAGGGTATGCCAGACATGGGTCCCTTGCTCGCTGCGCCATAGGGAGTCAGGCTGCACCTCACTGAGGAGGTCCATCAAGGCCGAAACATGTCTGGGTTTGCTTGGTTTTCTGTGCAGAGGGGACCTGGCCTAGCAGTTCGGGCTGGGCTGCTACCATTGGTGGCGGCAGCTGACTGATTTGCACATGGCTGAATCCCTTTTGCAATGGCGCAGACGGGCTAAAAAACGGTGGTGTGGAAGGTTGCCCAGAGCAATTGCCAGTGGTTCAGATTCATTCAAAACCTTCCACCCATCACTTTTGTGGTCACAGTTTGTCTCTCCATGTGAGAGAGGGTATGCCCAGACGTGGGTCCCTTGCTCGCTGTGCCATAGGGAACCAGGCTGCACCTCACTGAGGAGGTCCATCAAGGCCGAAACATGTCTGGGGTTGCTTGGTTTTCTGTGCAGAGGGGACCTGGCCTAGCAATTCGGGCTGGGCTGCTACCATTGGTGGCGGCAGCTAACTGATTTGCAAATGGCTGGACCCCTTTTGCAATGGCACAGACGGGCTAAAAAACGGTGGTGTGGAAGTTTGCCCAGAGCAATTGCCAGTGGTTCAGATTCATTTGAAACCTTCCACCCATCACTTTTGTGGTCACAGTTTGTCTCTCCATGTGGGAGAGGGTATGCCCAGACGTGGGTCCCTTGCTCGCTGCGCCATAGGGAACCAGGCTGCACCTCACTGAGGAGGTCCATCAAGGCCGAAACATGTCTGGGGTTGCTTGGTTTTCTGTGCAGAGGGGACCGGGCCTAGCAGTTCGGGCTGGGCTGCTACCATTGGTGGCGGCAGCTGACTGATTTGCACATGGCTGGACCCTTTTTGCAATGGCGCAGACGGGCTAAAAAACAGTGGTGTGGAAGGTTGCCAGAGCAATTGCCAGTGGTTCAGATTCATTCGAAACCTTCCACCCATCCCTTTTATGGTCACAGTTTGTCTCTCCATGTGAGAGAGGGTATTGTGTATGTCCAGACGTGGCTCCCTTGCTCGATGCGCCATAGGGAACCAGGCTGCACCTCACTGAGGAGGTCCATCAAGGCGGAAACATGTCTGGGATTGCTTGGTTTTCTGTGCAGAGGGGACCTGGCCTAGCAGTTCGGGCTGGGCTGCTACCATTGATGGCGGCAGCTGACTGATTTGCACATTGCTGGACCCCTTTTGCAATGGCACAGATGGGCAAAAAAACGGTGGTGTGGAAGGCTGCCCAGAGCAATTGCCAGTGGTTCAGATTCATTCAAAACCTTCCACCCATCACTTTTGTGGTCACAGTTTGTCTCTCCATGTGAGAGAGGGTATACCCAGATTTGGGTCCCTTGCTCGCTGCGCCATAGGGAACCAGGCTGCACCTCACTGAGGAGGTCCATCGAGGCCGAAACATGTCTGGGGTTGCTTGGTTTTCTGTGCAGAGGGGACCTGACCTAACAGTTCGGGCTGGGCTGCTATCATTGGTGGCGGCAGCTGACTGATTTGCACATGGCTGGATCCCTTTTGCAATGGCGCAGACGGGCTAAAAAACGGTGGTTTGGAAGGTTGCCCAGAGCAATTGCCAGTGGTTCAGATTCATTCAAAACCTTCCACCCATAACTTTTGTGGTCACAGTTTGTCTCTCCATGTGAGAGAGGGTATGCCCCGACGTGGGTCCCTTGCTCGCTGCGCCATAGGGAACCAGGCTGCACCTCACTGAGGAGGTCCATCAAGGCCGAAAAATGTCTGGGGTTGCTTTTTTTCTGTGCAGAGGGGACCTGGCCTAGCAAATCGGGCTGGGCTGCTACCATTGGTGGCGGCAGCTGACTGATTTGCACATGGCTGGACCCCTTTTGCAATGGCGCAGACGGGCTAAAAAACAGTGGTGTGGAAGGTTGCCCAGAGCAATTGCCAGTGGTTCAGATTCATTCGAAACCTTCCACCCATCCCTTTTATGGTCACAGTTTGTCTCTCCATGTGAGAGAGGGTATTGTGTATGCCCAGACGTGGGTCCCTTGCTCGCTGCACCATAGGGAACCAGGCTGCACCTCACTGAGGAGGTCCGTCAAGGCTGAAACAAGTCTGGGGTTGCTTGGTTTTCTGTGCAGAGGGGACCTGGCCTAGCAGTTCGGGCCGGGCTGCTACCATTGGTGGCGGCAGCTGACTGATTTGCACATGGCTGAACCCCTTTTGCAATGGCACAGACGGGCTAAAAAACGGTGGTGTGGAAGGCTGCCCAGAGCAATTGCCAGTGGTTCAGATTCATTCAAAACCTTCCACCCATCACTTTTGTGGTCACAGTTTGTCGCTCCATGTGAGAGAGGGTATACCCAGACTTGGGTCCCTTGCTCGCTGCGCCATAGGGAACCAGGCTGCACCTCACTGAGGAGGTCCATCAAGGCCGAAACATGTCTGGGTTGCTTGGTTTTCTGTGCAGAGGGGACCTGACCTAGCAGTTCGGGCTGGGCTGCTATCATGGGTGGCGGCAGCTGACTGATTTGCACATGGCTGGACCCCTTTTGCAATGGCGCAGATGGGCTAAAAAACGGTGGTGTGGAAGGTTGCCCAGAGCAATTGCCAGTGGTTCAGATTCATTCAAAACCTTCCACCCATCACTTTTGTGGTCACAGTTTGTCTCTCCATGTGAGAGAGGGTATGCCCAGACATGGGTCCCTTGCTCGCTGCGCCATAGGGAGTCAGGCTGCACCTCACTGAGGAGGTCCATCAAGGCCGAAACATGTCTGGGGTTGCTTGGTTTTCTGTGCAGAGGGGACCTGGCCTAGCAGTTCGGGCTGGGCTGCTACCATTGGTGGCGGCAGCTGACTGATTTGCACATGGCTGAATCCCTTTTGCAATGCCGCAGACGGGCTAAAAAACAGTGGTGTGGAAGGTTGCCCAGAGCAATTGCCAGTGGTTCAGATTCATTCAAAACCTTCCACCCATCACTTTTGTGGTCACAGTTTGTCTCTCCATGTGAGAGAGGGTATGCCCAGACGTGGGTCCCTTGCTCGCTGTGCCATAGGGAACCAGGCTGCACCTCACTGAGGAGGTCCATCAAGGCCGAAACATGTCTGGGGTTGCTTGGTTTTCTGTGCAGAGGGGACCTGGCCTAGCAATTCGGGCTGGGCTGCTACCATTGGTGGCGGCAGCTAACTGATTTGCAAATGGCTGGACCCCTTTTGCAATGGCACAGACGGGCTAAAAAACGGTGGTGTGGAAGTTTGCCCAGAGCAATTGCCAGTGGTTCAGATTCATTTGAAACCTTCCACCCATCACTTTTGTGGTCACAGTTTGTCTCTCCATGTGGGAGAGGGTATGCCCAGACGTGGGTCCCTTGCTCGCTGCGCCATAGGGAACCAGGCTGCACCTCACTGAGGAGGTCCATCAAGGCCGAAACATGTCTGGGGTTGCTTGGTTTTCTGTGCAGAGGGGACCGGGCCTAGCAGTTCGGGCTGGGCTGCTACCATTGGTGGCGGCAGCTGACTGATTTGCACATGGCTGGACCCTTTTTGCAATGGCGCAGACGGGCTAAAAAACAGTGGTGTGGAAGGTTGCCAGACCAATTGCCAGTGGTTCAGATTCATTCGAAACCTTCCACCCATCCCTTTTATGGTCACAGTTTGTCTCTCCATGTGAGAGAGGGTATTGTGTATGTCCAGACGTGGCTCCCTTGCTCGATGCGCCATAGGGAACCAGGCTGCACCTCACTGAGGAGGTCCATCAAGGCGGAAACATGTCTGGGATTGCTTGGTTTTCTGTGCAGAGGGGACCTGGCCTAGCAGTTCGGGCTGGGCTGCTACCATTGATGGCGGCAGCTGACTGATTTGCACATTGCTGGACCCCTTTTGCAATGGCACAGATGGGCAAAAAAACGGTGGTGTGGAAGGCTGCCCAGAGCAATTGCCAGTGGTTCAGATTCATTCAAAACCTTCCACCCATCACTTTTGTGGTCACAGTTTGTCTCTCCATGTGAGAGAGGGTATACCCAGATTTGGGTCCCTTGCTCGCTGCGCCATAGGGAACCAGGCTGCACCTCACTGAGGAGGTCCATCGAGGCCGAAACATGTCTGGGGTTGCTTGGTTTTCTGTGCAGAGGGGACCTGACCTAACAGTTCGGGCTGGGCTGCTATCATTGGTGGCGGCAGCTGACTGATTTGCACATGGCTGGATCCCTTTTGCAATGGCGCAGACGGGCTAAAAAACGGTGGTGTGGAAGGTTGCCCAGAGCAATTGCCAGTGGTTCAGATTCATTCAAAACCTTCCACCCATAACTTTTGTGGTCACAGTTTGTCTCTCCATGTGAGAGAGGGTATGCCCCGACGTGGGTCCCTTGCTCGCTGCGCCATAGGGAACCAGGCTGCACCTCACTGAGGAGGTCCATCAAGGCCGAAAAATGTCTGGGGTTGCTTTTTTTTCTGTGCAGAGGGGACCTGGCCTAGCAATTCGGGCTGGGCTGCTACCATTGGTGGCGGCAGCTGACTGATTTGCACATGGCTGGACCCCTTTTGCAATGGCGCAGACGGGCTAAAAACAGTGGTGTGGAAGGTTGCCCAGAGCAATTGCCAGTGGTTCAGATTCATTCAAAACCTTCCACCCATCACTTTTGTGGTCACAGTTTGTCTCTCCATGTGAGAGAGGGTATTGTGTATGTCCAGACGTGGGTCCCTTGCTCGATGCGCCATAGGGAACCAGGCTGCACCTCACTGAGGAGGTCCATCAAGGCCGAAACATGTCTGGGGTTGCTTGGTTTACTGTGCAGAGGGGACCTGGCCTAGCAGTTCGGGTTGGGCTGCTACCATTGGTGGCGGCAGCAGACTGATTTGCACATGGCTGGACCCCTTTTGCAATGGTGCAGACGGGCTAAAAAACGGTGGTGTGGAAGGTTGCCCAGAGCAATTGCCATTGGTTCAGATTAATTCAAAACCTTCCACCCATCACTTTTGTGGTCACAGTTTGTCTCTCCATGTGAGAGAGGGTATGCCCAGACGTGGGTCCCTTGCTCGCTGCACCATAGGGAACCAGGCTGCACCTCACTGAGGAGGTCCGTCAAGGCTGAAACATGTCTGGGGTTGCTTGGTTTTCTGTGCAGAGGGGACCTGGCCTAGCAGTTCGGGCTGGGCTGCTACCATTGGTGGCGGCAGCTGACTGATTTGCACATGGCTGGACCCCTTTTGCAATGGTGCAGACGGGCTAAAAAACAGTGGTGTGGAAGGTTGCCCAGAGCAATTGCCAGTGTTTCAGATTCATTCAAAACCTTCCACCCATCACTTTTGTGGTCACAGTTTGTCTCTCCATGTGAGAGAGGGTATGCCCAGACATAGAGTCCCTTGCTCGCTGCGCCATAGGGAACCAGGCTGCACCTCACTGAGGAGGTCCATCAAGGCCGAAAAATGTCTGGGGTTGCTTGGTTTTCTGTGCAGAGGGGACCTGGCCTAGCAGTTCGGGCTGGGCTGCTACCATTGATGGCGGCAGCTGACTGATTTGCACATTGCTGGACCCCTTTTGCAATGGCACAGATGGGCTAAAAAACGGTGGTGTGGAAGGCTGCCCAGAGCAATTGCCAGTGGTTCAGATTCATTCAAAACCTTCCACCCATCACTTTTGTGGGCACAGTTTGTCTCTCCATGTGAGAGAGGGTATGCACAGACGTGGGTCCCTTGCTCGCTGCGCCATAGGGAACCAGGCTGCACCTCACAGAGGAGGTCCATCAAGGCCGAAACATATCTGGGGTTGCTTGGTTTTCTGTGCAGAGGGGACCTGGCCTAGCAGTTCGGGTTGGGCTGCTACCATTGGTGGCGGCAGCTGACTGATTTACACATGGCTGGACCCCTTTTGCAATGGTGCAGACGGGCTAAAAAACAGGGGTGTGGAAGGTTGCCCAGAGCAATTGCCAGTGGTTCAGATTCATTCAAAACCTTCCACCCATCACTTTTGTGGTCACAGTTTGTCTCTCCATGTGAGAGAGGGTATGCCCAGACGTGGGTCCCTTGCTCGCTGCGCCATAGGGAACCAGGCTGCACCTCACTGAGGAGGTCCATCAAGGCCGAAACATGTCTGGGGTTGCTTGCTTTTCTGTGCAGAGGGGACCTGGCCTAGCAGTTCGGGCTGGGCTGCCACCATTTGTGGCGGCAGCTGACTGATTTGCACATAGCTGGACCCCTTTTGCAATGGTGCGGAAGGGCTAAAAAACGGTGGTGTGGAAGGTTGCCCAGAGCAATTGCCAGTGGTTCAGATTAATTCAAAACCTTCCACCCATCACTTTTGTGGTCACAGTTTGTCTCTCCATGTGAGAGAGGGTATGCCCAGACGTGGGTCCCTTGCTCGCTGCGTCATAGGGAACCAGGCTGCACCTCACTGAGGAGGTCCATCAAGGCCGAAACATGTCTGGGGTTGCTTGGTTTTCTGTGCAGAGGGGACCTGGTTTAGCAGTTCGGGCTGGGCTGCCACCATTGGTGGTGGCAGCTGACTTATTTGCACATGGCTGGACCCCTTTTGCAATGGCGCAGACGGGCTAAAAAACGGTGGTGTGGAAGGTTGCCCAGAGCAATTGCCAGTGGTTGAGATTCATTCGAAACCTTCCACCCATCACTTTTGTGTTCACAGTTTGTCTCTCCATGCGAGAGAGGGTATGCCCAGACGTGGGTCCCTTGCTCGCTGCACCATAGGGAACCAGGCTGCACCTCACTGAGGAGGTCCATCAAGGCCGAAAAATGTCTGGGGTTGCTTGGTTTTCTGTGCAATGGGGACCTGGCCTAGCAATTCGGGCTCAGCTGCTACCATTGGTGGCGGCAGCTGACTGATTTGCACATGGCTGGACCCCTTTTGCAATGGCACAGACGGGCTAAAAAATGGTGGTGTGGAAGGTTGCCCAGAGCAATTGCCATTGGTTCAGATTCATTTGAAACCTTACACCCATCACTTTTGTGGTCACAGTTTGTCTCTCCATGTGGGAGAGGGTATGCCCAGACGTGGGTCCCTTGCTCGCTGCGCCATAGGGAACCAGGCTGCACCTCACTGAGGAGGTCCATCAAGGCCGAAACATGTCTGGGGTTGCTTGGTTTTCTGTGCAGAGGGGACCTGGCCTAGCAGTTCGGGCTGGGCTGCTACCATTGGTGGCGGCAGCTGACTGATTTGCACATGGCTGGACCCCTTTTGCAATGGCGCAGATGGGCTAAAAAACAGTGGTGCGGAAGGTTGCCCAGAGCAATTGCCAGTGGTTCAGATTCATTCCAAACCTTCCACCCATCCCTTTTATGGTCACAGTTTGTCTCTCCATGTGAGAGAGAGTATTGTGTATGTGCAGACGTGGGTCCCTTGCTCGCTGCGCCATAGCGAACCAGGCTGCACCTCACTGAGGAGGTCCATCAAGGCCGAAACATGTCTGGGGTTGCTTGGTTTTCTGTGCAGAGGGGACCTGGCCTAGCAGTTCGGGCTGGGCTGCTACCATTGGTGGCGGCAGCTGACTGATTTGCACATGGCTGGACCCCTTTTGCAATGGTGCAGACGGGCTAAAAAACGGTTGTGTGGAAGGTTGCCCAGAGCAATTGCCAGTGGTTCAGATTAATTCGAAACCTTCCACCCATCACTTTTATGGTCACAGTTTGTCTCTCCATGTGAGAGAGGGTATGCCCAGACGTGGGTCCCTTGCTCGCTGCGCCATAGGGAACAAGGCTGCACCTCACTGAGGCTTTCCATCAATGCCGAAACATGTCTGGGTTTGCTTGGTTTTCTGTGCAGAGAGGACCTGGCCTAGCAGTTCGGGCTGGGCTGCTACCATTGGTGGTGGCAGCTGACTGATTTGCACATGGCTGGACCCCTTTTGCAAGGGCGCAAACAGGCTAAAAAACGGTGGTGTGGAAGGTTACCCAGAGCAATTGCCAGTTGTTCAGGTTCTTTCGAAACCTTCCACCCATCACTTTTGTGGTCACAGTTTGTCTCTCCATGTGAGAAAGGGTATGCCCAGACGTGGGTCCCTTGCTCGCTGCGCCATAGGGAACAAGGCTGCAACTCACTGAGGAGGTCCATCAAGGCTGAAACATGTCTGGGGTTGCTTGGTTTTCTGTGCAGAGGGGACCTGGCCTAGCAGTTCGGGCTGGGCTGCTACCATTGGTGGCGGCAGCTGACTGATTTGCAGATGGCTGGACCCCTTTTGCAATGGCACAGATGGGCTAAAAAACAGTGGTGTGGAAGGTTGCCCAGAGCAATTGCCAGTGGTTCAGATTCATTCAAAACCTTCCACCCATCACTTTTGTGGTCACAGTTTGTCTCTCCATGTGCAAGAGGGTATGCACAGACGTGGGTCCCTTGCTCGCTGCGCCATAGGGAACTAGGGTGCACCTCACTGAGGAGGTCCATCAAGGCCGAAACATGTCTGGGGTTGCTTGGCTTTCCATGCAGAGGGGACCTGGCCTAGCAGTTCGGGCTGGGCTGCTACCATTGGTGGCGGCAGCTGACTGATTTGCACATGGCTGGACCCCTTTTGCAATGGCGCAGACGGGCTAAAAAACGGTGGTGTGGAAGGTTGCCCAGAGCAATTGCCAGTGGTTCAGATTCATTCGAAGACTTCCACCCATCACTTTTGTGGTCACAGTTTGCCTCTCCATGTGAGAGAGGGTATGCCCAGACGTGGGTCCCTTGCTCGCTGCGCCATAGGGAACCAGGCTGCACCTCACTGAGGAGGTCCATCAAGGCCGAAACATGTCTGGGGTTGCTTGGTTTTCTGTGCAGAGGGGACCTGGCCTAGCAGTTCGGGCTGGGCTGCTACCATTGGTGGGGGCAGCTGACTGATTTGCACATGACTGGACCCTTTTTTGCAATGGCCCAGACGGGCTAAAAACGGTATTGTAGAAGGTTGCCCAGAGCAATTGCCAGTGGTTCAGATTCATTTGAAAACTTCCACCCATCACTTTTGTGGTCACAGTTTGTCTCTCCATGTGAGAGAGGGTATGCCCAGACGTGGGTCCCTTGCTCGCTGCGCCATAGAGAACCAGGCTGCACCTTACTAAGGAGGTCCATCAAGGCCGAAATATGTCTGGGGTTGCTTGATTTTCTGTGCAGAGGGGACCTGGCCTAGCAGTTCTGGCCGGGCTGCTACCATTGGTGGCGGCAGCTGACTGATTTGCACATGGCTGGACCCCTTTTGCAATGGCGCAGATGGGCTAAAAAAAGGTGGTGTGGAAGGTTGCCCAGAGCAATTGCCAGTGGTTCAGATTCATTCAAAACCTTCCACCCATCACTTTTGTGGTCACAGTTTGTCTCTCCATGTGAGAGAGGGTATGCCCAGACATGGGACCCTTGCTTGCTGCGCCATAGGGAGTCAGGCTGCACCTCACTGAGGAGGTCCATCAAGGCCAAAACATGTCTGGGGTTGCTTGGTTTTCTGTGCAGAGGGGACCTGGCCTAGCAGTTCGGGCTGGGCTGCTACCATTGGTGGCGGCAGCTGACTGATTTACACATGGCTGAATCCCTTTTGCAATGCCGCAGACGGGCTAAAAAACAGTGGTGTGGAAGGTTGCCCAGAGCAATTGCCAGTGGTTCAGATTCATTCAAAACCTTCCACCCATCACTTTTGTGGTCACAGTTTGTCTCTCCATGTGAGAGAGGGTATGCCCAGACGTGGGTCCCTTGCTCGCTGTGCCATAGGGAACCAGGCTGCACCTCACTGAGGAGGTCCATCAAGGCCGAAAAATGTCTGGGGTTGCTTGGTTTTCTGTGCAGAGGGGACCTGGCCTAGCAATTCGGGCTGGGCTGCTACCATTGGTGGCGGCAGCTAACTGATTTGCAAATGGCTGGACCCCTTTTGCAATGGCACAGACGGGCTAAAAAACGGTGGTGTGGAAGGTTGCCCAGAGCAATTGCTAGTGGTTCAGATTCATTTGAAACCTTCCACCCATCACTTTTGTGGTCACAGTTTGTCTCTCCATGTGGGAGAGGGTATGCCCAGACGTGGGTCCCTTGCTCGCTGCGCCATAGGGATCCAGGCTGCACCTCACTGAGGAGGTCCATCAAGGCTGAAACATGTCTGGGGTTGCTTGGTTTTCTGTGCAGAGGGGACCGGGCCTAGCAGTTCGGGCTGGGCTGCTACCATTGGTGGCGGCAGCTGACTGATTTGCACATGGCTGGACCCTTTTTGCAATGGCGCAGACGGGCTAAAAAACAGTGGTGTGGAAGGTTGCCAGAGCAATTGCCAGTGGTTCAGATTCATTCGAAACCTTCCACCCATCCCTTTTATGGTCACAGTTTGTCTCTCCATGTGAAAGAGGGTATTGTGTATGTCCAGACGTGGCTCCCTTGCTCGATGCGCCATAGGGAACCAGGCTGCACCTCACTGAGGAGGTCCATCAAGGCCGAAACATGTCTGGGTTTGCTTGGTTTTCTGTGCAGAGGGGACCTGGCCTAGCAGTTCGGGCTGGGCTGCTACCATTGATGGCGGCAGCTGATTGATTTGCACATGGCTGGACCCCTTTTGCAATGGCGCAGACGGGCTAAAAAACAGTGGTGTGGAAGGTTGCCCAGAGCAATTGCCAGTGGTTCAGATTCATTCGAAACCTTCCACCCATCCCTTTTATGGTCACAGTTTGTCTCTCCATGTGAGAGAGGGTATTGTGTATGTCCAGACGTGGGTCCCTTGCTCGATGTGCCATAGGGAACCAGGCTGCACCTCACTGAGGAGGTCCATCAAGGCCGAAACATGTCTGGGGTTGCTTGGTTTTCTGTGCAGAGGGGACCTGGCCTAGCAGTTCGGGCTGGGCTGCTACCATTGGTGGCGGCAGCTGACTGATTTGCACATGACTGGACCCTTTTTTGCAAAAGCGCAGACGGGCTAAAAACGGTATTGTAGAAGGTTGTCCAGAGCAATTGCCAGTGGTTCAGATTCATTTGAAAACTTCCACCCATCACTTTTGTGGTCACAGTTTGTCTCTCCATGTGAGAGAGGGTATGCCCAGACGTGGGTCCCTTGCTCGCTGCGCCATAGGGAACCAGGCTGCACCTCACTAAGGAGGTCCATCAAGGCCGAAATATGTCTGGGGTTGCTTGATTTTCTGTGCAGAGGGGACCTGGCCTAGCAGTTCGGGCTGGGCTGCTACCATTCGTGGCGGCAGCTGACTGATTTGCACATGGCTGGACCCCTTTTGCAATGGCGCAGATGGGCTAAAAAACGGTGGTGTGGAAGGTTGCCCAGAGCAATTGCCAGTGGTTCAGATTCATTCATAACCTTCCACCCATCACTTTTGTGGTCACAGTTTGTCTCTCCATGTGAGAGAGGGTATGCCCAGACATGGGTCCCTTGCTCGCTGCGCCATAGGGAGTCAGGCTGCACCTCACTGAGGAGGTCCATCAAGGCCGAAAAATGTCTGGGGTTGCTTGGTTTTCTGTGCAGAGGGGACCTGGCCTAGCAATTCGGGCTGGGCTGCTACCATTGGTGGCGGCAGCTAACTGATTTGCAAATGGCTGGACCCCTTTTGCAATGGCACAGACGGGCTAAAAAACGGTGGTGTGGAAGGTTGCCCAGAGCAATTGCCAGTGGTTCAGATTCATTTGAAACCTTCCACCCATCACTTTTGTGGTCACAGTTTGTCTCTCCATGTGGGAGAGGGTATGCCCAGACGTGGGTCCCTTGCTCGCTGCGCCATAGGGAACCAGGCTGCACCTCACTGAGGAGGTCCATCAAGGCCGAAACATGTCTGGGGTTGCTTGGTTTTCTGTGCAGAGGGGACCGGGCCTAGCAGTTCGGGCTGGGCTGCTACCATTGGTGGCGGCAGCTGACTGATTTGCACATGGCTGGACCCTTTTTGCAATGGCGCAGACGGGCTAAAAAACAGTGGTGTGGAAGGTTGCCAGAGCAATTGCCAGTGGTTCAGATTCATTCGAAACCTTCCACCCATCCCTTTTATGGTCACAGTTTGTCTCTCCATGTGAGAGAGGGTATTGTGTATGTCCAGACGTGGCTCCCTTGCTCGATGCGCCATAGGGAACCAGGCTGCACCTCACTGAGGAGGTCCATCAAGGCCGAAACATGTCTGGGATTGCTTGGTTTTCTGTGCAGAGGGGACCTGGCCTAGCAGTTCGGGCTGGGCTGCTACCATTGATGGCGGCAGCTGACTGATTTGCACATTGCTGGACCCCTTTTGCAATGGCACAGATGGGCGAAAAAACGGTGGTGTGGAAGGCTGCCCAGAGCAATTGCCAGTGGTTCAGATTAATTCAAAACCTTCCACCCATCTCTTTTGTGGTCACAGTTTGTCTCTCCATGTGAGAGAGGGTATGCCCAGACGTGGGTCCCTTGCTCGCTGCGTCATAGGGAACCAGGCTGCACCTCACTGAGGAGGTCCATCAAGGCCGAAACATGTCTGGGGTTGCTTGGTTTTCTGTGCAGAGGGGACCTGGTTTAGCAGTTCGGGCTGGGCTGCCACCATTGGTGGTGGCAGCTGACTTATTTGCACATGGCTGGACCCCTTTTGCAATGGCACAGATTCATTCAAAACCTTCCACCCATCACTTTTGTGGTCACAGTTTGTCTCTCCATGTGAGAGAGGGTATGCCCAGACGTGGGTCCCTTGCTCGCTGCGCCATAGGGAACCAGGCTGCACCTCACTGAGGAGGTCCATCGAGGCCGAAACATGTCTGGGGTTGCTTGGTTTACTGTGCAGAGGGGACCTGGCCTAACAGTTCGGGTTGGGCTGCTACCATTCGTGGCGGCAGCAGACTGATTTGCACATGGCTGGACCCCTTTTGCAATGGTGCAGACGGGCTAAAAAACGGTGGTGTGGAAGGTTGCCCAGAGCAATTGCCATTGGTTCAGATTAATTCGAAACCTTCCACCCATCACTTTTGTGGTCACAGTTTGTCTCTCCATGTGAGAGAGGGTATGCCCAGACGTGGGTCCCTTGCTCGCTGCACCATAGGGAACCAGGCTGCACCTCACTGAGGAGGTCCGTCAAGGCTGAAACATGTCTGGGGTTGCTTCGTTTTCTGTGCAGAGGGGACCTGGCCTAGCAGTTCGGGCCAGGCTGCTACCATTGGTGGCGGCAGCTGACTGATTTGCACATGGCTGAACCCCTTTTGCAATGGCACAGACGGGCTAAAAAACGGTGGTGTGGAAGGTTGCCCAGAGCAATTGCCATTGGTTCAGATTAATTCGAAACCTTCCACCCATCACTTTTGTGGTCACAGTTTGTCTCTCCATGTGAGAGAGGGTATGCCCAGACATAGTGTCCCTTGCTCGCTGCGCCATAGGGAACCAGGCTGCACCTCACTGAGGAGGTCCATCAAGGCCGAAACATGTCTAGGGTTGCTTGGATTTCTATGCTAGGGGACCTGGCCTAGCAGTTCGGGTTGGGCTGCTACCATTGGTGGCGGCAGCAGAATGATTTGCACATGGATGGACCCCTTTTGCAGTGGTGCAGACGGGCTAAAAAACAGTGGTGTGGAAGGTTGCCCAGAGCAATTGCCATTGGTTCAGATTAATTCGAAACCTTCCACCCATCACTTTTGTGGTCACAGTTTGTCTCTCCATGTGAACGAGGGTATGCCCAGACGTGGGTCCCTTGCTCGCTGCGCAATAGGGAACCAGGCTGCACCTCACTGAGGAGGTCCATCAAGGCTGAAACATGTCTGGGGTTGCTTGGTTTTCTGTGCACAGGGGACCTGGCCTACGAGTTCAGCCTGGGCTGCTACCATTGGTGGCGGCAGCTGCCTGATTTGCCCATGGCTGGACCCCTTTTGCAATGGCGCAGACGGGCTAAAAAACGGTGGTGTGGAAGATTGCCCAGAGCAATTGCCAGTGGTTCAGATTAATTCGAAACCTTCCACCCATCACTTTTCTGGTCACAGTTTGTCTATCCTTTTGAGAGAGGGTATTCCCAGACGTGGGTCCCTTGCTCGCTGCACCATAGGGAACCAGGCTGCACCTCACTGAGGAGGTCCGTCAAGGCTGAAACATGTCTGGGGTTGCTTGGTTTTCTGTGCAGAGGGGACCTGGCCTAGCAGTTCGGGCCGGGCTGCTACCATTGGTGGCGCTAGCTGACTGATTTGCACATTCCTGGACCCCTTTTGCAATGGCGCAGACGGACTAAAAAATGGTGGTGTGGAAGGTTGCCCAGAGCAATTGCCAGCGGTTCAGATTAATTCAAAACCTTCCACCCATCACTTTTATGGTCACAGTTTGTCTCTCCATGTGAGAGAGGGTATGCACAGACGTGGGTCCCTTGCTCGCTGCGCCATAGGGAACCAGGCTGCACCTCACAGAGGAGGTCCATCAAGGCCGAAACATATCTGGGGTTGCTTGGTTTTCTGTGCAGAGGGGACCTGGCCTAGCAGTTCGGGTTGGGCTGCTACCATTGGTGGCGGCAGCTGACTGATTTACACATGGCTGGACCCCTTTTGCAATGGTGCAGACGGGCTAAAAAACATTGGTGTGGAAGGTTGCCCAGAGCAATTGCCAGTGGTTCAGATTTTTTCGAAACCTTCCACCCATCACTTTTGTGGTCACAGTTTGTCTCTCCATGTGAGAGAGGGTATGCCCAGACGTGGGTCCCTTGCTCGCTGCGCCATAGGGAACCAGGCTGCACCTCACTGAGGAGGTCCATCAAGGCCGAAACATGTCTGGGGTTGCTTGCTTTTCTGTGCAGAGGGGACCTGGCCAAGCAGTTCGGGCTGGGCTGCCACCATTTGTGGCGGCAGCTGACTGATTTGCACATGGCTGGACCCCTTTTGCAATGGTGCGGAAGGGCTAAAAAACGGTGGTGTGGAAGGTTGCCCAGAGCAATTGCCAGTGGTTCAGATTAATTCAAAACCTTCCACCCATCACTTTTGTGGTCACAGTTTGTCTCTCCATGTGAGAGAGGGTATGCCCAGACGTGGGTCCCTTGCTCGCTGCGTCATAGGGAACCAGGCTGCACCTCACTGAGGAGGTCCATCAAGGCCGAAACATGTCTGGGGTTGCTTGGTTTTCTGTGCAGAGGGGACCTGGTTTAGCAGTTCGGGCTGGGCTGCCACCATTGGTGGTGGCAGCTGACTTATTTGCACATGGCTGGACCCCTTTTGCAATGGCGCAGACAGGCTGAAAAACGGTGGTGTGGAAGGTTGCCCAGAGCAATTGCCAGTGGTTGAGATTCATTCAAAACCTTCCACCCATCACTTTTGTGTTCACAGTTTGTCTCTCCATGCGAGAGAGGGTATGCCCAGACGTGGGTCCCTTGCTCGCTGCACCATAGGGAACCAGGCTGCACCTCACTGAGGAGGTCCATCAAGGCCAAAAAATGTCTGGGGTTGCTTGGTTTTCTGTGCAATGGGGACCTGGCCTAGCAATTCGGGCTCAGCTGCTACCATTGGTGGCGGCAGCTGACTGATTTGCACATGGCTGGACCCCTTTTGCAATGGCACAGACAGGCTAAAAAATGGTGGTGTGGAAGGTTGCCCAGAGCAATTGCCATTGGTTCAGATTCATTTGAAACCTTACACCCATCACTTTTGTGGTCACAGTTTGTCTCTCCATGTGGGAGAGGGTATGCCCAGACGTGGGTCCCTTGCTCGCTGCGCCATAGGGAACCAGGCTGCACCTCACTGAGGAGGTCCATCAAGGCCGAAACATGTCTGGGGTTGCTTGGTTTTCTGTGCAGAGGGGACCTGGCCTAGCAGTTCGGGCTGGGCTGCTACCATTGGTGGCGGCAGCTGACTGATTTGCACATGGCTGGACCCCTTTTGCAATGGCGCAGATGGGCTAAAAAACAGTGGTGTGGAAGGTTGCCCAGAGCAATTGCCAGTGGTTCAGATTCATTCCAAACCTTCCAACCATCCCTTTTATGGTCACAGTTTGTCTCTCCATGTGAGAGAGAGTATTGTGTATGTGCAGACGTGGGTCCCTTGCTCGCTGCGCCATAGCGAACCAGGCTGCACCTCACTGAGGAGGTCCATCAAGGCCGAAACATGTCTGGGGTTGCTTGGTTTTCTGTGCAGAGGGGACCTGGCCTAGCAGTTCGGGCTGGGCTGCTACCATTGGTGGCGGCAGCTGACTGATTTGCACATGGCTGGACCCCTTTTGCAATGGTGCAGACGGGCTAAAAAACGGTTGTGTGGAAGGTTGCCCAGAGCAATTGCCAGTGGTTCAGATTAATTCGAAACCTTCCACCCATCACTTTTATGGTCACAGTTTGTCTCTCCATGTGAGAGAGGGTATGCCCAGACGTGGGTCCCTTGCTCGCTGCGCCATAGGGAACAAGGCTGCACCTCACTGAGGCTTTCCATCAATGCCGAAACATGTCTGGGTTTGCTTGGTTTTCTGTGCAGAGGGGACCTGGCTTAGCAGTTCGGGCTGGGCTGCTACCATTGGTGGTGGCAGCTGACTGATTTGCACATGGCTGGACCCCTTTTGCAAGGGCGCAAACAGGCTAAAAAACGGTGGTGTGGAAGGTTACCCAGAGCAATTGCCAGTTGTTCAGGTTCTTTCGAAACCTTCCACCCATCACTTTTGTGGTCACAGTTTGTCTCTCCATGTGAGAGAGGGTATGCCCAGACGTGGGTCCCTTGCTCGCTGCGCCATAGGGAACAAGGCTGCAACTCACTGAGGAGGGCTACCATTGGTGGCGGCAGCTGACTGATTTGCAGATGGCTGGACCCCTTTTGCAATGGCACAGATGGGCTAAAAAAGAGTGGTGTGGAAGGTTGCCCAGAGCAATTGCCAGTGGTTCAGATTCATTCAAAACCTTCCACCCATCACTTTTGTGGTCACAGTTTGTCTCTCCATGTGCAAGAGGGTATGCACAGACGTGGGTCCCTTGCTCGCTGCGCCATAGGGAACTAGGGTGCACCTCACTGAGGAGGTCCATCAAGGCCGAAACATGTCTGGGGTTGCTTGGCTTTCCGTGCAGAGGGGACCTGGCCTAGCAGTTCGGGCTGGGCTGCTACCATTGGTGGCGGCAGCTGACTGATTTGCACATGGCTGGACCCCTTTTGCAATGGCGCAGACGGGCTAAAAAACGGTGGTGTGGAAGGTTGCCCAGAGCAATTGCCAGTGGTTCAGATTCATTCGAAGACTTCCACCCATCACTTTTGTGGTCACAGTTTGTCTCTCCATGTGAGAGAGGGTATGCCCAGACGTGGGTCCCTTGCTCGCTGCGCCATAGGGAACCAGGCTGCACCTCACTGAGGAGGTCCATCAAGGCCGAAACATGTCTGGGGTTGCTTGGTTTTCTGTGCAGAGGGGACCTGGCCTAGCAGTTCGGGCTGGGCTGCTACCATTGGTGGCGGCAGCTGACTGATTTGCACATGACTGGACCCTTTTTTGCAATGGCCCAGACGGGCTAAAAACGGTATTGTAGAAGGTTGCCCAGAGCAATTGCCAGTGGTTCAGATTCATTTGAAAACTTCCACCCATCACTTTTGTGGTCACAGTTTGTCTCTCCATGTGAGAGAGGGTATGCCCAGACGTGGGTCCCTTGCTCACTGCGCCATAGAGAACCAGGCTGCACCTTACTAAGGAGGTCCATCAAGGCCGAAATATGTCTGGGGTTGCTTGATTTTCTGTGCAGAGGGGACCTGGCCTAGCAGTTCCGGCCGGGCTGCTACCATTGGTGGCGGCAGCTGACTGATTTGCACATGGCTGGACCCCTTTTGCAATGGCGCAGATGGGCAAAAAAAGGTGGTGTGGAAGGTTGCCCAGAGCAATTGCCAGTGGTTCAGATTCATTCAAAACCTTCCACCCATCACTTTTGTGGTCACAGTTTGTCTCTCCATGTGAGAGAGGGTATGCCCAGACATGGGTCCCTTGCTTGCTGCGTCATAGGGAGTCAGGCTGCACCTCACTGAGGAGGTCCATCAAGGCCAAAACATGTCTGGGGTTGCTTGGTTTTCTGTGCAGAGGGGACCTGGCCTAGCAGTTCGGGCTGGGCTGCTACCATTGGTGGCGGCAGCTGACTGATTTGCACATGGCTGAATCCCTTTTGCAATGCCGCAGACGGGCTAAAAAACAGTGGTGTGGAAGGTTGCCCAGAGCAATTGCCAGTGGTTCAGATTCATTCAAAACCTTCCACCCATCACTTTTGTGGTCACAGTTTGTCTCTCCATGTGAGAGAGGGTATGCCCAGACGTGGGTCCCTTGCTCGCTGTGCCATAGGGAACCAGGCTGCACCTCACTGAGGAGGTCCATCAAGGCCGAAAAATGTCTGGGGTTGCTTGGTTTTCTGTGCAGAGGGGACCTGGCCTAGCAATTCGGGCTGGGCTGCTACCATTGGTGGCGGCAGCTAACTGATTTGCAAATGGCTGGACCCCTTTTGCAATGGCACAGACGGGCTAAAAAACGGTGGTGTGGAAGGTTGCCCAGAGCAATTGCTAGTGGTTCAGATTCATTTGAAACCTTCCACCCATCACTTTTGTGGTCACAGTTTGTCTCTCCATGTGGGAGAGGGTATGCCCAGACGTGGGTCCCTTGCTCGCTGCGCCATAGGGAACCAGGCTGCACCTCACTGAGGAGGTCCATCAAGGCCGAAACATGTCTGGGGTTGCTTGGTTTTCTGTGCAGAGGGGACCGGGCCTAGCAGTTCGGGCTGGGCTGCTACCATTGGTGGCGGCAGCTGACTGATTTGCACATGGCTGGACCCTTTTTGCAATGGCGCAGACGGGCTAAAAACAGTGGTGTGGAAGGTTGCCAGAGCAATTGCCAGTGGTTCAGATTCATTCGAAACCTTCCACCCATCCCTTTTATGGTCACAGTTTGTCTCTCCATGTGAGAGAGGGTATTGTGTATGTCCAGACGTGGCTCCCTTGCTCGATGCGCCATAGGGAACCAGGCTGCACCTCACTGAGGAGGTCCATCAAGGCCGAAACATGTCTGGGTTTGCTTGGTTTTCTGTGCAGAGGGGACCTGGCCTAGCAGTTCGGGCTGGGCTGCTACCATTGATGGCGGCAGCTGACTGATTTGCACATTGCTGGACCCCTTTTGCAATGGCACAGATGGGCTAAAAAACGGTGGTGTGGAAGGCTGCCCAGAGCAATTGCCAGTGGTTCAGATTCATTCAAAACCTTCCACCCATCACTTTTGTGGTCACAGTTTGTCTCTCCATGTGAGAGAGGGTATACTCAGACTTGGGTCCCTTGCTCGCTGCGCCATAGGGAACCAGGCTGCACCTCACTGAGGAGGTCCATCAAGGCCGAAACATGTCTGGGGTTGCTTGGTTTTCTGTGCAGAGGGGACCTGACCTAGCAGTTCGGGCTGGGCTGCTACCATTGGTGGCGGCAGCTGATTGATTTGCACATGGCTGGACCCCTTTTGCAATGGCGCAGACAGGCTAAAAAACAGTGGTGTGGAAGGTTGCCCAGAGCAATTGCCAGTGGTTCAGATTCATTCGAAACCTTCCACCCATCCCTTTTATGGTCACAGTTTGTCTCTCCATGTGAGAGAGGGTATTGTGTATGTCCAGACGTGGGTCCCTTGCTCGATGTGCCATAGGGAACCAGGCTGCACCTCACTGAGGAGGTCCATCAAGGCCGAAACATGTCTGGGGTTGCTTGGTTTTCTGTGCAGAGGGGACCTGGCCTAGCAGTTCGGGCTGGGCTGCTACCATTGGTGGCGGCAGCTGACTGATTTGCACATGACTGGACCCTTTTTTGCAAAAGCGCAGACGGGCTAAAAACGGTATTGTAGAAGGTTGTCCAGAGCAATTGCCAGTGGTTCAGATTCATTTGAAAACTTCCACCCATCACTTTTGTGGTCACAGTTTGTCTCTCCATGTGAGAGAGGGTATGCCCAGACGTGGGTCCCTTGCTCGCTGCGCCATAGGGAACCAGGCTGCACCTCACTAAGGAGGTCCATCAAGGCCGAAATATGTCTGGGGTTGCTTGATTTTCTGTGCAGAGGGGACCTGGCCTAGCAGTTCGGGCTGTGCTGCTACCATTCGTGGCGGCAGCTGACTGATTTGCACATGGCTGGACCCCTTTTGCAATGGCGCAGATGGGCTAAAAAACGGTGGTGTGGAAGGTTGCCCAGAGCAATTGCCAGTGGTTCAGATTCATTCAAAACCTTCCACCCATCACTTTTGTGGTCACAGTTTTTCTCTCCATGTGAGAGAGGGTATGCCCAGACATGGGTCCCTTGCTCGCTGCGCCATAGGGAGTCAGGCTGCACCTCACTGAGGAGGTCCATCAAGGCCGAAACATGTCTGGGGTTGCTTGGTTTTCTGTGCAGAGGGGACCTGGCCTAGCAGTTCGGGCTGGGCTGCTACCATTGGTGGCGGCAGCTGATTGATTTGCACACGGCTGAATCCCTTTTGCAATGCCGCAGACGGGCTAAAAAACAGTGGTGTGGAAGGTTGCCCAGAGCAATTGCCAGTGGTTCAGATTCATTCAAAACCTTCCACCCATCACTTTTGTGGTCACAGTTTGTCTCTCCATGTGAGAGAGGGTATGCCCAGACGTGGGTCCCTTGCTCGCTGTGCCATAGGGAACCAGGCTGCACCTCACTGAGGAGGTCCATCAAGGCCGAAAAATGTCTGGGGTTGCTTGGTTTTCTGTGCAGAGGGGACCTGGCCTAGCAATTCGGGCTGGGCTGCTACCATTGGTGGCGGCAGCTAACTGATTTGCAAATGGCTGGACCCCTTTTGCAATGGCACAGACGGGCTAAAAAACGGTGGTGTGGAAGGTTGCCCAGAGCAATTGCCAGTGGTTCAGATTCATTTGAAACCTTCCACCCATAACTTTTGTGGTCACAGTTTGTCTCTCCATGTGAGAGAGGGTATGCCCAGACGTGGGTCCCTTGCTCGCTGCGCCATAGGGAACCAGGCTGCACCTCACTGAGGAGGTCCATCAAGGCCGAAAAATGTCTGGGGTTGCTTTTTTTTCTGTGCAGAGGGGACCTGGCCTAGCAATTCGGGCTGGGCTGCTACCATTGGTGGCGGCAGCTGCCTGATTTGCACATGGCTGGACCCCTTTTGCAATGGCGCAGACGGGCTAAAAAACAGTGGTGTGGAAGGTTGCCCAGAGCAATTGCCAGTGGTTCAGATTCATTCGAAACCTTCCACCCATCCCTTTTATGGTCACAGTTTGTCTCTCCATGTGAGAGAGGGTATTGTGTATGTCCAGACGTGGGTCCCTTGCTCGATGCGCCATAGGGAACCAGGCTGCACCTCACTGAGGAGGTCCATCAAGGCCGAAACATGTCTGGGGTTGCTTGGTTTACTGTGCAGAGGGGACCTGGCCTAGCAGTTCGGGTTGGGCTGCTACCATTCGTGGCGGCAGCAGACTGATTTGCACATGGCTGGACCCCTTTTGCAATGGTGCAGACGGGCTAAAAAACGGTGGTGTGGAAGGTTGCCCAGAGCAATTGCCATTGGTTCAGATTAATTCGAAACCTTCCACCCATCACTTTTGTGGTCACAGTTTGTCTCTCCATGTGAGAGAGGGTATGCCCAGACGTGGGTCCCTTGCTCGCTGCACCATAGGGAACCAGGCTGCACCTCACTGAGGAGGTCCGTCAAGGCTGAAACATGTCTGGGGTTGCTTCGTTTTCTGTGCAGAGGGGACCTGGCCTAGCAGTTCGGGCCAGGCTGCTACCATTGGTGGCGGCAGCTGACTGATTTGCACATGGCTGAACCCCTTTTGCAATGGCACAGACGGGCTAAAAAACGGTGGTGTGGAAGGTTGCCCAGAGCAATTGCCATTGGTTCAGATTAATTCGAAACCTTCCACCCATCACTTTTGTGGTCACAGTTTGTCTCTCCATGTGAGAGAGGGTATGCCCAGACATAGTGTCCCTTGCTCGCTGCGCCATAGGGAACCAGGCTGCACCTCACTGAGGAGGTCCATCAAGGCCGAAACATGTCTAAGGTTGCTTGGATTTCTATGCTAGGGGACCTGGCCTAGCAGTTCGGGTTGGGCTGCTACCATTGGTGGCGGCAGCAGAATGATTTGCACATGGATGGACCCCTTTTGCAGTGGTGCAGACGGGCTAAAAAACAGTGGTGTGGAAGGTTGCCCAGAGCAATTGCCATTGGTTCAGATTAATTCGAAACCTTCCACCCATCACTTTTGTGGTCACAGTTTGTCTCTCCATGTGAACGAGGGTATGCCCAGACGTGGGTCCCTTGCTCGCTGCGCAATAGGGAACCAGGCTGCACCTCACTGAGGAGGTCCATCAAGGCTGAAACATGTCTGGGGTTGCTTGGTTTTCTGTGCAGAGGGGACCTGGCCTACGAGTTCAGCCTGGGCTGCTACCATTGGTGGCGGCAGCTGCCTGATTTGCCCATGGCTGGACCCCTTTTGCAATGGCGCAGACGGGCTAAAAAACGGTGGTGTGGAAGATTGCCCAGAGCAATTGCCAGTGGTTCAGATTAATTCGAAACCTTCCACCCATCACTTTTCTGGTCACAGTTTGTCTATCCTTTTGAGAGAGGGTATTCCCAGACGTGGGTCCCTTGCTCGCTGCACCATAGGGAACCAGGCTGCACCTCACTGAGGAGGTCCGTCAAGGCTGAAACATGTCTGGGGTTGCTTGGTTTTCTGTGCAGAGGGGACCTGGCCTAGCAGTTCGGGCCGGGCTGCTACCATTGGTGGCGCTAGCTGACTGATTTGCACATTCCTGGACCCCTTTTGCAATGGCGCAGACGGACTAAAAAATGGTGGTGTGGAAGGTTGCCCAGAGCAATTGCCAGCGGTTCAGATTAATTCAAAACCTTCCACCCATCACTTTTATGGTCACAGTTTGTCTCTCCATGTGAGAGAGGGTATGCACAGACGTGGGTCCCTTGCTCGCTGCGCCATAGGGAACCAGGCTGCACCTCACAGAGGAGGTCCATCAAGGCCGAAACATATCTGGGGTTGCTTGGTTTTCTGTGCAGAGGGGACCTGGCCTAGCAGTTCGGGTTGGGCTGCTACCATTGGTGGCGGCAGCTGACTGATTTACACATGGCTGGACCCCTTTTGCAATGGTGCAGACGGGCTAAAAAACAGTGGTGTGGAAGGTTGCCCAGAGCAATTGCCAGTGGTTCAGATTCTTTCGAAACCTTCCACCCATCACTTTTGTGGTCACAGTTTGTCTCTCCATGTGAGAGAGGGTATGCCCAGACGTGGGTCCCTTGCTCGCTGCGCCATAGGGAACCAGGCTGCACCTCACTGAGGAGGTCCATCAAGGCCGAAACATGTCTGGGGTTGCTTGCTTTTCTGTGCAGAGGGGACCTGGCCAAGCAGTTCGGGCGGGGCTGCCACCATTTGTGGCGGCAGCTGACTGATTTGCACATGGCTGGACCCCTTTTGCAATGGTGCGGAAGGGCTAAAAAACGGTGGTGTGGAAGGTTGCCCAGAGCAATTTCCAGTGGTTCAGATTAATTCAAAACCTTCCACCCATCACTTTTGTGGTCACAGTTTGTCTCTCCATGTGAGAGAGGGTATGCCCAGACGTGGGTCCCTTGCTCGCTGCGTCATAGGGAACCAGGCTGCACCTCACTGAGGAGGTCCATCAAGGCCGAAACATGTCTGGGGTTGCTTGGTTTTCTGTGCAGAGGGGACCTGGTTTAGCAGTTCGGGCTGGGCTGCCACCATTGGTGGTGGCAGCTGACTTATTTGCACATGGCTGGACCCCTTTTGCAATGGCGCAGACGGGCTAAAAAACGGTGGTGTGGAAGGTTGCCCAGAGCAATTGCCAGTGGTTGAGATTCATTCGAAACCTTCCACCCATCACTTTTGTGTTCACAGTTTGTCTCTCCATGCGAGAGAGGGTATGCCCAGACGTGGGTCCCTTGCTCGCTGCACCATAGGGAACCAGGCTGCACCTCACTGAGGAGGTCCATCAAGGCCAAAAAATGTCTGGGGTTGCTTGGTTTTCTGTGCAATGGGGACCTAGCCTAGCAATTCGGGCTCAGCTGCTACCATTGGTGGCGGCAGCTGACTGATTTGCACATGGCTGGACCCCTTTTGCAATGGCACAGACGGGCTAAAAAATGGTGGTGTGGAAGGTTGCCCAGAGCAATTGCCATTGGTTCAGATTCATTTGAAACCTTACACCCATCACTTTTGTGGTTACAGTTTGTCTCTCCATGTGGGAGAGGGTATGCCCAGACGTGGGTCCCTTGCTCGCTGCGCCATAGGGAACCAGGCTGCACCTCACTGAGGAGGTCCATCAAGGCCGAAACATGTCTGGGGTTGCTTGGTTTTCTGTGCAGAGGGGACCTGGCCTAGCAGTTCGGGCTGGGCTGCTACCATTGGTGGCGGCAGCTGACTGATTTGCACATGGCTGGACCCCTTTTGCAATGGCGCAGATGGGCTAAAAAACAGTGGTGTGGAAGGTTGCCCAGAGCAATTGCCAGTGGTTCAGATTCATTCCAAACCTTCCACCCATCCCTTTTATGGTCACAGTTTGTCTCTCCATGTGAGAGAGAGTATTGTGTATGTGCAGACGTGGGTCCCTTGCTCGCTGCGCCATAGCGAACCAGGCTGCACCTCACTGAGGAGGTCCATCAAGGCCGAAACATGTCTGGGGTTGCTTGGTTTTCTGTGCAGAGGGGACCTGGCCTAGCAGTTCGGGCTGGGCTGCTACCATTGGTGGCGGCAGCTGACTGATTTGCACATGGCTGGACCCCTTTTGCAATGGTGCAGACGGGCTAAAAAACGGTTGTGTGGAAGGTTGCCCAGAGCAATTGCCAGTGGTTCAGATTAATTCGAAACCTTCCACCCATCACTTTTATGGTCACAGTTTGTCTCTCCATGTGAGAGAGGGTATGCCCAGACGTGGGTTCCTTGCTCGCTGCGCCATAGGGAACAAGGCTGCACCTCACTGAGGCTTTCCATCAATGCCGAAACATGTCTGGGTTTGCTTGGTTTTCTGTGCAGAGGGGACCTGGCCTAGCAGTTCGGGCTGGGCTGCTACCATTGGTGGTGGCAGCTGACTGATTTGCACATGGCTGGACCCCTTTTGCAAGGGCGCAAACAGGCTAAAAAACGGTGGTGTGGAAGGTTACCCAGAGCAATTGCCAGTTGTTCAGGTTCTTTCGAAACCTTCCACCCATCACTTTTGTGGTCACAGTTTGTCTCTCCATGTGAGAGAGGGTATGCCCAGACGTGGGTCCCTTGCTCGCTGCGCCATAGGGAACAAGGCTGCAACTCACTGAGGAGGTCCATCAAGGCTGAAACATGTCTGGGGTTGCTTGGTTTTCTGTGCAGAGGGGACCTGGCCTAGCAGTTCGGGCTGGGCTGCTACCATTGGTGGCGGCAGCTGACTGATTTGCAGATGGCTGGACCCCTTTTGCAATGGCACAGATGGGCTAAAAAACAGTGGTGTGGAAGGTTGCCCAGAGCAATTGCCAGTGGTTCAGATTCATTCAAAACCTTCCACCCATCACTTTTGTGGTCACAGTTTGTCTCTCCATGTGCAAGAGGGTATGCACAGACGTGGGTCCCTTGCTCGCTGCGCCATAGGGAACTAGGGTGCACCTCACTGAGGAGGTCCATCAAGGCCGAAACATGTCTGGGGTTGCTTGGCTTTCCGTGCAGAGGGGACCTGGCCTAGCAGTTCGGGCTGGGCTGCTACCATTGGTGGCGGCAGCTGACTGATTTGCACATGGCTGGACCCCTTTTGCAATGGCGCAGACGGGCTAAAAAACGGTGGTGTGGAAGGTTGCCCAGAGCAATTGCCAGTGGTTCAGATTCATTCGAAGACTTCCACCCATCACTTTTGTGGTCACAGTTTGTCTCTCCATGTGAGAGAGGGTGTGCCCAGACGTGGGTCCCTTGCTCGCTGCGCCATAGGGAACCAGGCTGCACCTCACTGAGGAGGTCCATCAAGGCCGAAACATGTCTGGGGTTGCTTGGTTTTCTGTGCAGAGGGGACCTGGCCTAGCAGTTCGGGCTGGGCTGCTACCATTGGTGGCGGCAGCTGACTGATTTGCACATGACTGGACCCTTTTTTGCAATGGCCCAGACGGGCTAAAAACGGTATTGTAGAAGGTTGCCCAGAGCAATTGCCAGTGGTTCAGATTCATTTGAAAACTTCCACCCATCACTTTTGTGGTCACAGTTTGTCTCTCCATGTGAGAGAGGGTATGCCCAGACATGGGTCCCTTGCTTGCTGCGTCATAGGGAGTCAGGCTGCACCTCACTGAGGAGGTCCATCAAGGCCAAAACATGTCTGGGGTTGCTTGGTTTTCTGTGCAGAGGGGACCTGGCCTAGCAGTTCGGGCTGGGCTGCTACCATTGGTGGCGGCAGCTGACTGATTTGCACATGGCTGAATCCCTTTTGCAATGCCGCAGACGGGCTAAAAAACAGTGGTGTGGAAGGTTGCCCAGAGCAATTGCCAGTGGTTCAGATTCATTCAAAACCTTCCACCCAACACTTTTGTGGTCACAGTTTGTCTCTCCATGTGAGAGAGGGTATGCCCAGACGTGGGTCCCTTGCTCGCTGTGCCATAGGGAACCAGGCTGCACCTCACTGAGGAGGTCCATCAAGGCCGAAAAATGTCTGGGGTTGCTTGGTTTTCTGTGCAGAGGGGACCTGGCCTAGCAATTCGGGCTGGGCTGCTACCATTGGTGGCGGCAGCTAACTGATTTGCAAATGGCTGGACCCCTTTTGCAATGGCACAGACGGGCTAAAAAACGGTGGTGTGGAAGGTTGCCCAGAGCAATTGCTAGTGGTTCAGATTCATTTGAAACCTTCCACCCATCACTTTTGTGGTCACAGTTTGTCTCTCCATGTGGGAGAGGGTATGCCCAGACGTGGGTCCCTTGCTCGCTGCGCCATAGGGAACCAGGCTGCACCTCACTGAGGAGGTCCATCAAGGCCGAAACATGTCTGGGGTTGCTTGGTTTTCTGTGCAGAGGGGACCGGGCCTAGCAGTTCGGGCTGGGCTGCTACCATTGGTGGCGGCAGCTGACTGATTTGCACATGGCTGGACCCTTTTTGCAATGGCGCAGACGGGCTAAAAACAGTGGTGTGGAAGGTTGCCAGAGCAATTGCCAGTGGTTCAGATTCATTCGAAACCTTCCACCCATCCCTTTTATGGTCACAGTTTGTCTCTCCATGTGAGAGAGGGTATTGTGTATGTCCAGACGTGGCTCCCTTGCTCGATGCGCCATAGGGAACCAGGCTGCACCTCACTGAGGAGGTCCATCAAGGCCGAAACATGTCTGGGTTTGCTTGGTTTTCTGTGCAGAGGGGACCTGGCCTAGCAGTTCGGGCTGGGCTGCTACCATTGATGGCGGCAGCTGACTGATTTGCACATTGCTGGACCCCTTTTGCAATGGCACAGATGGGCTAAAAAACGGTGGTGTGGAAGGCTGCCCAGAGCAATTGCCAGTGGTTCAGATTCATTCAAAACCTTCCACCCATCACTTTTGTGGTCACAGTTTGTCTCTCCATGTGAGAGAGGGTATACTCAGACTTGGGTCCCTTGCTCGCTGCGCCATAGGGAACCAGGCTGCACCTCACTGAGGAGGTCCATCAAGGCCGAAACATGTCTGGGGTTGCTTGGTTTTCTGTGCAGAGGGGACCTGACCTAGCAGTTCGGGCTGGGCTGCTACCATTGGTGGCGGCAGCTGATTGATTTGCACATGGCTGGACCCCTTTTGCAATGGCGCAGACAGGCTAAAAAACAGTGGTGTGGAAGGTTGCCCAGAGCAATTGCCAGTGGTTCAGATTCATTCGAAACCTTCCACCCATCCCTTTTATGGTCACAGTTTGTCTCTCCATGTGAGAGAGGGTATTGTGTATGTCCAGACGTGGGTCCCTTGCTCGATGTGCCATAGGGAACCAGGCTGCACCTCACTGAGGAGGTCCATCAAGGCCGAAACATGTCTGGGGTTGCTTGGTTTTCTGTGCAGAGGGGACCTGGCCTAGCAGTTCGGGCTGGGCTGCTACCATTGGTGGCGGCAGCTGACTGATTTGCACATGACTGGACCCTTTTTTGCAAAAGCGCAGACGGGCTAAAAACGGTATTGTAGAAGGTTGTCCAGAGCAATTGCCAGTGGTTCAGATTCATTTGAAAACTTCCACCCATCACTTTTGTGGTCACAGTTTGTCTCTCCATGTGAGAGAGGGTATGCCCAGACGTGGGTCCCTTGCTCGCTGCGCCATAGGGAACCAGGCTGCACCTCACTAAGGAGGTCCATCAAGGCCGAAATATGTCTGGGGTTGCTTGATTTTCTGTGCAGAGGGGACCTGGCCTAGCAGTTCGGGCTGGGCTGCTACCATTCGTGGCGGCAGCTGACTGATTTGCACATGGCTGGACCCCTTTTGCAATGGCGCAGATGGGCTAAAAAACGGTGGTGTGGAAGGTTGCCCAGAGCAATTGCCAGTGGTTCAGATTCATTCAAAACCTTCCACCCATCACTTTTGTGGTCACAGTTTGTCTCTCCATGTGAGAGAGGGTATGCCCAGACATGGGTCCCTTGCTCGCTGCGCCATAGGGAGTCAGGCTGCACCTCACTGAGGAGGTCCATCAAGGCCGAAACATGTCTGGGGTTGCTTGGTTTTCTGTGCAGAGGGGACCTGGCCTAGCAGTTCGGGCTGGGCTGCTACCATTGGTGGCGGCAGCTGATTGATTTGCACACGGCTGAATCCCTTTTGCAATGCCGCAGACGGGCTAAAAAACAGTGGTGTGGAAGGTTGCCCAGAGCAATTGCCAGTGGTTCAGATTCATTCAAAACCTTCCACCCATCACTTTTGTGGTCACAGTTTGTCTCTCCATGTGAGAGAGGGTATGCCCAGACGTGGGTCCCTTGCTCGCTGTGCCATAGGGAACCAGGCTGCACCTCACTGAGGAGGTCCATCAAGGCCGAAAAATGTCTGGGGTTGCTTGGTTTTCTGTGCAGAGGGGACCTGGCCTAGCAATTCGGGCTGGGCTGCTACCATTGGTAGCGGCAGCTAACTGATTTGCAAATGGCTGGACCCCTTTTGCAATGGCACAGACGGGCTAAAAAACGGTGGTGTGGAAGGTTGCCCAGAGCAATTGCCAGTGGTTCAGATTCATTTGAAACCTTCCACCCATCACTTTTGTGGTCACAGTTTGTCTCTCCATGTGGGAGAGGGTATGCCCAGACGTGGGTCCCTTGCTCGCTGCGCCATAGGGAACCAGGCTGCACCTCACTGAGGAGGTCCATCAAGGCCGAAACATGTCTGGGGTTGCTTGGTTTTCTGTGCAGAGGGAACCGGGCCTAGCAGTTCAGGCTGGGCTGCTACCATTGGTGGCGGCAGCTGACTGATTTGCACATGGCTGGACCCTTTTTGCAATGGCGCAGACGGGCTAAAAAACAGTGGTGTGGAAGGTTGCCAGAGCAATTGCCAGTGGTTCAGATTCATTCGAAACCTTCCACCCATCCCTTTTATGGTCACAGTTTGTCTCTCCATGTGAGAGAGGGTATTGTGTATGTCCAGACGTGGCTCCCTTGCTCGATGCGCCATAGGGAACCAGGCTGCACCTCACTGAGGAGGTCCATCAAGGCCGAAACATGTCTGGGATTGCTTGGTTTTCTGTGCAGAGGGGACCTGGCCTAGCAGTTCGGGCTGGGCTGCTACCATTGATGGCGGCAGCTGACTGATTTGCACATTGCTGGACCCCTTTTGCAATGGCACAGATGGGCTAAAAAACGGTGGTGTGGAAGGCTGCCCAGAGCAATTGCCAGTGGTTCAGATTAATTCAAAACCGTCCACCCATCACTTTTGTGGTCACAGTTTGTCTCTCCATGTGAGAGAGGGTATGCCCAGACGTGGGTCCCTTGCTCGCTGCGCCATAGGGAACCAGGTTGCACCTCACTGAGGAGGTCCATCGAGGCCGAAACATGTCTGGGGTTGCTTGGTTTTCTGTGCAGAGGGGACCTGACCTAGCAGTTCGGGCTGGGCTGCTATCATTGGTGGCGGCAGCTGACTGATTTGCACATGGCTGGATCCCTTTTGCAATGGCGCAGACGGGCTAAAAAGCGGTGGTGTGGAAGGTTGCCCAGAGCAATTGCCAGTGGTTCAGATTCATTCAAAACCTTCCACCCATAACTTTTGTGGTCACAGTTTGTCTCTCCATGTGAGAGAGGGTATGCCCAGACGTGGGTCCCTTCCTCGCTGCGCCATTGGGAACCAGGCTGCACCTCACTGAGGAGGTCCATCAAGGCCGAAAAATGTCTGGGGTTGCTTTTTTTTCTGTGCAGAGGGGACCTGGCCTAGCAATTTGGGCTGGGCTGCTACCATTGGTGGCGGCAGCTGACTGATTTGCACATGGCTGGACCCCTTTTGCAATGGCGCAGACGGGCTAAAAAACAGTGGTGTGGAAGGTTGCCCAGAGCAATTGCCAGTGGTTCAGATTCATTCGAAACCTTCCACCCATCCCTTTTATGGTCACAGTTTGTCTCTCCATGTGAGAGAGGGTATTGTGTATGTCCAGACGTGGGTCCCTTGCTCGATGCGCCATAGGGAACCAGGCTGCACCTCACTGAGGAGGTCCATCAAGGCCGAAACATGTCTGGGGTTGCTTGGTTTACTGTGCAGAGGGGACCTGGCCTAGCAGTCCGGGTTGGGCTGCTACCATTCGTGGCGGCAGCAGACTGATTTGCACATGGCTGGACCCCTTTTGCAATGGTGCAGACGGGCTAAAAAACGGTGGTGTGGAAGGTTGCCCAGAGCAATTGCCATTGGTTCAGATTAATTCGAAACCTTCCACCCATCACTTTTGTGGTCACAGTTTGTCTCTCCATGTGAGAGAGGGTATGCCCAGAGGTGGGTCCCTTGCTCGCTGCACCATAGGGAACCAGGCTGCACCTCACTGAGGAGGTCCGTCAAGGCTGAAACATGTCTGGGGTTGCTTGGTTTTCTGTGCAGAGGGGACCTGGCCTAGCAGTTCGGGCCAGGCTGCTACCATTGGTGGCGGCAGCTGACTGATTTGCACATGGCTGAACCCCTTTTGCAATGGCACAGACGGGCTAAAAAACGGTGGTGTGGAAGGTTGCCCAGAGCAATTGCCAGTGGTTCAGATTAATTCAGAACCTTCCACCCATCACTTTTGTGGTCACAGTTTGTCTCTCCATGTGAAAGAGGGTATGCCCAGACGTGGGTCCCTTGCTCACTGCGCCATAGGGAACCAGGATGCACCTCACTGAGGAGGTCCATCAAGGCCGAAACATGTCTGGGGTTGCTTGGTTTTCTGTGCAGAGGGGACCTGGCCTAGCAGTTCGGGCTGGGCTGCTACCATTGGTGGCGGCAGCTGACTGATTTGCACATGGCTGGACCCCTTTTGCAATGGTGCAGACGGGCTAAAAAACAGTGGTGTGGAAGGTTGCCCAGAGCAATTGCCAGTGTTTCAGATTCATTCAAAACCTTCCACCCATCACTTTTGTGGTCACAGTTTGTCTCTCCATGTGAGAGAGGGTATGCCCAGACATAGAGTCCCTTGCTTGCTGCGCCATAGGGAACCAGGCTGCACGTCACTGAGAAGGTCCATCAAGGCCGAAACATGTCTAGGGTTGCTTGGATTTCGATGCTAGGGGACCTGGCCTAGCAGTTCGGGTTGGGCTGCTACCATTGGTGGCGGCAGCAGAATGATTTGCACATGGATGGACCCCTTTTGCAGTGGTGCAGACGGGCTAAAAAACAGTGATGTGGAAGGTTACCCAGAGCAATTGCCATTGGTTCAGATTAATTCGAAGCCTTCCACCCATCACTTTTGTGGTCACAGTTTGTCTCTCCATGTGAACGAGGGTATGCCCAGACGTGGGTCCCTTGCTCGCTGCGCAATAGGGAACCAGGCTGCACCTCACTGAGGAGGTCCATCAAGGCTGAAACATGTCTGGGGTTGCTTGGATTTCTATGCTAGGGGACCTGGCCTAGCAGTTCCACCTGGGCTGCTACCATTGGTGGCGGCAGCTGACTGATTTGCACATGGCTGGACCCCTTTTGCAATGGCGCAGACGGGCTAAAAAACGGTGGTGTGGAAGGTTGCCCAGAGCAATTGCCAGTGGTTCAGATTCATTCGAAACCTTCCACCCATCACTTTTGTGGTCACAGGTTGTCTGTCCATGTGATTGAGGGTATGCCCAGACGTGGGTTCCTTGCTCGCTGCGCCATAGGGAACCAGACTGCACCTCACTGAGGAGGTCCATCAAGGCCGAAATAGGTCTGGGGTTTCTTGGTTTTCTGTGCAGAGGGGACTTGGCATAGCAGTTTTGGCTGGGCTGCTACCATTGGTTGCGGCAGCTGACTGATTTGCACATGGCTGGACCCCTTTTGCAATGTCGCAGACGGGCTAAAAAACGGTGGTGTGGAAGGTTGCCCAGAGCAATTGCCAGTGGTTCAGATTCATTTGAAACCTTCCACCCATCACTTTTGTGGTCACAGTTTGTCTCTCCATGTGAGAGAAGGTATGCCCAGACGTGGGTACCTTGCTCACTGCGCCATAGGGAACCAGGCTGCACCTCACTGAGGAGGTCCATCAAGGCCAAAACATGTCTGGGGTTGCTTGGTTTTCTGGGCAGAGGGGACCTGGCCTAGCAGTTCGGGCTGGGCTGCTACCATTGGTGGCGGCAGCTGACTGATTTGCAAATGGCTGGACCCCTTTTGCAATGGCGCAGACAGGCTAAAAAACAGTGGTGTGGAAGGTTGCCCAGAGCAATTGCCAGTGGCTCAGATTCATTCGAAACCTTCCGCCCATCCCTTTTATGGTCACAGTTTGTCTCTCCATGTGAGAGAGGGTATGCCCAGACGTGGGTCCCTTGCTCACTGCGCCATAGGGAACCAGGCTGCACCTCACTGAGGAGGTCCATCAAGGCCGCAAAATGTCTGGGGTTGCTTGGTTTTCTGTGCAGAGGGGACCTGGCCTAGCAGTTCGGGTTGGGCTGCTACCATTCGTGGCAGCAGCTGACTATTTGCACATTGCTGGACCCCTTTTGCAATGGTGCAGAAGGGCTAAAAAACGGTGGTGTGGAAGGTTGCCCAGAGCAATTGCCAGTGGTTCAGATTAATTCAAAACCTTCCACCCATCACTTTTGTGGTCACAGTTTGTCTCTCCATGTGAGAGAGGGTATGCCCAGACGTGGGTCCCTTGCTCGCTGCGTCATAGGAAACCAGGCTGCACCTCACTGAGGAGGTCCATCAAGGCCGAAACATGTCTGGGGTTGCTTGGTTTTCTGTGCAGAGGGGACCTGGTTTAGCAGTTCGGGCTGGCTGCCACCATTGGTGGCGGCAGCTGACTTATTTGCACATGGCTGGACCCCTTTTGCAATGGCGCAGACGGGCTAAAAAACGGTGGTGTGGAAGGTTGCCCAGAGCAATTGCCAGTGGTTGAGATTCATTTGAAACCTTCCACCCATCACTTTTGTGTTCACAGTTTGTCTCTCCATGTGAGAGAGGGTATGCCCAGACGTGGGTCCCTTGCTCGCTGCGCCATAGGGAACCAGGCTGCACCTCACTGAGGAGGTCCATCAAGGCCGAAAAATGTCTGGGGTTGCTTGGTTTTCTGTGCAGAGGGGACCTGGCCTAGCAGTTCGGGTTGGGCTGCTACCATTGGTGGCGGCAGCTGACTGATTTGCCCATGGCTGGACCCCTTTTGCAATGGCGCAGACGGGCTAAAAAAAAGTGGTGTGGAAGGTTGCCCAGATCAATTGCCAGTGGTTCAGATTCATTCGAAACCTTCCACCCATCCCTTTTATGGTCACAGTTTGTCTCTCCATGTGAGAGAGGGTATGCCCAGACGTGGGTCCCTTGCTCACTGCGCCATAGGGAACCAGGCTGCACCTCACTGAGGAGGTCCATCAAGGCCAAAAAATGTCTGGGGTTACTTGGTTTTCTGTGCAGAGGGGACCTGGCCTAGCAGTTCGGGTTGGGCTGCTACCATTGGTGGCGGCAGCTGACTATTTGCACATGGCTGGACCCCTTTTGCAATGGTGCAGACGGGCTAAAAACAGTGGTGTGGAAGGTTGCCCAGAGCAATTGCCAGTGGTTCAGATTAATTCGAAACCTTCCACCCATCACTTTTGTGGTCACAGTTTGTCTCTCCATGTGAGAGAGGGTATGCCCAGACGTGGGTCCCTTGCTCGCTGCGTCATAGGGAACCAGGCTGCACCTCACTGAGGAGGTCCGTCAAGGCCAAAACATGTCTGGGGTTGCTTGGTTTTCTGTGCAGAGGGGACCTGGCCTAGCAGTTCGGGCTGGGCTGGAACCATTGGTGGCGCTAGCTGACTGATTTGCACATTCCTGGACCCCTTTTGCAATGGCGCAGACGGGCTAAAAAAAAGTGGTGTGGAAGGTTGCCCAGATCAATTGCCAGTGGTTCAGATTCATTCGAAACCTTCCACCCATCCCTTTTATGGTCACAGTTTGTCTCTCCATGTGAGAGAGGGTATGCCCAGACGTGGGTCCCTTGCTCACTGCGCCATAGGGAACCAGGCTGCACCTCACTGAGGAGGTCCATCAAGGCCAAAAAATGTCTGGGGTTACTTGGTTTTCTGTGCAGAGGGGACCTGGCCTAGCAGTTCGGGTTGGGCTGCTACCATTGGTGGCGGCAGCTGACTATTTGCACATGGCTGGACCCCTTTTGCAATGGTGCAGACGGGCTAAAAACAGTGGTGTGGAAGGTTGCCCAGAGCAATTGCCAGTGGTTCAGATTAATTCGAAACCTTCCACCCATCACTTTTGTGGTCACAGTTTGTCTCTCCATGTGAGAGAGGGTATGCCCAGACGTGGGTCCCTTGCTCGCTGCGTCATAGGGAACCAGGCTGCACCTCACTGAGGAGGTCCGTCAAGGCCGAAACATGTCTGGGGTTGCTTGGTTTTCTGTGCAGAGGGGACCTGGCCTAGAAGTTCGGGCTGGGCTGCTACCATTGGTGGCGCTAGCTGACTGATTTGCACATTCCTGGACCCCTTTTGCAATGGCGCAGACGGCCTAAAAAATGGTGGTGTGGAAGGTTGCCCAGAGCAATTGCCAGCGGTTCAGATTAATTCAAAACCTTCCACCCATCACTTTTATGGTCACAGTTTGTCTCTCCATGTGAGAGAGGGTATGCACAGACGTGGGTCCCTTGCTCGCTGCGCCATAGGGAACCAGGCTGCACCTCACAGAGGAGGTCCATCAAGGCCGAAACATGTCTGGGGTTGCTTGGTTTTCTGTGCAGAGGGGACCTGGCCTAGCAGTTCGGGTTGGGCTGCTACCATTGGTGGCGGCAGCTGACTGATTTACACATGGCTGGACCCCTTTTGCAATGGTGCAGACGGGCTAAAAAACGGTGGTGTGGAAGGTTGCCCAGAGCAATTGCCAGTGGTTCAGATTCATTTGAAACCTTCCACCCATCACTTTTGTGGTCACAGTTTGTCTCTCCATGTGAGAGAGGGTATGCCCAGACGTGGGTCCCTTGCACGCTGCGCTATAGGGAACCAGGCTGCACCTCACTGAGGAGGTCCATCAAGGCCGAAACATGTCTGGGGTTGCTTGGTTTTCTGTGCAGAGGGGACCTGGCCTAGCAGTTCGGGCTGGGCTGCCACCATTTGTGGCGGCAGCTGACTGATTTGCACATGGCTGGACCCCTTTTGCAATGGTGCAGAAGGGCTAAAAAACGGTGGTGTGGAAGGTTGCCCAGAGCAATTGCCAGTGGTTCAGATTAATTCAAAACCTTCCACCCATCACTTTTGTGGTCACTGTTTGTCTCTCCATGTGAGAGAGGGTATGCCCAGACGTGGGTCCCTTGCTCGCTGCGTCATAGGGAACCAGGCTGCACCTCACTGAGGAGGTCCATCAAGGCCGAAACATGTCTGGGGTTGCTTGGTTTTCTGTGCAGAGGGGACCTGGTTTAGCAGTTCGGGCTGGCTTCCACCATTGGTGGCGGCAGCTGACTTATTTGCACATGGCTGGACCCCTTTTGCAATGGCGCAGACGTGCTAAAAAACGGTGGTGTGGAAGGTTGCCCAGAGCAATTGCCAGTGGTTGAGATTCATTCGAAACCTTCCACCCATCACTTTTGTGTTCACAGTTTGTCTCTCCATGTGAGAGAGGGTATGCCCAGACATGGGTCCCTTGCTCACTGCGCCATAGGGAACCAGGCTGCACCTCACTGAGGAGGTCCATCAAGGCCGAAAAATGTCTGGGGTTGCTTGGTTTTCTGTGCAGAGGGGACCTGGCCTAGCAGTTCGGGTTGGGCTGCTACCATTGGTGGCGGCAGCTGACTGATTTGCACATGGCTGGACCCCTTTTGCAATGGCGCAGACGGGCTAAAAAACAGTGGTGTGGAAGGTTGCCCAGAGCAATTGCCAGTGGTTCAGATTCATTCGAAACCTTCCACCCATCCCTTTTATGGTCACAGTTTGTCTCTCCATGTGAGAGAGAGTATTGTGTATGTCCAGACGTGGGTCCCTTGCTCGCTGCGCCATAGCGAACCAGGTTGCACCTCACTGAGGAGGTCCATCAAGGCCGAAACATGTCTGGGGTTGCTTGGTTTTCTGTGCAGAGGGGACCTGGCCTAGCAGTTCGGGCTGGACTGCTACCATTGGTGGCGGCAGCTGACTGATTTGCACATGGCTGGACCCCTTTTGCAATGGCGCAGACGGGCTAAAAAACGGTGGTGTGGAAGGCTGCCCAGAGCAATTGCCAGTGGTTCAGATTCATTCGAAACCTTCCACCCATCACTTTTATGGTCACAGTTTGTCTCTCCATGTGAGAGAGGGTATGCCCAGACGTGGGTCCCTTGCTTGCTGCGCCATAGGGAACCAGGCTGCACCTCACTGAGGAGGTCCATCAAGGCCTAAACATGTCTGGGGTTGCTTGGTTTTCTGTGCAGAGCGGACCTGGCCTAGCAGTTCGGGCTGGGCTGCTACCATTGGTGGCGGCAGCTGACTGATTTGCACATGGCTGGATCCCTTTTGCAATGGCGCAGACGGGCTAAAAAACGGTGGTGTGGAAGGTTGACCAGAGCAATAACCAGTGGTTCAGATTCGTTCAAAACCTTCCACCCATCACTTTTGTGGTTACAGTTTGTCTCTCCATGTGAGAGAGGGTATGCCCAGACTTGGGTCCCTTGCTCGCTGCGCCATAGGGAACCAGGCTGCACCTCACTGAGGAGGTCCATCAAGGCCGAAAAATGTCTGGGGTTGCTTGGTTTTCTGTGCAGAGGGGACCTGGCCTAGCAATTCGGGCTGGGCTGCTACCATTGGTGGCGGCAGCTGACTGATTTGCACATGGCTGGACCCCTTTTGCAATGGCACAGCCGGGCTAAAAAACGGTGGTGTGGAAGGTTGCCCAGAGCAATTGCCAGTGGTTCAGATTCATTCGAAACCTTCCACCCATCACTTTTCTGGTCACAGTTTGTCTCTCCATGTGAGAGAGGGTATGCCCAGACGTGGGTCCCTTGCTCGCTGCGCCATAGGGAACCAGGCTGCAACTCACTGAGGAGGTCCATCAAGGCCGAAACATGTCTGGGGTTGCTTGGTTTTCTGTGCAGAGGGGACCTGGCCTAGCAGTTCGGGCTGGGCTGCTACCATTGGTGGCGGCAGCTGACTGATTTGCACATGGCTGGACCCCTTTTGCAATGGCGCAGACGGGCTAAAAAACAGTGGTGTGGAAGGTTTCCCAGAGCAATTGCCAGTGGTTCAGATTCATTCAAAACCTTCCACCCATCACTTTTGTTGTCACAGTTTGTCTCTCCATGTGCAAGAGGGTATGCCCAGACGTGGGTCCTTTGCTCGCTGCGCCATAGGGAACCAGGGTGCACCTCACTGAGGAGGTCCATCAAGGCCGAAACATGTCTGGGGTTTCTTGGTTTTCCGTGCTGAGGGGACCTGGCCTAGATGTTCGGGCTGGGCTGCTACCATTGGTGGCGGCAGCTGACTGATTTGCACATGGCTGGACCCCTTTTGCAATGGCGCAGACGGGCTAAAAAACGGTGGTGTGGAAGGTTGCCCAGAGCAATTGCCAGTGGTTCAGATTCATTCGAAACCTTCCACCCATCACTTTTGTGGTCACAGTTTGTCTCTCCATGTGAGAGAGGGTATGCCCAGACGTAGGTCCCTTGCTCGCTGCGCCATAGGGAACCAAGCTGCACCTCACTGAGGAGGTCCATCAAGGCCGAAACATGTCTGGGGTTGCTTGGTTTTCTGTGCAGAGGGGACCTGGCCTAGCAGTTCGGGCTGGGCTGCTACCATTGGTGGCGGCAGCTGACTGATTTGCACATGACTGGACCCTTTTTGCAATGGCGCAGACGGGCTAAAAACGGTATTGTAGAAGGTTGCCCAGAGCAATTGCCAGTGGTTCAGATTCATTCAAAACCTTCCACCCATCACTTTTGTGGTCACAGTTTGTCTCTCCATGTGAGAGAGGGTATGCCCAGACGTGGGTGCCTTGCTCGCTGCGCCATAGGGAACCAGGCTGCACCTCACTAAGGACGTCCATCAAGGCCGAAATATGTCTGGGGTTGCTTGATTTTCTGTGCAGAGGGGACCTGGCCTAGCAGTTCGGGCTGGGCTGCTACCATTGGTGGCGGCAGCTGACTGATTTGCACATGGCTGGACCCCTTTTGCAATGGCGCAGACGGGCTAAAAAACGGTGGTGTGGAAGGTTGCCCAGAGCAATTGCCAGTGGTTCAGATTAATTTGAAACCTTCCACCCATCACTTTTGTGGTCACAGTTTGTCTCTCCATGTGGGAGAGGGTATGCCCAGACGTGGGTCCCTTGCTCACTGCGCCATAGGGAACCAGGCTGCACCTCACTGAGGAGGTCCATCAAGGCCAAAAAATGTCTGGGGTTACTTGGTTTTCTGTGCAGAGGGGACCTGGCCTAGCAGTTCGGGTTGGGCTGCTACCATTGGTGGCGGCAGCTGACTATTTGCACATGGCTTGACCCCTTTTGCAATGGTGCAGACGGGCTAAAAACAGTGGTGTGGAAGGTTGCCCAGAGCAATTGCCAGTGGTTCAGATTAATTCGAAACCTTCCACCCATCACTTTTGTGGTCACAGTTTGTCTCTCTATGTGAGAGAGGGTATGCCCAGACGTGGGTCCCTTGCTCGCTGCGTCATAGGGAACCAGGCTGCACCTCACTGAGGAGGTCCGTCAAGGCCGAAACATGTCTGGGGTTGCTTGGTTTTCTGTGCAGAGGAGACCTGGCCTAGCAGTTCGGGCTGGGATGCTACCATTGGTGGCGCTAGCTGACTGATTTGCACATTCCTGGACCCCTTTTGCAATGGCGCAGACGGGCTAAAAAACGGTTATGTGGAAGGTTGCCCAGAGCAATTGCCAGTGGTTGAAATTCATTCGAAACCTTCCACCCATCACTTTTGTGTTCACAGTTTGTCTCTCCATGTGAGAGAGGGTATGCCCAGACGTGGGTCCCTTGCTCACTGCGCCATAGGGAACCAGGCTGCACCTCACTGAGGAGGTCCATCAAGGCCGAAAAATGTCTGGGGTTGCTTGGTTTTCTGTGCAGAGGGGACCTGGCCTAGCAGTTCGGGTTGGGCTGCTACCATTGGTGGCGGCAGCTGACTGATTTGCACATGGCTGGACCCCTTTTGCAATGGCGCAGACGGGCTAAAAAACAGTGGTGTGGAAGGTTGCCCAGAGCAATTGCCAGTGGTTCAGATTCATTCGAAACCTTCCACCCATCCCTTTTATGGTCACAGTTTGTCTCTCCATGTGAGAGAGAGTATTGTGTATGTCCAGACGTGGGTCCCTTGCTCGCTGCGCCATAGCGAACCAGGCTGCACCTCACTGAGGAGGTCCATCAAGGCCGAAACATGTCTGGGGTTGCTTGGTTTTCTGTGCAGAGGGGACCTGGCCTAGCAGTTCGGGCTGGACTGCTACCATTGGTGGCGGCAGCTGACTGATTTGCACATGGCTGGACCCCTTTTGCAATGGCGCAGACGGGCTAAAAAACGGTGGTGTGGAAGGCTGCCCAGAGCAATTGCCAGTGGTTCAGATTCATTCGAAACCTTCCACCCATCACTTTTATGGTCACAGTTTGTCTCTCCATGTGAGAGAGGGTATGCCCAGACGTGGGTCCCTTGCTCGCTGCGCCATAGGGAACCAGGCTGCACCTCACTGAGGAGGTCCATCAAGGCCTAAACATGTCTGGGGTTGCTTGGTTTTCTGTGCAGAGGGGACCTGGCCTAGCAGTTCGGGCTGGGCTGCTACCATTGGTGGCGGCAGCTGACTGATTTGCACATGGCTGGACCCCTTTTGCAATGGCGCAGACGGGCTAAAAAACAGTGGTGTGGAAGGTTTCCCAGAGCAATTGCCAGTGGTTCAGATTCATTCAAAACCTTCCACCCATCACTTTTGTGGTCACAGTTTGTCTCTCCATGTGCAAGAGGGTATGCCCAGACGTGGGTCCTTTGCTCGCTGCGCCATAGGGAACCAGGGTGCACCTCACTGAGGAGGTCCATCAAGGCCGAAACATGTCTGGGGTTGCTTGGTTTTCCGTGCAGAGGGGACCTGGCCTAGAAGTTCGGGCTGGGCTGCTACCATTGGTGGCGGCAGCTGACTGATTTGCACATGACTGGACTCTTTTTGCAATGGCGCAGACGGGCTAAAAACGGTATTGTAGAAGGTTGCCCAGAGCAATTGCCAGTGGTTCAGATTCATTCGAAACCTTCCACCCATCACTTTTGTGGTCACAGTTTGTCTCTCCATGTGAGAGAGGGTATGCCCAGACGTGGGTGCCTTGCTCGCTGCGCCATAGGGAACCAGGCTGCACCTCACTAAGGACGTCCATCAAGGCCGAAATATGTCTGGGGTTGCTTGATTTTCTGTGCAGAGGGGACCTGGCCTAGCAGTTCGGGCTGGGCTGCTACCATTGGTGGCGGCAGCTGACTGATTTGCACATGGCTGGACCCCTTTTGCAATGGCGCAGACGGGCTAAAAAACGGTGGTGTGGAAGGTTGCCCAGAGCAATTGCCAGTGGTTCAGATTAATTCGAAACCTTCCACCCATCACTTTTGTGGTCACAGTTTGTCTCTCCATGTGAGAGAGGGTATGCCCAGACATGGGTCCCTTGCTCGCTGCGCCATAGGGAGTCAGGCTGCACTTCACTGAGGAGGTCCATCAAGGCCGAAACATGTCTGGGGTTGCTTGGTTTTCTGTGCAGAGGGGACCTGGCCTAGCAGTTCGGGCTGGGCTGCTACCATTGGTGGCGGCAGCTGACTGATTTGCACATGGCTGAATCCCTTTTGCAATGCCACAGACGGGCTAAAAAACAGTGGTGTGGAAGGTTGCCCAGAGCAATTGCCAGTGGTTCAGATTCATTCAAAACCTTCCACCCATCACTTTTGTGGTCACAGTTTGTCTCTCCATGTGAGAGAGGGTATGCCCAGACGTCGGTCCCTTGCTCGCTGCGCCATAGGGAACCAGGCTGCACCTCACTGAGGAGGTCCATCAAGGCCGAAAAATGTCTGGGGTTGCTTGGTTTTCTGTGCAGAGGGGACCTGGCCTAGCAATTCGGGCTGGGCTGCTACCATTGGTGGCGGCAGCTGAATGATTTGCACATGGCTGGACCCCTTTTGCAATGGCACAGACGGGCTAAAAAACAGTGGTGTGGAAGGTTGCCCAGAGCAATTGCCAGTGGTTCAGATTAATTCAAAACCTTCCACCCATCACTTTTGTGGTCACAGTTTGTCTCTCCATGTGGGAGAGGGTATGCCCAGACGTGGGTCCCTTGCTCGCTGCGCCATAGAGAACCAGGCTGCACCTCACTGAGGAGGTCCATCAAGGCCGAAACATGTCTGGGGATGCTTGGTTTTCTGTGCAGAGGGGACCGGGCCTAGTAGATCGGGCTGGGCTGCTATCATTGGTGGCGGCAGCTGACTGATTTGCACATGGCTGGACCCCTTTTGCAATGGCGCAGACGGGCTAAAAAACAGTGGTGTGGAAGGTTGCCCAGAACAATTGCCAATGGTTCAGATTCATTCGAAACCTTCCACCCATCCCTTTTATGTTCACAGTTTGTCTCTCCATGTGAAAGAGGGTATTGTGTATGTCCAGACCTGGGTCCCTTGCTCGATGCGCCATACGGAACCAGGCTGCACCTCACTGAGGAGGTCCATCAAGGCCGAAACATGTCTGGGGTTGCTTCGTTTTCTGTGCAGAGGGGACCTGGCCTAGCAGTTAGGGCTGGGCTGCTACCATTGGTGGCGGCAGCTGACTGATTTGCACATGGCTGGACCCCTTTTGCAATGGCACAGACGGGCTAAAAAACGGTGGTGTGGAAGGCTGCCCAGAGCATTTGCCAGTGGTTCAGATTCATTCAAAACCTTCGACCCATCACTTTTGTGGTCACAGTTTGTCTCTCCATGTGAGAGAGGGTATACCCAGACTTGGGTCCCTTGCTCGCTGCACCATAGGGAACCAGGCTGCACCTCACTGAGGAGGTCCATCAAAGCCGAAACATGTCTGGGGTTGCTTGGTTTTCTGTGCAGAGGGGACCTGGCCTAGCAGTTCGGGCTGGGCTGCTATCATTGGTGGCGGCAGCTGACTGATTTGCACATGGCCGGATCCCTTTTGCAATGGCGCAGACGGGCTAAAAAACGGTGGTGTGGAAGGCTGCCCAGAGCAATTGCCAGTGGTTCAGATTCATTCGAAACCTTCCACCCATCACTTTTATGGTCACAGTTTGTCTCTCCATGTGAGAGAGGGTATGCCCAGACGTGGGTCCCTTGCTCGCTGCGCCATAGGGAACCAGGCTGCACCTCACTGAGGAGGTCCATCAAGGCCTAAACATGTCTGGGGTTGCTTGGTTTTCTGTGCAGAGGGGACCTGGCCTAGCAGTTTGGGCTGGGCTGCTACCATTGGTGGCGGCAGCTGACTGATTTGCACATGGCTGGACCCCTTTTGCAATGGCGCAGACGGGCTAAAAAACAGTGGTGTGGAAGGTTTCCCAGAGCAATTGCCAGTGGTTCAGATTCATTCAAAACCTTCCACCCATCACTTTTGTGGTCACAGTTTGTCTCTCCATGTGCAAGAGGGTATGCCCAGACGTGGGTCCTTTGCTCGCTGCGCCATAGGGAACCAGGGTGCACCTCACTGAGGAGGTCCATCAAGGCCGAAACAAGTCTGGGGGTGCTTGGTTTTCCGTGCAGAGGGGACCTGGCCTAGAAGTTCGGGCTGGGCTGCTACCATTGGTGGCGGCAGCTGACTGATTTGCACATGGCTGGACCCCTTTTGCAATGGCGCAGACGGGCTAAAAACGGTATTGTAGAAGGTTGCCCAGAGCAATTGCCAGTGGTTCAGATTCATTCGAAACCTTCCACCCATCACTTTTGTGGTCACAGTTTGTCTCTCCATGTGAGGGAGGGTATGCCCAGTCGTGGGTGCCTTGCTCGCTGCGCCATAGGGAACCAGGCTGCACCTCACTAAGGACGTCCATCAAGGCCGAAATATGTCTGGGGTTGCTTGATTTTCTGTGCAGAGGGGACCTGGCCTAGCAATTCGGGCTTGGCTGCTACCATTGGTGGCGGCAGCTGAATGATTTGCACATGGCTGGACCCCTTTTGCAATGGCACAGACGGGCTAAAAAACAGTGGTGTGGAAGGTTGCCCAGAGCAATTGCCAGTGGTTCAGATTAATTCAAAACCTTCCACCCATCACTTTTGTGGTCACAGTTTGTCTCTCCATGTGGGAGAGGGTATGCCCAGACGTGGGTCCCTTGCTCGCTGCGCCATAGAGAACCAGGCTGCACCTCACTGAGGAGGTCCATCAAGGCCGAAACATGTCTGGGGATGCTTGGTTTTCTGTGCAGAGGGGACCGGGCCTAGTAGTTCGGGCTGGGCTGCTATCATTGGTGGCGGCAGCTGACTGATTTGCACATGGCTGGACCCCTTTTGCAATGGCGCAGACGGGCTAAAAAACAGTGGTGTGGAAGGTTGCCCAGAGCAATTGCCAATGGTTCAGATTCATTCGAAACCTTCCACCCATCCCTTTTATATTCACAGTTTGTCTCTCCATGTGAGAGAGGGTATTGTGTATGTCCAGACCTGGGTCCCTTGCTCGATGCGCCATACGGAACCAGGCTGCACCTCACTGAGGAGGTCCATCAAGGCCGAAACATGTCTGGGGTTGCTTCGTTTTCTGTGCAGAGGGGACCTGGCCTAGCAGTTAGGGCTGGGCTGCTACCATTGGTGGCGGCAGCTGACTGATTTGCACATGGCTGGACCCCTTTTGCAATGGCACAGACGGGCTAAAAAACGGTGGTGTGGAAGGCTGCCCAGAGCATTTGCCAGTGGTTCAGATTCATTCAAAACCTTCGACCCATCACTTTTGTGGTCACAGTTTGTCTCTCCATGTGAGAGAGGGTATACCCAGACTTGGGTCCCTTGCTCGCTGCACCATAGGGAACCAGGCTGCACCTCACTGAGGAGGTCCATCAAAGCCGAAACATGTCTGGGGTTGCTTGGTTTTCTGTGCAGAGGGGACCTGGCCTAGCAGTTCGGGCTGGGCTGCTATCATTGGTGGCGGCAGCTGACTGATTTGCACATGGCTGGATCCCTTTTGCAATGGCGCAGACGGGCTAAAAAACGGTGGTGTGGAAGGTTGCCCAGAGCAATTGCCAGTGGTTCAGATTCATTCAAAACCTTCCACCCATCACTTTTGTGGTCACAGTTTGTCTCTCCTTGTGATAGAGGGTATGCCCAGATTTGGGTCCCTTGCTCGCTGCGTCATAGGGAACCAGGCTGCACCTCACTGAGGAGGTCCGTCAAGGCCGAAACATGTCTGGGGTTGCTTGGTTTTCTGTGCAGAGGGGACCTGGCCTAGCAGTTCGGGCTGGGCTGCTACCATTGGTGGCGCTAGCTGACTGATTTGCACATTCCTGGACTCCTTTTGCAATGGCGCAGACGGGCTGAAAAATGGTGGTGTGGAAGGTTGCCCAGAGCAATTGCCAGCGGTTCAGATTAATTCAAAACCTTCCACCCATCACTTTTATGGTCACAGTTTGTCTCTCCATGTGAGAGAGGGTATGCACCGACGTGGGTCCCTTGCTTGCTGCGCCATAGGGAACCAGGCTGCACCTCACAGAGGAGGTCCATCAAGGCCGAAACATGTCTGGGGTTGCTTGGTTTTCTGTGCAGAGGGGACCTGGCCTAGCAGTTCGGGCTGGGCTGCCACCATTTGTGGCGGCAGCTGACTGATTTGCACATGGCTGGACCCCTTTTGCAATGGTGCAGAAGGGCTAAAAAATGGTGGTGTGGAAGGTTGCCCAGAGCAATTGCCAGTGGTTCAGATTAATTCAAAACCTTCCACCCATCACTTTTGGGTTCACAGTTTGTCTCTCCATGTGAGAGAGGGTATGCCCAGACGTGGGTCCCTTGCTCGCTGCGTCATAGGGAACCAGGCTGCACCTCATTGAGGAGGTCCATCAAGGCCGAAACATGTCTGGGGTTGCTTGGTTTTCTGCGCAGAGGGGACCTGGTTTAGCAGTTCGGGCTGGGCTGCTACCATTGGTGGCGGCAGCTGACTGATTTGCACATGACTGGACCCTTTTTGCAATGGCGCAGACGGGCTAAAAACGGTATTGTAGAAGGTTGCCCAGAGCAATTGCCAGTGGTTCAGATTCATTCGAAACCTTCCACCCATCACTTTTGTGGTCACAGTTTGTCTCTCCATGTGAGAGAGGGTATTGTGTATGTCCAGACCTGGGTCCCTTGCTCGATGCGCCATACGGAACCAGGCTGCACCTCACTGAGGAGGTCCATCAAGGCCGAAACATGTCTGGGGTTGCTTCGTTTTCTGTGCAGAGGGGACCTGGCCTAGCAGTTAGGGCTGGGCTGCTACCATTGGTGGCGGCAGCTGACTGATTTGCACATGGCTGGACCCCTTTTGCAATGGCGCAGACGGGCTAAAAAACAGTGGTGTGGAAGGTTGCCCAGAGCAATTGCCAATGGTTCAGATTCATTCGAAACCTTCCACCCATCCCTTTTATGTTCACAGTTTGTCTCTCCATGTGAGAGAGGGTATTGTGTATGTCCAGACCTGGGTCCCTTGCTCGATGCGCCATACGGAACCAGGCTGCACCTCACTGAGGAGGTCCATCAAGGCCGAAACATGTCTGGGGTTGCTTCGTTTTCTGTGCAGAGGGGACCTGGCCTAGCAGTTAGGGCTGGGCTGCTACCATTGGTGGCGGCAGCTGACTGATTTGCACATGGCTGGACCCCTTTTGCAATGGCACAGACGGGCTAAAAAACGGTGGTGTGGAAGGCTGCCCAGAGCATTTGCCAGTGGTTCAGATTCATTCAAAACCTTCGACCCATCACTTTTGTGGTCACAGTTTGTCTCTCCATGTGAGAGAGGGTATACCCAGACTTGGGTCCCTTGCTCGCTACACCATAGGGAACCAGGCTGCACCTCACTGAGGAGGTCCATCAAAGCCGAAACATGTCTGGGGTTGCTTGGTTTTCTGTGCAGAGGGTACCTGGCCTAGCAGTTCGGGCTGGGCTGCTATCATTGGTGGCGGCAGCTGACTGATTTGCACATGGCTGGATCCCTTTTGCAATGGCGCAGACGGGCTAAAAAACGGTGGTGTGGAAGGTTGCCCAGAGCAATTGCCAGTGGTTCAGATTCATTCAAAACCTTCCACCCATCACTTTTGTGGTCACAGTTTGTCTCTCCTTGTGATAGAGGGTATGCCCAGATTTGGGTCCCTTGCTCGCTGCGTCATAGGGAACCAGGCTGCACCTCACTGAGGAGGTCCGTCAAGGCCGAAACATGTCTGGGGTTGCTTGGTTTTCTGTGCAGAGGGGACCTGGCCTAGCAGTTCGGGCTGGGCTGCTACCATTGGTGGCACTAGCTGACTGATTTGCACATTCCTGGACCCCTTTTGCAATGGCGCAGACGGGCTAAAAAATGGTGGTGTGGAAGGTTGCCCAGAGCAATTGCCAGTGGTTCAGATTCATTCGAAACCTTCCACCCATCCCTTTTATGGTCACAGTTTGTCTCTCCATGTGAGAGAGGGTATGCACCGACGTGGGTCCCTTGCTTGCTGCGCCATAGGGAACCAGGCTGCACCTCACAGAGGAGGTCCATCAAGGCCGAAACATGTCTGGGGTTGCTTGGTTTTCTGTGCAGAGGGGACCTGGCCTAGCAGTTCGGGCTGGGCTGCCACCATTTGTGGCGGCAGCTGACTGATTTGCACATGGCTGGACCCCTTTTGCAATGGTGCAGAAGGGCTAAAAAATGGTGGTGTGGAAGGTTGCCCAGAGCAATTGCCAGTGGTTCAGATTAATTCAAAACCTTCCACCCATCACTTTTGGGTTCACAGTTTGTCTCTCCATGTGAGAGAGGGTATGCCCAGACGTGGGTCCCTTGCTCGCTGCGTCATAGGGAACCAGGCTGCACCTCATTGAGGAGGTCCATCAAGGCCGAAACATGTCTGGGGTTGCTTGGTTTTCTGCGCAGAGGGGACCTGGTTTAGCAGTTCGGGCTGGGCTGCTACCATTGGTGGCGGCAGCTGACTGATTTGCACATGACTGGACCCTTTTTGCAATGGCGCAGACGGGCTAAAAACGGTATTGTAGAAGGTTGCCCAGAGCAATTGCCAGTGGTTCAGATTCATTCGAAACCTTCCACCCATCACTTTTGTGGTCACAGTTTGTCTCTCCATGTGAGAGAGGGTATTGTGTATGTCCAGACCTGGGTCCCTTGCTCGATGCGCCATACGGAACCAGGCTGCACCTCACTGAGGAGGTCCATCAAGGCCGAAACATGTCTGGGGTTGCTTCGTTTTCTGTGCAGAGGGGACCTGGCCTAGCAGTTAGGGCTGGGCTGCTACCATTGGTGGCGGCAGCTGACTGATTTGCACATGGCTGGACCCCTTTTGCAATGGCGCAGACGGGCTAAAAAACAGTGGTGTGGAAGGTTGCCCAGAGCAATTGCCAATGGTTCAGATTCATTCGAAACCTTCCACCCATCCCTTTTATGTTCACAGTTTGTCTCTCCATGTGAGAGAGGGTATTGTGTATGTCCAGACCTGGGTCCCTTGCTCGATGCGCCATACGGAACCAGGCTGCACCTCACTGAGGAGGTCCATCAAGGCCGAAACATGTCTGGGGTTGCTTCGTTTTCTGTGCAGAGGGGACCTGGCCTAGCAGTTAGGGCTGGGCTGCTACCATTGGTGGCGGCAGCTGACTGATTTGCACATGGCTGGACCCCTTTTGCAATGGCACAGACGGGCTAAAAAACGGTGGTGTGGAAGGCTGCCCAGAGCATTTGCCAGTGGTTCAGATTCATTCAAAACCTTCGACCCATCACTTTTGTGGTCACAGTTTGTCTCTCCATGTGAGAGAGGGTATACCCAGACTTGGGTCCCTTGCTCGCTACACCATAGGGAACCAGGCTGCACCTCACTGAGGAGGTCCATCAAAGCCGAAACATGTCTGGGGTTGCTTGGTTTTCTGTGCAGAGGGTACCTGGCCTAGCAGTTCGGGCTGGGCTGCTATCATTGGTGGCGGCAGCTGACTGATTTGCACATGGCTGGATCCCTTTTGCAATGGCGCAGACGGGCTAAAAAACGGTGGTGTGGAAGGTTGCCCAGAGCAATTGCCAGTGGTTCAGATTCATTCAAAACCTTCCACCCATCACTTTTGTGGTCACAGTTTGTCTCTCCTTGTGATAGAGGGTATGCCCAGATTTGGGTCCCTTGCTCGCTGCGTCATAGGGAACCAGGCTGCACCTCACTGAGGAGGTCCGTCAAGGCCGAAACATGTCTGGGGTTGCTTGGTTTTCTGTGCAGAGGGGACCTGGCCTAGCAGTTCGGGCTGGGCTGCTACCATTGGTGGCACTAGCTGACTGATTTGCACATTCCTGGACCCCTTTTGCAATGGCGCAGACGGGCTAAAAAATGGTGGTGTGGAAGGTTGCCCAGAGCAATTGCCAGTGGTTCAGATTCATTCGAAACCTTCCACCCATCCCTTTTATGGTCACAGTTTGTCTCTCCATGTGAGAGAGGGTATTGTGTATGTCCAGACCTGGGTCCCTTGCTCCATGCGCCATAGGGCACCAGGCTGCACCTCACTGAGGAGGTCCATCAAGGCCGAAACATGTCTGAGGTTGCTTGGTTTTCTGTGCAGAGGGGACCTGGCCTAGCAGTTCGGGCTGGGCTGCTACCATTGGTGGCGGCAGCTGACTGATTTGCACATGGCTGGACCCCTTTTGCAATGGCACAGACGGGCTTAAAAACGGTGGTGTGGAAGGCTGCCCAGTGCAATTGCCAATGGTTCAGATTCATTCAAAAACTTCCACCCATCACTTTTGTGGTCACAGTTTGTCTCTCCATGTGAGAGAGGGTATACCCAGACTTGGGTCCCTTGCTCGCTGCGCCATAGGGAACCAGGCTGCACCTCACTGAGGAGGTCCATCAAGGCCTAAACATGTCTGGGGTTGCTTGGTTTTCCGTGCAGAGGGGACCTGGCCTAGAAGTTCGGGCTGGGCTGCTACCATTGGTGGCGGCAGCTGACTGATTTGCACATGACTGGACTCTTTTTGCAATGGCGCAGACGGGCTAAAAACGGTATTGTAGAAGGTTTCCCAGAGCAATTGCCAGTGGTTCAGATTCATTCAAAACCTTCCACCCATCACTTTTGTGGTCACAGTTTGTCTCTCCATGTGCAAGAGGGTATGCCCAGACGTGGGTCCTTTGCTCGCTGCGCCATAGGGAACCAGGGTGCACCTCACTGAGGAGGTCCATCAAGGCCGAAACATGTCTGGGGTTGCTTGGTTTTCCGTGCAGAGGGGACCTGGCCTAGAAGTTCGGGCTGGGCTGCTACCATTGGTGGCGGCAGCTGACTGATTTGCACATGACTGGACTCTTTTTGCAATGGCGCAGACGGGCTAAAAACGGTATTGTAGAAGGTTGCCCAGAGCAATTGCCAGTGGTTCAGATTCATTCGAAACCTTCCACCCATCACTTTTGTGGTCACAGTTTGTCTCTCCATGTGAGAGAGGGTATGCCCAGACGTGGGTGCCTTGCTCGCTGCGCCATAGGGAACCAGGCTGCACCTCACTAAGGACGTCCATCAAGGCCGAAATATGTCTGGGGTTGCTTGATTTTCTGTGCAGAGGGGACCTGGCCTAGCAGTTCGGGCTGGGCTGCTACCATTGGTGGCGGCAGCTGACTGATTTGCACATGGCTGGACCCCTTTTGCAATGGCGCAGACGGGCTAAAAAACGGTGGTGTGGAAGGTTGCCCAGAGCAATTGCCAGTGGTTCAGATTAATTCGAAACCTTCCACCCATCACTTTTGTGGTCACAGTTTGTCTCTCCATGTGAGAGAGGGTATGCCCAGACATGGGTCCCTTGCTCGCTGCGCCATAGGGAGTCAGGCTGCACTTCACTGAGGAGGTCCATCAAGGCCGAAACATGTCTGGGGTTGCTTGGTTTTCTGTGCAGAGGGGACCTGGCCTAGCAGTTCGGGCTGGGCTGCTACCATTGGTGGCGGCAGCTGACTGATTTGCACATGGCTGAATCCCTTTTGCAATGCCACAGACGGGCTAAAAAACAGTGGTGTGGAAGGTTGCCCAGAGCAATTGCCAGTGGTTCAGATTCATTCAAAACCTTCCACCCATCACTTTTGTGGTCACAGTTTGTCTCTCCATGTGAGAGAGGGTATGCCCAGACGTCGGTCCCTTGCTCGCTGCGCCATAGGGAACCAGGCTGCACCTCACTGAGGAGGTCCATCAAGGCCGAAAAATGTCTGGGGTTGCTTGGTTTTCTGTGCAGAGGGGACCTGGCCTAGCAATTCGGGCTGGGCTGCTACCATTGGTGGCGGCAGCTGAATGATTTGCACATGGCTGGACCCCTTTTGCAATGGCACAGACGGGCTAAAAAACAGTGGTGTGGAAGGTTGCCCAGAGCAATTGCCAGTGGTTCAGATTAATTCAAAACCTTCCACCCATCACTTTTGTGGTCACAGTTTGTCTCTCCATGTGGGAGAGGGTATGCCCAGACGTGGGTCCCTTGCTCGCTGCGCCATAGAGAACCAGGCTGCACCTCACTGAGGAGGTCCATCAAGGCCGAAACATGTCTGGGGATGCTTGGTTTTCTGTGCAGAGGGGACCGGGCCTAGTAGATCGGGCTGGGCTGCTATCATTGGTGGCGGCAGCTGACTGATTTGCACATGGCTGGACCCCTTTTGCAATGGCGCAGACGGGCTAAAAAACAGTGGTGTGGAAGGTTGCCCAGAACAATTGCCAATGGTTCAGATTCATTCGAAACCTTCCACCCATCCCTTTTATGTTCACAGTTTGTCTCTCCATGTGAAAGAGGGTATTGTGTATGTCCAGACCTGGGTCCCTTGCTCGATGCGCCATACGGAACCAGGCTGCACCTCACTGAGGAGGTCCATCAAGGCCGAAACATGTCTGGGGTTGCTTCGTTTTCTGTGCAGAGGGGACCTGGCCTAGCAGTTAGGGCTGGGCTGCTACCATTGGTGGCGGCAGCTGACTGATTTGCACATGGCTGGACCCCTTTTGCAATGGCACAGACGGGCTAAAAAACGGTGGTGTGGAAGGCTGCCCAGAGCATTTGCCAGTGGTTCAGATTCATTCAAAACCTTCGACCCATCACTTTTGTGGTCACAGTTTGTCTCTCCATGTGAGAGAGGGTATACCCAGACTTGGGTCCCTTGCTCGCTGCACCATAGGGAACCAGGCTGCACCTCACTGAGGAGGTCCATCAAAGCCGAAACATGTCTGGGGTTGCTTGGTTTTCTGTGCAGAGGGGACCTGGCCTAGCAGTTCGGGCTGGGCTGCTATCATTGGTGGCGGCAGCTGACTGATTTGCACATGGCCGGATCCCTTTTGCAATGGCGCAGACGGGCTAAAAAACGGTGGTGTGGAAGGCTGCCCAGAGCAATTGCCAGTGGTTCAGATTCATTCGAAACCTTCCACCCATCACTTTTATGGTCACAGTTTGTCTCTCCATGTGAGAGAGGGTATGCCCAGACGTGGGTCCCTTGCTCGCTGCGCCATAGGGAACCAGGCTGCACCTCACTGAGGAGGTCCATCAAGGCCTAAACATGTCTGGGGTTGCTTGGTTTTCTGTGCAGAGGGGACCTGGCCTAGCAGTTCGGGCTGGGCTGCTACCATTGGTGGCGGCAGCTGACTGATTTGCACATGGCTGGACCCCTTTTGCAATGGCGCAGACGGGCTAAAAAACAGTGGTGTGGAAGGTTTCCCAGAGCAATTGCCAGTGGTTCAGATTCATTCAAAACCTTCCACCCATCACTTTTGTGGTCACAGTTTGTCTCTCCATGTGCAAGAGGGTATGCCCAGACGTGGGTCCTTTGCTCGCTGCGCCATAGGGAACCAGGGTGCACCTCACTGAGGAGGTCCATCAAGGCCGAAACAAGTCTGGGGGTGCTTGGTTTTCCGTGCAGAGGGGACCTGGCCTAGAAGTTCGGGCTGGGCTGCTACCATTGGTGGCGGCAGCTGACTGATTTGCACATGGCTGGACCCCTTTTGCAATGGCGCAGACGGGCTAAAAACGGTATTGTAGAAGGTTGCCCAGAGCAATTGCCAGTGGTTCAGATTCATTCGAAACCTTCCACCCATCACTTTTGTGGTCACAGTTTGTCTCTCCATGTGAGGGAGGGTATGCCCAGTCGTGGGTGCCTTGCTCGCTGCGCCATAGGGAACCAGGCTGCACCTCACTAAGGACGTCCATCAAGGCCGAAATATGTCTGGGGTTGCTTGATTTTCTGTGCAGAGGGGACCTGGCCTAGCAATTCGGGCTTGGCTGCTACCATTGGTGGCGGCAGCTGAATGATTTGCACATGGCTGGACCCCTTTTGCAATGGCACAGACGGGCTAAAAAACAGTGGTGTGGAAGGTTGCCCAGAGCAATTGCCAGTGGTTCAGATTAATTCAAAACCTTCCACCCATCACTTTTGTGGTCACAGTTTGTCTCTCCATGTGGGAGAGGGTATGCCCAGACGTGGGTCCCTTGCTCGCTGCGCCATAGAGAACCAGGCTGCACCTCACTGAGGAGGTCCATCAAGGCCGAAACATGTCTGGGGATGCTTGGTTTTCTGTGCAGAGGGGACCGGGCCTAGTAGTTCGGGCTGGGCTGCTATCATTGGTGGCGGCAGCTGACTGATTTGCACATGGCTGGACCCCTTTTGCAATGGCGCAGACGGGCTAAAAAACAGTGGTGTGGAAGGTTGCCCAGAGCAATTGCCAATGGTTCAGATTCATTCGAAACCTTCCACCCATCCCTTTTATATTCACAGTTTGTCTCTCCATGTGAGAGAGGGTATTGTGTATGTCCAGACCTGGGTCCCTTGCTCGATGCGCCATACGGAACCAGGCTGCACCTCACTGAGGAGGTCCATCAAGGCCGAAACATGTCTGGGGTTGCTTCGTTTTCTGTGCAGAGGGGACCTGGCCTAGCAGTTAGGGCTGGGCTGCTACCATTGGTGGCGGCAGCTGACTGATTTGCACATGGCTGGACCCCTTTTGCAATGGCACAGACGGGCTAAAAAACGGTGGTGTGGAAGGCTGCCCAGAGCATTTGCCAGTGGTTCAGATTCATTCAAAACCTTCGACCCATCACTTTTGTGGTCACAGTTTGTCTCTCCATGTGAGAGAGGGTATACCCAGACTTGGGTCCCTTGCTCGCTGCACCATAGGGAACCAGGCTGCACCTCACTGAGGAGGTCCATCAAAGCCGAAACATGTCTGGGGTTGCTTGGTTTTCTGTGCAGAGGGGACCTGGCCTAGCAGTTCGGGCTGGGCTGCTATCATTGGTGGCGGCAGCTGACTGATTTGCACATGGCTGGATCCCTTTTGCAATGGCGCAGACGGGCTAAAAAACGGTGGTGTGGAAGGTTGCCCAGAGCAATTGCCAGTGGTTCAGATTCATTCAAAACCTTCCACCCATCACTTTTGTGGTCACAGTTTGTCTCTCCTTGTGATAGAGGGTATGCCCAGATTTGGGTCCCTTGCTCGCTGCGTCATAGGGAACCAGGCTGCACCTCACTGAGGAGGTCCGTCAAGGCCGAAACATGTCTGGGGTTGCTTGGTTTTCTGTGCAGAGGGGACCTGGCCTAGCAGTTCGGGCTGGGCTGCTACCATTGGTGGCGCTAGCTGACTGATTTGCACATTCCTGGACTCCTTTTGCAATGGCGCAGACGGGCTGAAAAATGGTGGTGTGGAAGGTTGCCCAGAGCAATTGCCAGCGGTTCAGATTAATTCAAAACCTTCCACCCATCACTTTTATGGTCACAGTTTGTCTCTCCATGTGAGAGAGGGTATGCACCGACGTGGGTCCCTTGCTTGCTGCGCCATAGGGAACCAGGCTGCACCTCACAGAGGAGGTCCATCAAGGCCGAAACATGTCTGGGGTTGCTTGGTTTTCTGTGCAGAGGGGACCTGGCCTAGCAGTTCGGGCTGGGCTGCCACCATTTGTGGCGGCAGCTGACTGATTTGCACATGGCTGGACCCCTTTTGCAATGGTGCAGAAGGGCTAAAAAATGGTGGTGTGGAAGGTTGCCCAGAGCAATTGCCAGTGGTTCAGATTAATTCAAAACCTTCCACCCATCACTTTTGGGTTCACAGTTTGTCTCTCCATGTGAGAGAGGGTATGCCCAGACGTGGGTCCCTTGCTCGCTGCGTCATAGGGAACCAGGCTGCACCTCATTGAGGAGGTCCATCAAGGCCGAAACATGTCTGGGGTTGCTTGGTTTTCTGCGCAGAGGGGACCTGGTTTAGCAGTTCGGGCTGGGCTGCTACCATTGGTGGCGGCAGCTGACTGATTTGCACATGACTGGACCCTTTTTGCAATGGCGCAGACGGGCTAAAAACGGTATTGTAGAAGGTTGCCCAGAGCAATTGCCAGTGGTTCAGATTCATTCGAAACCTTCCACCCATCACTTTTGTGGTCACAGTTTGTCTCTCCATGTGAGAGAGGGTATTGTGTATGTCCAGACCTGGGTCCCTTGCTCGATGCGCCATACGGAACCAGGCTGCACCTCACTGAGGAGGTCCATCAAGGCCGAAACATGTCTGGGGTTGCTTCGTTTTCTGTGCAGAGGGGACCTGGCCTAGCAGTTAGGGCTGGGCTGCTACCATTGGTGGCGGCAGCTGACTGATTTGCACATGGCTGGACCCCTTTTGCAATGGCGCAGACGGGCTAAAAAACAGTGGTGTGGAAGGTTGCCCAGAGCAATTGCCAATGGTTCAGATTCATTCGAAACCTTCCACCCATCCCTTTTATGTTCACAGTTTGTCTCTCCATGTGAGAGAGGGTATTGTGTATGTCCAGACCTGGGTCCCTTGCTCGATGCGCCATACGGAACCAGGCTGCACCTCACTGAGGAGGTCCATCAAGGCCGAAACATGTCTGGGGTTGCTTCGTTTTCTGTGCAGAGGGGACCTGGCCTAGCAGTTAGGGCTGGGCTGCTACCATTGGTGGCGGCAGCTGACTGATTTGCACATGGCTGGACCCCTTTTGCAATGGCACAGACGGGCTAAAAAACGGTGGTGTGGAAGGCTGCCCAGAGCATTTGCCAGTGGTTCAGATTCATTCAAAACCTTCGACCCATCACTTTTGTGGTCACAGTTTGTCTCTCCATGTGAGAGAGGGTATACCCAGACTTGGGTCCCTTGCTCGCTACACCATAGGGAACCAGGCTGCACCTCACTGAGGAGGTCCATCAAAGCCGAAACATGTCTGGGGTTGCTTGGTTTTCTGTGCAGAGGGTACCTGGCCTAGCAGTTCGGGCTGGGCTGCTATCATTGGTGGCGGCAGCTGACTGATTTGCACATGGCTGGATCCCTTTTGCAATGGCGCAGACGGGCTAAAAAACGGTGGTGTGGAAGGTTGCCCAGAGCAATTGCCAGTGGTTCAGATTCATTCAAAACCTTCCACCCATCACTTTTGTGGTCACAGTTTGTCTCTCCTTGTGATAGAGGGTATGCCCAGATTTGGGTCCCTTGCTCGCTGCGTCATAGGGAACCAGGCTGCACCTCACTGAGGAGGTCCGTCAAGGCCGAAACATGTCTGGGGTTGCTTGGTTTTCTGTGCAGAGGGGACCTGGCCTAGCAGTTCGGGCTGGGCTGCTACCATTGGTGGCACTAGCTGACTGATTTGCACATTCCTGGACCCCTTTTGCAATGGCGCAGACGGGCTAAAAAATGGTGGTGTGGAAGGTTGCCCAGAGCAATTGCCAGTGGTTCAGATTCATTCGAAACCTTCCACCCATCCCTTTTATGGTCACAGTTTGTCTCTCCATGTGAGAGAGGGTATTGTGTATGTCCAGACCTGGGTCCCTTGCTCCATGCGCCATAGGGCACCAGGCTGCACCTCACTGAGGAGGTCCATCAAGGCCGAAACATGTCTGAGGTTGCTTGGTTTTCTGTGCAGAGGGGACCTGGCCTAGCAGTTCGGGCTGGGCTGCTACCATTGGTGGCGGCAGCTGACTGATTTGCACATGGCTGGACCCCTTTTGCAATGGCACAGACGGGCTTAAAAACGGTGGTGTGGAAGGCTGCCCAGTGCAATTGCCAATGGTTCAGATTCATTCAAAAACTTCCACCCATCACTTTTGTGGTCACAGTTTGTCTCTCCATGTGAGAGAGGGTATACCCAGACTTGGGTCCCTTGCTCGCTGCGCCATAGGGAATCAGGCTGCACCTCACTGAGGAGGTCCATCAAGGCCGAAACATGTCTGGGGCTGCTTGGTTTTCTGTGCAGAGTGGACCTGGCCTAGCAGTTCGGGCTGGGCTGCTATCATTGGTGGCGGCAGCTGACTGATTTGCACATGACTGGATCCCTTTTGCAATGGCGCAGACGGGCTAAAAAACGGTGGTGTGGAAGGTTGCCCAGATCAATTGCCAGCGGTTCAGATTAATTCAAAACCTTCCACCCATCACTTTTATGGTCACAGTTTGTCTCTCCATGTGAGAGAGGGTATGCACAGACGTGGGTCCCTTGCTCGCTGCGCCATAGGGAACCAGGCTGCACCTCACAGAGGAGGTCCATCAAGGCCGAAACATGTCTGGGGTTGCTTGGTTTTCTGTGCAGAGGGGACCTGGCCTAGCAGTTCGGGTTGGGCTGCTACCATTGGTGGCGGCAGCTGACTGATTTACACATGGCTGGACCCCTTTTGCAATGGTGCAGACGGGCTAAAAAACGGTGGTGTGGAAGGTTGCCCAGAGCAATTGCCAGTGGTTCAGATTCATTTGAAACCTTCCACCCATCACTTTTATGGTCACAGTTTGTCTCTCCATGTGAGAGAGGGTATGCCCAGACGTGGGTCCCTTGCTTGCTGCGCCATAGGGAACCAGGCTGCACCTCACTGAGGAGGTCCATCAAGGCCTAAACATGTCTGGGGTTGCTTGGTTTTCTGTGCAGAGCGGACCTGGCCTAGCAGTTCGGGCTGGGCTGCTACCATTGGTGGCGGCAGCTGACTGATTTGCACATGGCTGGATCCCTTTTGCAATGGCGCAGACGGGCTAAAAAACGGTGGTGTGGAAGGTTGACCAGAGCAATAACCAGTGGTTCAGATTCGTTCAAAACCTTCCACCCATCACTTTTGTGGTTACAGTTTGTCTCTCCATGTGAGAGAGGGTATGCCCAGACGTGGGTCCCTTGCTCGCTGCGCCATAGGGAACCAGGCTGCACCTCACTGAGGAGGTCCATCAAGGCCGAAAAATGTCTGGGGTTGCTTGGTTTTCTGTGCAGAGGGGACCTGGCCTAGCAATTCGGGCTGGGCTGCTACCATTGGTGGCGGCAGCTGACTGATTTGCACATGGCTGGACCCCTTTTGCAATGGCACAGCCGGGCTAAAAAACGGTGGTGTGGAAGGTTGCCCAGAGCAATTGCCAGTGGTTCAGATTCATTCGAAACCTTCCACCCATCACTTTTCTGGTCACAGTTTGTCTCTCCATGTGAGAGAGGGTATGCCCAGACGTGGGTCCCTTGCTCGCTGCGCCATAGGGAACCAGGCTGCAACTCACTGAGGAGGTCCATCAAGGCCGAAACATGTCTGGGGTTGCTTGGTTTTCTGTGCAGAGGGGACCTGGTCTAGCAGTTCGGGCTGGGCTGCTACCATTGGTGGCGGCAGCTGACTGATTTGCACATGGCTGGACCCCTTTTGCAATGGCGCAGACGGGCTAAAAACAGTGGTGTGGAAGGTTTCCCAGAGCAATTGCCAGTGGTTCAGATTCATTCAAAACCTTCCACCCATCACTTTTGTTGTCACAGTTTGTCTCTCCATGTGCAAGAGGGTATGCCCAGACGTGGGTCCTTTGCTCGCTGCGCCATAGGGAACCAGGGTGCACCTCACTGAGGAGGTCCATCAAGGCCGAAACATGTCTGGGGTTTCTTGGTTTTCCGTGCTGAGGGGACCTGGCCTAGAAGTTCGGGCTGGGCTGCTACCATTGGTGGCGGCAGCTGACTGATTTGCACATGGCTGGACCCCTTTTGCAATGGCGCAGACGGGCTAAAAAACGGTGGTGTGGAAGGTTGCCCAGAGCAATTGCCAGTGGTTCAGATTCATTCGAAACCTTCCACCCATCACTTTTGTGGTCACAGTTTGTCTCTCCATGTGAGAGAGGGTATGCCCAGACGTAGGTCCCTTGCTCGCTGCGCCATAGGGAACCAAGCTGCACCTCACTGAGGAGGTCCATCAAGGCCGAAACATGTCTGGGGTTGCTTGGTTTTCTGTGCAGAGGGGACCTGGCCTAGCAGTTCGGGCTGGGCTGCTACCATTGGTGGCGGCAGCTGACTGATTTGCACATGACTGGACCCTTTTTGCAATGGCGCAGACGGGCTAAAAACGGTATTGTAGAAGGTTGCCCAGAGCAATTGCCAGTGGTTCAGATTCATTCAAAACCTTCCACCCATCACTTTTGTGGTCACAGTTTGTCTCTCCATGTGAGAGAGGGTATGCCCAGACGTGGGTGCCTTGCTCGCTGCGCCATAGGGAACCAGGCTGCACCTCACTAAGGACGTCCATCAAGGCCGAAATATGTCTGGGGTTGCTTGATTTTCTGTGCAGAGGGGACCTGGCCTAGCAGTTCGGGCTGGGCTGCTACCATTGGTGGCGGCAGCTGACTGATTTGCACATGGCTGGACCCCTTTTGCAATGGCGCAGACGGGCTAAAAAACGGTGGTGTGGAAGGTTGCCCAGAGCAATTGCCAGTGGTTCAGATTAATTTGAAACCTTCCACCCATCACTTTTGTGGTCACAGTTTGTCTCTCCATGTGGGAGAGGGTATGCCCAGACGTGGGTCCCTTGCTCACTGCGCCATAGGGAACCAGGCTGCACCTCACTGAGGAGGTCCATCAAGGCCAAAAAATGTCTGGGGTTACTTGGTTTTCTGTGCAGAGGGGACCTGGCCTAGCAGTTCGGGTTGGGCTGCTACCATTGGTGGCGGCAGCTGACTATTTGCACATGGCTTGACCCCTTTTGCAATGGTGCAGACGGGCTAAAAACAGTGGTGTGGAAGGTTGCCCAGAGCAATTGCCAGTGGTTCAGATTAATTCGAAACCTTCCACCCATCACTTTTGTGGTCACAGTTTGTCTCTCTATGTGAGAGAGGGTATGCCCAGACGTGGGTCCCTTGCTCGCTGCGTCATAGGGAACCAGGCTGCACCTCACTGAGGAGGTCCGTCAAGGCCGAAACATGTCTGGGGTTGCTTGGTTTTCTGTGCAGAGGAGACCTGGCCTAGCAGTTCGGGCTGGGATGCTACCATTGGTGGCGCTAGCTGACTGATTTGCACATTCCTGGACCCCTTTTGCAATGGCGCAGACGGGCTAAAAAACGGTGGTGTGGAAGGTTGCCCAGAGCAATTGCCAGTGGTTGAAATTCATTCGAAACCTTCCACCCATCACTTTTGTGTTCACAGTTTGTCTCTCCATGTGAGAGAGGGTATGCCCAGACGTGGGTCCCTTGCTCACTGCGCCATAGGGAACCAGGCTGCACCTCACTGAGGAGGTCCATCAAGGCCGAAAAATGTCTGGGGTTGCTTGGTTTTCTGTGCAGAGGGGACCTGGCCTAGCAGTTCCGGTTGGGCTGCTACCATTGGTGGCGGCAGCTGACTGATTTGCACATGGCTGGACCCCTTTTGCAATGGCGCAGACGGGCTAAAAAACAGTGGTGTGGAAGGTTGCCCAGAGCAATTGCCAGTGGTTCAGATTCATTCGAAACCTTCCACCCATCCCTTTTATGGTCACAGTTTGTCTCTCCATGTGAGAGAGAGTATTGTGTATGTCCAGACGTGGGTCCCTTGCTCGCTGCGCCATAGCGAACCAGGCTGCACCTCACTGAGGAGGTCCATCAAGGCCGAAACATGTCTGGGGTTGCTTGGTTTTCTGTGCAGAGGGGACCTGGCCTAGCAGTTCGGGCTGGACTGCTACCATTGGTGGCGGCAGCTGACTGATTTGCACATGGCTGGACCCCTTTTGCAATGGCGCAGACGGGCTAAAAAACGGTGGTGTGGAAGGCTGCCCAGAGCAATTGCCAGTGGTTCAGATTCATTCGAAACCTTCCACCCATCACTTTTATGGTCACAGTTTGTCTCTCCATGTGAGAGAGGGTATGCCCAGACGTGGGTCCCTTGCTCGCTGCGCCATAGGGAACCAGGCTGCACCTCACTGAGGAGGTCCATCAAGGCCTAAACATGTCTGGGGTTGCTTGGTTTTCTGTGCAGAGGGGACCTGGCCTAGCAGTTCGGGCTGGGCTGCTACCATTGGTGGCGGCAGCTGACTGATTTGCACATGGCTGGACCCCTTTTGCAATGGCGCAGAAGGGCTAAAAAACAGTGGTGTGGAAGGTTTCCCAGAGCAATTGCCAGTGGTTCAGATTCATTCAAAACCTTCCACCCATCACTTTTGTGGTCACAGTTTGTCTCTCCATGTGCAAGAGGGTATGCCCAGACGTGGGTCCTTTGCTCGCTGCGCCATAGGGAACCAGGGTGCACCTCACTGAGGAGGTCCATCAAGGCCGAAACATGTCTGGGGTTGCTTGGTTTTCCGTGCAGAGGGGACCTGGCCTAGAAGTTCGGGCTGGGCTGCTACCATTGGTGGCGGCAGCTGACTGATTTGCACATGGCTGGACCCCTTTTGCAATGGCGCAGACGGGGTAAAAAACGGTGGTGTGGAAGGTTGCCCAGAGCAATTGCCAGTGATTCAGATTCATTCGAAACCTTCCACCCATCACTTTTGTGGTCACAGTTTGTCTCTCCATGTGAGAGAGGGTATGCCCAGACGTGGGTCCCTTGCTCGCTGCGCCATAGGGAACCAAGCTGCACCTCACTGAGGAGGTCCATCAAGGCCGAAACATGTCTGGGGTTGCTTGGTTTTCTGTGCAGAGGGGACCTGGCCTAGCAGTTCGGGCTGGGCTGCTACCATTGGTGGCGGCAGCTGACTGATTTGCACATGACTGGACTCTTTTTGCAATGGCGCAGACGGGCTAAAAACGGTATTGTAGAAGGTTGCCCAGAGCAATTGCCAGTGGTTCAGATTCATTCGAAACCTTCCACCCATCACTTTTGTGGTCACAGTTTGTCTCTCCATGTGAGAGAGGGTATGCCCAGACGTGGGTGCCTTGCTCGCTGCGCCATAGGGAACCAGGCTGCACCTCACTAAGGACGTCCATCAAGGCCGAAATATGTCTGGGGTTGCTTGATTTTCTGTGCAGAGGGGACCTGGCCTAGCAGTTCGGGCTGGGCTGCTACCATTGGTGGCGGCAGCTGACTGATTTGCACATGGCTGGACCCCTTTTGCAATGGCGCAGACGGGCTAAAAAACGGTGGTGTGGAAGGTTGCCCAGAGCAATTGCCAGTGGTTCAGATTAATTCGAAACCTTCCACCCATCACTTTTGTGGTCACAGTTTGTCTCTCCATGTGAGAGAGGGTATGCCCAGACATGGGTCCCTTGCTCGCTGCGCCATAGGGAGTCAGGCTGCACTTCACTGAGGAGGTCCATCAAGGCCGAAACATGTCTGGGGTTGCTTGGTTTTCTGTGCAGAGGGGACCTGGCCTAGCAGTTCGGGCTGGGCTGCTACCATTGGTGGCGGCAGCTGACTGATTTGCACATGGCTGAATCCCTTTTGCAATGCCACAGACGGGCTAAAAAACAGTGGTGTGGAAGGTTGCCCAGAGCAATTGCCAGTGGTTCAGATTCATTCAAAACCTTCCACCCATCACTTTTGTGGTCACAGTTTGTCTCTCCATGTGAGAGAGGGTATGCCCAGACGTCGGTCCCTTGCTCGCTGCGCCATAGGGAACCAGGCTGCACCTCACTGAGGAGGTCCATCAAGGCCGAAAAATGTCTGGGGTTGCTTGGTTTTCTGTGCAGAGGGGACCTGGCCTAGCAATTCGGGCTGGGCTGCTACCATTGGTGGCGGCAGCTGAATGATTTGCACATGGCTGGACCCCTTTTGCAATGGCACAGACGGGCTAAAAAACAGTGGTGTGGAAGGTTGCCCAGAGCAATTGCCAGTGGTTCAGATTAATTCAAAACCTTCCACCCATCACTTTTGTGGTCACAGTTTGTCTCTCCATGTGGGAGAGGGTATGCCCAGACGTGGGTCCCTTGCTCGCTGCGCCATAGAGAACCAGGCTGCACCTCACTGAGGAGGTCCATCAAGGCCGAAACATGTCTGGGGATGCTTGGTTTTCTGTGCAGAGGGGACCGGGCCTAGTAGATCGGGCTGGGCTGCTATCATTGGTGGCGGCAGCTGACTGATTTGCACATGGCTGGACCCCTTTTGCAATGGCGCAGACGGGCTAAAAAACAGTGGTGTGGAAGGTTGCCCAGAGCAATTGCCAATGGTTCAGATTCATTCGAAACCTTCCACCCATCCCTTTTATGTTCACAGTTTGTCTCTCCATGTGAAAGAGGGTATTGTGTATGTCCAGACCTGGGTCCCTTGCTCGATGCGCCATACGGAACCAGGCTGCACCTCACTGAGGAGGTCCATCAAGGCCGAAACATGTCTGGGGTTGCTTCGTTTTCTGTGCAGAGGGGACCTGGCCTAGCAGTTAGGGCTGGGCTGCTACCATTGGTGGCGGCAGCTGACTGATTTGCACATGGCTGGACCCCTTTTGCAATGGCACAGACGGGCTAAAAACGGTGGTGTGGAAGGCTGCCCAGAGCATTTGCCAGTGGTTCAGATTCATTCAAAACCTTCGACCCATCACTTTTGTGGTCACAGTTTGTCTCTCCATGTGAGAGAGGGTATACCCAGACTTGGGTCCCTTGCTCGCTGCACCATAGGGAACCAGGCTGCACCTCACTGAGGAGGTCCATCAAAGCCGAAACATGTCTGGGGTTGCTTGGTTTTCTGTGCAGAGGGGACCTGGCCTAGCAGTTCGGGCTGGGCTGCTATCATTGGTGGCGGCAGCTGACTGATTTGCACATGGCCGGATCCCTTTTGCAATGGCGCAGACGGGCTAAAAAACGGTGGTGTGGAAGGCTGCCCAGAGCAATTGCCAGTGGTTCAGATTCATTCGAAACCTTCCACCCATCACTTTTATGGTCACAGTTTGTCTCTCCATGTGAGAGAGGGTATGCCCAGACGTGGGTCCCTTGCTCGCTGCGCCATAGGGAACCAGGCTGCACCTCACTGAGGAGGTCCATCAAGGCCTAAACATGTCTGGGGTTGCTTGGTTTTCTGTGCAGAGGGGACCTGGCCTAGCAGTTCGGGCTGGGCTGCTACCATTGGTGGCGGCAGCTGACTCATTTGCACATGGCTGGACCCCTTTTGCAATGGCGCAGACGGGCTAAAAAACAGTGGTGTGGAAGGTTTCCCAGAGCAATTGCCAGTGGTTCAGATTCATTCAAAACCTTCCACCCATCACTTTTGTGGTCACAGTTTGTCTCTCCATGTGCAAGAGGGTATGCCCAGACGTGGGTCCTTTGCTCGCTGCGCCATAGGGAACCAGGGTGCACCTCACTGAGGAGGTCCATCAAGGCCGAAACATGTCTGGGGTTGCTTGGTTTTCCGTGCAGAGGGGACCTGGCCTAGAAGTTCGGGCTGGGCTGCTACCATTGGTGGCGGCAGCTGACTGATTTGCACATGGCTGGACCCCTTTTGCAATGGCGCAGACGGGCTAAAAAACGGTGGTGTGGAAGGTTGCCCAGAGCAATTGCCAGTGGTTCAGATTCATTCAAAACCTTCCACCCATCACTTTTGTGGTCACAGTTTGTCTCTCCATGTGAGAGAGGGTATGCCCAGACGTGGGTCCCTTGCTCGCTGCGCCATAGGGAACCAAGCTGCACCTCACTGAGGAGGTCCATCAAGGCCGAAACATGTCTGGGGTTGCTTGGTTTTCTGTGCAGAGGGGACCTGGCCTAGCAGTTCGGGCTGGGCTGCTACCATTGGTGGCGGCAGCTGACTGATTTCACATGACTGGACCCTTTTTGCAATGGCGCAGACGGGCTAAAAACGGTATTGTAGAAGGTTGCCCAGAGCAATTGCCAGTGGTTCAGATTCATTCGAAACCTTCCACCCATCACTTTTGTGGTCACAGTTTGTCTCTCCATGTGAGGGAGGGTATGCCCAGTCGTGGGTGCCTTGCTCGCTGCGCCATAGGGAACCAGGCTGCACCTCACTAAGGACGTCCATCAAGGCCGAAATATGTCTGGGGTTGCTTGATTTTCTGTGCAGAGGGGACCTGGCCTAGCAATTCGGGCTTGGCTGCTACCATTGGTGGCGGCAGCTGAATGATTTGCACATGGCTGGACCCCTTTTGCAATGGCACAGACGGGCTAAAAAACAGTGGTGTGGAAGGTTGCCCAGAGCAATTGCCAGTGGTTCAGATTAATTCAAAACCTTCCACCCATCACTTTTGTGGTCACAGTTTGTCTCTCCATGTGGGAGAGGGTATGCCCAGACGTGGGTCCCTTGCTCGCTGCGCCATAGAGAACCAGGCTGCACCTCACTGAGGAGGTCCATCAAGGCCGAAACATGTCTGGGGATGCTTGGTTTTCTGTGCAGAGGGGACCGGGCCTAGTAGTTCGGGCTGGGCTGCTATCATTGGTGGCGGCAGCTGACTGATTTGCACATGGCTGGACCCCTTTTGCAATGGCGCAGACGGGCTAAAAAACAGTGGTGTGGAAGGTTGCCCAGAGCAATTGCCAATGGTTCAGATTCATTCGAAACCTTCCACCCATCCCTTTTATGTTCACAGTTTGTCTCTCCATGTGAGAGAGGGTATTGTGTATGTCCAGACCTGGGTCCCTTGCTCGATGCGCCATACGGAACCAGGCTGCACCTCACTGAGGAGGTCCATCAAGGCCGAAACATGTCTGGGGTTGCTTCGTTTTCTGTGCAGAGGGGACCTGGCCTAGCAGTTAGGGCTGGGCTGCTACCATTGGTGGCGGCAGCTGACTGATTTGCACATGGCTGGACCCCTTTTGCAATGGCACAGACGGGCTAAAAAACGGTGGTGTGGAAGGCTACCCAGAGCATTTGCCAGTGGTTCAGATTCATTCAAAACCTTCGACCCATCACTTTTGTGGTCACAGTTTGTCTCTCCATGTGAGAAAGGGTATACCCAGACTTGGGTCCCTTGCTCGCTGCACCATAGGGAACCAGGCTGCACCTCACTGAGGAGGTCCATCAAAGCCGAAACATGTCTGGGGTTGCTTGGTTTTCTGTGCAGAGGGGACCTGGCCTAGCAGTTCGGGCTGGGCTGCTATCATTGGTGGCGGCAGCTGACTGATTTGCACATGGCTGGATCCCTTTTGCAATGGCGCAGACGGGCTAAAAAACGGTGGTGTGGAAGGTTGCCCAGAGCAATTGCCAGTGTTTCAGATTCATTCAAAACCTTCCACCCATCACTTTTGTGGTCACAGTTTGTCTCTCCTTGTGATAGAGGGTATGCCCAGATTTGGGTCCCTTGCTCGCTGCGTCATAGGGAACCAGGCTGCACCTCACTGAGGAGGTCCGTCAAGGCCGAAACATGTCTGGGGTTGCTTGGTTTTCTGTGCAGAGGGGACCTGGCCTAGCAGTTCGGGCTGGGCTGCTACCATTGGTGGCGCTAGCTGACTGATTTGCACATTCCTGGACTCCTTTTGCAATGGCGCAGACGGGCTGAAAAATGGTGGTGTGGAAGGTTGCCCAGAGCAATTGCCAGGGGTTCAGATTAATTCAAAACCTTCCACCCATCACTTTTATGGTCACAGTTTGTCTCTCCATGTGAGAGAGGGTATGCACCGACGTGGGTCCCTTGCTTGCTGCGCCATAGGGAACCAGGCTGCACCTCACAGAGGAGGTCCATCAAGGCCGAAACATGTCTGGGGATGCTTGGTTTTCTGTGCAGAGGGGACCTGGCCTAGCAGTTCGGGCTGGGCTGCCACCATTTGTGGCGGCAGCTGACTGATTTGCACATGGCTGGACCCCTTTTGCAATGGTGCAGAAGGGCTAAAAACGGTATTGTAGAAGGTTGCCCAGAGCAATTGCCAGTGGTTCAGATTCATTCGAAACCTTCCACCCATCACTTTTGTGGTCACAGTTTGTCTCTCCATGTGAGGGAGGGTATGCCCAGTCGTGGGTGCCTTGCTCGCTGCGCCATAGGGAACCAGGCTGCACCTCACTAAGGATGTCCATCAAGGCCGAAATATGTCTGGGGTTGCTTGATTTTCTGTGCAGAGGGGACCTGGCCTAGCAGTTCGGGCTGGGCTGCTACCATTGGTGGCGGCAGCTGACTGATTTGCACATGGCTGGACCCCTTTTGCAATGGCGCAGACGGGCTAAAAAACAGTGGTGTGGAAGGTTGCCCAGAGCAATTGCCAATGGTTCAGATTCATTCGAAACCTTCCACCCATCCCTTTTATGTTCACAGTTTGTCTCTCCATGTGAGAGAGGGTATTGTGTATGTCCAGACCTGGGTCCCTTGCTCGATGCGCCATACGGAACCAGGCTGCACCTCACTGAGGAGGTCCATCAAGGCCGAAACATGTCTGGGGTTGCTTCGTTTTCTGTGCAGAGGGGACCTGGCCTAGCAGTTAGGGCTGGGCTGCTACCATTGGTGGCGGCAGCTGACTGATTTGCACATGGCTGGACCCCTTTTGCAATGGCACAGACGGGCTAAAAAACGGTGGTGTGGAAGGCTGCCCAGAGCATTTGCCAGTGGTTCAGATTCATTCAAAACCTTCGACCCATCACTTTTGTGGTCACAGTTTGTCTCTCCATGTGAGAGAGGGTATACCCAGACTTGGGTCCCTTGCTCGCTGCACCATAGGGAACCAGGCTGCACCTCACTGAGGAGGTCCATCAAAGCCGAAACATGTCTGGGGTTGCTTGGTTTTCTGTGCAGAGGGGACCTGGCCTAGCAGTTCGGGCTGGGCTGCTATCATTGGTGGCGGCAGCTGACTGATTTGCACATGGCTGGATCCCTTTTGCAATGGCGCAGACGGGCTAAAAAACGGTGGTGTGGAAGGTTGCCCAGAGCAATTGCCAGTGGTTCAGATTCATTCAAAACCTTCCACCCATCACTTTTGTGGTCACAGTTTGTCTCTCCTTGTGATAGAGGGTATGCCCAGATTTGGGTCCCTTGCTCGCTGCGTCATAGGGAACCAGGCTGCACCTCACTGAGGAGGTCCGTCAAGGCCGAAACATGTCTGGGGTTGCTTGGTTTTCTGTGCAGAGGGGACCTGGCCTAGCAGTTCGGGCTGGGCTGCTACCATTGGTGGCACTAGCTGACTGATTTGCACATTCCTGGACCCCTTTTGCAATGGCGCAGACGGGCTAAAAAATGGTGGTGTGGAAGGTTGCCCAGAGCAATTGCCAGTGGTTCAGATTCATTCGAAACCTTCCACCCATCCCTTTTATGGTCACAGTTTGTCTCTCCATGTGAGAGAGGGTATTGTGTATGTCCAGATCTGGGTCTCTTGCTCCATGCGCCATAGGGCACCAGGCTGCACCTCACTGAGGAGGTCCATCAAGGCCGAAACATGTCTGAGGTTGCTTGGTTTTCTGTGCAGAGGGGACCTGGCCTAGCAGTTCGGGCTGGGCTGCTACCATTGGTGGCGGCAGCTGACTGATTTGCACATGGCTGGACCCCTTTTGCAATGGCACAGACGGGCTTAAAAACGGTGGTGTGGAAGGCTGCCCAGTGCAATTGCCAATGGTTCAGATTCATTCAAAAACTTCCACCCATCACTTTTGTGGTCACAGTTTGTCTCTCCATGTGAGAGAGGGTATACCCAGACTTGGGTCCCTTGCTCGCTGCGCCATAGGGAATCAGGCTGCACCTCACTGAGGAGGTCCATCAAGGCCGAAACATGTCTGGGGCTGCTTGGTTTTCTGTGCAGAGTGGACCTGGCCTAGCAGTTCGGGCTGGGCTGCTATCATTGGTGGCGGCAGCTGACTGATTTGCACATGACTGGATCCCTTTTGCAATGGCGCAGACGGGCTAAAAAACGGTGGTGTGGAAGGTTGCCCAGAGCAATTGCCAGTGGTTCAGATTCATTCAAAACCTTCCACCCATCACTTTTGTGGTCACAGTTTGTCTCTCCATGTGATAGAGGGTATGCCCAGACGTGGGTCCCTTGCTCGCTGCGTCATAGGGAACCAGGCTGCACCTCACTGAGGAGGTCCGTCAAGGCCGAAACATGTCTGGGGTTGCTTGGTTTTCTGTGCAGAGGGGACCTGGCCTAGCAGTTCGGGCTGGGCTGCTACCATTGGTGGCGCTAGCTGACTGATTTGCACATTCCTGGACTCCTTTTGCAATGGCGCAGACGGGCTAAAAAATGGTGGTGTGGAAGGTTGCCCAGAGCAATTGCCAGCGGTTCAGATTAATTCAAAACCTTCCACCCATCACTTTTATGGTCACAATTTGTCTCTCCATGTGAGAGAGGGTATGCACAGACGTGGGTCCCTTGCTTGCTGCGCCATAGGGAACCAGGCTGCACCTCACAGAGGAGGTCCATCAAGGCCGAAACATGTCTGGGGTTGCTTGGTTTTCTGTGCAGAGGGGACCTGGCCTAGCAGTTCGGGCTGGGCTGCCACCATTTGTGGCGGCAGCTGACTGATTTGCACATGGCTGGACCCCTTTTGCAATGGTGCAGAAGGGCTAAAAACGGTATTGTAGAAGGTTGCCCAGAGCAATTGCCAGTGGTTCAGATTCATTCGAAACCTTCCACCCATCACTTTTGTGGTCACAGTTTGTCTCTCCATGTGAGGGAGGGTATGCCCAGTCGTGGGTGCCTTGCTCGCTGCGCCATAGGGAACCAGGCTGCACCTCACTAAGGACGTCCATCAAGGCCGAAATATGTCTGGGGTTGCTTGATTTTCTGTGCAGAGGGGACCTGGCCTAGCAGTTCGGGCTGGGCTGCTACCATTGGTGGCGGCAGCTGACTGATTTGCACATGGCTGGACCCCTTTTGCAATGGCGCAGACGGGCTAAAAAACAGTGGTGTGGAAGGTTGCCCAGAGCAATTGCCAATGGTTCAGATTCATTCGAAACCTTCCACCCATCCCTTTTATGTTCACAGTTTGTCTCTCCATGTGAGAGAGGGTATTGTGTATGTCCAGACCTGGGTCCCTTGCTCGATGCGCCATACGGAACCAGGCTGCACCTCACTGAGGAGGTCCATCAAGGCCGAAACATGTCTGGGGTTGCTTCGTTTTCTGTGCAGAGGGGACCTGGCCTAGCAGTTAGGGCTGGGCTGCTACCATTGGTGGCGGCAGCTGACTGATTTGCACATGGCTGGACCCCTTTTGCAATGGCACAGACGGGCTAAAAAACGGTGGTGTGGAAGGCTGCCCAGAGCATTTGCCAGTGGTTCAGATTCATTCAAAACCTTCGACCCATCACTTTTGTGGTCACAGTTTGTCTCTCCATGTGAGAGAGGGTATACCCAGACTTGGGTCCCTTGCTCGCTGCACCATAGGGAACCAGGCTGCACCTCACTGAGGAGGTCCATCAAAGCCGAAACATGTCTGGGGTTGCTTGGTTTTCTGTGCAGAGGGGACCTGGCCTAGCAGTTCGGGCTGGGCTGCTATCATTGGTGGCGGCAGCTGACTGATTTGCACATGGCTGGATCCCTTTTGCAATGGCGCAGACGGGCTAAAAAACGGTGGTGTGGAAGGTTGCCCAGAGCAATTGCCAGTGGTTCAGATTCATTCAAAACCTTCCACCCATCACTTTTGTGGTCACAGTTTGTCTCTCCTTGTGATAGAGGGTATGCCCAGATTTGGGTCCCTTGCTCGCTGCGTCATAGGGAACCAGGCTGCACCTCACTGAGGAGGTCCGTCAAGGCCGAAACATGTCTGGGGTTGCTTGGTTTTCTGTGCAGAGGGGACCTGGCCTAGCAGTTCGGGCTGGGCTGCTACCATTGGTGGCACTAGCTGACTGATTTGCACATTCCTGGACCCCTTTTGCAATGGCGCAGACGGGCTAAAAAATGGTGGTGTGGAAGGTTGCCCAGAGCAATTGCCAGTGGTTCAGATTCATTCGAAACCTTCCACCCATCCCTTTTATGGTCACAGTTTGTCTCTCCATGTGAGAGAGGGTATTGTGTATGTCCAGATCTGGGTCCCTTGCTCCATGCGCCATAGGGCACCAGGCTGCACCTCACTGAGGAGGTCCATCAAGGCCGAAACATGTCTGAGGTTGCTTGGTTTTCTGTGCAGAGGGGACCTGGCCTAGCAGTTCGGGCTGGGCTGCTACCATTGGTGGCGGCAGCTGACTGATTTGCACATGGCTGGACCCCTTTTGCAATGGCACAGACGGGCTTAAAAACGGTGGTGTGGAAGGCTGCCCAGTGCAATTGCCAATGGTTCAGATTCATTCAAAAACTTCCACCCATCACTTTTGTGGTCACAGTTTGTCTCTCCATGTGAGAGAGGGTATACCCAGACTTGGGTCCCTTGCTCGCTGCGCCATAGGGAATCAGGCTGCACCTCACTGAGGAGGTCCATCAAGGCCGAAACATGTCTGGGGCTGCTTGGTTTTCTGTGCAGAGTGGACCTGGCCTAGCAGTTCGGGCTGGGCTGCTATCATTGGTGGCGGCAGCTGACTGATTTGCACATGACTGGATCCCTTTTGCAATGGCGCAGACGGGCTAAAAAACGGTGGTGTGGAAGGTTGCCCAGAGCAATTGCCAGTGGTTCAGATTCATTCAAAACCTTCCACCCATCACTTTTGTGGTCACAGTTTGTCTCTCCATGTGATAGAGGGTATGCCCAGACGTGGGTCCCTTGCTCGCTGCGTCATAGGGAACCAGGCTGCACCTCACTGAGGAGGTCCGTCAAGGCCAAAACATGTCTGGGGTTGCTTGGTTTTCTGTGCAGAGGGGACCTGGCCTAGCAGTTCGGGCTGGGCTGCTACCATTGGTGGCGCTAGCTGACTGATTTGCACATTCCTGGACTCCTTTTGCAATGGCGCAGACGGGCTAAAAAATGGTGGTGTGGAAGGTTGCCCAGAGCAATTGCCAGCGGTTCAGATTAATTCAAAACCTTCCACCCATCACTTTTATGGTCACAATTTGTCTCTCCATGTGAGAGAGGGTATGCACAGACGTGGGTCCCTTGCTTGCTGCGCCATAGGGAACCAGGCTGCACCTCACAGAGGAGGTCCATCAAGGCCGAAACATGTCTGGGGTTGCTTGGTTTTCTGTGCAGAGGGGACCTGGCCTAGCAGTTCGGGCTGGGCTGCCACCATTTGTGGCGGCAGCTGACTGATTTGCACATGGCTGGACCCTTTTGCAATGGTGCAGAAGGGCTAAAAAACGGTGGTGTGGAAGGTTGCCCAGAGCAATTACCAGTGGTTCAGATTCATTCAAAACCTTCCACCCATCACTTTTGTGGTCACAGTTTGTCTCTCCATGTGAGAGAGGGTATGCCCAGACGTGGATCCCTTGCTCGCTGCGCCATAGGGAACCAGGCTGCACCTCACTGAGGAGGTCCATCAAGGCCGAAAAATGTCTGGGGTTGCTTGGTTTTCTGTGCAGAGGGGACCTGGCCTAGCAATTCGGGCTGGGCTGCTACCATTGGTGGCGGCAGCTGAATGATTTGCACATGGCTGGACCCCTTTTGCAATGGCACAGACGGGCTAAAAAACAGTGGTGTGGAAGGTTGCCCAGAGCAATTGCCAGTGGTTCAGATTAATTCAAAACCTTCCACCCATCACTTTTGTGGTCACAGTTTGTCTCTCCATGTGGGAGAGGGTATGCCCAGACGTGGGTCCCTTGCCCGCTGCGCCATAGAGAACCAGGCTGCACCTCACTGAGGAGGTCCATCAAGGCCGAAACATGTCTGGGGATGCTTGGTTTTCTGTGCAGAGGGGACCGGGCCTAGTAGTTCGGGCTGGGCTGCTACCATTGGTGGCGGCAGCTGACTGATTTGCACATGGCTGGACCCCTTTTGCAATGGCGCAGACGGGCTAAAAAACAGTGGTGTGGAAGGTTGCCCAGAGCAATTGCCAATGGTTCAGATTCATTCGAAACCTTCCACCCATCCCTTTTATGTTCACAGTTTGTCTCTCCATGTGAGAGAGGGTATTGTGTATGTCCAGACCTGGGTCCCTTGCTCGATGCGCCATAGCGAACCAGGCTGCACCTCACTGAGGAGGTCCATCAAGGCTGAAACATGTCTGGGGTTGCTTCGTTTTCTGTGCAGAGGGGACCTGGCCTAGCAGTTAGGGCTGGGCTGCTACCATTGGTGGCGGCAGCTGACTGATTTGCACATGGCTGGACCCCTTTTGCAATGGCACAGACGGGCTAAAAAACGGTGGTGTGGAAGGCTGCCCAGAGCATTTGCCAGTGGTTCAGATTCATTCAAAACCTTCGACCCATCACTTTTGTGGTCACAGTTTGTCTCTCCATGTGAGAGAGGGTATACCCAGACTTGGGTCCCTTGCTCGCTGCACCATAGGGAACCAGGCTGCACCTCACTGAGGAGGTCCATCAAAGCCGAAACATGTCTGGGGTTGCTTGGTTTTCTGTGCAGAGGGGAACTGGCCTAGCAGTTCGGGCTGGGCTGCTATCATTGGTGGCGGCAGCTGACTGATTTGCACATGGCTGGATCCCTTTTGCAATGGCGCAGACGGGCTAAAAAACGGTGGTGTGGAAGGTTGCCCAGAGCAATTGCCAGTGGTTCAGATTCATTCAAAACCTTCCACCCATCACTTTTGTGGTCACAGTTTGTCTCTCCTTGTGATAGAGGGTATGCCCAGATGTGGGTCCCTTGCTCACTGCGTCATAGGGAACCAGGCTGCACCTCACTGAGGAGGTCCGTCAAGGCCGAAACATGTCTGGGGTTGCTTGGTTTTCTGTGTAGAGGGGACCTGGCCTAGCAGTTCGGGCTGGGCTGCTACCATTGGTGGCGCTAGCTGACTGATTTGCACATTCCTGGACCCCTTTTGCAATGGCGCAGACAGGCTAAAAAATAGTGGTGTGGAAGGTTGCCCAGAGCGATTGCCAGTGGTTCAGATTCATTCGAAACCTTCCACCCATCCCTTTTATGGTCACAGTTTGTCTCTCCATGTGAGAGAGGGTATTGTGTATGTCCAGACCTGGGTCCCTTGCTCAATGCGCCATAGGGAACCAGGCTGCACCTCACTGAGGAGGTCCATCAAGGCCGAAACATGTCTGAGGTTGCTTGGTTTTCTGTGCAGAGGGGACATGGCCTAGCAGTTCGGGCTGGGCTGCTACCATTGGTGGCGCCAGCTGACTGATTTGCACATGGCTGGACCCATTTTGCAATGGCACAGACGGGCTTAAAAACGGTGGTGTGGAAGGCTGCCCAGAGCAATTGCCAGTGGTTCAGATTCATTCAAAACCTTCCACCCATCACTTTTGTGGTCACAGTTTGTCTCTCCATGTGAGAGAGGGTATACCCAGACTTGGGTCCCTTGCTCGCTGCGCCATAGGGAACCAGGCTGCACCTCACTGAGGAGGTCCATCAAGGCCGAAACATGTCTGGGGTTGCTTGGTTTTCTGTGCAGAGCGGACCTGGCCTAGCAGTTCGGGCTGGGCTGCTATCATTGGTGGCGGCAGCTGACTTATTTGCACATGACTGGATCCCTTTTGCAATGGCGCAGACAGGCTAAAAAACGGTGGTGTGGATGGTTGCCCAGAGCAATTGCCAGTGGTTCAGATTCATTCAAAGCCTTCCACCCATCACTTTTGTGGTCACAGTTTGTCTCTCCATGTGATAGAGGGTATGCCCAGACGTGGGTCCCTTGCTCGCTGCGTCATAGGGAACCAGGCTGCACCTCACTGAGGAGGTCCGTCAAGGCCGAAACATGTCTGGGGTTGCTTGGTTTTCTGTGCAGAGGGGACCTGGCCTAGCAGTTCGGGCTGGGCTGCTACCATTGGTGGCGCTAGCTGACTGATTTGCACATTCCTGGACCCCTTTTGCAATGGCACAGACGGGCAAAAAAACGGTGGTGTGGAAGGCTGCCCAGAGCATTTGCCAGTGGTTCAGATTCATTCAAAACCTTCGACCCATCACTTTTGTGGTCACAGTTTGTCTCTCCATGTGAGAGAGGGTATACCCAGACTTGGGTCCCTTGCTCGCTGCACCATAGGGAACCAGGCTGCACCTCACTGAGGAGGTCCATCAAAGCCGAAACATGTCTGGGGTTGCTTGGTTTTCTGTGCAGAGGGGACCTGGCCTAGCAGTTCGGGCTGGGCTGCTATCATTGGTGGCGGCAGCTGACTGATTTGCACATGGCTGGATCCCTTTTGCAATGGCGCAGACGGGCTAAAAAACGGTGGTGTGGAAGGTTGCCCAGAGCAATTGCCAGTGGTTCAGATTCATTCAAAACCTTCCACCCATCACTTTTGTGGTCACAGTTTGTCTCTCCTTGTGATAGAGGGTATGCCCAGACGTGGGTCCCTTGCTCACTGCGTCATAGGGAACCAGGCTGCACCTCACTGAGGAGGTCCGTCAAGGCCGAAACATGTCTGGGGTTGCTTGGTTTTCTGTGTAGAGGGGACCTGGCCTAGCAGTTCGGGCTGGGCTGCTACCATTGGTGGCGCTAGCTGACTGATTTGCACATTCCTGGACCCCTTTTGCAATGGCGCAGACAGGCTAAAAAATAGTGGTGTGGAAGGTTGCCCAGAGCGATTGCCAGTGGTTCAGATTCATTCGAAACCTTCCACCCATCCCTTTTATGGTCACAGTTTGTCTCTCCATGTGAGAGAGGGTATTGTGTATGTCCAGACCTGGGTCCCTTGCTCAATGCGCCATAGGGAACCAGGCTGCACCTCACTGAGGAGGTCCATCAAGGCCGAAACATGTCTGAGGTTGCTTGGTTTTCTGTGCAGAGGGGACATGGCCTAGCAGTTCGGGCTGGGCTGCTACCATTGGTGGCGGCAGCTGACTGATTTGCACATGGCTGGACCCATTTTGCAATGGCACAGACGGGCTTAAAAACGGTGGTGTGGAAGGCTGCCCAGAGCAATTGCCAGTGGTTCAGATTCATTCAAAACCTTCCACCCATCACTTTTGTGGTCACAGTTTGTCTCTCCATGTGAGAGAGGGTATACCCAGACTTGGGTCCCTTGCTCGCTGCGCCATAGGGAACCAGGCTGCACCTCACTGAGGAGGTCCATCAAGGCCGAAACATGTCTGGGGTTGCTTGGTTTTCTGTGCAGAGCGGACCTGGCCTAGCAGTTCGGGCTGGGCTGCTATCATTGGTGGCGGCAGCTGACTTATTTGCACATGACTGGATCCCTTTTGCAATGGCGCAGACAGGCTAAAAAACGGTGGTGTGGATGGTTGCCCAGAGCAATTGCCAGTGGTTCAGATTCATTCAAAGCCTTCCACCCATCACTTTTGTGGTCACAGTTTGTCTCTCCATGTGATAGAGGGTATGCCCAGACGTGGGTCCCTTGCTCGCTGCGTCATAGGGAACCAGGCTGCACCTCACTGAGGAGGTCCGTCAAGGCCGAAACATGTCTGGGGTTGCTTGGTTTTCTGTGCAGAGGGGACCTGGCCTAGCAGTTCGGGCTGGGCTGCTACCATTGGTGGCGCTAGCTGACTGATTTGCACATTCCTGGACTCCTTTTGCAATGGCGCAGACGGGCTAAAAAATGGTGGTGTGGAAGGTTGCCCAGAGCAATTGCCAGCGGTTCAGATTAATTCAAAACCTTCCACCCATCACTTTTATGGTCACAGTTTGTCTCTCCATGTGAGAGAGTGTATGCACAGACGTGGGTCCCTTGCTTGCTGCGCCATAGGGAACCAGGCTGCACCTCACAGAGGAGGTCCATCAAGGCCGAAACATGTCTGGGGTTGCTTGGTTTTCTGTGCAGAGGGGACCTGGTTTAGCAGTTCGGGCTGGGCTGCCACCATTGGTGGCGGCAGCTGACTTATTTGAACATGGCTGGACCCCTTTTGCAATGGCGCAGACGGGCTAAAAAACGGTGGTGTGGAAGGTTGCCCAGAGCAATTGCCAGTGGTTGAGATTCATTCTAAACCTTCCACCCATCACTTTTGTGTTCACAGTTTGTCTCTCCATGTGAGAGAGGGTATGCCCAGACGTGGGTCCCTTGCTCGCTGCGCCATAGGGAACCAGGCTGCACCTCACTGAGGAGGTCCATCAAGGCCGAAAAATGTCTGGGGGTGCTTGGTTTTCTGTGCAGACGGGACCTGGCCTAGCAATTCGGGCTGGGCTGCTACCATTGGTGGCGGCAGCTGACTGATTTGCACATGGCTGGACCCCTTTTGCAATGCCATAGAGGGGCTAAAAAACAGTGGTGTGGAAGGTTGCCCAGAGCAATTGCCAGTGGTTCAGATTCATTTGAAACCTTCCACCCATCACTTTTGTGGTCACAGTTTGTCTCTCCATGTGAGAGAGAGTATTGTGTATGTCCAGACGTGGGTCCCTTGCTCGCTGCGCCATAGCGAACCAGGCTGCACCTCACTGAGGAGGTCCATCAAGGCCGAAACATATCTGGGGTTGCTTGGTTTTCTGTGCAGAGGGGACCTGGCCTAGCAGTTCGGGCTGGGCTGCTACCATTGGTGGCGGCAGCTGACTGATTTGCACATGGCTGGACCCCTTTTCCAATGGCGCAGACGGGCTAAAAAACGGTTGTGTGGAAGGTTGCCCAGAGCAACTGCCAGTGGTTCAGATTAATTTGAAACCTTCCACCCATCACTATTGTGGTCACAGTTTGTCTCTCCATGTGAGAGAGGGTATGCCCAGACGTGGGTCCCTTGCTCGCTGCGCCATAGGGAACAAGGCTGCACCTCACTGAGGCTTTCCATCAATGCCGAAACATGTCTGGGTTTGCTTGGTTTTCTGTGCAGAGGGGACCTGGCCTAGCAGTTCGGGCTGGGCTGCTACCATTGGTGGTGGCAGCTGACTGATTTGCACATGGCTGGATCCCTTTTGAAATGGCGCAGACAGGCTAAAAAATGGTGGTGTGGAAGGTTGCCCAGAGCAATTGCCAGCGGTTCAGATTAATTCAAAACCTTCCACCCATCACTTTTATGGTCACAGTTTGTCTCTCCATGTGAGAGAGGGTATGCACAGACGTGGGTCCCTTGCTTGCTGCGCCATAGGGAACCAGGCTGCACCTCACAGAGGAGGTCCATCAAGGCCTAAACATGTCTGGGGTTGCTTGGTTTTCTGTGCAGAGGGGACCTGGCCTAGCAGTTCGGGCCGGGCTGCTATCATTGGTGGCGGCAGCTGACTGATTTGCACATGGCTGGACCCCTTTTGCAATGGCGCAGACGGGCTAAAAAACAGTGGTGTGGAAGATTTCCCAGAGCTATTGCCAGTGGTTCAGATTCATTCAAAACCTTCAACCCATCACTTTTGTGGTCACAGTTTGTCTCTCCATGTGCAAGAGGGTATGCCCAGACGTGGGTCCTTTGCTCGCTGCGCCATAGGGAACCAGGGTGCACCTCACTGAGGAGGTCCATCAAGGCCGAAACATGTCTGGGGTTGCTTGGTTTTCCGTGCAGAGGGGACCTGGCCTAGAAGTTCGGGCTGGGCTGCTACCATTGGTGGCGGCAGCTGACTGATTTGCACATGGCTGGACCCCTTTTGCAATGGCGCAGACGGGCTAAAAAACGGTGGTGTGGAAGGTTGCCCAGAGCAATTGCCAGTGGTTCAGATTCATTCGAAACCTTCCACCCATCACTTTTGTGGTCACAGTTTGTCTCTCCATGTGAGAGAGGGTATGCCCAGACGTGGGTCCCTTGCTCGCTGCGCCATAGGGAACCAAGCTGCACGTCACTGAGGAGGTCCATCAAGGCCGAAACATGTCTGGGGTTGCTTGGTTTTCTGTGCAGAGGGGACCTGGCCTAGCAGTTCGGGCTGGGCTGCTACCATTGGTGGCGGCAGCTGACTGATTTGCACATGACTGGACCCTTTTTGCAATGGCGCAGACGGGCTAAAAACGGTATTGTAGAAGGTTGCCCAGAGCAATTGCCAGTGGTTCAGATTCATTCGAAACCTTCCACCCATCACTTTTGTGGTCACAGTTTGTCTCTCCATGTGAGAGAGGGTATGCCCAGACGTGGGTGCCTTGCTCGCTGCGCCATAGGGAACCAGGCTGCACCTCACTAAGGACGTCCATCAAGGCCGAAATATGTCTGGGGTTGCTTGATTTTCTGTGCAGAGGGGACCTGGCCTAGCAGTTCGGGCTGAGCTGCTACCATTGGTGGCGGCAGCTGACTGATTTGCACATGGCTGGACCCCTTTTTCAATGGCGCAGACGGGCTAAAAAACGGTGGTGTGGAAGGTTGCCCAGAGCAATTGCCAGTGGTTCAGATTAATTCGAAACCTTCCACCCATCACTTTTGTGGTCACAGTTTGTCTCTCCATGTGAGAGAGGGTATGCCCAGACATGGGTCCCTTGCTAGCTGCGCCATAGGGAGTCAGGCTGCACCTCACTGAGGAGGTCCATCAAGGCCGAAACATGTCTGGGGTTGCTTGGTTTTCTGTGCAGAGGGGACCTGGCCTAGCAGTTCGGGCTGGGCTGCTATCATTGGTGGCGGCAGCTGACTGATTTGCACATGGCTGAATCCCTTTTGCAATGCCACAGACGGGCTAAAAAACAGTGGTGTGGAAGGTTGCCCAGAGCAATTGCCAGTGGTTCAGATTCATTCAAAACCTTCCACCCATCACTTTTGTGGTCACAGTTTATCTCTCCATGTGAGAGAGGGTATGCCCAGACGTGGGTCCCTTGCTCGCTGCGCCATAGGGAACCAGGCTGCACCTCACTGAGGAGGTCCATCAAGGCCGAAAAATGTCTGGGGTTGCTTGGTTTTCTGTGCAGAGGGGACCTGGCCTAGCAATTCGGGCTGGGCTGCTACCATTGGTGGCGGCAGCTGAATGATTTGCACATGGCTGGACCCCTTTTGCAATGGCACAGACGGGCTAAAAAACAGTGGTGTGGAAGGTTGCCCAGAGCAATTGCCAGTGGTTCAGATTAATTCAAAACCTTCCACCCATCACTTTTGTGGTCACAGTTTGTCTCTCCATGTGGGAGAGGGTATGCCCAGACGTGGGTCCCTTGCTCGCTGCGCCATAGAGAACCAGGCTGCACCTCACTGAGGAGGTCCATCAAGGCCGAAACATGTCTGGGGATGCTTGGTTTTCTGTGTAGAGGGGACCGGGCCTAGTAGTTCAGGCTGGGCTGCTATCATTGGTGGCGGCAGCTGACTGATTTGCACATGGCTGGACCCCTTTTGCAATGGCGCAGACGGGCTAAAAAACAGTGGTGTGGAAGGTTGCCCAGAGCAATTGCCAATGGTTCAGATTCATTCGAAACCTTCCACCCATCCCTTTTATGTTCACAGTTTGTCTCTCCATGTGAGAGAGGGTATTGTGTATGTCCAGACCTGGGTCCCTTGCTCGATGCGCCATACGGAACCAGGCTGCACCTCACTGAGGAGGTCCATCAAGGCCGAAACATGTCTGGGGTTGCTTCGTTTTCTGTGCAGAGGGGACCTGGCCTAGCAGTTAGGGCTGGGCTGCTACCATTGGTGGCGGCAGCTGACTGATTTGCACATGGCTGGACCCCTTTTGCAATGGCACAGACGGGCTAAAAAACGGTGGTGTGGAAGGCTGCCCAGAGCATTTGCCAGTGGTTCAGATTCATTCAAAACCTTCGACCCATCACTTTTGTGGTCACAGTTTGTCTCTCCATGTGAGAGAGGGTATACCCAGACTTGGGTCCCTTGCTCGCTGCACCATAGGGAACCAGGCTGCACCTCACTGAGGAGGTCCATCAAAGCCGAAACATGTCTGGGGTTGCTTGGTTTTCTGTGCAGAGGGGACCTGGCCTAGCAGTTCGGGCTGGGCTGCTATCATTGGTGGCGGCAGCTGACTGATTTGCACATGGCCGGATCCCTTTTGCAATGGCGCAGACGGGCTAAAAAACGGTGGTGTGGAAGGCTGCCCAGAGCAATTGCCAGTGGTTCAGATTCATTCGAAACCTTCCACCCATCACTTTTATGGTCACAGTTTGTCTCTCCATGTGAGAGAGGGTATGCCCAGACGTGGGTCCCTTGCTCGCTGCGCCATAGGGAACCAGGCTGCACCTCACTGAGGAGATCCATCAAGGCCTAAACATGTCTGGGGTTGCTTGGTTTTCTGTGCAGAGGGGACCTGGCCTAGCAGTTCGGGCTGGGCTGCTACCATTGGTGGCGGCAGCTGACTGATTTGCACATGGCTGGACCCCTTTTGCAATGGCGCAGACGGGCTAAAAAACAGTGGTGTGGAAGGTTTCCCAGAGCAATTGCCAGTGGTTCAGATTCATTCAAAACCTTCCACCCATCACTTTTGTGGTCACAGTTTGTCTCTCCATGTGCAAGAGGGTATGCCCAGACGTGGGTCCTTTGCTCGCTGCGCCATAGGGAACCAGGGTGCACCTCACTGAGGAGGTCCATCAAGGCCGAAACATGTCTGGGGTTGCTTGGTTTTCCGTGCAGAGGGGACCTGGCCTAGAAGTTCGGGCTGGGCTGCTACCATTGGTGGCGGCAGCTGACTGATTTGCACATGGCTGGACCCCTTTTGCAATGGCGCAGACGGGCTAAAAAACGGTGGTGTGGAAGGTTGCCCAGAGCAATTGCCAGTGGTTCAGATTCATTCGAAACCTTCCACCCATCACTTTTGTGGTCACAGTTTGTCTCTCCATGTGAGAGAGGGTATGCCCAGACGTGGGTCCCTTGCTCGCTGCGCCATAGGGAACCAAGCTGCACCTCACTGAGGAGGTCCATCAAGGCCGAAACATGTCTGGGGTTGCTTGGTTTTCTGTGCAGAGGGGACCTGGCCTAGCAGTTCGGGCTGGGCTGCTACCATTGGTGGCGGCAGCTGACTGATTTGCACATGACTGGACCCTTTCTGCAATGGCGCAGACGGGCTAAAAACGGTATTGTAGAAGGTTGCCCAGAGCAATTGCCAGTGGTTCAGATTCATTCGAAACCTTCCACCCATCACTTTTGTGGTCACAGTTTGTCTCTCCATGTGAGAGAGGGTATGCCCAGACGTGGGTCCCTTGCTCGCTGCGCCATAGGGAACCAAGCTGCACCTCACCGAGGAGGTCCATCAAGGCCGAAACATGTCTGGGGTTGCTTGGTTTTCTGTGCAGAGGGGACCTGGCCTAGCAGTTCGGGCTGGGCTGCTACCATTGGTGGCGGCAGCTGACTGATTTGCACATGACTGGACCCTTTCTGCAATGGCGCAGACGGGCTAAAAACGGTATTGTAGAAGGTTGCCCAGAGCAATTGCCAGTGGTTCAGATTCATTCGAAACCTTCCACCCATCACTTTTGTGGTCACAGTTTGTCTCTCCATGTGAGAGAGGGTATGCCCAGACGTGGGTGCCTTGCTCGCTGCGCCATAGGGAACCAGGCTGCACCTCACTAAGGACGTCCATCAAGGCCGAAATATGTCTGGGGTTGCTTGATTTTCTGTGCAGAGGGGACCTGGCCTAGCAGTTCGGGCTGGGCTGCTACCATTGGTGGCGGCAGCTGACTGATTTGCACATGGCTGGACCCCTTTTGCAATGGCGCAGACGGGCTAAAAAACGGTGGTGTGAAAGGTTGCCCAGAGCAATTGCCAGTGGTTCAGATTAATTTGAAACCTTCCACCCATCACTTTTGTGGTCACAGTTTGTCTCTCCATGTGAGAGAGGGTATGCCCAGACATGGGTCCCTTGCTCGCTGCGCCATAGGGAGTCAGGCTGCACCTCACTGAGGAGGTCCATCAAGGCCGAAACATGTCTGGGGTTGCTTGGTTTTCTGTGCAGAGGGGACCTGGCCTAGCAGTTCGGGCTGGGCTGCTACCATTGGTGGTGGCAGCTGACTGATTTGCATATGGCTGAATCCCTTTTGCAATGCCACAGACGGGCTAAAAAACAGTGGTGTGGAAGGTTGCCCAGAGCAATTGCCAGTGGTTCAGCTTAATTCAAAACCTTCCACCCATCACTTTTGTGGTCACAGTTTGTCTCTCCATGTGGGAGAGGGTATGCCCAGACGTGGGTCCCTTGCTCGCTGCGCCATAGAGAACCAGGCTGCACCTCACTGAGGAGGTCCATCAAGGCCGAAACATGTCTGGGGATGCTTGGTTTTCTGTGCAGAGGGGACCGGGCCTAGTAGTTCGGGCTGGGCTGCTATCATTGGTGGCGGCAGCTGACTGATTTGCACATGGCTGGACCCCTTTTGCAATGGCGCAGACGGGCTAAAAAACAGTGGTGTGGAAGGTTGCCCAGAGCAATTGCCAATGGTTCAGATTCATTCGAAACCTTCCACCCATCCCTTTTATGTTCACAGTTTGTCTCTCCATGTGAGAGAGGGTATTGTGTATGTCCAGACCTGGGTCCCTTGCTCGATGCGCCATACGGAACCAGGCTGCACCTCACTGAGGAGGTCCATCAAGGCCGAAACATGTCTGGGGTTGCTTCGTTTCCTGTGCAGAGGGGACCTGGCCTAGCAGTTAGGGCTGGGCTGCTACCATTGGTGGCGGCAGCTGACTGATTTGCACATGGCTGGACCCCTTTTGCAATGGCACAGACGGGCTAAAAAACGGTGGTGTGGAAGGCTGCCCAGAGCATTTGCCAGTGGTTCAGATTCATTCAAAACCTTCGACCCATCACTTTTGTGGTCACAGTTTGTCTCTCCATGTGAGAGAGGGTATACCCAGACTTGGGTCCCTTGCTCGCTGCACCAGAGGGAACCAGGCTGCACCTCACTGAGGAGGTCCATCAAAGCCGAAACATGTCTGGGGTTGCTTGGTTTTCTGTGCAGAGGGGACCTGGCCTAGCAGTTCGGGCTGGGCTGCTATCATTGGTGGCGGCAGCTGACTGATTTGCACATGGCTGGATCCCTTTTGCAATGGCGCAGACGGGCTAAAAAACGGTGGTGTGGAAGGTTGCCCAGAGCAATTGCCAGTGGTTCAGATTCATTCAAAACCTTCCACCCATCACTTTTGTGGTCACAGTTTTTCTCTCCTTGTGATAGAGGGTATGCCCAGATTTGGGTCCCTTGCTCGCTGCGTCATAGGGAACCAGGCTGCACCTCACTGAGGAGGTCCGTCAAGGCCGAAACATGTCTGGGGTTGCTTGGTTTTCTGTGCAGAGGGGACCTGGCCTAGCAGTTCGGGCTGGGCTGCTACCATTGGTGGTGCTAGCTGACTGATTTGCACATTCCTGGACCCCTTTTGCAATGGCGCAGACGGGCTAAAAAATGGTGGTGTGGAAGGTTGCCCAGAGCAATTGCCAGTGGTTCAGATTCATTCGAAACCTTCCACCCATCCCTTTTATGGTCACAGTTTGTCTCTCCATGTGAGAGAGGGTATTGTGTATGTCCAGACCTGGGTCCCTTGCTCCATGCGCCATAGGGCACCAGGCTGCACCTCACTGAGGAGGTCCATCAAGGCCGAAACATGTCTGAGGTTGCTTGGTTTTCTGTGCAGAGGGGACCTGGCCTAGCAGTTCGGGCTGGGCTGCTACCATTGGTGGCGGCAGCTGACTGATTTGCACATGGCTGGACCCCTTTTGCAATGGCACAGACGGGCTTAAAAACGGTGGTGTGGAAGGCTGCCCAGAGCAATTGCCAGTGGTTCAGATTCATTCAAAACCTTCCACCCATCACTTTTGTGGTCACAGTTTGTCTCTCCATGTGAGAGAGGGTATACCCAGACTTGGGTCCCTTGCTCGCTGCGCCATAGGGAACCAGGCTGCACCTCACTGAGGAGGTCCATCAAGGCCGAAACATGTCTGGGGTTGCTTGGTTTTCTGTGCAGAGTGGACCTGGCCTAGCAGTTCGGGCTGGGCTGCTATCATTGGTGGCGGCAGCTGACTGATTTGCACATGACTGGATCCCTTTTGCAATGGCGCAGACGGGCTAAAAAACGGTGGTGTGGAAGGTTGCCCAGAGCAATTGCCAGTGGTTCAGATTCATTCAAAACCTTCCACCCATCACTTTTGTGGTCACAGTTTGTCTCTCCATGTGATAGAGGGTATGCCCAGACGTGGGTCCCTTGCTCGCTGCGTCATAGGGAACCAGGCTGCACCTCACTGAGGAGGTCCGTCAAGGCCGAAACATGTCTGGGGTTGCTTGGTTTTCTGTGCAGAGGGGACCTGGCCTAGCAGTTCGGGCTGGGCTGCTACCATTGGTGGCGCTAGCTGACTGATTTGCACATTCCTGGACTCCTTTTGCAATGGCGCAGACGGGCTAAAAAATGGTGGTGTGGAAGGTTGCCCAGAGCAATTGCCAGCGATTCAGATTAATTCAAAACCTTCCACCCATCACTTTTATGGTCACAGTTTGTCTCTCCATGTGAGAGAGGGTATGCACAGACGTGGGTCCCTTGCTTGCTGCGCCATAGGGAACCAGGCTGCACCTCACAGAGGAGGTCCATCAAGGCCGAAACATGTCTGGGGTTGCTTGGTTTTCTGTGCAGAGGGGACCTGGCCTAGCAGTTCGGGCTGGGCTGCCACCATTTGTGGCGGCAGCTGACTGATTTGCACATGGCTGGACCCCTTTTGCAATGGTGCAGAAGGGCTAAAAAACGGTGGTGTGGAAGGTTGCCCAGAGCAATTGCCAGTGGTTCAGATTCATTCAAAACCTTCCACCCATCACTTTTGTGGTCACAGTTTGTCTCTCCATGTGGGAGAGGGTATGCCCAGACGTGGGTCCCTTGCTTGCTGCGCCATAGAGAACCAGGCTGCACCTCACTGAGGAGGTCCATCAAGGCCGAAACATGTCTGGGGATGCTTGGTTTTCTGTGCAGAGGGGACCGGGCCTAGTAGTTCGGGCTAGGCTGCTACCATTGGTGGCGGCAGCTGACTGATTTGCACATGGCTGGACCCCTTTTGCAATGGCGCAGACGGGCTAAAAATCAGTGGTGTGGAAGGTTGACCAGAGCAATTGCCAATGGTTCAGATTCATTCGAAACCTTCCACCCATCCCTTTTATGTTCACAGTTTGTCTCTCCATGTGAGAGAGGGTATTGTGTATGTCCAGACCTGGGTCCCTTGCTCGATGCGCCATAGCGAACCAGGCTGCACCTCACTGAGGAGGTCCATCAAGGCCGAAACATGTCTGGGGTTGCTTCGTTTTCTGTGCAGAGGGGACCTGGCCTAGCAGTTAGGGCTGGGCTGCTACCATTGGTGGCGGCAGCTGACTGATTTGCACATGGCTGGACCCCTTTTGCAATGGCACAGACGGGCTAAAAAACGGTGGTGTGGAAGGCTGCCCAGAGCATTTGCCAGTGGTTCAGATTCATTCAAAACCTTCGACCCATCACTTTTGTGGTCACAGTTTGTCTCTCCATGTGAGAAAGGGTATACCCAGACTTGGGTCCCTTGCTCGCTGCACCATAGGGAACCAGGCTGCACCTCACTGAGGAGGTCCATCAAAGCCGAAACATGTCTGGGGTTGCTTGGTTTTCTGTGCAGAGGGGACCTGGCCTAGCAGTTCGGGCTGGGCTGCTATCATTGGTGGCGGCAGCTGACTGATTTGCACATGGCTGGATCCCTTTTGCAATGGCGCAGACGGGCTAAAAAACGGTGGTGTGGAAGGTTGCCCAGAGCAATTGCCAGTGGTTCAGATTCATTCAAAACCTTCCACCCATCACTTTTGTGGTCACAGTTTGTCTCTCCTTGTGATAGAGGGTATGCCCAGACGTGGGTCCCTTGCTCACTGCGTCATAGGGAACCAGGCTGCACCTCACTGAGGAGGTCCGTCAAGGCCGAAACATGTCTGGGGTTGCTTGGTTTTCTGTGCAGAGGGGACCTGGCCTAGCAGTTCGGGCTGGGCTGCTACCATTGGTGGCGCTAGCTGACTGATTTGTACATTCCTGGACCCCTTTTGCAATGGCGCAGACGGGCTAAAAAATGGTGGTGTGGAAGGTTGCCCAGAGCGATTGCCAGTGGTTCAGATTCATTCGAAACCTTCCACCCATCCCTTTTATGGTCACAGTTTGTCTCTACATGTGAGAGAGGGTATTGTGTATGTCCAGACCTGGGTCCCTTGCTCGATGCGCCATAGGGAACCAGGCTGCACCTCACTGAGGAGGTCCATCAAGGCCGAAACATGTCTGAGGTTGCTTGGTTTTCTGTGCAGACGGGACCTGGCCTAGCAATTCGGGCTGGGCTGCTACCATTGGTGGCGGCAGCTGACTGATTTGCACATGGCTGGACCCCTTTTGCAATGCCACAGAGGGGCTAAAAAACAGTGGTGTGGAAGGTTGCCCAGAGCAATTGCCAGTGGTTCAGATTCATTTGAAACCTTCCACCCATCACTTTTGTGGTCACAGTTTGTCCCTCCATGTGAGAGAGAGTATTGTGTATGTCCAGACGTGGGTCCCTTGCTCGCTGCGCCATAGCGAACCAGGCTGCACCTCACTGAGGAGGTCCATCAAGGCCGAAACATGTCTGGGGTTGCTTGGTTTTCTGTGCAGAGGGGACCTGGCCTAGCAGTTCGGGCTGGGCTGCTACCATTGGTGGTGGCAGCTGACTGATTTGCACATGGCTGGACCCCTATTGCAATGCCACAGAGGTTCTAAAAAACGGTGGTGTGGAAGGTTGCCCAGAGCAATTGCCAGTGGTTCAGATTAATTCAAAACCTTCCACCCATCACTTTTATGGTCACAGTTTGTCTCTCCATGTGAGAGAGGGTATGCACAGACGTGGGTCCCTTGCTTGCTGCGCCATAGGGAACCAGGCTGCACCTCACAGAGGAGGTCCATCAAGGCCGAAACATGTCTGGGGTTGCTTGGTTTTCTGTGCAGAGGGGACCTGGCCTAGCAGTTCGGGCTGGGCTGCCAGCATTGGTGGCGGCAGCTGACTGATTTGTACATGGCTGGACCCCTATTGCAATGCCACAGAGGTTCTAAAAAACGGTGGTGTGGAAGGTTGCCCAGAGCAATTGCCAGTGGTTCAGATTCATTTGAAACATTCCACCCATCACTTTTGTGGTCACAGTTTGTCTCTCCATGTGGGAGAGGGTATGCCCAGACGTGGGTCCCTTGCTCGCTGCGCCATAGGGAACCAGGCTGCACCTCACTGAGGAGGTCCATCAAGGCCGAAACATGTCTGGGGTTGCTTGGTTTTCTGTGCAGAGGGGACCTGGCCTAGCAGTTCGGGCTGGGCTGCTACCATTGGTGGCGGCAGCTGACTGATTTGCACATGGCTGGACCCCTTTTGCAATGGCGCAGACGGGCTAAAAAACAGTGGTGTGGAAGGTTGCCCAGAGCAATTGCCAGTGGTTCAGATTCATTCGGAACCTTCCACCCATCCCTTTTATGGTCACAGTTTGTCTCTCCATGTGAGAGAGAGTATTGTGTATGTCCAGACGTGGGTCTCTTGCTCGCTGCGCCATAGCGAACCAGGCTGCACCTCACTGAGGAGGTCCATCAAGGCCGAAACATGTCTGGGGTTGCTTGGTTTTCTGTGCAGAGGGGACCTGGCCTAGCAGTTCGGGCTGGGCTGCTACCATTGGTGGCGGCAGCTGACTGATTTGCACATGGCTGGACCCCTTTTGCAATGGCGCAGACGGGCTAAAAAACGGTTGTGTGGAAGGTTGCCCAGAGCAACTGCCAGTGGTTCAGATTAATTTGAAACCTTCCACCCATCACTTTTGTGGTCACAGTTTGTCTCTCCATGTGAGAGAGGGTATGCCCAGACGTGGGTCCCTTGCTCGCTGCGCCATAGGGAACAAGGCTGCACCTCACTGAGGCTTTCCATCAATGCCGAAACATGTCTGGGTTTGCTTGGTTTTCTGTGCAGAGGGGACCTGGCCTAGCAGTTCGGGCTGGGCTGCTACCATTGGTGGTGGCAGCTGACTGATTTGCACATGGCTGGGTCCCTTTTGAAATGGCGCAGACGGGCTAAAAAACGGTGGTGTGGAAGGTTGCCCAGAGCAATTGCCAGTGGTTCAGATTCATTCAAAACCTTCCACCCATCACTTTTGTGGTCACAGTTTGTCTCTCCATGTGAGAGAGGGTATGCCCAGACGTGGGTCCCTTGCTCGCTGCGCCATAGGGAACCAGGCTGCACCTCACTGAGGAGGTCCATCAAGGCCGAAAAATGTCTGGGGTTGCTTGGTTTTCTGTGCAGAGGGGACCTGGCCTAGCAATTCGGGCTGGGCTGCTACCATTGGTGGTGGCAGCTGACTGATTTTCACATGGCTGGACCCCTTTTGCAATGGCACAGACGGGCTAAAAAACGGTGGTGTGGAAGGTTGCCCAGAGCAATTGCCAGTAGTTCAGATTCATTCAAAACCTTTCACCCATGCCTTTTATGGTCACAGTTTGTCTCTCCATGTGAGAGAGGATATTGTGTATGTCCAGACCTGGGTCCCTTGCTCGATGCGCCATAGGGAACCAGGCTGCACCTCACTGAGGAGGTCCATCAAGGCCGAAACATGTCTGGGGTTGCTTGGCTTTCTGTGCAGAGCGGACCTGGCCTAGCAGTTCGGGCTGGGCTGCTACCATTGGTGGCGGCAGCTGACTGATTTGCACATGGCTGGACCCCTTTTGCAATGGTGCAGACGGGCTAAAAAACGGTGGTGTGGAAGGCTGCCCAGAGCAATTGCCAGTGGTTCAGATTCATTCAAAACCTTCCACCCATCACTTTTGTGGTCACAGTTTGTCTCTCCATGTGAGAGGGGGTATACCCAGACTTGGGTCCCTTGCTCGCTGCGCCATAGGGAACCAGGCTGCACCTCACTGAGGAGGTCCATCAAGGCCGAAACATGTCTGGGGTTGCTTGGCTTTCTGTGCAGAGCGGACCTGGCCTAGCAGTTCGGGCTGGGCTGCTATCATTGGTGGCGGCAGCTGACTGATTTGCACATGACTGGATCCCTTTTGCAATGGCGCAGACGGGCTAACAAACGGTGGTGTGGAAGGTTGCCCAGAGAAATTGCCAGTGGTTCAGATTCATTCAAAACCTTCCAGCCATCACTTTTGTGGTCACAGTTTGTCTCTCCATGTGATAGAGGGTATGCCCAGACGTGGGTCCCTTGCTCGCTGCGTCATAGGGAACCAGGCTGCACCTCACTGAGGAGGTCCGTCAAGGCCGAAACATGTCTGGGGTTGCTTGGTTTTCTGTGCAGAGGGGACCTGGCCTAGCAGTTCGGGCTGGGCTGCTACCATTGGTGGCGCTAGCTGACTGATTTGCACATTCCTGGACTCCTTTTGCAATGGCGCAGATGGGCTGAAAAATGGTGGTGTGGAAGGTTGCCCAGAGCAATTGCCAGCGGTTCAGATCAATTCAAAACCTTCCACCCATCACTTTTATGGTCACAGTTTGTCTCTCCATGTGAGAGAGGGTATGCACAGACGTGGGTCCCTTGCTTGCTGCGCCATAGGGAACCAGGCTGCACCTCAGAGAGGAGGTCCATCAAGGCCGAAACATGTCTGGGGTTGCTTGGTTTTCTGTGCAGAGGGGACCTGGCCTAGCAGTTCGGGCTGGGCTGCCACCATTTGTGGCGGCAGCTGACTGATTTGCACATGGCTGGACCCCTTTTGCAATGGTGCAGAAGGGCTAAAAAACGGTGGTGTGGAAGGTTGCCCAGAGGAATTGCCAGTGGTTCAGATTAATTCAAAACCTTCCACCCATCACTTTTGGGTTCACAGTTTGTCTCTCCATGTGAGAGAGGGTATGCCCAGACGTGGGTCCCTTGCTCGCTGGGTCATAGGGAACCAGGCTGCACCTCATTGAGGAGGTCCATCAAGGCCGAAACATGTCTGGGGATGCTTGGTTTTCTGTGCAGAGGGGACCTGGTTTAGCAGTTCGGGCTGGGCTGCCACCATTGGTGGCGGCAGCTGACTTATTTGCACATGGCTGGACCCCTTTTGCAATGGCGCAGATGGGCAAAAAACGGTGGTGTGGAAGGTTGCCCAGAGCAATTGCCAGTGGTTGAGATTCATTCGAAACCTTCCACCCATCACTTTTGTGTTCACAGTTTGTCTCTCCATGTGAGAGAGGGTATGCCCAGACGTGGGTCCCTTGCTCGCTGCGCCATAGGGAACCAGGCTGCACCTCACTGAGGAGGTCCATCAAGGCCGAAAAATGTCTGGGGGTGCTTGGTTTTCTGTGCAGACGGGACCTGGCCTAGCAATTCGGGCTGGGCTGCTACCATTGGTGGCGGCAGCTGACTGATTTGCACATGGCTGGACCCCTTTTGCAATGCCACAGAGGGGCTAAAAAACAGTGGTGTGGAAAGTTGCCCAGAGCAATTGCCAGTGGTTCAGATTCATTTGAAACCTTCCACCCATCACTTTTGTGGTCACAGTTTGTCTCTCCATGTGAGAGAGAGTATTGTGTATGTCCAGACGTGGGTCCCTTGCTCGCTGCGCCATAGCGAACCAGGCTGCACCTCACTGAGGAGGTCCATCAAGGCCGAAACATGTCTGGGGTTGCTTGGTTTTCTGTGCAGAGGGGACCTGGCCTAGCAGTTCGGGCTGGGCTGCAATCATTGGTGGCGGCAGCTGACTGATTTGCACATGGCTGGACCCCTTTTGCAATGGCGCAGACGGGCTAAAAAACGGTTGTGTGGAAGGTTGCCCAGAGCAACTGCCAGTGGTTCAGATTAATTTGAAACCTTCCACCCATCACTTTTGTGGTCACAGTTTGTCTCTCCATGTGAGAGAGGGTATGCCCAGACGTGGGTCCCTTGCTCGCTGCGCCATAGGGAACAAGGCTGCACCTCACTGAGGCTTTCCATCAATGCCGAAACATGTCTGGGTTTGCTTGGTTTTCTGTGCAGAGGGGACCTGGCCTAGCAGTTCGGGCTGGGCTGCTACCATTGGTGGTGGCAGCTGACTGATTTGCACATGGCGGGATCCCTTTTGAAATGGCGCAGACGGGCTAAAAAATGGTGGTGTGGAAGGTTGCCCAGAGCAATTGCCAGCGGTTCAGATTAATTCAAAACCTTCCACCCATCACTTTTATGGTCACAGTTTGTCTCTCCATGTGAGAGAGGGTATGCACAGACGTGGGTCCCTTGCTTGCTGCGCCATAGGGAACCAGGCTGCACCTCACAGAGGAGGTCCATCAAGGCCGAAACATGTCTGGGGTTGCGTGGTTTTCTGTGCAGAGGGGACCTGGCCTAGCAGTTCGGGCTGGGCTGCCACCATTGGTGGCAGCAGCTGACTGATTTGCACATGGCTGGACCCCTTTTGCAATGCCACAGAGGGGCTAAAAAACGGTGGTGTGGAAGGTTGCCCAGAGCAATTGCCAGTGGTTCAGATTCATTTGAAACATTCCACCCATCACTTTTGTGGTCACAGTTTGTCTCTCCATGTGGGAGAGGGTATGCCCAGACGTGGGTCCCTTGATCGCTGCGCCATAGGGAACCAGGCTGCACCTCACTGAGGAGGTCCATCAAGGCCGAAACATGTCTGGGGTTGCTTGGTTTTCTGTGCAGAGGGGACCTGGCCTAGCAGTTCGGGCTGGGCTGCTACCATTGGTGGCGGCAGCTGACTGATTTGCACATGGCTGGACCCCTTTTGCAATGGCGCAGACGGGCTAAAAAACAGTGGTGTGGAAGGTTGCCCAGAGCAATTGCCAGTGGTTCAGATTCATTCGGAACCTTCCACCCATCCCTTTTATGGTCACAGTTTGTCTCTCCATGTGAGAGAGAGTATTGTGTATGTCCAGACGTGGGTCCCTTGCTCGCTGCGCCATAGCGAACCAGGCTGCACCTCACTGAGGAGGTCCATCAAGGCCGAAACATGTCTGGGGTTGCTTGGTTTTCTGTGCAGAGGGGACCTGGCCTAGCAGTTCGGGCTGGGCTGCTACCATTGGTGGCGGCAGCTGACTGATTTGCACATGGCTGGACCCCTTTTGCAATGGCGCAGACCGGCTAAAAAACGGTTGTGTGGAAGGTTGCCCAGAGCAACTGCCAGTGGTTCAGATTAATTCAAAACCTTCCACCCATCACTTTTGTGGTCACAGTTTGTCTCTCCATGTGGGAGAGGGTATGCCCAGACGTGGGTCCCTTGCTCGCTGCGCCATAGAGAACCAGGCTGCACCTCACTGAGGAGGTCCATCAAGGCCGAAACATGTCTGGGGATGCTTGGTTTTCTGTGCAGAGGGGACCGGGCCTAGTAGTTCGGGCTGGGCTGCTATCATTGGTGGCGGCAGCTGACTGATTTGCACATGGCTGGACCCCTTTTGCAATGGCGCAGACGGGCTAAAAAACAGTGGTGTGGAAGGTTGCCCAGAGCAATTGCCAATGGTTCAGATTCATTCGAAACCTTCCACCCATCCCTTTTATGTTCACAGTTTGTCTCTCCATGTGAGAGAGGGTATTGTGTATGTCCAGACCTGGGTCCCTTGCTCGATGCGCCATACGGAACCAGGCTGCACCTCACTGAGGAGGTCCATCAAGGCCGAAACATGTCTGGGGTTGCTTCGTTTTCTGTGCAGAGGGGACCTGGCCTAGCAGTTAGGGCTGGGCTGCTACCATTGGTGGCGGCAGCTGACTGATTTGCACATGGCTGGACCCCTTTTGCAATGGCACAGACGGGCTAAAAAACGGTGGTGTGGAAGGCTGCCCAGAGCATTTGCCAGTGGTTCAGATTCATTCAAAACCTTCGACCCATCACTTTTGTGGTCACAGTTTGTCTCTCCATGTGAGAGAGGGTATACCCAGACTTGGGTCCCTTGCTCGCTGCACCATAGGGAACCAGGCTGCACCTCACTGAGGAGGTCCATCAAAGCCGAAACATGTCTGGGGTTGCTTGGTTTTCTGTGCAGAGGGGACCTGGCCTAGCAGTTCGGGCTGGGCTGCTATCATTGGTGGCGGAAGCTGACTGATTTGCACATGGCTGGATCCCTTTTGCAATGGCGCAGACGGGCTAAAAAACGGTGGTGTGGAAGGTTGCCCAGAGCAATTGCCAGTGGTTCAGATTCATTCAAAACCTTCCACCCATCACTTTTGTGGTCACAGTTTGTCTCTCCTTGTGATAGAGGGTATGCCCAGATTTGGGTCCCTTGCTCGCTGCGTCATAGGGAACCAGGCTGCACCTCACTGAGGAGGTCCGTCAAGGCCGAAACATGTCTGGGGTTGCTTGGTTTTCTGTGCAGAGGGGACCTGGCCTAGCAGTTCGGGCTGGGCTGCTACCATTGGTGGCGCTAGCTGACTGATTTGCACATTCCTGGACCCCTTTTGCAATGGCGCAGACGGGCTAAAAAATGGTGGTGTGGAAGGTTGCCCAGAGCAATTGCCAGTGGATCAGATTCATTCGAAACCTTCCACCCATCCCTTTTATGGTCACAGTTTGTCTCTCCATGTGAGAGAGGGTATTGTGTATGTCCAGACCTGGGTCCCTTGCTCGATGCGCCATAGGGCACCAGGCTGCACCTCACTGAGGAGGTCCATCAAGGCCGAAACATGTCTGAGGTTGCTTGGTTTTCTGTGCAGAGGGGACCTGGCCTAGCAGTTCGGGCTGGGCTGCTACCATTGGTGGCGGCAGCTGACTGATTTGCACATGGCTGGACCCCTTTTGCAATGGCACAGACGGGCTTAAAAACGGTGGTGTGGAAGGCTGCCCAGAGCAATTGCCAGTGGTTCAGATTCATTCAAAACCTTCCACCCATCACTTTTGTGGTCACAGTTTGTCTCTCCATGTGAGAGAGGGTATACCCAGACTTGGGTCCCTTGCTCGCTGCGCCATAGGGAACCAGGCTGCACCTCACTGAGGAGGTCCATCAAGGCAGAAACATGTCTGGGGTTGCTTGGTTTTCTGTGCAGAGTGGACCTGGCCTAGCAGTTCGGGCTGGGCTGCTATCATTGGTGGCGGCAGCTGACTGATTTGCACATGACTGGATCCCTTTTGCAATGGCGCAGCCGGGCTAAAAAACGGTGGTGTGGAAGGTTGCCCAGAGCAATTGCCAGTGGTTCAGATTCATTCAAAACCTTCCACCCATCACTTTTGTGGTCACAGTTTGTCTCTCCATGTGATAGAGGGTATGCCCAGACGTGGGTCCCTTGCTCGCTGCGTCATAGGGAACCAGGCTGCACCTCACTGAGGAGGTCCGTCAAGGCCGAAACATGTCTGGGGATGCTTGGTTTTCTGTGCAGAGGGGACCTGGCCTAGCAGTTCGGGCTGGGCTGCTACCATTGGTGGCGCTAGCTGACTGATTTGGACATTCCTGGACTCCTTTTGCAATGGCGCAGACGGGCTAAAAAATGGTGGTGTGGAAGGTTGCCCAGAGCAATTGCCAGCGGTTCAGATTAATTCAAAACCTTCCACCCATCACTTTTATGGTCACAGTTTGTCTCTCCATGTGAGAGAGGGTATGCACAGACGTGGGTCCCTTGCTTGCTGCGCCATAGGGAACCAGGCTGCACCTCACAGAGGAGGTCCATCAAGGCTGAAACATGTCTGGGGTTGCTTGGTTTTCTGTGCAGAGGGGACCTGGCCTAGCAGTTCGGGCTGGGCTGCCACCATTTGTGGCGGCAGCTGACTGATTTGCACATGGCTGGACCCCTTTTGCAATGGTGCAGAAGGGCTAAAAAACGGTGGTGTGGAAGGTTGCCCAGAGCAATTGCCAGTGGTTCAGATTCATTCAAAACCTTCCACCCATCACTTTTGTGGTCACAGTTTGTCTCTCCATGTGAGAGAGGGTATGCCCAGACGTGGGTCCCTTGCTCGCTGCGCCATAGGGAACCAGGCTGCACCTCACTGAGGAGGTCCATCAAGGCCGAAAAATGTCTGGGGTTGCTTGGTTTTCTGTGCAGAGGGGACTGGCCTAGCAATTCGGGCTGGGCTGCTACCATTGGTGGCTGCAGCTGAATGATTTGCACATGGCTGGACCCCTTTTGCAATGGCACAGACGGGCTAAAAAACAGTGGTGTGGAAGGTTGCCCAGAGCAATTGCCAGTGGTTCAGATTAATTCAAAACCTTCCACACATCACTTTTGTGGTCACAGTTTGTCTCTCCATGTGGGAGAGGGTATGCCCAGACGTGGGTCCCTTGCTCGCTGCGCCATAGAGAACCAGGCTGCACCTCACTGAGGAGGTCCATCAAGGCCGAAACATGTCTGGGGATGCTTGGTTTTCTGTGCAGAGGGGACCGGGCCTAGTAGTTCGGGCTGGGCTGCTACCATTGGTGGCGGCAGCTGACTGATTTGCACATGGCTGGACCCCTTTTGCAATGGCGCAGCCGGGCTAAAAAACGGTGGTGTGGAAGGTTGCCCAGAGCAATTGCCAGTGGTTCAGATTCATTCAAAACCTTCCACCCATCACTTTTGTGGTCACAGTTTGTCTCTCCATGTGATAGAGGGTATGCCCAGACGTGGGTCCCTTGCTCGCTGCGTCATAGGGAACCAGGCTGCACCTCACTGAGGAGGTCCGTCAAGGCCGAAACATGTCTGGGGTTGCTTGGTTTTCTGTGCAGAGGGGACCTGGCCTAGCATTTCGGGCTGGGCTGCTACCATTGGTGGCGCTAGCTGACTGATTTGCACATTCCTGGACTCCTTTTGCAATGGCGCAGACGGGCTAAAAAATGGTGGTGTGGAAGGTTGCCCAGAGCAATTGCCAGCGGTTCAGATTAATTCAAAACCTTCCACCCATCACTTTTATGGTCACAGTTTGTCTCTCCATGTGAGAGAGGGTATGCACAGACGTGGGTCCCTTGCTTGCTGCGCCATAGGGAACCAGGCTGCACCTCACAGAGGAGGTCCATCAAGGCCGAAACATGTCTGGGGTTGCTTGGTTTTCTGTGCAGAGGGGACCTGGCCTAGCAGTTCGGGCTGGGCTGCCACCATTTGTGGCGGCAGCTGACTGATTTGCACATGGCTGGACCCCTTTTGCAATGGTGCAGAAGGGCTAAAAAACGGTGGTGTGGAAGGTTGCCCAGAGCAATTGCCAGTGGTTCAGATTCATTCAAAACCTTCCACCCATCACTTTTGTGGTCACAGTTTGTCTCTCCATGTGAGAGAGGGTATGCCCAGACGTGGGTCCCTTGCTCGCTGCGCCATAGGGAACCAGGCTGCACCTCACTGAGGAGGTCCATCAAGGCCGAAAAATGTCTGGGGTTGCTTGGTTTTCTGTGCAGAGGGGACCTGGCCTAGCAATTCGGGCTGGGCTGCTACCATTGGTGGCGGCAGCTGAATGATTTGCACATGGCTGGACCCCTTTTGCAATGGCACAGACGGGCTAAAAAACAGTGGTGTGGAAGGTTGCCCAGAGCAATTGCCAGTGGTTCAGATTAATTCAAAACCTTCCACACATTACTTTTGTGGTCACAGTTTGTCTCTCCATGTGGGAGAGGGTATGCCCAGACGTAGGTCCCTTGCTCGCCTCGCCATAGAGAACCAGGCTGCACCTCACTGAGGAGGTCCATCAAGGCCGAAACATGTCTGGGGATGCTTGGTTTTCTGTGCAGAGGGGACCGGGCCTAGTAGTTCGGGCTGGGCTGCTACCATTGGTGGCGGCAGCTGACTGATTTGCACATGGCTGGTCCCCTTTTGCAATGGCGCAGACGGGCTAAAAAACAGTGGTGTGGAAGGTTGCCCAGAGCAATTGCCAATGGTTCAGATTCATTCGAAACCTTCCACCCATCCCTTTTATGTTCACAGTTTGTCTCTCCATGTGAGAGAGGGTATTGTGTATGTCCAGACCTGGGTCCCTTGCTCGATGCGCCATAGCGAACCAGGCTGCACCTCACTGAGGAGGTCCATCAAGGCCGAAACATGTCTGGGGTTGCTTGGTTTTCTGTGCAGAGGGGACCTGGCCTAGCAGTTCGGGCTGGGCTGCTACCATTGGTGGCGGCAGCTGACTGATTTGCACATGGCTGGACCCCTTTTGCAATGGCGCAGACGGGCTAAAAAACAGTGGTGTGGAAGGTTGCCCAGAGCAATTGCCAGTGGTTCAGATTCATTCGGAACCTTCCACCCATCCCTTTTATGGTCACAGTTTGTCTCTCCATGTGAGAGAGAGTATTGTGTATGTCCAGACGTGGGTCCCTTGCTCGCTGCGCCATAGCGAACCAGGCTGCACCTCACTGAGGAGGTCCATCAAGGCCGAAACATGTCTGGGGTTGCTTGGTTTTCTGTGCAGAGGGGACCTGGCCTAGCAGTTCGGGCTGGGCTGCTACCATTGGTGGCGGCAGCTGACTGATTTGCACATGGCTGGACCCCTTTTGCAATGGCGCAGACGGGCTAAAAAACGGTTGTGTGGAAGGTTGCCCAGAGCAACTGCCAGTGGTTCATATTAATTTGAAACCTTCCACCCATCACTTTTGTGGTCACAGTTTGTCTCTCCATGTGAGAGAGGGTATGCCCAGACGTGGGTCCCTTGCTCGCTGCGCCATAGGGAACAAGGCTGCACCTCACTGAGGCTTTCCATCAATGCCGAAACATGTCTGGGTTTGCTTGGTTTTCTGTGCAGAGGGGACCTGGCCTAGCAGTTCGGGCTGGGCTGCTACCATTGGTGGTGGCAGCTGACTGATTTGCACATGGCTGGATCCCTTTTGAAATGGCGCAGACGGGCTAAAAAACGGTGGTGTGGAAGGTTGCCCAGAGCAATTGCCAGTGGTTCAGATTCATTCAAAACCTTCCACCCATCACTTTTGTGGTCACAGTTTGTCTCTCCATGTGAGAGAGGGTATGCCCAGACGTGGGTCCCTTGCTCGCTGCGCCATAGGGAACCAGGCTGCACCTCACTGAGGAGGTCCATCAAGGCCGAAAAATGTCTGGGGTTGCTTGGTTTTCTGTGCAGAGGGGACCTGGCCTAGCAATTCGGGCTGGGCTGCTACCATTGGTGGTGGCAGCTGACTGATTTGCACATGGCTGGACCCCTTTTGCAATGGCACAGACGGGCTAAAAAACGGTGGTGTGGAAGGTTGCCCAGAGCAATTGCCAGTGGTTCAGATTCATTCAAAACCTTCCACCCATCACTTTTGTGGTCACAGTTTGTCTCTCCATGTGAGAGAGGGTATGCCCAGACGTGGGTCCCTTGCTCGCTGCGCCATAGGGAACCAGGCTGCAACTCACTGAGGAGGTCCATCAAGGCCGAAACATGTCTGGGGTTGCTTGGTTTTCTGTGCAGAGGGGACGTGACCTAGCAGTTCGGGCTGGGCTGCTACCATTGGTGGTGGCAGCTGACTGATTTGCACATGGCTGGACCCCTTTTGCAATGGCACAGACGGGCTAAAAAACAGTGGTGTGGAAGATTGCCCAGAGCAATTGCCAGTGGTTCAGATTCATTCAAAACCTTTCACCCATGCCTTTTATGGTCACAGTTTGTCTCTCCATGTGAGAGAGGATATTGTGTATGTCCAGACCTGGGTCCCTTGCTCGATGTGCCATAGGGAACCAGGCTGCACCTCACTGAGGAGGTCCATCAAGGCCGAAACATGTCTGAGGTTGCTTGGTTTTCTGTGCAGAGGGGACCTGGCCTAGCAGTTCGGGCTGGGCTGCTACCATTGGTGGCGGCAGCTGACTGATTTGCACATGGCTGGAACCCTTTTGCAATGGCGCAGACGGGCTAAAAAACGGTGGTGTGGAAGGTTGCCCAGAGCAATTGCCAGTGGTTCAGATTCATTCAAAACCTTCCACCCATCACTTTTGTGGTCACAGTTTGTCTCTCCATGTGATAGAGGGTATGCCCAGACGTGGGTCCCTTGCTCGCTGCGCCATAGGGAACCAGGCTGCACCTCACTGAGGAGGTCCATCAAGGCCGAAACATGTCTGGGGTTGCTTGGCTTTCTGTGCAGAGCGGACCTGGCCTAGCAGTTCGGGCTGGGCTGCTACCATTGGTGGCGGCAGCTGACTGATTTGCACATGGCTGGACCCCTTTTGCAATGGCGCAGACGGGCTAAAAAACAGTGGTGTGGAAGGCTGCCCAGAGCAATTGCCAGTGGTTCAGATTCATTCAAAACCTTCCACCCATCACTTTTGTGGTCACAGTTTGTCTCTCCATGTGAGAGGGGGTATACCCAGACTTGGGTCCCTTGCTCGCTGCGCCATAGGGAACCAGGCTGCACCTCACTGAGGAGGTCCATCAAGGCCGAAACATGTCTGGGGTTGCTTGGCTTTCTGTGCAGAGGGGACCTGGCCTAGCAGTTCGGGCTGGGCTGCTATCATTGGTGGCGGCAGCTGACTGATTTGCACATGACTGGATCCCTTTTGCAATGGCGCAGACGGGCTAACAAATGGTGGTGTGGAAGGTTGCCCAGAGCAATTGCCAGTGGTTCAGATTCATTCAAAACCTTCCACCCATCACTTTTGTGGTCACAGTTTGTCTCTCCATGTGATAGAGGGTATGCCCAGACGTGGGTCCCTTGCTCGCTGCGTCATAGTGAACCAGGCTGCACCTCACTGAGGAGGTCCGTCAAGGCCGAAACATGTCTGGGGTTGCTTGGTTTTCTGTGCAGAGGGGACCTGGCCTAGCAGTTCGGGCTGGGCTGCTACCATTGGTGGCGCTAGCTGACTGATTTGCACATTCCTGGACTCCTTTTGCAATGGCGCAGACGGGCTGAAAACTGGTGGTGTGGAAGGTTGCCCAGAGCAATTGCCAGCGGTTCAGATTAATTCAAAACCTTCCACCCATCACTTTTATGGTCACAGTTTGTCTCTCCATGTGAGAGAGGGTATGCACAGACGTGGGTCCCTTGCTTGCTGCGCCATAGGGAACCAGGCTGCACCTCACAGAGGAGGTCCATCAAGGCCGAAACATGTCTGGGGTTGCTTGGTTTTCTGTGCAGAGGGGACCTGGCCTAGCAGTTCGGGCTGGGCTGCCACCATTTGTGGCGGCAGCTGACTGATTTGCACATGGCTGGACCCCTTTTGCAATGGTGCAGAAGGGCTAAAAAACGGTGGTGTGGAAGGTTGCCCAGAGCAATTGCCAGTGGTTCAGATTAATTCAAAACCTTCCACCCATCACTTTTGGGTTCACAGTTTGTCTCTCCATGTGAGAGAGGGTATGCCCAGACGTGGGTCCCTTGCTCGCTGCGTCATAGGGAACCAGGCTGCACCTCATTGAGGAGGTCCATCAAGGCCGAAACATATCTGGGGTTGCTTGGTTTTCTGTGCAGAGGGGACCTGGTTTAGCAGTTCGGGCTGGGCTGCCACCATTGGTGGCGGCAGCTGACTTATTTGCACATGGCTGGACCCCTTTTGCAATGGCACAGACGGGCAAAAAACGGTGGTGTGGAAGGTTGCCCAGAGCAATTGCCAGTGGTTGAGATTCATTCGAAACCTTCCACCCATCACTTTTGTGTTCACAGTTTGTCTCTCCATGTGAGAGAGGGTATGCCCAGACGTGGGTCCCTTGCTCGCTGCGCCATAGGGAACCAGGCTGCACCTCACTGAGGAGGTCCATCAAGGCCGAAAAATGTCTGGGGGTGCTTGGTTTTCTGTGCAGACGGGACCTGGCCTAGCAATTCGGGCTGGGCTGCTACCATTGGTGGCGGCAGCTGACTGATTTGCACATGGCTGGACCCCTTTTGCAATGCCACAGAGGGGCTAAAAAACAGTGGTGTGGAAGGTTGCCCAGAGCAATTGCCAGTGGTTCAGATTCATTTGAAACCTTCCACCCATCACTTTTGTGGTCACAGTTTGTCTCTCCATGTGAGAGAGAGTATTGTGTATGTCCAGACGTGGGTCCCTTGCTCGCTGCGCCATAGCGAACCAGGCTGCACCTCACTGAGGAGGTCCATCAAGGCCGAAACATGTCTGGGGTTGCTTGGTTTTCTGTGCAGAGGGGACCTGGCCTAGCAGTTCGGGCTGGGCTGCTACCATTGGTGGCGGCAGCTGACTGATTTGCACATGGCTGGACCCCTTTTGCAATGGCGCAGACGGGCTAAAAAACGGTTGTGTGGAAGGTTGCCCAGAGCAACTGCCAGTGGTTCAGATTAATTTGAAACCTTCCACCCATCACTTGTGGTCACAGTTTGTCTCTCCATGTGAGAGAGGGTATGCCCAGACGTGGGTCCCTTGCTCGCTGCGCCATAGGGAACAAGGCTGCACCTCACTGAGGCTTTCCATCAATGCCGAAACATGTCTGGGTTTGCTTGGTTTTCTGTGCAGAGGGGACCTGGCCTAGCAGTTCGGGCTGGGCTGCTACCATTGGTGGCGGCAGCTGACTGATTTGCACATGGCTGGACCCCTTTTGCAATGGCGCAGACGGGCTAAAAAACGGTTGTGTGGAAGGTTGCCCAGAGCAACTGCCAGTGGTTCAGATTAATTTGAAACCTTCCACCCATCACTTGTGGTCACAGTTTGTCTCTCCATGTGAGAGAGGGTATGCCCAGACGTGGGTCCCTTGCTCGCTGCGCCATAGGGAACAAGGCTGCACCTCACTGAGGCTTTCCATCAATGCCGAAACATGTCTGGGTTTGCTTGGTTTTCTGTGCAGAGGGGACCTGGCCTAGCAGTTCGGGCTGGGCTGCCACCATTGGTGGCAGCAGCTGACTGATTTGCACATGGCTGGACCCCTTTTGCAATGCCACAGAGGGGCTAAAAAACGGTGGTGTGGAAGGTTGCCCAGAGCAATTGCCAGTGGTTCAGATTCATTTGAAACATTCCACCCATCACTTTTGTGGTCACAGTTTGTCTCTCCATGTGGGAGAGGGTATGCCCAGACGTGGGTCCCTTGATCGCTGCGCCATAGGGAACCAGGCTGCACCTCACTGAGGAGGTCCATCAAGGCCGAAACATGTCTGGGGTTGCTTGGTTTTCTGTGCAGAGGGGACCTGGCCTAGCAGTTCGGGCTGGGCTGCTACCATTGGTGGCGGCAGCTGACTGATTTGCACATGGCTGGACCCCTTTTGCAATGGCGCAGACGGGCTAAAAAACAGTGGTGTGGAAGGTTGCCCAGAGCAATTGCCAGTGGTTCAGATTCATTCGGAACCTTCCACCCATCCCTTTTATGGTCACAGTTTGTCTCTCCATGTGAGAGAGAGTATTGTGTATGTCCAGACGTGGGTCCCTTGCTCGCTGCGCCATAGCGAACCAGGCTGCACCTCACTGAGGAGGTCCATCAAGGCCGAAACATGTCTGGGGTTGCTTGGTTTTCTGTGCAGAGGGGACCTGGCCTAGCCGTTCGGGCTGGGCTGCTACCATTGGTGGCGGCAGCTGACTGATTTGCACATGGCTGGACCCCTTTTGCAATGGCGCAGACGGGCTAAAAAACGGTTGTGTGGAAGGTTGCCCAGAGCAACTGCCAGTGGTTCAGATTAATTTGAAACCTTCCACCCATCACTTTTGTGGTCACAGTTTGTCTCTCCATGTGAGAGAGGGTATGCCCAGACGTGGGTCCCTTGCTCGCTGCGCCATAGGGAACAAGGCTGCACCTCACTGAGCCTTTCCATCAATGCCGAAACATGTCTGGGTTTGCTTGGTTTTCTGTGCAGAGGGGACCTGGCCTAGCAGTTCGGGCTGGGCTGCTACCATTGGTGGTGGCAGCTGACTGATTTGCACATGGCTGGATCCCTTTTGAAATGGCGCAGACGGGCTAAAAAACGGTGGTGTGGAAGGTTGCCCTGAGCAATTGCCAGTGGTTCAGATTCATTCAAAACCTTCCACCCATCACTTTTGTGGTCACAGTTTGTCTCTCCATGTGAGAGAGGGTATGCCCAGACGTGGGTCCCTTGCTCGCTGCGCCATAGGGAACCAGGCTGCAACTCACTGAGGAGGTCCATCAAGGCCGAAACATGTCTGGGGTTGCTTGGTTTTCTGTGCAGAGGGGACGTGGCCTAGCAGTTCGGGCTGGGCTGCTACCATTGGTGGCGGCAGCTGACTGATTTGCACATGGCTGGACCCCTTTTGCAATGGCACAGACGGGCTAAAAAACAGTGGTGTGGAAGGTTGCCCAGAGCAATTGCCAGTGGTTCAGATTCATTCAAAACCTTTCACCCATGCCTTTTATGGTCACAGTTTGTCTCTCGATGTGAGAGAGGATATTGTGTATGTCCAGACCTGGGTCCCTTGCTCGATGCGCCATAGGGAACCAGGCTGCACCTCACTGAGGAGGTCCATCAAGGCCGAAACATGTCTGAGGTTGCTTGGTTTTCTGTGCAGAGGGGACCTGGCCTAGCAGTTCGGGCTGGGCTGCTACCATTGGTGGCGGCAGCTGACTGATTTGCACATGGCTGGAACCCTTTTGCAATGGCGCAGACGGGCTAAAAAACGGTGGTGTGGAAGGTTGCCCAGAGCAATTGCCAGTGGTTCAGATTCATTCAAAACCTTCCACCCATCTCTTTTGTGGTCACAGTTTGTCTCTCCATGTGATAGAGGGTATGCCCAGACGTGGGTCCCTTGCTCGCTGCGCCATAGGGAACCAGGCTGCACCTCACTGAGGAGGTCCATCAAGGCTGAAACATGTCTGGGGTTGCTTGGCTTTCTGTGCAGAGCGGACCTGGCCTAGCAGTTCGGGCTGGGCTGCTACCATTGGTGGCGGCAGCTGACTGATTTGCACATGGCTGGACCCCTTTTGCAATGGCGCAGACGGGCTAAAAAACGGTGGTGTGGAAGGCTGCCCAGAGCAATTGCCAGTGGTTCAGATTCATTCAAAACCTTCCACCCATCACTTTTGTGGTCACAGTTTGTCTCTCCATATGAGAGGGGGTATACCCAGACTTGGCTCCCTTGCTCGCTGCGCCATAGGGAACCAGGCTGCACCTCACCGAGGAGGTCCATCAAGGCCGAAACATGTCTGGGGTTGCTTGGCTTTCTGTGCAGAGCGGACCTGGCCTAGCAGTTCGGGCTGGGCTGCTATCATTGGTGGCGGCAGCTGACTGATTTGCACATGACTGGATCCCTTTTGCAATGGCGCAGACGGGCTAACAAACGGTGGTGTGGAAGGTTGCCCAGAGCAATTGCCAGTGGTTCAGATTCATTCAAAACCTTCCACCCATCACTTTTGTGGTCACAGTTTGTCTCTCCATGTGATAGAGGGTATGCCCAGACGTGGGTCCCTTGCTCGCTGCGTCATAGGGAACCAGGCTGCACCTCACTGAGGAGGTCCGTCAAGGCCGAAACATGTCTGGGGTTGCTTGGTTTTCTGTGCAGAGGGGACCTGGCCTAGCAGTTCGGGCTGGGCTGCTACCATTGGTGGCGCTAGCTGACTGATTTGCACATTCCTGGACTCCTTTTGCAATGGCGCAGACGGGCTGAAAAATGGTGGTGTGGAAGGTTGCCCAGAGCAATTGCCAGCGGTTCAGATTAATTCAAAACCTTCCACCCATCACTTTTATGGTCACAGTTTGTCTCTCCATGTGAGAGAGGGTATGCACCGACGTGGGTCCCTTGCTTGCTGCGCCATAGGGAACCAGGCTGCACCTCACAGAGGAGGTCCATCAAGGCCGAAACATGTCTGGGGTTGCTTGGTTTTCTGTGCAGACGGGACCTGGCCTAGCAATTCGGGCTGGGCTGCTACCATTGGTGGCGGCAGCTGACTGATTTGCACATGGCTGGACCCCTTTTGCAATGCCACAGAGGGGCTAAAAAACGGTGGTGTGGAAGGTTGCCCAGAGCAATTGCCAGTGGTTCAGATTCATTTGAAACATTCCACCCATCACTTTTGTGGTCACAGTTTGTCTCTCCATGTGAGAGAGAGTATTGTGTATGTCCAGACGTGGGTCCCTTGCTCGCTGCGCCATAGCGAACCAGGCTGCACCTCACTGAGGAGGTCCATCAAGGCCGAAACATGTCTGGGGTTGCTTGGTTTTCTGTGCAGAGGGGACCTGGCCTAGCAATTCGGGCTGGGCTGCTACCATTGGTGGCGGCAGCTGACTGATTTGCACATGGCTGGAACCCTTTTGCAATGGCGCAGACGGGCTAAAAAACGGTGGTGTGGAAGGTTGCCCAGAGCAATTGCCAGTGGTTCAGATTCATTCAAAACCTTCCACCCATCACTTTTGTGGTCACAGTTTGTCTCTCCATGTGATAGAGGGTATGCCCAGACGTGGGTCCCTTGCTCGCTGCGCCATAGGGAACCAGGCTGCACCTCACTGAGGAGGTCCATCAAGGCCGAAACATGTCTGGGGTTGCTTGGCTTTCTGTGCAGAGCGGACCTGGCCTAGCAGTTCGGGCTGGGCTGCTACCATTGGTGGCGGCAGCTGACTGATTTGCACATGGCTGGACCCCTTTTGCAATGGCGCAGACGGGCTAAAAAACAGTGGTGTGGAAGGCTGCCCAGAGCAATTGCCAGTGGTTCAGATTCATTCAAAACCTTCCACCCATCACTTTTGTGGTCACAGTTTGTCTCTCCATGTGAGAGGGGGTATACCCAGACTTGGGTCCCTTGCTCGCTGCGCCATAGGGAACCAGGCTGCACCTCACTGAGGAGGTCCATCAAGGCCAAAACATGTCTGGGGTTGCTTGGCTTTCTGTGCAGAGGGGACCTGGCCTAGCAGTTCGGGCTGGGCTGCTATCATTGGTGGCGGCAGCTGACTGATTTGCACATGACTGGCTCCCTTTTGCAATGGCGCAGACGGGCTAACAAACGGTGGTGTGGAAGGTTGCCCAGAGCAATTGCCAGTGGTTCAGATTCATTCAAAACCTTCCACCCATCACTTTTGTGGTCACAGTTTGTCTCTCCATGTGATAGAGGGTATGCCCAGACGTGGGTCCCTTGCTCGCTGCGTCATAGGGAACCAGGCTGCACCTCACTGAGGAGGTCCGTCAAGGCCGAAACATGTCTGGGGTTGCTTGGTTTTCTGTGCAGAGGGGACCTGGCCTAGCAGTTCGGGCTGGGCTGCTACCATTGGTGGCGCTAGCTGACTGATTTGCACATTCCTGGACTCCTTTTGCAATGGCGCAGACGGGCTGAAAACTGGTGGTGTGGAAGGTTGCCCAGAGCAATTGCCAGCGGTTCAGATTAATTCAAAACCTTCCACCCATCCCTTTTATGGTCACAGTTTGTCTCTCCATGTGAGAGAGGGTATGCACAGACGTGGGTCCCTTGCTTGCTGCGCCATAGGGAACCAGGCTGCACCTCACAGAGGAGGTCCATCAAGGCCGAAACATGTCTGGGGTTGCTTGGTTTTCTGTGCAGAGGGGACCTGGCCTAGCAGTTCGGGCTGGGCTGCCACCATTTGTGGCGGCAGCTGACTGATTTGCACATGGCTGGACCCCTTTTGCAATGGTGCAGAAGGGCTTAAAAACGGTGGTGTGGAAGGTTGCCCAGAGCAATTGCCAGTGGTTCAGATTAATTCAAAACCTTCCACCCATCACTTTTGGGTTCACAGTTTGTCTCTCCATGTGAGAGAGGGTATGCCCAGACGTGGGTCCCTTGCTCGCTGCGTCATAGGGAACCAGGCTGCACCTCATTGAGGAGGTCCATCAAGGCCGAAACATGTCTGGGGTTGCTTGGTTTTCTGTGCAGAGGGGACCTGGTTTAGCAGTTCGGGCTGGGCTGCCACCATTGGTGGCGGCAGCTGACTTATTTGCACATGGCTGGACCCCTTTTGCAATGGCACAGAGGGGCTAAAAAACAGTGGTGTGGAAGGTTGCCCAGAGCAATTGCCAGTGGTTCAGATTCATTTGAAACCTTCCACCCATCACTTTTGTGGTCACAGTTTGTCTCTCCATGTGAGAGAGAGTATTGTGTATGTCCAGACGTGGGTCCCTTGCTCGCTGCGCCATAGCGAACCAGGCTGCACCTCACTGAGGAGGTCCATCAAGGCCGAAACATGTCTGGGGTTGCTTGGTTTTCTGTGCAGAGGGGACCTGGCCTAGCAGTTCGGGCGGGGCTGCTACCATTGGTGGCGGCAGCTGACTGATTTGCACATGGCTGGACCCCTTTTGCAATGGCGCAGACGGGCTAAAAAACGGTTGTGTGGAAGGTTGCCCAGAGCAACTGCCAGTGGTTCAGATTAATTTGAAACCATCCACCCATCACTTGTGGTCACAGTTTGTCTCTCCATGTGAGAGAGGGTATGCCCAGACGTGGGTCCCTTCCTCGCTGCGCCATAGGGAACAAGGCTGCACCTCACTGAGGCTTTCCATCAATGCCGAAACATGTCTGGGTTTGCTTGGTTTTCTGTGCAGAGGGGACCTGGCCTAGCAGTTCTGGCTGGGCTGCTACCATTGGTGGTGGCAGCTGACTGATTTGCACATGGCTGGATCCCTTTTGAAATGGCGCAGACGGGCTAAAAAATGGTGGTGTGGAAGGTTGCCCAGAGCAATTGCCAGCGGTTCAGATTAATTCAAAACCTTCCACCCATCACTTTTATGGTCACAGTTTGTCTCTCCATGTGAGAGAGGGTATGCACAGACGTGGGTCCCTTGCTTGCTGCGCCATAGGGAACCAGGCTGCACCTCACAGAGGAGGTCCATCAAGGCCAAAACATGTCTGGGGTTGCTTGGTTTTCTGTGCAGAGGGGACCTGGCCTAGCAGTTCGGGCTGGGCTGCCACCATTGGTGGCAGCAGCTGACTGATTTGCACATGGCTGGACCCCTTTTGCAATGCCACAGAGGGGCTAAAAAACGGTGGTGTGGAAGGTTGCCCAGAGCAATTGCCAGTGGTTCAGATTCATTTGAAACATTCCACCCATCACTTTTGTGGTCACAGTTTGTCTCTCCATGTGGGAGAGGGTATGCCCAGACGTGGGTCCCTTGATCGCTGCGCCATAGGGAACCAGGCTGCACCTCACTGAGGAGGTCCATCAAGGCCGAAACATGTCTGGGGTTGCTTGGTTTTCTGTGCAGAGGGGACCTGGCCTAGCAGTTCGGGCTGGGCTGCTACCATTGGTGGCGGCAGCTGACTGATTTGCACATGGCTGGACCCCTTTTGCAATGGCGCAGACGGGCTAAAAAACAGTGGTGTGGAAGGTTGCCCAGAGCAATTGCCAGTGGTTCAGATTCATTCGGAACCTTCCACCCATCCCTTTTATGGTCACAGTTTGTCTCTTCATGTGAGAGAGAGTATTGTGTATGTCCAGACGTGGGTCCCTTGCTCGCTGCGCCATAGGGAACCAGGCTGCACCTCACTGAGGAGGTCCATCAAGGCCGAAACATGTCTGGGGTTGCTTGGTTTTCTGTGCAGAGGGGACCTGGTCTAGCCGTTCGGGCTGGGCTGCTACCATTGGTGGCGGCAGCTGACTGATTTGCACATGGCTGGACCCCTTTTGCAATAGCGCAGACGGGCTAAAAAACGGTTGTGTGGAAGGTTGCCCAGAGCAACTGCCAGTGGTTCAGATTAATTTGAAACCTTCCACCCATCACTTTTGTGGTCACAGTTTGTCTCTCCATGTGAGAGAGGGTATGCCCAGACGTGGGTCCCTTGCTCGCTGCGCCATAGGGAACAAGGCTGCACCTCACTGAGGCTTTCCATCAATGCCGAAACATGTCTGGGTTTGCTTGGTTTTCTGTGCAGAGGGGACCTGGCCTAGCAGTTCGGGCTGGGCTGCTACCATTGGTGGTGGCAGCTGACTGATTTGCACATGGCTGGATCCCTTTTGAAATGGCGCAGACGGGCTAAAAAACGGTGGTGTGGAAGGTTGCCCAGAGCAATTGCCAGTGGTTCAGATTCATTCAAAACCTTCCACCCATCACTTTTGTGGTCACAGTTTGTCTCTCCATGTGAGAGAGGGTATGCCCAGACGTGGGTCCCTTGCTCGCTGCGCCATAGGGAACCAGGCTGCAACTCACTGAGGAGGTCCATCAAGGCCGAAACATGTCTGGGGTTGCTTGGTTTTCTGTGCAGAGGGGACGTGGCCTAGCAGTTCGGGCTGGGCTGCTACCATTGGTGGCGGCAGCTGACTGATTTGCACATGGCTGGACCCCTTTTGCAATGGCACAGACGGGCTAAAAAACAGTGGTGTGGAAGGTTGCCCAGAGCAATTGCCAGTGGTTCAGATTCATTCAAAACCTTTCACCCATGCCTTTTATGGTCACAGTTTGTCTCTCGATGTGAGAGAGGATATTGTGTATGTCCAGACCTGGGTCCCTTGCTCGATGCGCCATAGGGAACCAGGCTGCACCTCACTGAGGAGGTCCATCAAGGCCGAAACATGTCTGAGGTTGCTTGGTTTTCTGTGCAGAGGGGACCTGGCCTAGCAGTTCGGGCTGGGCTGCTACCATTGGTGGCGGCAGCTGACTGATTTGCACATGGCTGGAACCCTTTTGCAATGGCGCAGACGGGCTAAAAAACGGTGGTGTGGAAGGTTGCCCAGAGCAATTGCCAGTGGTTCAGATTCATTCAAAACCTTCCACCCATCACTTTTGTGGTCACAGTTTGTCTCTCCATGTGATAGAGGGTATGCCCAGACGTGGGTCCCTTGCTCGCTGCGCCATAGGGAACCAGGCTGCACCTCACTGAGGAGGTCCATCAAGGCCGAAACATGTCTGGGGTTGCTTGGCTTTCTGTGCAGAGCGGACCTGGCCTAGCAGTTCGGGCTGGGCTGCTACCATTGGTGGCGGCAGCTGACTGATTTGCACATGGCTGGACCCCTTTTGCAATGGCGCAGACGGGCTAAAAAACGGTGGTGTGGAAGGCTGCCCAGAGCAATTGCCAGTGGTTCAGATTCATTCAAAACCTTCCACCCATCACTTTTGTGGTCACAGTTTGTCTCTCCATGTGAGAGGGGGTATACCCAGACTTGGGTCCCTTGCTCGCTGCGCCATAGGGAACCAGGCTGCACCTCACCGAGGAGGTCCATCAAGGCCGAAACATGTCTGGGGTTGCTTGGCTTTCTGTGCAGAGCGGACCTGGCCTAGCAGTTCGGGCTGGGCTGCTATCATTGGTGGCGGCAGCTGACTGATTTGCACATGACTGGATCCCTTTTGCAATGGCGCAGACGGGCTAACAAACGGTGGTGTGGAAGGTTGCCCAGAGCAATTGCCAGTGGTTCAGATTCATTCAAAACCTTCCACCCATCACTTTTGTGGTCACAGTTTGTCTCTCCATGTGATAGAGGGTATGCCCAGACGTGGGTCCCTTGCTCGCTGCGTCATAGGGAACCAGGCTGCACCTCATTGAGGAGGTCCATCAAGGCCGAAACATGTCTGGGGTTGCTTGGTTTTCTGTGCAGACGGGACCTGGCCTAGCAATTCGGGCTGGGCTGCTACCATTGGTGGCGGCATCTGACTGATTTGCACATGGCTGGACCCCTTTTGCAATGCCACAGAGGGGCTAAAAAACGGTGGTGTGGAAGGTTGCCCAGAGCAATTGCCAGTGGTTCAGATTCATTTGAAACATTCCACCCATCACTTTTGTGGTCACAGTTTGTCTCTCCATGTGAGAGAGAGTATTGTGTATGTCCAGACGTGGGTCCCTTGCTCGCTGCGCCATAGCGAACCAGGCTGCACCTCACTGAGGAGGTCCATCAAGGCCGAAACATGTCTGGGGTTGCTTGGTTTTCTGTGCAGAGGGGACCTGGCCTAGCAATTCGGGCTGGGCTGCTACCATTGGTGGCGGCAGCTGACTGATTTGCACATGGCTGGAACCCTTTTGCAATGGCGCAGACGGGCTAAAAAACGGTGGTGTGGAAGGTTGCCCAGAGCAATTGCCAGTGGTTCAGATTCATTCAAAACCTTCCACCCATCACTTTTGTGGTCACAGTTTGTCTCTCCATGTGATAGAGGGTATGCCCAGACGTGGGTCCCTTGCTCGCTGCGCCATAGGGAACCAGGCTGCACCTCACTGAGGAGGTCCATCAAGGCCGAAACATGTCTGGGGTTGCTTGGCTTTCTGTGCAGAGCGGACCTGGCCTAGCAGTTCGGGCTGGGCTGCTACCATTGGTGGCGGCAGCTGACTGATTTGCACATGGCTGGACCCCTTTTGCAATGGCGCAGACGGGCTAAAAAACAGTGGTGTGGAAGGCTGCCCAGAGCAATTGCCAGTGGTTCAGATTCATTCAAAACCTTCCACCCATCACTTTTGTGGTCACAGTTTGTCTCTCCATGTGAGAGGGGGTATACCCAGACTTGGGTCCCTTCCTCGCTGCGCCATAGGGAACCAGGCTGCACCTCACTGAGGAGGTCCATCAAGGCCGAAACATGTCTGGGGTTGCTTGGCTTTCTGTGCAGAGGGGACCTGGCCTAGCAGTTCGGGCTGGGCTGCTATCATTGGTGGCGGCAGCTGACTGATTTGCACATGACTGGCTCCCTTTTGCAATGGCGCAGACGGGCTAACAAACGGTGGTGTGGAAGGTTGCCCAGAGCAATTGCCAGTGGTTCAGATTCATTCAAAACCTTCCACCCATCACTTTTGTGGTCACAGTTTGTCTATCCATGTGATAGAGGGTATGCCCAGACGTGGGTCCCTTGCTCGCTGCGTCATAGGGAACCAGGCTGCACCTCACTGAGGAGGTCCGTCAAGGCCGAAACATGTCTGGGGTTGCTTGGTTTTCTGTGCAGAGGGGACCTGGCCTAGCAGTTCGGGCTGGGCTGCTACCATTGGTGGCGCTAGCTGACTGATTTGCACATTCCTGGACTCCTTTTGCAATGGCGCAGACGGGCTGAAAACTGGTGGTGTGGAAGGTTGCCCAGAGCAATTGCCAGCGGTTCAGATTAATTCAAAACCTTCCACCCATCCCTTTTATGGTCACAGTTTGTCTCTCCATGTGAGAGAGGGTATGCACAGACGTGGGTCCCTTGCTTGCTGCGCCATAGGGAACCAGGCTGCACCTCACAGAGGAGGTCCATCAAGGCCGAAACATGTCTGGGGTTGCTTGGTTTTCTGTGCAGAGGCGACCTGGCCTAGCAGTTCGGGCTGGGCCGCCACCATTTGTGGCGGCAGCTGACTGATTTGCACATGGCTGGACCCCTTTTGCAATGGTGCAGAAGGGCTAAAAAACGGTGGTGTGGAAGGTTGCCCAGAGCAATTGCCAGTGGTTCAGATTAATTCAAAACCTTCCACCCATCACTTTTGGGTTCACAGTTTGTCTCTCCATGTGAGAGAGGGTATGCCCAGACGTGGGTCCCTTGCTCGCTGCGTCATAGGGAACCAGGCTGCACCTCATTGAGGAGGTCCATCAAGGCCGAAACATGTCTGGGGTTGCTTGGTTTTCTGTGCAGAGGGGACCTGGTTTAGCAGTTCGGGCTGGGCTGCCACCATTGGTGGCGGCAGCTGACTTATTTGCACATGGCTGGACCCCTTTTGCAATGGCACAGAGGGGCTAAAAAACAGTGGTGTGGAAGGTTGCCCAGAGCAATTGCCAGTGGTTCAGATTCATTTGAAACCTTCCACCCATCACTTTTGTGGTCACAGTTTGTCTCTCCATGTGAGAGAGAGTATTGTGTATGTCCAGACGTGGGTCCCTTGCTCGCTGCGCCATAGCGAACCAGGCTGCACCTCACTGAGGAGGTCCATCAAGGCCGAAACATGTCTGGGGTTGCTTGGTTTTCTGTGCAGAGGGGACCTGGCCTAGCAGTTCGGGCGGGGCTGCTACCATTGGTGGCGGCAGCTGACTGATTTGCACATGGCTGGACCCCTTTTGCAATGGCGCAGACGGGCTAAAAAACGGTTGCGTGGAAGGTTGCCCAGAGCAACTGCCAGTGGTTCAGATTAATTTGAAACCTTCCACCCATCACTTGTGGTCACAGTTTGTCTCTCCATGTGAGAGATGGTATGCCCAGACGTGGGTCCCTTCCTCGCTGCGCCATAGGGAACAAGGCTGCACCTCACTGAGGCTTTCCATCAATGCCGAAACATGTCTGGGTTTGCTTGGTTTTCTGTGCAGAGGGGACCTGGCCTAGCAGTTCGGGCTGGGCTGCTACCATTGGTGGTGGCAGCTGACTGATTTGCACATGGCTGGATCCCTTTTGAAATGGCGCAGACGGGCTAAAAAATGGTGGTGTGGAAGGTTGCCCAGAGCAATTGCCAGCGGTTCAGATTAATTCAAAACCTTCCACCCATCACTTTTATGGTCACAGTTTGTCTCTCCATGTGAGAGAGGGTATGCACAGACGTGGGTCCCTTGCTTGCTGCGCCATAGGGAACCAGGCTGCACCTCACAGAGGAGGTCCATCAAGGCCAAAACATGTCTGGGGTTGCTTGGTTTTCTGTGCAGAGGGGACCTGGCCTAGCAGTTCGGGCTGGGCTGCCACCATTGGTGGCAGCAGCTGACTGATTTGCACATGGCTGGACCCCTTTTGCAATGCCACAGAGGGGCTAAAAAACGGTGGTGTGGAAGGTTGCCCAGAGCAATTGCCAGTGGTTCAGATTCATTTGAAACATTCCACCCATCACTTTTGTGGTCACAGTTTGTCTCTCCATGTGGGAGAGGGTATGCCCAGACGTGGGTCCCTTGATCGCTGCGCCATAGGGAACCAGGCTGCACCTCACTGAGGAGGTCCATCAAGGCCGAAACATGTCTGGGGTTGCTTGGTTTTCTGTGCAGAGGGGACCTGGCCTAGCAGTTCGGGCTGGGCTGCTACCATTGGTGGCGGCAGCTGACTGATTTGCACATGGCTGGACCCCTTTTGCAATGGCGCAGACAGGCTAAAAAACAGTGGTGTGGAAGGTTGCCCAGAGCAATTGCCAGTGGTTCAGATTCATTCGGAACCTTCCACCCATCCCTTTTATGGTCACAGTTTGTCTCTTCATGTGAGAGAGAGTATTGTGTATGTCCAGACGTGGGTCCCTTGCTCGCTGCGCCATAGCGAACCAGGCTGCACCTCACTGAGGAGGTCCATCAAGGCCGAAACATGTCTGGGGTTGCTTGGTTTTCTGTGCAGAGGGGACCTGGTCTAGCCGTTCGGGCTGGGCTGCTACCATTGGTGGCGGCAGCTGACTGATTTGCACATGGCTGGACCCCTTTTGCAATGGCGCAGACGGGCTAAAAAACGGTTGTGTGGAAGGTTGCCCAGACCAACTGCCAGTGGTTCAGATTAATTTGAAACCTTCCACCCATCACTTTTGTGGTCACAGTTTGTCTCTCCATGTGAGAGAGGGTATGCCCAGACGTGGGTCCCTTGCTCGCTGCGCCATAGGGAACAAGGCTGCACCTCACTGAGGCTTTCCATCAATGCCGAAACATGTCTGGGTTTGCTTGGTTTTCTGTGCAGAGGGGACCTGGCCTAGCAGTTCGGGCTGGGCTGCTACCATTGGTGGTGGCAGCTGACTGATTTGCACATGGCTGGATCCCTTTTGAAATGGCGCAGACGGGCTAAAAAACGGTGGTGTGGAAGGTTGCCCAGAGCAATTGCCAGTGGTTCAGATTCATTCAAAACCTTCCACCCATCACTTTTGTGGTCACAGTTTGTCTCTCCATGTGAGAGAGGGTATGCCCAGACGTGGGTCCCTTGCTCGCTGCGCCATAGGGAACCAGGCTGCAACTCACTGAGGAGGTCCATCAAGGCCGAAACATGTCTGGGGTTGCTTGGTTTTCTGTGCAGAGGGGACGTGGCCTAGCAGTTCGGGCTGGGCTGCTACCATTGGTGGCGGCAGCTGACTGATTTGCACATGGCTGGACCCCTTTTGCAATGGCACAGACGGGCTAAAAAACAGTGGTGTGGAAGGTTGCCCAGAGCAATTGCCAGTGGTTCAGATTCATTCAAAACCTTTCACCCATGCCTTTTATGGTCACAGTTTGTCTCTCGATGTGAGAGAGGATATTGTGTATGTCCAGACCTGGGTCCCTTGCTCGATGCGCCATAGGGAACCAGGCTGCACCTCACTGAGGAGGTCCATCAAGGCCGAAACATGTCTGAGGTTGCTTGGTTTTCTGTGCAGAGGGGACCTGGCCTAGCAGTTCGGGCTGGGCTGCTACCATTGGTGGCGGCAGCTGACTGATTTGCACATGGCTGGAACCCTTTTGCAATGGCGCAGACGGGCTAAAAAACGGTGGTGTGGAAGGTTGCCCAGAGCAATTGCCAGTGGTTCAGATTCATTCAAAACCTTCCACCCATCACTTTTGTGGTCACAGTTTGTCTCTCCATGTGATAGAGGGTATGCCCAGACGTGGGTCCCTTGCTCGCTGCGCCATAGGGAACCAGGCTGCACCTCACTGAGGAGGTCCATCAAGGCCGAAACATGTCTGGGGTTGCTTGGCTTTCTGTGCAGAGCGGACCTGGCCTAGCAGTTCGGGCTGGGCTGCTACCATTGGTGGCGGCAGCTGACTGATTTGCACATGGCTGGACCCCTTTTGCAATGGCGCAGACGGGCTAAAAAACGGTGGTGTGGAAGGCTGCCCAGAGCAATTGCCAGTGGTTCAGATTCATTCAAAACCTTCCACCCATCACTTTTGTGGTCACAGTTTGTCTCTCCATGTGAGAGGGGGTATACCCAGACTTGGGTCCCTTGCTCGCTGCGCCATAGGGAACCAGGCTGCACCTCACCGAGGAGGTCCATCAAGGCCGAAACATGTCTGGGGTTGCTTGGCTTTCTGTGCAGAGCGGACCTGGCCTAGCAGTTCGGGCTGGGCTGCTATCATTGGTGGCGGCAGCTGACTGATTTGCACATGACTGGATCCCTTTTGCAATGGCGCAGACGGGCTAACAAACGGTGGTGTGGAAGGTTGCCCAGAGCAATTGCCAGTGGTTCAGATTCATTCAAAACCTTCCACCCATCACTTTTGTGGTCACAGTTTGTCTCTCCATGTGATAGAGGGTATGCCCAGACGTGGGTCCCTTGCTCGCTGCGTCATAGGGAACCAGGCTGCACCTCACTGAGGAGGTCCGTCAAGGCCGTAACATGTCTGGGGTTGCTTGGTTTTCTGTGCAGAGGGGACCTGGCCTAGCAGTTCGGGCTGGGCTGCTACCATTGGTGGCGCTAGCTGACTGATTTGCACATTCCTGGACTCCTTTTGCAATGGCGCAGACGGGCTGAAAAATGGTGGTGTGGAAGGTTGCCCAGAGCAATTGCCAGCGGTTCAGATTAATTCAAAACCTTCCACCCATCACTTTTATGGTCACAGTTTGTCTCTCCATGTGAGAGAGGGTATGCACCGACGTGGGTCCCTTGCTTGCTGCGCCATAGGGAACCAGGCTGCACCTCACAGAGGAGGTCCATCAAGGCCGAAACATGTCTGGGGTTGCTTGGTTTTCTGTGCAGAGGGGACCTGGCCTAGCAGTTCGGGCTGGGCTGCCACCATTTGTGGCGGCAGCTGACTGATTTGCACATGGCTGGACCCCTTTTGCAATGGTGCAGAAGGGCTAAAAAATGGTGGTGTGGAAGGTTGCCCAGAGCAATTGCCAGTGGTTCAGATTAATTCAAAACCTTCCACCCATCACTTTTGGGTTCACAGTTTGTCTCTCCATGTGAGAGAGGGTATGCCCAGACGTGGATCCCTTACTCGCTGCGTCATAGGGAACCAGGCTGCACCTCATTGAGGAGGTCCATCAAGGCCGAAACATGTCTGGGGTTGCTTGGTTTTCTGCGCAGAGGGGACCTGGTTTAGCAGTTCGGGCTGGGCTGCCACCATTGGTGGCGGCAGCTGACTTATTTGCACATGGCTGGACCCCTTTTGCAATGGCGCAGACGGGCAAAAAACGGTGGTGTGGAAGGTTGCCCAGAGCAATTGCCAGTGGTTGAGATTCATTCGAAACCTTCCACCCATCACTTTTGTGTTCACAGTTTGTCTCTCCATGTGAGAGAGGGTATGCCCAGACGTGGGTCCCTTGCTCGCTGCGCCATAGGGAACCAGGCTGCACCTCACTGAGGAGGTCCATCAAGGCCGAAAAATGTCTGGGGGTGCTTGGTTTTCTGTGCAGACGGGACCTGGCCTAGCAATTCGGGCTGGGCTGCTACCATTGGTGGCGGCAGCTGACTGATTTGCACATGGCTGGACCCCTTTTGCAATGCCACAGAGGGGCTAAAAAACGGTGGTGTGTAAGGTTGCCCAGAGCAATTGCCAGTGGTTCAGATTCATTTGAAACATTCCACCCATCACTTTTGTGGTCACAGTTTGTCTCTCCATGTGAGAGAGAGTATTGTGTATGTCCAGACGTGGGTCCCTTGCTCGCTGCGCCATAGCGAACCAGGCTGCACCTCACTGAGGAGGTCCATCAAGGCCGAAACATGTCTGGGGTTGCTTGGTTTTCTGTGCAGAGGGGACCTGGCCTAGCAGTTCGGGCTGGGCTGCTACCATTGGTGGCGGCAGCTGACTGATTTGCACATGGCTGGACCCCTTTTGCAATGGCACAGACGGGCTAAAAAACAGTGGTGTGGAAGGTTGCCCAGAGCAATTGCCAGTGGTTCAGATTCATTCGGAACCTTCCACCCATCCCTTTTATGGTCACAGTTTGTCTCTCCATGTGAGAGAGAGTATTGTGTATGTCCAGACGTGGGTCCCTTGCTCGCTGCGCCATAGCGAACCAGGCTGCACCTCACTGAGGAGGTCCATCAAGGCCGAAACATGTCTGGGGTTGCTTGGTTTTCTGTGCAGAGGGGACCTGGCCTAGCAGTTCGGGCTGGGCTGCTACCATTGGTGGCGGCAGCTGACTGATTTGCACATGGCTGGACCCCTTTTGCAATGGCGCAGACGGGCTAAAAAACGGTTGTGTGGAAGGTTGCCCAGAGCAACTGCCAGTGGTTCAGATTAATTTGAAACCTTCCACCCATCACTTTTGTGGTCACAGTTTGTCTCTCCATGTGAGAGAGGGTATGCCCAGACGTGGGTCCCTTGCTCGCTGCGCCATAGGGAACAAGGCTGCACCTCACTGAGGCTTTCCATCAATGCCGAAACATGTCTGGGTTTGCTTGGTTTTCTGTGCAGAGGGGACCTGGCCTAGCAGTTCGGGCTGGGCTGCTACCATTGGTGGTGGCAGCTGACTGATTTGCACATGGCTGGATCCCTTTTGAAATGGCGCAGACGGGCTAAAAAACGGTGGTGTGGAAGGTTGCCCAGAGCAATTGCCAGTGGTTCAGATTCATTCAAAACCTTCGACCCATCACTTTTGTGGTCACAGTTTGTCTCTCCATGTGAGAGAGGGTATACCCAGACTTGGGTCCCTTGCTCGCTGCACCATAGGGAACCAGGCTGCACCTCACTGAGGAGGTCCATCAAAGCCGAAACATGTCTGGGGTTGCTTGGTTTTCTGTGCAGAGGGGACCTGGCCTAGCAGTTCGGGCTGGGCTGCTATCATTGGTGGCGGAAGCTGACTGATTTGCACATGGCTGGATCCCTTTTGCAATGGCGCAGACGGGCTAAAAAACGGTGGTGTGGAAGGTTGCCCAGAGCAATTGCCAGTGGTTCAGATTCATTCAAAACCTTCCACCCATCACTTTTGTGGTCACAGTTTGTCTCTCCTTGTGATAGAGGGTATGCCCAGATTTGGGTCCCTTGCTCGCTGCGTCATAGGGAACCAGGCTGCACCTCACTGAGGAGGTCCGTCAAGGCCGAAACATGTCTGGGGTTGCTTGGTTTTCTGTGCAGAGGGGACCTGGCCTAGCATTTCGGGCTGGGCTGCTACCATTGGTGGCGCTAGCTGACTGATTTGCACATTCCTGGACCCCTTTTGCAATGGCGCAGACGGGCTAAAAAATGGTGGTGTGGAAGGTTGCCCAGAGCAATTGCCAGTGGATCAGATTCATTCGAAACCTTCCACCCATCCCTTTTATGGTCACAGTTTGTCTCTCCATGTGAGAGAGGGTATTGTGTATGTCCAGACCTGGGTCCCTTGCTCGATGCGCCATAGGGCACCAGGCTGCACCTCACTGAGGAGGTCCATCAAGGCCGAAACATGTCTGAGGTTGCTTGGTTTTCTGTGCAGAGGGGACCTGGCCTAGCAGTTCGGGCTGGGCTGCTACCATTGGTGGCGGCAGCTGACTGATTTGCACATGGCTGGACCCCTTTTGCAATGGCACAGACAGGCTTAAAAACGGTGGTGTGGAAGGCTGCCCAGAGCAATTGCCAGTGGTTCAGATTCATTCAAAACCTTCCACCCATCACTTTTGTGGTCACAGTTTGTCTCTCCATGTGAGAGAGGGTATACCCAGACTTGGGTCCCTTGCTCGCTGCGCCATAGGGAACCAGGCTGCACCTCACTGAGGAGGTCCATCAAGGCCGAAACATTTCTGGGGTTGCTTGGTTTTCTGTGCAGAGTGGACCTGGCCTAGCAGTTCGGGCTGGGCTGCTATCATTGGTGGCGGCAGCTGACTGATTTGCACATGACTGGATCCCTTTTGCAATGGCGCAGCCGGGCTAAAAAACGGTGGTGTGGAAGGTTGCCCAGAGCAATTGCCAGTGGTTCAGATTCATTCAAAACCTTCCACCCATCACTTTTGTGGTCACAGTTTGTCTCTCCATGTGATAGAGGGTATGCCCAGACGTGGGTCCCTTGCTCACTGCGTCATAGGGAACCAGGCTGCACCTCACTGAGGAGGTCCGTCAAGGCCGAAACATGTCTGGGGTTGCTTGGTTTTCTGTGCAGAGGGGACCTGGCCTAGCAGTTCGGGCTGGGCTGCTACCATTGGTGGCGCTAGCTGACTGATTTGCACATTCCTGGACTCCTTTTGCAATGGCGCAGACGGGCTAAAAAATGGTGGTGTGGAAGGTTGCCCAGAGCAATTGCCAGCGGTTCAGATTAATTCAAAACCTTCCACCCATCACTTTTATGGTCACAGTTTGTCTCTCCATGTGAGAGAGGGTATGCACAGACGTGGGTCCCTTGCTTGCTGCGCCATAGGGAACCAGGCTGCACCTCACAGAGGAGGTCCATCAAGGCCGAAACATGTCTGGGGTTGCTTGGTTTTCTGTGCAGAGGGGACCTGGCCTAGCAGTTCGGGCTGGGCTGCCACCATTTGTGGCGGCAGCTGACTGATTTGCACATGGCTGGACCCCTTTTGCAATGGTGCAGAAGGGCTAAAAAACGGTGGTGTGGAAGGTTGCCCAGAGCAATTGCCAGTGGTTCAGATTCATTCAAAACCTTCCACCCATCACTTTTGTGGTCACAGTTTGTCTCTCCATGTGAGAGAGGGTATGCCCAGACGTGGGTCCCTTGCTCGCTGCGCCATAGGGAACCAGGCTGCACCTCACTGAGGAGGTCCATCAAGGCCGAAAAATGTCTGGGGTTGCTTGGTTTTCTGTGCAGAGGGGACCTGGCCTAGCAATTCGGGCTGGGCTGCTACCATTGGTGGCGGCAGCTGAATGATTTGCACATGGCTGGACCCCTTTTGCAATGGCACAGACGGGCTAAAAAACAGTGGTGTGGAAGGTTGCCCAGAGCAATTGCCAGTGGTTCAGATTAATTCAAAACCTTCCACACATCACTTTTGTGGTCACAGTTTGTCTCTCCATGTGGGAGAGGGTATGCCCAGACGTGGGTCCCTTGCTCGCTGCGCCATAGAGAACCAGGCTGCACCTCACTGAGGAGGTCCATCAAGGCCGAAACATGTCTGGGGATGCTTGGTTTTCTGTGCAGAGGGGACCGGGCCTAGTAGTTCGGGCTGGGCTGCTACCATTGGTGGCGGCAGCTGACTGATTTGCACATGGCTGGACCCCTTTTGCAATGGCGCAGACGGGCTAAAAAACAGTGGTGTGGAAGGTTGCCCAGAGCAATTGCCAATGGTTCAGATTCATTCGAAACCTTCCACCCATCCCTTTTATGTTCACAGTTTGTCTCTCCATGTGAGAGAGGGTATTGTGTATGTCCAGACCTGGGTCCCTTGCTCGATGCGCCATAGCGAACCAGGCTGCACCTCACTGAGGAGGTCCATCAAGGCCGAAACATGTCTGGGGTTGCTTGGTTTTCTGTGCAGAGGGGACCTGGCCTAGCAGTTCGGGCTGGGCTGCTACCATTGGTGGCGGCAGCTGACTGATTTGCACATGGCTGGACCCCTTTTGCAATGGCGCAGACGGGCTAAAAAACAGTGGTGTGGAAGGTTGCCCAGAGCAATTGCCAGTGGTTCAGATTCATTCGGAACCTTCCACCCATCCCTTTTATGGTCACAGTTTGTCTCTCCATGTGAGAGAGAGTATTGTGTATGCCCAGACGTGGGTCCCTTGCTCGCTGCGCCATAGGGAACAAGGCTGCACCTCACTGAGGCTTTCCATCAATGCCGAAACATGTCTGGGTTTGCTTGGTTTTCTGTGCAGAGGGGACCTGGCCTAGCAGTTCGGGCTGGGCTGCTACCATTGGTGGTGGCAGCTGACTGATTTGCACATGGCTGGATCCCTTTTGAAATGGCACAGACGGGCTAAAAAACGGTGGTGTGGAAGGTTGCCCAGAGCAATTGCCAGTGGTTCAGATTCATTCAAAACCTTCCACCCATCACTTTTGTGGTCACAGTGTGTCTCTCCATGTGAGAGAGGGTATGCCCAGACGTGGGTCCCTTGCTCGCTGCGCCATAGGGAACCAGGCTGCACCACACTGAGGAGGTCCATCAAGGCCGAAAAATGTCTGGGGTTGCTTGGTTTTCTGTGCAGAGGGGACCTGGCCTAGCAATTCGGGCTGGGCTGCTACCATTTGTGGCGGCAGCTGACTGATTTGCACATGGCTGGACCCCTTTTGCAATGGTGCAGAAGGGCTAAAAAACGGTGGTGTGGAAGGTTGCCCAGAGCAATTGCCAGTGGTTCAGATTAATTCAAAACCTTCCACCCATCACTTTTGGGTTCACAGTTTGTCTCTCCATGTGAGAGAGGGTATGCCCAGACGTGGGTCCCTTGCTCGCTGCGTCATAGGGAACCAGGCTGCACCTCATTGAGGAGGTCCATCAAGGCCGAAACATGTCTGGGGTTGCTTGGTTTTCTGTGCAGAGGGGACCTGATTTAGCAGTTCGGGCTGGGCTGCCACCATTGGTGGCGGCAGCTGACTTATTTGCACATGGCTGGACCCCTTTTGCAATGGCGCAGACGGGCAAAAAACAGTGGTGTGGAAGGTTGCCCAGAGCAATTGCCAGTGGTTGAGATTCATTCGAAACCTTCCACCCATCACTTTTGTGTTCACAGTTTGTCTCTCCATGTGAGAGAGGGTATGCCCAGACGTGGGTCCCTTGCTCGCTGCGCCATAGGGAACCAGGCTGCACCTCACTGAGGAGGTCCATCAAGGCCGAAAAATGTCTGGGGGTGCTTGGTTTTCTGTGCAGACGGGACCTGGCCTAGCAATTCGGGCTGGGCTGCTACCATTGGTGGCGGCAGCTGACTGATTTGCACATGGCTGGACCCCTTTTGCAATGCCACAGAGGGGCTAAAAAACGGTGGTGTGGAAGGTTGCCCAGAGCAATTGCCAGTGGTTCAGATTCATTTGAAACCTTCCACCCATCACTTTTGTGGTCACAGTTTGTCTCTCCATGTGAGAGAGAGTATTGTGTATGTCCAGACGTGGGTCCCTTGCTCGCTGCGCCATAGCGAACCAGGCTGCACCTCACTGAGGAGGTCCATCAAGGCCGAAACATGTCTGGGGTTGCTTGGTTTTCTGTGCAGAGGGGACCTGGCCTAGCAGTTCGGGCTGGGCTGCTACCATTGGTGGCGGCAGCTGACTGATTTGCACATGGCTGGACCCCTTTTGCAATGGCGCAGACGGTCTAAAAAACGGTTGTGTGGAAGGTTGCCCAGAGCAACTGCCAGTGGTTCAGATTAATTTGAAACCTTCCACCCATCACTTGTGTTCACAGTTTGTCTCTCCATGTGAGAGAGGGTATGCCCAGACGTGGGTCCCTTGCTCGCTGCGCCATAGGGAACAAGGCTGCACCTCACTGAGGCTTTCCATCAATGCCGAAACATGTCTGGGTTTGCTTGGTTTTCTGTGCAGAGGGGACCTGGCCTAGCAGTTCGGGCTGGGCTGCTACCATTGGTGGTGGCAGCTGACTGATTTGCACATGGCTGGATCCCTTTTGAAATGGCGCAGACGGGCTAAAAAATGGTGGTGTGGAAGGTTGCCCAGAGCAATTGCCAGCGGTTCAGATTAATTCAAAACCTTCCACCCATCACTTTTATGGTCACAGTTTGTCTCTCCATGTGAGAGAGGGTATGCACAGACGTGGGTCCCTTGCTTGCTGCGCCATAGGGAACCAGGCTGCACCTCACAGAGGAGGTCCATCAAGGCCAAAACATGTCTGGGGTTGCTTGGTTTTCTGTGCAGAGGGGACCTGGCCTAGCAGTTCGGGCTGGGCTGCCACCATTGGTGGCAGCAGCTGACTGATTTGCACATGGCTGGACCCCTTTTGCAATGCCACAGAGGGGCTAAAAAACGGTGGTGTGGAAGGTTGCCCAGAGCAATTGCCAGTGGTTCAGATTCATTTGAAACATTCCACCCATCACTTTTGTGGTCACAGTTTGTCTCTCCATGTGGGAGAGGGTATGCCCAGACGTGGGTCCCTTGATCGCTGCGCCATAGGGAACCAGGCTGCACCTCACTGAGGAGGTCCATCAAGGCCGAAACATGTCTGGGGTTGCTTGGTTTTCTGTGCAGAGGGGACCTGGCCTAGCAGTTCGGGCTGGGCTGCTACCATTGGTGGCGGCAGCTGACTGATTTGCACATGGCTGGACCCCTTTTGCAATGGCGCAGACGGGCTAAAAAACAGTGGTGTGGAAGGTTGCCCAGAGCAATTGCCAGTGGTTCAGATTCATTCGGAACCTTCCACCCATCCCTTTTATGGTCACAGTTTGTCTCTCCATGTGAGAGAGAGTATTGTGTATGTCCAGACGTGGGTCCCTTGCTCGCTGCGCCATAGCGAACCAGGCTGCACCTCACTGAGGAGGTCCATCAAGGCCGAAACATGTCTGGGGTTGCTTGGTTTTCTGTGCAGAGGGGACCTGGCCTAGCCGTTCAGGCTGGGCTGCTACCATTGGTGGCGGCAGCTGACTGATTTGCACATGGCTGGACCCCTTTTGCAATGGCGCAGACGGGCTAAAAAACGGTTGTGTGGAAGGTTGCCCAGAGCAACTGCCAGTGGTTCAGATTAATTTGAAACCTTCCACCCATCACTTTTGTGGTCACAGTTTGTCTCTCCATGTGAGAGAGGGTATGCCCAGACGTGGGTCCCTTGCTCGCTGCGCCATAGGGAACAAGGCTGCACCTCACTGAGGCTTTCCATCAATGCCGAAACATGTCTGGGTTTGCTTGGTTTTCTGTGCAGAGGGGACCTGGCCTAGCAGTTCGGGCTGGGCTGCTACCATTGGTGGTGGCAGCTGACTGATTTGCACATGGCTGGGTCCCTTTTGAAATGGCGCAGACGGGCTAAAAAACGGTGGTGTGGAAGGTTGCCCAGAGCAATTGCCAGTGGTTCAGATTCATTCAAAACCTTCCACCCATCACTTTTGTGGTCACAGTTTGTCTCTCCATGTGAGAGAGGGTATGCCCAGACGTGGGTCCCTTGCTCGCTGCGCCATAGGGAACCAGGCTGCAACTCACTGAGGAGGTCCATCAAGGCCGAAACATGTCTGGGGTTGCTTGGTTTTCTGTGCAGAGGGGACGTGGCCTAGCAGTTCGGGCTGGGCTGCTACCATTGGTGGCGGCAGCTGACTGATTTGCACATGGCTGGACCCCTTTTGCAATGGCACAGACGGGCTAAAAAACAGTGGTGTGGAAGGTTGCCCAGAGCAATTGCCAGTGGTTCAGATTCATTCAAAACCTTTCACCCATGCCTTTTATGGTCACAGTTTGTCTCTCGATGTGAGAGAGGATATTGTGTATGTCCAGACCTGGGTCCCTTGCTCGATGCGCCATAGGGAACCAGGCTGCACCTCACTGAGGAGGTCCATCAAGGCCGAAACATGTCTGAGGTTGCTTGGTTTTCTGTGCAGAGGGGACCTGGCCTAGCAGTTCGGGCTGGGCTGCTACCATTGGTGGCGGCAGCTGACTGATTTGCACATGGCTGGAACCCTTTTGCAATGGCGCAGACGGGCTAAAAAACGGTGGTGTGGAAGGTTGCCCAGAGCAATTGCCAGTGGTTCAGATTCATTCAAAACCTTCCACCCATCACTTTTGTGGTCACAGTTTGTCTCTCCATGTGATAGAGGGTATGCCCAGACGTGGGTCCCTTGCTCGCTGCGCCATAGGGAACCAGGCTGCACCTCACTGAGGAGGTCCATCAAGGCCGAAACATGTCTGGGGTTGCTTGGCTTTCTGTGCAGAGCGGACCTGGCCTAGCAGTTCGGGCTGGGCTGCTACCATTGGTGGCGGCAGCTGACTGATTTGCACATGGCTGGACCCCTTTTGCAATGGCGCAGACGGGCTAAAAAACGGTGGTGTGGAAGGCTGCCCAGAGCAATTGCCAGTGGTTCAGATTCATTCAAAACCTTCCACCCATCACTTTTGTGGTCACAGTTTGTCTCTCCATGTGAGAGGGGGTATACCCAGACTTGGGTCCCTTGCTCGCTGCGCCATAGGGAACCAGGCTGCACCTCACCGAGGAGGTCCATCAAGGCCGAAACATGTCTGGGGTTGCTTGGATTTCTGTGCAGAGCGGACCTGGCCTAGCAGTTCGGGCTGGGCTGCTATCATTGGTGGCGGCAGCTGACTGATTTGCACATGACTGGATCCCTTTTGCAATGGCGCAGACGGGCTAACAAACGGTGGTGTGGAAGGTTGCCCAGAGCAATTGCCAGTGGTTCAGATTCATTCAAAACCTTCCACCCATCACTTTTGTGGTCACAGTTTGTCTCTCCATGTGATAGAGGGTATGCCCAGACGTGGGTCCCTTGCTCGCTGCGTCATAGGGAACCAGGCTGCACCTCACTGAGGAGGTCCGTCAAGGCCGTAACATGTCTGGGGTTGCTTGGTTTTCTGTGCAGAGGGGACCTGGCCTAGCAGTTCGGGCTGGGCTGCTACCATTGGTGGCGCTAGCTGACTGATTTGCACATTCCTGGACTCCTTTTGCAATGGCGCAGACGGGCTGAAAAATGGTGGTGTGGAAGGTTGCCCAGAGCAATTGCCAGCGGTTCAGATTAATTCAAAACCTTCCACCCATCACTTTTATGGTCACAGTTTGTCTCTCCATGTGAGAGAGGGTATGCACCGACGTGGGTCCCTTGCTTGCTGCGCCATAGGGAACCAGGCTGCACCTCACAGAGGAGGTCCATCAAGGCCGAAACATGTCTGGGGTTGCTTGGTTTTCTGTGCAGAGGGGACCTGGCCTAGCAGTTCGGGCTGGGCTGCCACCATTTGTGGCGGCAGCTGACTGATTTGCACATGGCTGGACCCCTTTTGCAATGGTGCAGAAGGGCTAAAAAATGGTGGTGTGGAAGGTTGCCCAGAGCAATTGCCAGTGGTTCAGATTAATTCAAAACCTTCCACCCATCACTTTTGGGTTCACAGTTTGTCTCTCCATGTGAGAGAGGGTATGCCCAGACGTGGGTCCCTTGCTCGCTGCGTCATAGGGAACCAGGCTGCACCTCATGGAGGAGGTCCATCAAGGCCGAAACATGTCTGGGGTTGCTTGGTTTTCTGCGCAGAGGGGACCTGGTTTAGCAGTTCGGGCTGGGCTGCCACCATTGGTGGCGGCAGCTGACTTATTTGCACATGGCTGGACCCCTTTTGCAATGGCGCAGACGGGCAAAAAACGGTGGTGTGGAAGGTTGCCCAGAGCAATTGCCAGTGGTTGAGATTCATTCGAAACCTTCCACCCATCACTTTTGTGTTCACAGTTTGTCTCTCCATGTGAGAGAGGGTATGCCCAGACGTGGGTCCCTTGCTCGCTGCGCCATAGGGAACCAGGCTGCACCTCACTGAGGAGGTCCATCAAGGCCGAAAAATGTCTGGGGGTGCTTGGTTTTCTGTGCAGACGGGACCTGGCCTAGCAATTCGGGCTGGGCTGCTACCATTGGTGGCGGCAGCTGACTGATTTGCACATGGCTGGACCCCTTTTGCAATGCCACAGAGGGGCTAAAAAACGGTGGTGTGGAAGGTTGCCCAGAGCAATTGCCAGTGGTTCAGATTCATTTGAAACATTCCACCCATCACTTTTGTGGTCACAGTTTGTCTCTCCATGTGAGAGAGAGTATTGTGTATGTCCAGACGTGGGTCCCTTGCTCGCTGCGCCATAGCGAACCAGGCTGCACCTCACTGAGGAGGTCCATCAAGGCCGAAACATGTCTGGGGTTGCTTGGTTTTCTGTGCAGAGGGGACCTGGCCTAGCAGTTCGGGCTGGGCTGCTACCATTGGTGGCGGCAGCTGACTGATTTGCACATGGCTGGACCCCTTTTGCAATGGCGCAGACGGGCTAAAAAACAGTGGTGTGGAAGGTTGCCCAGAGCAATTGCCAGTGGTTCAGATTCATTCGGAACCTTCCACCCATCCCTTTTATGGTCACAGTTTGTCTCTCCATGTGAGAGAGAGTATTGTGTATGTCCAGACGTGGGTCCCTTGCTCGCTGCGCCATAGCGAACCAGGCTGCACCTCACTGAGGAGGTCCATCAAGGCCGAAACATGTCTGGGGTTGCTTGGTTTTCTGTGCAGAGGGGACCTGGCCTAGCAGTTCGGGCTGGGCTGCTACCATTGGTGGCGGCAGCTGACTGATTTGCACATGGCTGGACCCCTTTTGCAATGGCGCAGACGGGCTAAAAAACGGTTGTGTGGAAGGTTGCCCAGAGCAACTGCCAGTGGTTCAGATTAATTTGAAACCTTCCACCCATCACTTTTGTGGTCACAGTTTGTCTCTCCATGTGAGAGAGGGTATGCCCAGACGTGGGTCCCTTGCTCGCTGCGCCATAGGGAACAAGGCTGCACCTCACTGAGGCTTTCCATCAATGCCGAAACATGTCTGGGTTTGCTTGGTTTTCTGTGCAGAGGGGACCTGGCCTAGCAGTTCGGGCTGGGCTGCTACCATTGGTGGTGGCAGCTGACTGATTTGCACATGGCTGGATCCCTTTTGAAATGGCGCAGACGGGCTAAAAAACGGTGGTGTGGAAGGTTGCCCAGAGCAATTGCCAGTGGTTCAGATTCATTCAAAACCTTCGACCCATCACTTTTGTGGTCACAATTTGTCTCTCCATGTGAGAGAGGGTATACCCAGACTTGGGTCCCTTGCTCGCTGCACCATAGGGAACCAGGCTGCACCTCACTGAGGAGGTCCATCAAAGCCGAAACATGTCTGGGGTTGCTTGGTTTTCTGTGCAGAGGGGACCTGGCCTAGCAGTTCGGGCTGGGCTGCTATCATTGGTGGCGGAAGCTGACTGATTTGCACATGGCTGGATCCCTTTTGCAATGGCGCAGACGGGCTAAAAAACGGTGGTGTGGAAGGTTGCCCAGAGCAATTGCCAGTGGTTCAGATTCATTCAAAACCTTCCACCCATCACTTTTGTGGTCACAGTTTGTCTCTCCTTGTGATAGAGGGTATGCCCAGATTTGGGTCCCTTGCTCGCTGCGTCATAGGGAACCAGGCTGCACCTCACTGAGGAGGTCCGTCAAGGCCGAAACATGTCTGGGGTTGCTTGGTTTTCTGTGCAGAGGGGACCTGGCCTAGCAGTTCGGGCTGGGCTGCTACCATTGGTGGCGCTAGCTGACTGATTTGCACAATCCTGGACCCCTTTTGCAATGGCGCAGACGGGCTAAAAAATGGTGGTGTGGAAGGTTGCCCAGAGCAATTGCCAGTGGATCAGATTCATTCGAAACCTTCCACCCATCCCTTTTATGGTCACAGTTTGTCTCTCCATGTGAGAGAGGGTATTGTGTATGTCCAGACCTGGGTCCCTTGCTCGATGCGCCATAGGGCACCAGGCTGCACCTCACTGAGGAGGTCCATCAAGGCCGAAACATGTCTGAGGTTGCTTGGTTTTCTGTGCAGAGGGGACCTGGCCTAGCAGTTCGGGCTGGGCTGCTACCATTGGTGGCGGCAGCTGACTGATTTGCACATGGCTGGACCCCTTTTGCAATGGCACAGACGGGCTTAAAAACGGTGGTGTGGAAGGCTGCCCAGAGCAATTGCCAGTGGTTCAGATTCATTCAAAACCTTCCACCCATCACTTTTGTGGTCACAGTTTGTCTCTCCATGTGAGAGAGGGTATACCCAGACTTGGGTCCCTTGCTCGCTGCGCCATAGGGAACCAGGCTGCACCTCACTGAGGAGGTCCATCAAGGCCGAAACATTTCTGGGGTTGCTTGGTTTTCTGTGCAGAGTGGACCTGGCCTAGCAGTTCGGGCTGGGCTGCTATCATTGGTGGCAGAAGCTGACTGATTTGCACATGACTGGATCCCTTTTGCAATGGCGCAGCCGGGCTAAAAAACGGTGGTGTGGAAGGTTGCCCAGAGCAATTGCCAGTGGTTCAGATTCATTCAAAACCTTCCACCCATCACTTTTGTGGTCACAGTTTGTCTCTCCATGTGATAGAGGGTATGCCCAGACGTGGGTCCCTTGCTCGCTGCGTCATAGGGAACCAGGCTGCACCTCACTGAGGAGGTCCGTCAAGGCCGAAACATGTCTGGGGTTGCTTGGTTTTCTGTGCAGAGGGGACCTGGCCTAGCAGTTCGGGCTGGGCTGCTACCATTGGTGGCGCTAGCTGACTGATTTGCACATTCCTGGACTCCTTTTGCAATGGCGCAGACGGGCTAAAAAATGGTGGTGTGGAAGGTTGCCCAGAGCAATTGCCAGCGGTTCAGATTAATTCAAAACCTTCCACCCATCACTTTTATGGTCACAGTTTGTCTCTCCATGTGAGAGAGGGTATGCACAGACGTGGGTCCCTTGCTTGCTGCGCCATAGGGAACCAGGCTGCACCTCACAGAGGAGGTCCATCAAGGCCGAAACATGTCTGGGGTTGCTTGGTTTTCTGTGCAGAGGGGACCTGGCCTAGCAGTTCGGGCTGGGCTGCCACCATTTGTGGCGGCAGCTGACTGATTTGCACATGGCTGGACCCCTTTTGCAATGGTGCAGAAGGGCTAAAAAATGGTGGTGTGGAAGGTTGCCCAGAGCAATTGCCAGTGGTTCAGATTCATTCAAAACCTTCCACCCATCACTTTTGTGGTCACAGTTTGTCTCTCCATGTGAGAGAGGGTATGCCCAGACGTGGGTCCCTTGCTCGCTGCGCCATAGGGAACCAGGCTGCACCTCACTGAGGAGGTCCATCAAGGCCGAAAAATGTCTGGGGTTGCTTGGTTTTCTGTGCAGAGGGGACCTGGCCTAGCAATTCGGGCTGGGCTGCTACCATTGGTGGCGGCAGCTGAATGATTTCCACATGGCTGGACCCCTTTTGCAATGGCACAGACGGGCTAAAAAACAGTGGTGTGGAAGGTTGCCCAGAGCAATTGCCAGTGGTTCAGATTAATTCAAAACCTTCCACACATCACTTTTGTGGTCACAGTTTGTCTCTCCATGTGGGAGAGGGTATGCCCAGACGTGGGTCCCTTGCTCGCTGCGCCATAGAGAACCAGGCTGCACCTCACTGAGGAGGTCCATCAAGGCCGAAACATGTCTGGGGATGCTTGGTTTTCTGTGCAGAGGGGACCGGGCCTAGTAGTTCGGGCTGGGCTGCTACCATTGGTGGCGGCAGCTGACTGATTTGCACATGGCTGGACCCCTTTTGCAATGGCGCAGACGGGCTAAAAAACAGTGGTGTGGAAGGTTGCCCAGAGCAATTGCCAATGGTTCAGATTCATTCGAAACCTTCCACCCATCCCTTTTATGTTCACAGTTTGTCTCTCCATGTGAGAGAGGGTATTGTGTATGTCCAGACCTGGGTCCCTTGCTCGATGCGCCATAGCGAACCAGGCTGCACCTCACTGAGGAGGTCCATCAAGGCCGAAACATGTCTGGGGTTGCTTGGTTTTCTGTGCAGAGGGGACCTGGCCTAGCAGTTCGGGCTGGGCTGCTACCATTGGTGGCGGCAGCTGACTGATTTGCACATGGCTGGACCCCTTTTGCAATGGCGCAGACGGGCTAAAAAACAGTGGTGTGGAAGGTTGCCCAGAGCAATTGCCAGTGGTTCAGATTCATTCGGAACCTTCCACCCATCCCTTTTATGGTCACAGTTTGTCTCTCCATGTGAGAGAGAGTATTGTGTATGCCCAGACGTGGGTCCCTTGCTCGCTGCGCCATAGGGAACAAGGCTGCACCTCACTGAGGCTTTCCATCAATGCCGAAACATGTCTGGGTTTGCTTGGTTTTCTGTGCAGAGGGGACCTGGCCTAGCAGTTCGGGCTGGGCTGCTACCATTGGTGGTGGCAGCTGACTGATTTGCACATGGCTGGATCCCTTTTGAAATGGCGCAGACGGGCTAAAAAACGGTGGTGTGGAAGGTTGCCCAGAGCAATTGCCAGTGGTTCAGATTCATTCAAAACCTTCCACCCATCACTTTTGTGGTCACAGTTTGTCTCTCCATGTGAGAGAGGGTATGCCCAGACGTGGGTCCCTTGCTCGCTGCGCCATAGGGAACCAGGCTGCACCACACTGAGGAGGTCCATCAAGGCCGAAAAATGTCTGGGGTTGCTTGGTTTTCTGTGCAGAGGGGACCTGGCCTAGCAATTCGGGCTGGGCTGCTACCATTGGTGGTGGCAGCTGACTGATTTGCACATGGCTGGACCCCTTTTGCAATGGCACAGACGGGCTAAAAAACGGTGGTGTGGAAGGTTGCCCAGAGCAATTGCCAGTGGTTCAGATTCATTCAAAACCTTCCACCCATCACTTTTGTGGTCACAGTTTGTCTCTCCATGTGAGAGAGGGTATGCCCAGACGTGGGTCCCTTGCTCGCTGCGCCATAGGGAACCAGGCTGCAACTCACTGAGGAGGTCCATCAAGGCCGAAACATGTCTGGGGTTGCTTGGTTTTCTGTGCAGAGGGGACGTGGCCTAGCAGTTCGGGCTGGGCTGCTACCATTGGTGGCGGCAGCTGACTGATTTGCACATGGCTGGACCCCTTTTGCAATGGCACAGACGGGCTAAAAAACAGTGGTGTGGAAGGTTGCCCAGAGCAATTGCCAGTGGTTCAGATTCATTCAAAACCTTTCACCCATGCCTTTTATGGTCACAGTTTGTCTCTCCATATGAGAGAGGATATTGTGTATGTCCAGACCTGGGTCCCTTGCTCGATGCGCCATAGGGAACCAGGCTGCACCTCACTGAGGAGGTCCATCAAGGCCGAAACATGTCTGAGGTTGCTTGGTTTTCTGTGCAGAGGGGACCTGGCCTAGCAGTTCGGGCTGGGCTGCTACCATTGGTGGCGGCAGCTGACTGATTTGCACATGGCTGGAACCCTTTTGCAATGGCGCAGACGGGCTAAAAAACGGTGGTGTGGAAGGTTGCCCAGAGCAATTGCCAGTGGTTCAGATTAATTCAAAACCTTCCACCCATCACTTTTGTGGTCACAGTTTGTCTCTCCATGTGATAGAGGGTATGCCCAGACGTGGGTCCCTTGCTCGCTGCGCCATAGGGAACCAGGCTGCACCTCACTGAGGAGGTCCATCAAGGCCGAAACATGTCTGGGGTTGCTTGGCTTTCTGTGCAGAGCGTACCTGGCCTAGCAGTTCGGGCTGGGCTGCTACCATTGGTGGCGGCAGCTGACTGATTTGCACATGGCTGGACCCCTTTTGCAATGGCGCAGACGGGCTAAAAAACAGTGGTGTGGAAGGCTGCCCAGAGCAATTGCCAGTGGTTCAGATTCATTCAAAACCTTCCACCCATCACTTTTGTGGTCACAGTTTGTCTCTCCATGTGAGAGGGGGTATACCCAGACTTGGGTCCCTTGCTCGCTGCGCCATAGGGAACCAGGCTGCACCTCACTGAGGAGGTCCATCAAGGCCGAAACATGTCTGGGGTTGCTTGGCTTTCTGTGCAGAGGGGACCTGGCCTAGCAGTTCGGGCTGGGCTGCTATCATTGGTGGCGGCAGCTGACTGATTTGCACATGACTGGATCCCTTTTGCAATGGCGCAGACGGGCTAACAAACGGTGGTGTGGAAGGTTGCCCAGAGCAATTGCCAGTGGTTCAGATTCATTCAAAACCTTCCACCCATCACTTTTGTGGTCACAGTTTGTCTCTCCATGTGATAGAGGGTATGCCCAGACGTGGGTCCCTTGCTCGCTGCGTCATAGGGAACCAGGCTGCACCTCACTGAGGAGGTCTGTCAAGGCCGAAACATGTCTGGGGTTGCTTGGTTTTCTGTGCAGAGGGGACCTGGCCTAGCAGTTCGGGCTGGGCTGCTACCATTGGTGGCGCTAGCTGACTGATTTGCACATTCCTGGACTCCTTTTGCAATGGCGCAGACGGGCTGAAAACTGGTGGTGTGGAAGGTTGCCCAGAGCAATTGCCAGCGGTTCAGATTAATTCAAAACCTTCCACCCATCACTTTTATGGTCACAGTTTGTCTCTCCATGTGAGAGAGGGTATGCACAGACGTGGGTCCCTTGCTTGCTGCGCCATAGGGAACCAGGCTGCACCTCACAGAGGAGGTCCATCAAGGCCGAAACATGTCTGGGGTTGCTTGGTTTTCTGTGCAGAGGGGACCTGGCCTAGCAGTTCGGGCTGGGCTGCCACCATTTGTGGCGGCAGCTGACTGATTTGCACATGGCTGGACCCCTTTTGCAATGGTGCAGAAGGGCTAAAAAACGGTGGTGTGGAAGGTTGCCCAGAGCAATTGCCAGTGGTTCAGATTAATTCAAAACCTTCCACCCATCACTTTTTGGTTCACAGTTTGTCTCTCCATGTGAGAGAGGGTATGCCCAGACGTGGGTCCCTTGCTCGCTGCGTCATAGGGAACCAGGCTGCACCTCATTGAGGAGGTCCATCAAGGCCGAAACATGTCTGGGGTTGCTTGGTTTTCTGTGCAGAGGGGACCTGGTTTAGCAGTTCGGGCTGGGCTGCCACCATTGGTGGCGGCAGCTGACTTATTTGCACTAGGCTGGACCCCTTTTGCAATGGCGCAGACGGGCAAAAAACAGTGGTGTGGAAGGTTGCCCAGAGCAATTGCCAGTGGTTGAGATTCATTCGAAACCTTCCACCCATCACTTTTGTGTTCACAGTTTGTCTCTCCATGTGAGAGAGGGTATGCCCAGACGTGGGTCCCTTGCTCGCTGCGCCATAGGGAACCAGGCTGCACCTCACTGAGGAGGTCCATCAAGGCCGAAAAATGTCTGGGGGTGCTTGGTTTTCTGTGCAGACGGGACCTGGCCTAGCAATTCGGGCTGGGCTGCTACCATTGGTGGCGGCAGCTGACTGATTTGCACATGGCTGGACCCCTTTTGCAATGCCACAGAGGGGCTAAAAAACGGTGGTGTGGAAGGTTGCCCAGAGCAATTGCCAGTGGTTCAGATTCATTTGAAACCTTCCACCCATCACTTTTGTGGTCACAGTTTGTCTCTCCATGTGAGAGAGAGTATTGTGTATGTCCAGACGTGGGTCCCTTGCTCGCTGCGCCATAGCGAACCAGGCTGCACCTCACTGAGGAGGTCCATCAAGGCCGAAACATGTCTGGGGTTGCTTGGTTTTCTGTGCAGAGGGGACCTGGCCTAGCAGTTCGGGCTGGGCTGCTACCATTGGTGGCGGCAGCTGACTGATTTGCACATGGCTGGACCCCTTTTGCAATGGCGCAGACGGTCTAAAAAACGGTTGTGTGGAAGGTTGCCCAGAGCAACTGCCAGTGGTTCAGATTAATTTGAAACCTTCCACCCATCACTTGTGGTCACAGTTTGTCTCTCCATGTGAGAGAGGGTATGCCCAGACGTGGGTCCCTTGCTCGCTGCGCCATAGGGAACAAGGCTGCACCTCACTGAGGCTTTCCATCAATGCCGAAACATGTCTGGGTTTGCTTGGTTTTCTGTGCAGAGGGGACCTGGCCTAGCAGTTCGGGCTGGGCTGCTACCATTGGTGGTGGCAGCTGACTGATTTGCACATGGCTGGATCCCTTTTGAAATGGCGCAGACGGGCTAAAAAATGGTGGTGTGGAAGGTTGCCCAGAGCAATTGCCAGCGGTTCAGATTAATTCAAAACCTTCCACCCATCACTTTTATGGTCACAGTTTGTCTCTCCATGTGAGAGAGGGTATGCACAGACGTGGGTCCCTTGCTTGCTGCGCCATAGGGAACCAGGCTGCACCTCACAGAGGAGGTCCATCAAGGCCGAAACATGTCTGGGGTTGCTTGGTTTTCTGTGCAGAGGGGACCTGGCCTAGCAGTTCGGGCTGGGCTGCCACCATTGGTGGCAGCAGCTGACTGATTTGCACATGGCTGGACCCCTTTTGCAATGCCACAGAGGGGCTAAAAAACGGTGGTGTGGAAGGTTGCCCAGAGCAATTGCCAGTGGTTCAGATTCATTTGAAACATTCCACCCATCACTTTTGTGGTCACAGTTTGTCTCTCCATGTGGGAGAGGGTATGCCCAGACGTGGGTCCCTTGATCGCTGCGCCATAGGGAACCAGGCTGCACCTCACTGAGGAGGTCCATCAAGGCCGAAACATGTCTGGGGTTGCTTGGTTTTCTGTGCAGAGGGGACCTGGCCTAGCAGTTCGGGCTGGGCTGCTACCATTGGTGGCGGCAGCTGACTGATTTGCACATGGCTGGACCCCTTTTGCAATGGCGCAGACGGGCTAAAAAACAGTGGTGTGGAAGGTTGCCCAGAGCAATTGCCAGTGGTTCAGATTCATTCGGAACCTTCCACCCATCCCTTTTATGGTCACAGTTTGTCTCTCCATGTGAGAGAGAGTATTGTGTATGTCCAGACGTGGGTCCCTTGCTCGCTGCGCCATAGCGAACCAGGCTGCACCTCACTGAGGAGGTCCATCAAGGCCGAAACATGTCTGGGGTTGCTTGGTTTTCTGTGCAGAGGGGACCTGGCCTAGCCGTTCGGGCTGGGCTGCTACCATTGGTGGCGGCAGCTGACTGATTTGCACATGGCTGGACCCCTTTTGCAATGGCGCAGACGGGCTAAAAAACGGTTGTGTGGAAGGTTGCCCAGAGCAACTGCCAGTGGTTCAGATTAATTTGAAACCTTCCACCCATCACTTTTGTGGTCACAGTTTGTCTCTCCATGTGAGAGAGGGTATGCCCAGACGTGGGTCCCTTGCTCGCTGCGCCATAGGGAACAAGGCTGCACCTCACTGAGGCTTTCCATCAATGCCGAAACATGTCTGGGTTTGCTTGGTTTTCTGTGCAGAGGGGACCTGGCCTAGCAGTTCGGGCTGGGCTGCTACCATTGGTGGTGGCAGCTGACTGATTTGCACATGGCTGGATCCCTTTTGAAATGGCGCAGACGGGCTAAAAAACGGTGGTGTGGAAGGTTGCCCAGAGCAATTGCCAGTGGTTCAGATTCATTCAAAACCTTCCACCCATCACTTTTGTGGTCACAGTTTGTCTCTCCATGTGAGAGAGGGTATGCCCAGACGTGGGTCACTTGCTCGCTGCGCCATAGGGAACCAGGCTGCAACTCACTGAGGAGGTCCATCAAGGCCGAAACATGTCTGGGGTTGCTTGGTTTTCTGTGCAGAGGGGACGTGGCCTAGCAGTTCGGGCTGGGCTGCTACCATTGGTGGCGGCAGCTGACTGATTTGCACATGGCTGGACCCCTTTTGCAATGGCACAGACGGGCTAAAAAACAGTGGTGTGGAAGGTTGCCCAGAGCAATTGCCAGTGGTTCAGATTCATTCAAAACCTTTCACCCATGCCTTTTATGGTCACAGTTTGTCTCTCGATGTGAGAGAGGATATTGTGTATGTCCAGACCTGGGTCCCTTGCTCGATGCGCCATAGGGAACCAGGCTGCACCTCACTGAGGAGGTCCATCAAGGCCGAAACATGTCTGAGGTTGCTTGGTTTTCTGTGCAGAGGGGACCTGGCCTAGCAGTTCGGGCTGGGCTGCTACCATTGGTGGCGGCAGCTGACTGATTTGCACATGGCTGGAACCCTTTTGCAATGGCGCAGACGGGCTAAAAAACGGTGGTGTGGAAGGTTGCCCAGAGCAATTGCCAGTGGTTCAGATTCATTCAAAACCTTCCACCCATCACTTTTGTGGTCACAGTTTGTCTCTCCATGTGATAAAGGGTATGCCCAGACGTGGGTCCCTTGCTCGCTGCGCCATAGGGAACCAGGCTGCACCTCACTGAGGAGGTCCATCAAGGCCGAAACATGTCTGGGGTTGCTTGGCTTTCTGTGCAGAGCGGACCTGGCCTAGCAGTTCGGGCTGGGCTGCTACCATTGGTGGCGGCAGCTGACTGATTTGCACATGGCTGGACCCCTTTTGCAATGGCGCAGACGGGCTAAAAAACGGTGGTGTGGAAGGCTGCCCAGAGCAATTGCCAGTGGTTCAGATTCATTCAAAACCTTCCACCCATCACTTTTGTGGTCACAGTTTGTCTCTCCATGTGAGAGGGGGTATACCCAGACTTGGGTCCCTTGCTCGCTGCGCCATAGGGAACCAGGCTGCACCTCACCGAGGAGGTCCATCAAGGCCGAAACATGTCTGGGGTTGCTTGGCTTTCTGTGCAGAGCGGACCTGGCCTAGCAGTTCGGGCTGGGCTGCTATCATTGGTGGCGGCAGCTGACTGATTTGCACATGACTGGATCCCTTTTGCAATGGCGCAGACGGGCTAACAAACGGTGGTGTGGAAGGTTGCCCAGAGCAATTGCCAGTGGTTCAGATTCATTCAAAACCTTCCACCCATCACTTTTGTGGTCACAGTTTGTCTCTCCATGTGATAGAGGGTATGCCCAGACGTGGGTCCCTTGCTCGCTGCGTCATAGGGAACCAGGCTGCACCTCACTGAGGAGGTCCGTCAAGGCCGAAACATGTCTGGGGTTGCTTGGTTTTCTGTGCAGAGGGCACCTGGCCTAGCAGTTCGGGCTGGGCTGCTACCATTGGTGGCGCTAGCTGACTGATTTGCACATTCCTGGACTCCTTTTGCAATGGCGCAGACGGGCTGAAAAATGGTGGTGTGGAAGGTTGCCCAGAGCAATTGCCAGCGGTTCAGATTAATTCAAAACCTTCCACCCATCACTTTTATGGTCACAGTTTGTCTCTCCATGTGAGAGAGGGTATGCACCGACGTGGGTCCCTTGCTTGCTGCGCCATAGGGAACCAGGCTGCACCTCACAGAGGAGGTCCATCAAGGCCGAAACATGTCTGGGGTTGCTTGGTTTTCTGTGCAGAGGGGACCTGGCCTAGCAGTTCGGGCTGGGCTGCCACCATTTGTGGCGGCAGCTGACTGATTTGCACATGGCTGGACCCCTTTTGCAATGGTGCAGAAGGGCTAAAAAACGGTGGTGTGGAAGGTTGCCCAGAGCAATTGCCAGTGGTTCAGATTAATTCAAAACCTTCCACCCATCACTTTTGGGTTCACAGTTTGTCTCTCCATGTGAGAGAGGGTATGCCCAGACGTGGGTCCCTTGCTCGCTGCGTCATAGGGAACCAGGCTGCACCTCATTGAGGAGGTCCATCAAGGCCGAAACATGTCTGGGGTTGCTTGGTTTTCTGCGCAGAGGGGACCTGGTTTAGCAGTTCGGGCTGGGCTGCCACCATTGGTGGCGGCAGCTGAATTATTTGCACATGGCTGGACCCCTTTTGCAATGGCGCAGACGGGCAAAAAACGGTGGTGTGGAAGGTTGCCCAGAGCAATTGCCAGTGGTTGAGATTCATTCGAAACCTTCCACCCATCACTTTTGTGTTCACAGTTTGTCTCTCCATGTGGGAGAGGGTATGCCCAGACGTGGGTCCCTTGCTCGCTGCGCCATAGGGAACCAGGCTGCACCTCACTGAGGAGGTCCATCAAGGCCGAAAAATGTCTGGGGGTGCTTGGTTTTCTGTGCAGATGGGACCTGGCCTAGCAATTCGGGCTGGGCTGCTACCATTGGTGGCGGCAGCTGACTGATTTGCACATGGCTGGACCCCTTTTGCAATGCCACAGAGGGGCTAAAAAACGGTGGTGTGGAAGGTTGCCCAGAGCAATTGCCAGTGGTTCAGATTCATTTGAAACATTCCACCCATCACTTTTGTGGTCACAGTTTGTCTCTCCATGTGAGAGAGAGTATTGTGTATGTCCAGACGTGGGTCCCTTGCTCGCTGCGCCATAGCGAACCAGGCTGCACCTCACTGAGGAGGTCCATCAAGGCCGAAACATGTCTGGGGTTGCTTGGTTTTCTGTGCAGAGGGGACCTGGCCTAGCAGTTCGGGCTGGGCTGCTACCATTGGTGGCGGCAGCTGACTGATTTGCACATGGCTGGACCCCTTTTGCAATGGCGCAGACGGGCTAAAAAACAGTGGTGTGGAAGGTTGCCCAGAGCAATTGCCAGTGGTTCAGATTCATTCGGAACCTTCCACCCATCCCTTTTATGGTCACAGTTTGTCTCTCCATGTGAGAGAGAGTATTGTGTATGTCCAGACGTGGGTCCCTTGCTCGCTGCGCCATAGCGAACCAGGCTGCACCTCACTGAGGAGGTCCATCAAGGCCGAAACATGTCTGGGGTTGCTTGGTTTTCTGTGCAGAGGGGACCTGGCCTAGCAGTTCGGGCTGGGCTGCTACCATTGGTGGCGGCAGCTGACTGATTTGCACATGGCTGGACCCCTTTTGCAATGGCGCAGACGGGCTAAAAAACGGTTGTGTGGAAGGTTGCCCAGAGCAACTGCCAGTGGTTCAGATTAATTTGAAACCTTCCACCCATCACTTTTGTGGTCACAGTTTGTCTCTCCATGTGAGAGAGGGTATGCCCAGACGTGGGTCCCTTGCTCGCTGCGCCATAGGGAACAAGGCTGCACCTCACTGAGGCTTTCCATCAATGCCGAAACATGTCTGGGTTTGCTTGGTTTTCTGTGCAGAGGGGACCTGGCCTAGCAGTTCGGGCTGGGCTGCTACCATTGGTGGTGGCAGCTGACTGATTTGCACATGGCTGGATCCCTTTTGAAATGGCGCAGACGGGCTAAAAAACGGTGGTGTGGAAGGTTGCCCAGAGCAATTGCCAGTGGTTCAGATTCATTCAAAACCTTCCACCCATCACTTTTGTGGTCACAGTTTGTCTCTCCATGTGAGAGAGGGTATGCCCAGACGTGGGTCCCTTGCTCGCTGCGCCATAGGGAACCAGGCTGCACCTCACTGAGGAGGTCCATCAAGGCCGAAAAATGTCTGGGGGTGCTTGGTTTTCTGTGCAGACGGGACCTGGCCTAGCAATTCGGGCTGGGCTGCTACCATTGGTGGCGGCAGCTGACTGATTTGCACATGGCTGGACCCCTTTTGCAATGCCACAGAGGGGCTAAAAAACGGTGGTGTGGAAGGTTGCCCAGAGCAATTGCCAGTGGTTCAGATTCATTTGAAACATTCCACCCATCACTTTTGTGGTCACAGTTTGTCTCTCCATGTGAGAGAGAGTATTGTGTATGTCCAGACGTGGGTCCCTTGCTCGCTGCGCCATAGGGAACCAGGCTGCAACTCACTGAGGAGGTCCATCAAGGCTGAAACATGTCTGGGGTTGCTTGGTTTTCTGTGCAGAGGGGACGTGGCCTAGCAGTTCGGGCTGGGCTGCTACCATTGGTGGCGGCAGCTGACTGATTTGCACATTGCTGGACCCCTTTTGCAATGGCGCAGATGGGCTAAAAAACAGTGGTGTGGAAGGTTGCCCAGAGCAATTGCCAGTGGTTCAGATTCATTCAAAACCTTCCACCCATCACTTTTGTGGTCACAGTTTGTCTCTCCATGTGCAAGAGGGTATGCCCAGACGTGGGTCCTTTGCTCGCTGCGCCATAGGGAACCAGGGTGCACCTCACTGAGGAGGTCCATCAAGGCCGAAACATGTCTGGGGTTGCTTGGTTTTCCGTGCAGAGGGGACCTGGCCTAGCAGTTCGGGCTGGGCTGCTACCATTGGTGGCGGCAGCTGACTGATTTGCACATGGCTGGACCCCTTTTGCAATGGCGCAGACGGGCTAAAAAACGGTGGTGTGGAAGGTTGCCCAGAGCAATTGCCAGTGGTTCAGATTCATTCGAAACCTTCCACCCATCACTTTTGTGGTCACAGTTTGTCTCTCCATGTGAGAGAGGGTATGCCCAGACGTGGGTCCCTTGCTCGCTGCGCCATAGGGAACCAGGCTGCACCTCACTGAGGAGGTCCATCAAGGGCAAAACATGTCTGGGGTTGCTTGGTTTTCTGTGCAGAGGGGACCTGGCCTAGCAGTTCGGGCTGGGCTTCTACCATTGGTGGCGGCAGCTAACTGATTTGCACATGACTGGACCCTTTTTGCAATGGCGCAGATGGGCTAAAAACGGTATTGTAGAAGGTTGCCCAGAGCAATTGCCAGTGGTTCAGATTCATTCGAAACCTTCCACCCATCACTTTTGTGGTCACAGTTTGTCTCTCCATGTGAGAGAGGGTATGCCCAGACATGGGTCCCTTGCTCGCTGCGCCATCGGGAACCAGGCTGCACCTCACTGAGGAGGTCCATCAAGGCCGAAAAATGTCTGGGGTTGCTTGGTTTTCTGTGCAGAGGGGACCTGGCCTAGCAAATCGGGCTGGGCTGCTACCATTGGTGGCGGCAGCTGACTGATTTGCACATGGCTGGACCCCTTTTGCAATGGCACAGACGGGCTAAAAAACAGTGGTGTGGAAGGTTGCCCAGAGCAATTGCCAGTGGTTCAGATTCATTCAAAACCTTCCACCCATGCCTTTTATGGTCACAGTTTGTCTCTCCATGTGAGAGAGGGTATTGTGTATGTCCAGACCTGGGTCCCTTGCTCGATGCGCCATAGGGAACCAGGCTGCACCTCACTGAGGAGGTCCATCAAGGCCGAAACATGTCTGAGGTTGCTTGGTTTTCTGTGCAGAGGGGACCTGGCCTAGCAGTTCGGGCTGGGCTGCTACCATTGGTGGCGGCAGCTGACTGATTTGCACATGGCTGGACCCCTTTTGCAATGGCACTGACGGGCTTAAAAACGGTGGTGTGGAAGGCTGCCCAGAGCAATTGCCAGTGGTTCAGATTCATTCAAAACCTTCCACCCATCACTTTTGTGGTCACAGTTTGTCTCTCCATGTGAGAGAGGGTATACCCAGACTTGGGTCCCTTGCTCGCTGCGCCATAGGGAACCAGGCTGCACCTCACTGAGGAGGTCCATCAAGGCCGAAACATGTCTGGGGTTGCTTGGTTTTCTGTGCAGAGCGGACCTGGCCTAGCAGTTCGGGCTGGGCTGCTATCATTGGTGACGGCAGCTGACTGATTTGCACATGGCTGGATCCCTTTTGCAATGGCGCAGACGGGCTAAAAAACGGTGGTGTGGAAGGTTGCCCAGAGCAATTACCAGTGGTTCAGATTCATTCAAAACCTTCCACCCATCACTTTTGTGGTCACAGTTTGTCTCTCCATGTGATAGAGGGTATGCCCAGACGTGGGTCCCTTGCTCGCTGCGTCATAGGGAACCAGGCTGCACCTCACTGAGGAGGTCCGTCAAGGCCGAAACATGTCTGGGGTTGCTTGGTTTTCTGTGCAGAGGGGACCTGGCCTAGCAGTTCGGGCTGGGCTGCTACCATTGGTGGTGCTAGCTGACTGATTTGCACATTCCTGGACTCCTTTTGCAATGGCGCAGACGGGCTAAAAAATGGTGGTGTGGAAGGTTGCCCAGAGCAATTGCCAGCGGTTCAGATTAATTCAAAACCTTCCACCCATCACTTTTATGGTCACAGTTTGTCTCTCCATGTGAGAGAGGGTATGCACAGACGTGGGTCCCTTGCTTGCTGCGCCATAGGGAACCAGGCTGCACCTCACAGAGGAGGTCCATCAAGGCCGAAACATGTCTGGGGTTGCTTGGTTTTCTGTGCAGAGGGGACCTGGCCTAGCAGTTCGGGCTGGGATGCCACCATTTGTGGTGGCAGCTGACTGATTTGCACATGGCTGGACCCCTTTTGCAATGGTGCAGAAGGGCTAAAAAACAGTGGTGTGGAAGGTTGCCCAGAGCAATTGCCAGTGGTTCAGATTAATTCAAAACCTTCCACCCATCACTTTTGTGGTCACAGTTTGTCTCTCCATGTGAGAGAGGGTATGCCCAGACGTGGGTCCCTTGCTCGCTGCGTCATAGGGAACCAGGCTGCACCTCATTGAGGAGGTCCATCAAGGCCGAAACATGTCTGGGGTTGCTTGGTTTTCTGTGCAGAGGGGACCTGGTTTAGCAGTTCGGGCTGGGCTGCCACCATTGGTGGCGGCAGCTGACTTATTTGCACATGGCTGGACCCCTTTTGCAATGGCGCAGACGGGCTAAAAAACGGTGGTGTGGAAGGTTGCCCAGAGCAATTGCCAGTGGTTGAGATTCATTCGAAACCCCCCACCCATCACTTTTGTGTTCACAGTTTGTCTCTCCATGTGAGAGAGGGTATGCCCAGACGTGGGTCCCTTGCACGCTGCGCCATAGGGAACCAGGCTGCACCTCACTGAGGAGGTCCATCAAGGCCGAAAAATGTCTGGGGTTGCTTGGTTTTCTGTGCAGAGGGGTCCTGGCCTAGCAATTCGGGCTGGGCTGCTACCATTGGTGGCGGCAGCTGACTGATTTGCACATGGCTGGACCCCTTTTGCAATGCCACAGACGGGCTAAAAAACGTTGGTGTGCAAGGTTGCCCAGAGCAATTGCCAGTGGTTCAGATGCATTTGAAACCTTCCACCCATCACTTTTGTGGTCACAGTTTGTCTCTCCATGTGGGAGAGGGTATGCCCAGATGTGGGTCCCTTGCTCGCTGCGCCGTAGGGAACCAGGCTGCACCTCACTGAGGAGGTCCATCAAGGCCGAAACATGTCTGGGGTTGCTTGGTTTTCTGTGCAGAGGGGACCTGGCCTAGCAGTTCGGGCTGGGCTGCTACCATTGGTGGTGGCAGCTGACTGATTTGCACATGGCTGGATCCCTTTTGCGATGGCGGAGACGGGCTAAAAAACGGTGGTGTGGAAGGTTGCCAAGAGCAATTGCCAGTGGTTCAGAATCATTCAAAACCTTCCACCCATCACTTTTGTGGTCACAGTTTGTCTCTCCATGTGAGAGAGGGTATGCCCAGACGTGGGTCCCTTGCTCGCTGCGCCATAGGGAACCAGGCTGCACCTCACTGAGGAGGTCCATCAAGGCCGAAAAATGTCTGGGGTTGCTTGGTTTTCTGTGCAGAGGGGACCTGGCCTAGCAATTCGGGCTGGGCTGCTACCATTGGTGGTGGCAGCTGACTGATTTGCACATGGCTGGACCCCTTTTGCAATGGCACAGACGGGCTAAAAAACGGTGGTGTGGAAGGTTGCCCAGAGCAACTGCCAGTGGTTCAGATTAATTCGAAACCTTCCACCCATCACTTTTCTGGTCACAGTTTGTCTCTCCATGTGCAAGAGGGTATGCCCAGACGTGGGTCCTTTGCTCGCTGCACCATAGGGAACCAGGGTGCACCTCACTGAGGAGGTCCATCAAGGCCGAAACATGTCTGGGGTTGCTTGGTTTTCTGTGCAGAGGGGACCTGGCCTAGCAGTTCGGGCTGGGCTTCTACCATTGGTGGCGGCAGCTAACTGATTTGCACATGACTGGACCCTTTTTGCAATGGCGCAGACGGGCTAAAAACGGTATTGTAGAAGGTTGCCCAGAGCAATTGCCAGTGGTTCAGATTCATTCTAAACCTTCCACCAATCACTTTTGTGGTCACAGTTTGTCTCTCCATGTGAGAGAGGGTATGCCCAGACGTGTGTCCCTTGCTCGCTGCGTCATAGGGAAGCAGGCTGCACCTCACTGAGGAGGTCCATCAAGGCCGAAAAATGTCTGGGGTTGCTTGGTTTTCTGTGCAGAGGGGACCTGGCCTAGCAATTCGGGCTGGGCTGCTACCATTGGTGGCGGCAGCTGACTGATTTGCACATGGCTGGACCCCTTTTGCAATGGCACAGACGGGCTAAAAAACAGTGGTGTGGAAGGTTGCCCAGAGCAATTGCCAGTGGTTCAGATTAATTCAAAACCTTCCACCCATCACTTTTGTGGTCACAGTTTGTCTCTCCATGTGGGAGAGGGTATGCCCAGACGTGGGTCCCTTGCTCGCTGCGCCATAGAGAACCAGGCTGCACCTCACTGAGGAGGTCCATCAAGGCCGAAACATGTCTGGGGTTGCTTGGTTTTCTGTGCAGAGGGGACCGGGCCTAGCAGTTCGGGCTGGGCTGCTACCATTGGTGGCGGCAGCTGACTGATTTGCACATGGCTGGACCCCTTTTGCAATGGCGCAGACGGGCTAAAAAACAGTGGTGTGGAAGGTTGCCCAGAGCAATTGCCAGTGGTTGAGATTCATTCGAAACCTTCCACCCATCCCTTTTATGGTCACAGTTTGTCTCTCCATGTGAGAGAGGGTATTGTGTATGTCCAGACCTGGGTCCCTTGCTCGATGCGCCATAGGGAACCAGGCTGCACCTCACTGAGGAGGTCCATCAAGGCCGAAACATGTCTGGGGTTGCTTGGTTTTCTGTGCAGAGGGGACCTGGCCTAGCAGTTCGGGCTGGGCTGCTACCATTGGTGGCGGCAGCTGACTGATTTGCACATGGCTGGACCCCTTTTGCAATGGCACAGACGGGCTAAAAAACGGTGGTGTGGAAGGCTGCCCAGAGCAATTGCCAGTGGTTCAGATTCATTCAAAACCTTCCACCCATCACTTTTGTGGTCACAGTTTGTCTCTCCATGTGAGAGAGGGTATACCCAGACTTGGGTCCCTTGCTCGCTGCACCATAGGGAACCAGGCTGCACCTCACTGAGGAGGTCCATCAAGGCCGAAACATGTCTGGCGTTGCTTGGTTTTCTGTGCAGAGGGGACCTGGCCTAGCAGTTCGGGCTGGGCTGCTATCATTGGTGGCGGCAGCTGACTGATTTGCACATGGCTGGACCCCTTTTGCAATGCCACAGACGGGCTAAAAAACGTTGGTGTGGAAGGTTGCCCAGAGCAATTGCCAGTGGTTCAGATTCATTTGAAACCTTCCACCCATCACTTTTGTGGTCACAGTTTGTCTCTCCTTGTGATAGAGGGTATGCCCAGAGGTGGGTCCCTTGCTCGCTGCGTCATAGGGAACCAGGCTGCACCTCACTGAGGAGGTCCGTCAACGCCAAAACATGTCTGGGGTTGCTTGGTTTTCTGTGCAGAGGGGACCGGGCCTAGCAGTTCGGGCTGGGCTGCTACCATTGGTGGCGCTAGCTTACTGATTTGCACATTCCTGGACCCCTTTTGCAATGGCGCAGACGGGCTAAAAAATGGTGGTGTGGAAGGTTGCCCAGAGCAATTGCCAGTGGTTCAGATTCATTCGAAACTTCCACCCATCCCTTTTGTGGTCACAGTTTGTCTCTCCATGTGAGAGAGGGTATACCCAGACTTGGGTCCCTTGCTCGCTGCGCCATAGGGAACCAGGCTGCACCTCACTGAGGAGGTCCATCAAGGCCGAAACATGTCTGGGGTTGCTTAGTTTTCTGTGCAGAGCGGACCTGGCCTAGCAGTTCGGGCTGGGCTGCTATCATTGGTGGCGGCAGCTGACTGATTTGCACATGACTGGATCCCTTTTGCAATGGCGCAGACGGGCTAAAAAACGGTGGTGTGGAAGGTTGCCCAGAGCAATTGCCAGTGGTTCAGATTCATTCAAAACCTTCCACCCATCACTTTTGTGGTCACAGTTTGTCTCTCCATGTGATAGAGGGTATGCCCAGACGTGGGTCCCTTGCTCGCTGCGTCATAGGGAACCAGGCTGCACCTCACTGAGGAGGTCCGTCAAGGCCGAAACATGTCTGGGGTTGCTTGGTTTTCTGTGCAGAGGGGACCTGGCCTAGCAGTTCGGGCTGGGCTGCTACCATTGGTGGCCCTAGCTGACTGATTTGCACATTCCTGGACTCCTTTTGCAATGGCGCAGACGGGCTAAAAAATGGTGGTGTGGAAGGTTGCCCAGAGCAATTGCCAGCTGTTCAGATTAATTCAAAACCTTCCACCCATCACTTTTATGGTCACAGTTTGTCTCTCCATGTGAGAGAGGGTATGCACAGACGTGGGTCCCTTGCTTGCTGCGCCATAGGGAACCAGGCTGCACCTCACAGAGGAGGTCCATCAAGGCCGAAACATGTCTGGGGTTGCTTGGTTTTCTGTGCAGAGGGGACCTGGCCTAGCAGTTCGGGCTGGGCTGCCACCATTTGTGGCGGCAGCTGACTGATTTGCACATGGCTGGACCCCTTTTGCAATGGTGCAGAAGGGCTAAAAAACGGTGGTGTGGAAGGTTGCCCAGAGCAATTGCCAGTGGTTCAGATTAATTCAAAACCTTCCACCCATCACTTTTGTGGTCACAGTTTGTCTCTCCATGTGAGAGAGGGTATGCCCAGACGTGGGTCCCTTGCTCGCTGCGTCATAGGGAACCAGGCTGCACCTCATTGAGGAGGTCCATCAAGGCCGAAACATGTCTGGGGTTGCTTGGTTTTCTGTGCAGAGGGGACCTGGTTTACCAGTTCGGGCTGGGCTGCCACCATTGGTGGTGGCAGCTGACTTATTTGCACATGGCTGGACCCCTTTTGCAATGGCACAGACGGGCTAAAAAACGGTGGTGTGGAAGGTTGCCCAGAGCAATTGCCAGTGGTTGAGATTCATTCGAAACCTTCCACCCATCACTTTTGTGTTCACAGTTTGTCTCTCCATGTGAGAGTGGGTATGCCCAGACGTGGGTCCCTTGCTCGCTGCGCCATAGGGAACCAGGCTGCACCTCACTGAGGAGGTCCATCAAGGCCGAAAAATGTCTGGGGGTGCTTGGTTTTCTGTGCAGACGGGACCTGGCCTAGCAATTCGGGCTGGGCTGCTACCATTGGTGGCGGCAGCTGACTGATTTGCACATGGCTGGACCCCTTTTGCAATGCCACAGAGGGGCTAGAAAACAGTGGTGTGGAAGGTTGCCCAGAGCAATTGCCAGTGGTTCAGATTCATTTGAAACCTTCCACCCATCACTTTTGTGGTCACAGTTTGTCTCTCCATGTGAGAGAGAGTATTGTGTATGTCCAGACTAGGGTCCCTTGCTCGCTGCGCCATAGCGAACCAGGCTGCACCTCACTGAGGAGGTCCATCAAGGCCGAAACATGTCTGGGGTTGCTTGGTTTTCTGTGCAGAGGGGACCTGGCCTAGCAGTTCGGGCTGGGCTGCTACCATTGGTGGCGGCAGCTGACTGATTTGCATATGGCTGGACCCCTTTTGCAATGGCGCAGACTGGCTAAAAAACGGTTGTGTGGAAGGTTGCCCAGAGCAACTGCCAGTGGTTCAGATTAATTTGAAACCTTCCACCCATCACTTTTGTGGTCACAGTTTGTCTCTCCATGTGAGAGAGGGTATGCCCAGACGTGGGTCCCTTGTTCGCTGCGCCATAGGGAACAAGGCTGCACCTCACTGAGGCTTTCCATCAATGCCGAAACATGTCTGGGTTTGCTTGGTTTTCTGTGCAGAGGGGACCTGGCCTAGCAGTTCGGGCTGGGCTGCTACCATTGATGGTGGCAGCTGACTGATTTGCACATGGCTGGATCCCTTTTGAAATGGCGCAGACGGGCTAAAAAACGGTGGTGTGGAAGGTTGCCCAGAGCAATTGCCAGTGGTTCAGATTCATTCAAAACCTTCCACCCATCACTTTTGTGGTCACAGTTTGTCTCTCCATGTGAGAGAGGGTATGCCCAGACATGGGTCCCTTGCTCGCTGCGCCATAGGGAACCAGGCTGCACCTCACTGAGGAGGTCCATCAAGGCCGAAAAATGTCTGGGGTTGCTTGGTTTTCTGTGCAGAGGGGACCGGGCCTAGCAATTCGGGCTGGGCTGCTACCATTGGTGGTGGCAGCTGACTGATTTGCACATGGCTGGACCCCTTTTGCAATGGCACAGACGGGCTAAAAAACGGTGGTGTGGAAGGTTGCCCAGAGCAATTGCCAGTGGTTCAGATTCATTCAAAACCTTCCACCCATCACTTTTGTGGTCACAGTTTGTCTCTCCATGTGAGAGAGGGTATGCCCAGACGTGGGCCCCTCCTAGCTGCGCCATAGGGAACCAGGCTGCACCTCACTGAGGAGGTCCATCAAGGCCGAAAAATGTCTGGGGTTGCTTGGTTTTCTGCGCAGAGGGGACCTGGCCTAGCAATTCGGGCTGGGCTGCTACCATTGGTGGTGGCAGCTGACTGATTTGCACATGGCTGGACCCCTTTTGCAATGGCACAGACGGGCTAAAAAACGGTGGTGTGGAAGGTTGCCCAGAGCAATTGCCAGTGGTTCAGATTCATTCGAAACCTTCCACCCATCACTTTTCTGGTCACAGTTTGTCTCTCCATGTGAGAGAGGGTATGCCCAGACGTGGGTCCCTTGCTCGCTGCGCCATAGGGAACCAGGCTGCAACTCACTGAGGAGGTCCATCAAGGCCGAAACATGTCTGGGGTTGCTTGGTTTTCTGTGCAGAGGGGACGTGGCCTAGCAGTTCGGGCTGGGCTGCTACCATTGGTGGCGGCAGCTGACTGATTTGCACATGGCTGGACCCCTTTTGCAATGGCGCAGACGGGCTAAAAAACAGTGGTGTGGAAGGTTGCCCAGAGCAATTGCCAGTGGTTCAGATTCATTCAAAACCTTCCACCCATCACTTTTGTGGTCACAGTTTGTCTCTCCATGTGCAAGAGGGTATGCCCAGACGTGGGTCCTTTGCTCGCTGCGCCATAGGGAACCAGGGTGCACCTCACTGAGGAGGTCCATCAAGGCCGAAACATGTCTGGGGTTGCTTGGTTTTCCGTGCAGAGGGGACCTGGCCTAGCAGTTCGGGCTGGGCTGCTACCATTGGTGGCGGCAGCTGACTGATTTGCACATGGCTGGACCCCTTTTGCAATGGCGCAGACTGGCTAAAAAACGGTGGTGTGGAAGGTTGCCCAGAGCAATTGCCAGTGGTTCAGATTCATTCGAAACCTTCCACCCATCACTTTTGTGGTCACAGTTTGTCTCTCCATGTGAGAGAGGGTTTGCCCAGACATGGGTCCCTTGCTCGCTGCGCCATAGGGAACCAGGCTGCACCTCACTGAGGAGGTCCATCAAGGCCGAAACATGTCTGGGGTTGCTTGGTTTTCTGTGCAGAGGGGACCTTACCTAGCAGTTCGGGCTGGGCTGCTACCATTGGTGGCGGCAGCTGACTGATTTGCACATGGCTGGACCCCTTTTGCAATGGCGCAGACGGGCTAAAAAACGGTTGTGTGGAAGGTTGCCCAGAGCAACTGCCAGTGGTTCAGATTAATTTGAAACCTTCCACCCATCACTTTTGTGGTCACAGTTTGTCTCTCCATGTGAGAGAGGGTATGCCCAGACGTGGGTCCCTTGCTCGCTGCGCCATAGGGAACAAGGCTGCACCTCACTGAGGCTTTCCATCAATGCCGAAACATGTCTGGGTTTGCTTGGTTTTCTGTGCAGAGGGGACCTGGCCTAGCAGTTTGGGCTGGGCTGCTACCATTGGTGGTGGCAGCTGACTGATTTGCACATGGCTGGATCCCTTTTGAAATGGCGCAGACGGGCTAAAAAACGGTGGTGTGGAAGGTTGCCCAGAGCAATTGCCAGTGGTTCAGATTCATTCAAAACCTTCCACCCATCACTTTTGTGGTCACAGTTTGTCTCTCCTTGTGATCGAGGGTATGCCCAGACGTGGGTCCCTTGCTCGCTGCGCCATAGGGAACCAGGCTGCACCTCACTGAGGAGGTCTATCAAGGCCGAAAAATGTCTGGGGTTGCTTGGTTTTCTGTGCAGAGGGGACCTGGCCTAGCAATTCGGGCTGGGCTGCTACCATTGGTGGTGGCAGCTGACTGATTTGCACATGGCTGGACCCCTTTTGCAATGGCACAGACGGGCTAAAAAACGGTGGTGTGGAAGGTTGCCCAGAGCAATTGCCAGTGGTTCAGATTCATTCGAAACCTTCCACCCATCACTTTTCTGGTCACAGTTTGTCTCTCCATGTGAGAGAGGGTATGCCCAGACGTGGGTCCCTTGCTCGCTGCGCCATAGGGAACCAGGCTGCAACTCACTGAGGAGGTCCATCAAGGCCGAAACATGTCTGGGGTTGCTTGGTTTTCTGTGCAGAGGGGACGTGGCCTAGCAGTTCGGGCTGGGCTGCTACCATTGGTGGCGGCAGCTGACTGATTTGCACATGGCTGGACCCCTTTTGCAATGGCGCAGACGGGCTAAAAAACAGTGGTGTGGAAGGTTGCCCAGAGCAATTGCCAGTGGTTCAGATTCATTCTAAACCTTCCACCCATTACTTTTGTGGTCACAGTTTGTCTCTCCATGTGCAAGAGGGTATGCCCAGACGTGGGTCCTTTGCTCGCTGCGCCATAGGGAACCAGGGTGCACCTCACTGAGGAGGTCCATCAAGGCCGAAACATGTCTGGGGTTGCTTGGTTTTCCGTGCAGAGGGGACCTGGCCTAGCAGTTCGGGCTGGGCTGCTACCATTGGTGGCGGCAGCTGACTGATTTGCACATGGCTGGACCCCTTTTGCAATGGCGCAGACGGGCTAAAAAACGGAGGTGTGGAAGGTTGCCCAGAGCAATTGCCAGTGGTTCAGATTCATTCGAAACCTTCCACCCATCACTTTTGTGGTCACAGTTTGTCTCTCCATGTGAGAGAGGGTTTGCCCAGACGTGGGTCCCTTGCTCGCTGCGCCATAGGGAACCAGGCTGCACCTCACTGAGGAGGTCCATCAAGGGGAAAACATGTCTGGGGTTGCTTGGTTTTCTGTGCAGAGGGGACCTGGCCTAGCAGTTCGGGCTGGGCTTCTACCATTGGTGGCGGCAGCTAACTGATTTGCACATGACTGGACCCTTTTTGCAATGGCGCAGACGGGCTAAAAACGGTATTGTAGAAGGTTGCCCAGAGCAATTGCCAGTGGTTCAGATTCATTCGAAACCTTCCACCCATCACTTTTGTGGTCACAGTTTGTCTCTCCATGTGAGAGAGGGTATGCCCAGACGTGGGTCCCTTGCTCGCTGCGCCATAGGGAACCAGGCTGCACCTCACTGAGGAGGTCCATCAAGGCCGAAAAATGTCTGGGGTTGCTTGGTTTTCTGTGCAGAGGGGACCTGGCCTAGCAATTCGGGCTGGGCTGCTACCATTGGTGGCGGCAGCTGACTGATTTGCACATGGCTGGACCCCTTTTGCAATGGCACAGACGGGCTAAAAAACAGTGGTGTGGAAGGTTGCCCAGAGCAATTGCCAGTGGTTCAGATTCATTCAAAACCTTCCACCCATGCCTTTTGTGGTCACAGTTTGTCTCTCCATGTGAGAGAGGGTATGCCCAGACGTGGGTCCCTTGCTCGCTGCGCCATAGGGAACCAGGCTGCACCTCACAGAGGAGGTCCATCAAGGACGAAAAATGTCTGGGGTTGCTTGGTTTTCTGTGCAGAGGGGACCTGGCCTAGCAATTCGGGCTGGGCTGCTACCATTGGTGGTGGCAGCTGACTGATTTGCACATGGCTGGACCCCTTTTGCAATGGCACAGACGGGCTAAAAAACGGTGGTGTGGAAGGTTGCCCAGAGCAATTGCCAGTGGTTCAGATTCATTCAAAACCTTCCACCCATAACTTTTCTGGTCACAGTTTGTCTCTCCATGTGAGAGAGGGTATGCCCAGACGTGGGTCCCTTGCTCGCTGCGCCATAGGGAACCAGGCTGCAACTCACTGAGGAGGTCCATCAAGGCCGAAACATGTCTGGGGTTGCTTGGTTTTCTGTGCAGAGGGGACGTGGCCTAGCAGTTCGGGCTGGGCTGCTACCAATGGTGGCGGCAGCTGACTGATTTGCACATGGCTGGAACCCTTTTGCAATGTCGCAGACGGGCTAAAAAACAGTGGTGTGGAAGGTTGCCCAGAGCAATTGCCAGTGGTTCAGATTCATTCAAAACCTTCCACCCATCACTTTTGTGGTCACAGTTTGTCTCTCCATGTGCAAGAGGGTATGCCCAGACGTGGGTCCTTTGCTCACTGCGCCATAGGGAACCAGGGTGCACCTCACTGAGGAGGTCCATCAAGGCCGAAACATGTCTGGGGTTGCTTGGTTTTCCGTGCAGAGGGGACCTGGCCTAGCAGTTCGGGCTGGGCTGCTACCATTGGTGGCGGAAGCTGACTGATTTGCACATGGCTGGACCCCTTTTGCAATGGCGCAGACGGGCTAAAAAACGGTGGTGTGGAAGGTTGCCCAGAGCAATTGCCAGTGGTTCAGATTCATTCAAAACCTTCCACCCATCACTTTTGTGGTCACAGTTTGTCTCTCCATGTGAGAGAGGGTTTGCCCAGACGTGGGTCCCTTGCTCGCTGCGCCATAGGGAACCAGGCTGCACCTCACTGAGGAGGTCCATCAAGGGCAAAACATGTCTGGGGTTGCTTGGTTTTCTGTGCAGAGGGGACCTGGCCTAGCAGTTCGGGCTGGGCTTCTACCATTGGTGGCGGCAGCTAACTGATTTGCACCTGACTGGACTCTTTTTGCAATGGCGCAGACGGGCTAAAAACGGTATTGTAGAAGGTTGCCCAGAGCAATTGCCAGTGGTTCAGATTCATTCGAAACCTTCCACCCATCACTTTTGTGGTCACAGTTTGTCTCTCCATGTGAGAGAGGGTATGCCCAGACGTGGGTCCCTTGCTCGCTGCGCCATAGGGAACCAGGCTGCACCTCACTGAGGAGGTCCATCAAGGCCGAAAAATGTCTGGGGTTGCTTGGTTTTCTGTGCAGAGGGGACCTGGCCTAGCAATTCGGGCTGGGCTGCTACCATTGGTGGCGGCAGCTGACTGATTTGCACATGGCTGGACCCCTTTTGCAATGGCACAGACGGGCTAAAAAACAGTGGTGTGGAAGGTTGCCCAGAGCAATTGCCAGTGGTTCAGATTCATTCAAAACCTTCCACCCATGCCTTTTATGGTCACAGTTTGTCTCTCCATGTGAGAGAGGGTATACCCAGACTTGGGTCCCTTGCTCGCTGCGCCATAGGGAACCAGGCTGCACCTCACTGAGGAGGTCCATCAAGGCCGAAACATGTCTGGGGTTGCTTGGTTTTCTGTGCAGAGCGGACCTGGCCTAGCAGTTCGGGCTGGGCTGCTATCATTGGTGGCGGCAGCTGACTGATTTGCACATGACTGGATCCCTTTTGCAATGGCGCAGACGGGCTAAAAAACGGTGGTGTGGAAGGTTGCCCAGAGCAATTGCCAGTGGTTCAGATTAATTCAAAACCTTCCACCCATCACTTTTATGGTCACAGTTTGTCTCTCCATGTGAGAGAGGGTATGCACAGACGTGGGTCCCTTGCTTGCTGCGCCATAGGGAACCAGGCTGCACCTCACAGAGGAGGTCCATCAAGGCCGAAACATGTCTGGGGTTGCTTGGTTTTCTGTGCAGAGGGGACCTGGCCTAGCATTTCGGGCTGGGCTGCCACCATTTGTGGCGGCAGCTGACTGATTTGCACATGGCTGGACCCCTTTTGCAATGGGGCAGAAGGGCTAAAAAACGGTGGTGTGGAAGGTTGCCCAGAGCAATTGCCAGTGGTTCAGATTAATTCAAAACCTTCCACCCATCACTTTTGTGGTCACAGTTTGTCTCTCCATGTGAGAGAGGGTATGCCCAGACGTGGGTCCCTTGCTCGCTGCGTCATAGGGAACCAGGCTGCACCTCATTGAGGAGGTCCATAAAGGCCGAAACATGTCTGGGGTTGCTTGGTTTTCTGTGCAGAGGGGACCTGGTTTAGCAGTTCGGGCTGGGCTGCCACCATTGGTGGCGGCAGCTGACTTATTTGCACATGGCTGGACCCCTTTTGCAATGGCGCTGACGGGCAAAAAACGGTGGTGTGGAAGGTTGCCCAGAGCAATTGCCAGTGGTTGAGATTCATTCGAAACCTTCCACCCATCACTTTTGTGTTCACAGTTTGTCTCTCCATGTGAGAGAGGGTATGCCCAGATGTGGGTCCCTTGCTCGCTGCGCCATAGGGAACCAGGCTGCACCTCACTGAGGAGGTCCATCAAGGCCGAAAAATGTCTGGGGGTGCTTGGTTTTCTGTGCAGACGGGACCTGGCCTAGCAATTCGGGCTGGGCTGCTACCATTGGTGGCGGCAGCTGACTGATTTGCACATGGCTGGACCCCTTTTGCAATGCCACAGAGGGGCTAAAAAACAGTGGTGTGGAAGGTTGCCCAGAGCAATTGCCAGTGGTTCAGATTCATTTGAAACTTTCCACCCATCACTTTTGTGGTCACAGTTTGTCTCTCCATGTGAGAGAGAGTATTGTGTATGTCCAGACGTGGGTCCCTTGCTCGCTGCGCCATAGCGAACCAGGCTGCACCTCACTGAGGAGGTCCATCAAGGCCGAAACATGTCTGGGGTTGCTTGGTTTTCTGTGCAGAGGGGACCTGGCCTAGCAGTTCGGGCTGGGCTGCTACCATTGGTGGCGGCAGCTGACTGATTTGCACATGGCTGGACCCCTTTTGCAATGGCGCAGACGGGCTAAAAAACGGTTGTGTGGAAGGTTGCCCAGAGCAACTGCCAGTGGTTCAGATTAATTTGAAACCTTCCACCCATCACTTTTGTGGTCACAGTTTGTCTCTCCATGTGAGAGAGGGTATGCCCAGACGTGGATCCCTTGCTCGCTGCGCCATAGGGAACAAGGCTGCACCTCACTGAGGCTTTCCATCAATGCCGAAACATGTCTGGGTTTGCTTGGTTTTCTGTGCAGAGGGGACCTGGCCTAGCAGTTCGGGCTGGGCTGCTACCATTGGTGGTGGTAGCTGACTGATTTGCACATGGCTGGATCCCTTTTGAAATGGCGCAGACGGGCTAAAAAATGGTGGTGTGGAAGGTTGCATGTCTGGGGTTGCTTGGTTTTCTGTGCAGAGGGGACCTGGCCTAGCAGTTCGGGCTGGGCTGCTACCATTGGTGGCGGCAGCTGACTGATTTGCACATGGCTGGACCCCTTTTGCAATGGCGCAGACGGGCTAAAAAACAGTGGTGTGGAAGGTTGCCCAGAGCAATTGCCAGTGGTTCAGATTCATTCGGAACCTTCCACCCATCCCTTTTATGGTCACAGTTTGTCTCTCCATGTGAGAGAGAGTATTGTGTATGTCCAGACGTGGGTCCCTTGCTCGCTGCGCCATAGCGAACCAGGCTGCACCTCACTGAGGAGGTCCATCAAGGCCGAAACATGTCTGGGGTTGCTTGGTTTTCTGTGCAGAGGGGACCTGGCCTAGCAGTTCGGGCTGGGCTGCTACCATTGGTAGCAGCAGCTGACTGATTTGCACATGGCTGGACCCCTTTTGCAATGGCGCAGACGGGCTAAAAAACGGTTGTGTGGAAGGTTGCCCAGAGCAACTGCCAGTGGTTCAGATTAATTTGAAACCTTCCACCCATCACTTTTGTGGTCACAGTTTGTCTCTCCATGTGAGAGAGGGTATGCCCAGACGTGGGTCCCTTGCTCGCTGCGCCATAGGGAACAAGGCTGCACCTCACTGAGGCTTTCCATCAATGCCGAAACATGTCTGGGTTTGCTTGGTTTTCTGTGCAGAGGGGACCTGGCCTAGCAGTTCGGGCTGGGCTGCTACCATTGGTCGTGGCAGCTGACTGATTTGCACATGGCTGGATCCCTTTTGAAATGGCGCAGACGGGCTAAAAAATGGTGGTGTGGAAGGTTGCATGTCTGGGGTTGCTTGGTTTTCTGTGCAGAGGGGACCTGGCCTAGCAGTTCGGGCTGGGCTGCTACCATTGGTGGCGGCAGCTGACTGATTTGCACATGGCTGGACCCCTTTTGCAATGGCGCAGACGGGCTAAAAAACCGTGGTGTGGAAGGATGCCCAGAGCAATTGCCAGTGGTTCAGATTCATTCGGAACCTTCCACCCATCCCTTTTATGGTCACAGTTTGTCTCTCCATGTGAGAGAGAGTATTGTGTATGTCCAGACGTGGGTCCCTTGCTCGCTGCGCCATAGCGAACCAGGCTGCACCTCACTGAGGAGGTCCATCAAGGCCGAAACATGTCTGGGGTTGCTTGGTTTTCTGTGCAGAGGGGACCTGGCCTAGCAGTTCGGGCTGGGCTGCTACCATTGATAGCAGCAGCTGACTGATTTGCACATGGCTGGACCCCTTTTGCAATGGCGCAGACGGGCTAAAAAACGGTTGTGTGGAAGGTTGCCCAGAGCAACTGCCAGTGGTTCAGATTAATTTGAAACCTTCCACCCATCACTTTTGTGGTCACAGTTTGTCTCTCCATGTGAGAGAGGGTATGCCCAGACGTGGGTCCCTTGCTCGCTGCGCCATAGGGAACAAGGCTGCACCTCACTGAGGCTTTCCATCAATGCCGAAACATGTCTGGGTTTGCTTGGTTTTCTGTGCAGAGGGGAGCTGGCCTAGCAGTTCGGGCTGGGCTGCTACCATTGGTGGTGGCAGCTGACTGATTTGCACATGGCTGGATCCCTTTTGAAATGGCGCAGACGGCTAAAAAACGGTGGTGTGGAAGGTTGCCCAGAGCAATTGCCAGTGGTTCAGATTCATTCGAAACCTTCCACCCATCACTTTTCTGGTCACAGTTTGTCTCTCCATGTGAGAGAGGGTATGCCCAGACGTGGGTCCCTTGCTCGCTGCGCCATAGGGAACCAGGCTGCAACTCACTGAGGAGGTTCATCAAGGCCGAAACATGTCTGGGGTTGCTTGGTTTTCTGTGCAGAGGGGACGTGGCCTAGCAGTTCGGGCTGGGCTGCTACCATTGGTGGCGGCAGCTGACTGATTTGCACATGGCTGGACCCCTTTTGCAATGGCGCAGATGGGCTAAAAAACAGTGGTGTGGAAGGTTGCCCAGAGCAATTGCCAGTGGTTCAGATTTATTCAAAACCTTCCACCCATCACTTTTGTGGTCACAGTTTGTCTCTCCATGTGCAAGAGGGTATGCCCAGACGTGGGTCCTTTGATCGCTGCGCCATAGGGAACCAGGGTGCACCTCACTGAGGAGGTCCATCAAGGCCGAAACATGTCTGGGGTTGCTTGGTTTTCCGTGCAGAGGGGACCTGGCCTAGCAGTTCGGGCTGGGCTGCTACCATTGGTGGCGGCAGCTGACTGATTTGCACATGGCTGGACCCCTTTCGCAATGGCGCAGACGGGCTAAAAAACGGTGGTGTGGAAGGTTGCCCAGAGCAATTGCCAGTGGTTCAGATTCATTCGAAACCTTCCACCCATCACTTTTGTGGTCACAGTTTGTCTCTCCATGTGAGAGAGGGTATGCCCAGACGTGGGTCCCTTGCTCGCTGCGCCATAGGGAACCAGGCTGCACCTCACTGAGGAGGTCCATCAAGGGCAAAACATGTCTGGGGTTGCTTGGTTTTCTGTGCAGAGGGGACCTGGCCTAGCAGTTCGGGCTGGGCTTCTACCATTGGTGGCGGCAGCTAACTGATTTGCACATGACTGGACCCTTTTTGCAATGGCGCAGACGGGCTAAAAACGGTATTGTAGAAGGTTTCCCAGAGCAATTGCCAGTGGTTCAGATTCATTCGAAACCTTCCACCCATCACTTTTGTGGTCACAGTTTGTCTCTCCATGTGAGAGAGGGTATGCCCAGACGTGGGTCCCTTGCTCGCTGCGCCATAGGGAACCAGGCTGCACCTCACTGAGGAGGTCCATCAAGGCCGAAAAATGTCTGGGGTTGCTTGGTTTTCTGTGCAGAGGGGACCTGGCCTAGCAATTCGGGCTGGGCTGCTACCATTGGTGGCGGCAGCTGACTGATTTGCACATGGCTGGACCCCTTTTGCAATGGCACAGACGGGCTAAAAAACAGTGGTGTGGAAGATTGCCCAGAGCAATTGCCAGTGGTTCAGATTCATTCAAAACCTTCCACCCATGCCTTTTATGGTCACAGTTTGTCTCTCCATGTGAGAGAGGGTATTGTGTATGTCCAGACCTGGGTCCCTTGCTCGATGCGCCATAGGGAACCAGGCTGCACCTCACTGAGGAGGTCCATCAAGGCCGAAACATGTCTGAGGTTGCTTGGTTTTCTGTGCAGAGGGGACCTGGCCTAGCAGTTCGGGCTGGGCTGCTACCATTGGTGGCGGCAGCTGACTGATTTGCACATGGCTGGACCCCTTTTGCAATGGCACAGACGGGCTTAAAAACGGTGGTGTGGAAGGCTGCCCAGAGCAATTGCCAGTGGTTCAGATTCATTCAAAACCTTCCACCCATCACTTTTGTGGTCACAGTTTGTCTCTCCATGTGAGAGAGGGTATACCCAGACTTGGGTCCCTTGCTCGCTGCGCCATAGGGAACCAGGCTGCACCTCACTGAGGAGGTCCGTCAAGGCCGAAACATGTCTGGGGTTGCTTGGTTTTCTGTGCAGAGGGGACCTGGCCTAGCAGTTCGGGCTGGGCTGCTACCATTGGTGGCGCTAGCTGACTGATTTGCACATTCCTGGACTCCTTTTGCAATGGCGCAGACGGGCTAAAAAATGGTGGTGTGGAAGGTTGCCCAGAGCAATTGCCAGCGGTTCAGATTAATTCAAAACCTTCCACCCATCACTTTTATGGTCACAGTTTGTCTCTCCATGTGAGAGAGGGTATGCACAGACGTGGGTCCCTTGCTTGCTGAGCCATAGGGAACCAGGCTGCACCTCACAGAGGAGGTCCATCAAGGCTGAAACATGTCTGGGGTTGCTTGGTTTTCTGTGCAGAGGGGACCTGGCCTAGCAGTTCGGGCTGGGATGCCACCATTTGTGGTGGCAGCTGACTGATTTGCACATGGCTGGACCCCTTTTCCAATGGTGCAGAACGGCTAAAAAACGGTGGTGTGGAAGGTTGCCCAGAGCAATTGCCAGTGGTTCAGATTAATTCAAAACCTTCCACCCATCACTTTTGGGTTCACAGTTTGTCTCTCCATGTGAGAGAGGGTATGCCCAGACGTGGGTCCCTTGCTCGCTGCGTCATAGGGAACCAGGCTGCACCTCATTGAGGAGGTCCATCAAGGCCAAAACCTGTCTGGGGTTGCTTGGTTTTCTGTGCAGAGGGGACCTGGTTTAGCAGTTCGGGCTGGGCTGCCACCATTGGTGGCGGCAGCTGACTTATTTGCACATGGCTGGACCCCTTTTGCAATGGCGCAGACGGGCAAAAAACGGTGGTGTGGAAGGTTGCCCAGAGCAATTGCCAGTGGTTGAGATTCATTCGAAACCTTCCACCCATCACTTTTGTGTTCACAGTTTGTCTCTCCATGTGAGAGAGGGTATGCCCAGACGTGGGTCCCTTGCTCGCTGCGCCATAGGGAACCAGGCTGCACCTCACTGAGGAGGTCCATCAAGGCCGAAAAATGTCTGGGGGTGCTTGGTTTTCTGTGCAGACGGGACCTGGCCTAGCAATTCGGGCTGGGCTGCTACCATTGGTGGCGGCAGCTGACTGATTTGCACATGGCTGGACCCCTTTTGCAATGCCACAGAGGGGCTAAAAAACAGTGGTGTGGAAGGTTGCCCAGAGCAATTGCCAGTGGTTCAGATTCATTTGAAACCTTCCACCCATCACTTTTGTGGTCACAGTTTGTCTCTCCATGTGAGAGAGAGTATTGTGTATGTCCAGACGTGGGTCCCTTGCTCGCTGCGCCATAGCGAACCAGGCTGCACCTCACTGAGGAGGTCCATCAAGGCCGAAACATGTCTGGGGTTGCTTGGTTTTCTGTGCAGAGGGGACCTGGCCTAGCAGTTCGGGCTGGGCTGCTACCATTGGTGGCGGCAGCTGACTGATTTGCACATGGCTGGACCCCTTTTGCAATGGCGCAGACGGGCTAAAAAACGGTTGTGTGGAAGGTTGCCCAGAGCAACTGCCAGTGGTTCAGATTAATTTGAAACCTTCGACCCATCACTTTTGTGGTCACAGTTTGTCTCTCCATGTGAGAGAGGGTATGCCCAGACGTGGGTCCCTTGCTCGCTGCGCCATAGGGAACAAGGCTGCACCTCACTGAGGCTTTCCATCAATGCCGAAACATGTCTGGGTTTGCTTGGTTTTCTGTGCAGAGGGGACCTGGCCTAGCAGTTCGGGCTGGGCTGCTACCATTGGTGGTGGCAGCTGACTGATTTGCACATGGCTGGATCCCTTTTGAAATGGCGCAGACGGGCTAAAAAATGGTGGTGTGGAAGGTTGCCCAGAGCAATTGCCAGCGGTTCAGATTAATTCAAAACCTTCCACCCATCACTTTTATGGTCACAGTTTGTCTCTCCATGTGAGAGAGGGTATGCACAGACGTGGGTCCCTTGCTTGCTGCGCCATAGGGAACCAGGCTGCACCTCACAGAGGAGGTCCATCAAGGCCGAAACATGTCTGGGGTTGCTTGGTTTTCTGTGCAGAGGGGACCTGGCCTAGCAGTTCGGGCTGGGCTGCCACCATTGGTGGCAGCAGCTGACTGATTTGCACATGGCTGGACCCCTTTTGCAATGCCACAGAGGGGCTAAAAAACGGTGGTGTGGAAGGTTGCCCAGAGCAATTGCCAGTGGTTCAGATTCATTTGAAACATTCCACCCATCACTTTTGTGGTCACAGTTTGTCTCTCCATGTGGGAGAGGGTATGCCCAGACGTGGGTCCCTTGATCGCTGCGCCATAGGGAACCAGGCTGCACCTCACTGAGGAGGTCCATCAAGGCCGAAACATGTCTGGGGTTGCTTGGTTTTCTGTGCAGAGGGGACCTGGCCTAGCAGTTCGGGCTGGGCTGCTACCATTGGTGGCGGCAGCTGACTGATTTGCACATGGCTGGACCCCTTTTGCAATGGCGCAGACGGGCTAAAAAACAGTGGTGTGGAAGGTTGCCCAGAGCAATTGCCAGTGGTTCAGATTCATTCGGAACCTTCCACCCATCCCTTTTATGGTCACAGTTTGTCTCTCCATGTGAGAGAGAGTATTGTGTATGTCCAGACGTGGGTCCCTTGCTCGCTGCGCCATAGCGAACCAGGCTGCACCTCACTGAGGAGGTCCATCAAGGCCGAAACATGTCTGGGGTTGCTTGGTTTTCTGTGCAGAGGGGACCTGGCCTAGCAGTTCGGGCTGGGCTGCTACCATTGGTGGCGGCAGCTGACTGATTTGCACATGGCTGGACCCCTTTTGCAATGGCGCAGACGGGCTAAAAAACGGTTGTGTGGAAGGTTGCCCAGAGCAACTGCCAGTGGTTCAGATTAATTTGAAACCTTCCACCCATCACTTTTGTGGTCACAGTTTGTCTCTCCATGTGAGAGAGGGTATGCCCAGACGTGGGTCCCTTGCTCGCTGCGCCATAGGGAACAAGGCTGCACCTCACTGAGGCTTTCCATCAATGCCGAAACATGTCTGGGTTTGCTTGGTTTTCTGTGCAGAGGGGACCTGGCCTAGCAGTTCGGGCTGGGCTGCTACCATTGGTGGTGGCAGCTGACTGATTTGCACATGGCTGGATCCCTTTTGAAATGGCGCAGACGGGCTAAAAAACGGTGGTGTGGAAGGTTGCCCAGAGCAATTGCCAGTGGTTCAGATTCATTCAAAACCTTCCACCCATCACTTTTGTGGTCACAGTTTGTCTCTCCATGTGAGAGAGGGTATGCCCAGACGTGGGTCCCTTGCTCGCTGCGCCATAGGGAACCAGGCTGCACCTCACTGAGGAGCTCCATCAAGGCCGAAAAATGTCTGGGGATGCTTGGTTTTCTGTGCAGAGGGGACCTGGCCTAGCAATTCGGGCTGGGCTGCTACCATTGGTGGTGGCAGCTGACTGATTTGCACATGGCGGACCCCTTTTGCAATGGCACAGACGGGCTAAAAAACGGTGGTGTGGAAGGTTGCCCAGAGCAATTGCCAGTGGTTCAGATTCATTCAAAACCTTCCACCCATCACTTTTGTGGTCACAGTTTGTCTCTCCATGTGAGAGAGGGTATGCCCAGACGTGGGTCCCTTGCTCGCTGTGCCATAGGGAACCAGGCTGCACCTCACTGAGGAGGTCCATCAAGGCCGAAAAATGTCTGGGGTTGCTTGGTTTTCTGTGCAGAGGGGACCTGGCCTAGCAATTCGGGCTGGGCTGCTACCATTGGTGGTGACAGCTGACTGATTTGCACATGGCTGGACCCCTTTTGCAATGGCACAGACGGGCTAAAAAACGGTGGTGTGGAAGGTTGCCTAGAGCAATTGCCAGTGGTTCAGATTCATTCGAAACCTTCCACCCATCACTTTTCTGGTCACAGTTTGTCTCTCCATGTGAGAGAGGGTATGCCCAGACGTGGGTTCCTTGCTCGCTGCGCCATAGGGAACCAGGCTGCAACTCACTGAGGAGGTCCATCAAGGCCGAAACATGTCTGGGGTTGCTTGGTTTTCTGTGCAGAGGGGACGTGGCCTAGCAGTTCGGGCTGGGCTGCTACCATTGGTGGCGGCAGCTGACTGATTTGCACATTGCTGGACCCCTTTTGCAATGGCGCAGATGGGCTAAAAAACAGTGGTGTGGAAGGTTGCCCAGAGCAATTGCCAGTGGTTCAGATTCATTCAAAACCTTCCACCCATCACTTTTGTGGTCACAGTTTGTCTCTCCATGTGCAAGAGGGTATGCCCAGACGTGGGTCCTTTGCTCGCTGCGCCATAGGGAACCAGGGTGCACCTCACTGAGGAGGTCCATCAAGGCCGAAACATGTCTGGGGTTGCTTGGTTTTCCGTGCAGAGGGGACCTGGCCTAGCAGTTCGGGCTGGGCTGCTACCATTGGTGGCGGCAGCTGACTGATTTGCACATGGCTGGACCCCTTTTGCAATGGCGCAGACGGGCTAAAAAACGGTGGTGTGGAAGGTTGCCCAGAGCAATTGCCAGTGGTTCAGATTCATTCGAAACCTTCCACCCATCACTTTTGTGGTCACAGTTTGTCTCTCCATGTGAGAGAGGGTATGCCCAGACCTGGGTCCCTTGCTCGCTGCACCATAGGGAACCAGGCTGCACCTCACTGAGGAGGTCCATCAAGGGCAAAACATGTCTGGGGTTGCTTGGTTTTCTGTGCAGAGGGGACCTGGCCTAGCAGTTCGGGCTGGGCTTCTACCATTGGTGGCGGCAGCTAACTGATTTGCACATGACTGGACCCTTTTTGCAATGGCGCAGACGGGCTAAAAACGGTATTGTAGAAGGTTGCCCAGAGCAATTGCCAGTGGTTCAGATTCATTCGAAACCTTCCACCCATCACTTTTGTGGTCACAGTTTGTCTCTCCATGTGAGAGAGGGTATGCCCAGACATGGGTCCCTTGCTCGCTGCGCCATAGGGAACCAGGCTGCACCTCACTGAGGAGGTCCATCAAGGCCGAAAAATGTCTGGGGTTGCTTGGTTTTCTGTGCAGAGGGGACCTGGCCTAGCAATTCGGGCTGGGCTGCTACCATTGGTGGCGGCAGCTGACTGATTTGCACATGGTTGGACCCCTTTTGCAATGGCACAGACGGGCTAAAAAACAGTGGTGTGGAAGGTTGCCCAGAGCAATTGCCAGTGGTTCAGATTCATTCAAAACCTTCCACCCATGCCTTTTATGGTCACAGTTTGTCTCTCCATGTGAGAGAGGGTATTGTGTATGTCCAGACCTGGGTCCCTTGCTAGCTGCGCCATAGGGAACCAGGCTGCACCTCACTGAGGAGGTCCATCAAGGCCGAAACATGTCTGGGGTTGCTTGGTTTTCTGTGCAGAGCGGACCTGGCCTAGCAGTTCGGGCTGGGCTGCTATCATTGGTGGCGGCAGCTGACTGATTTGCACATGGCTGGACCCCTTTTGCAATGGCGCAGACGGGCTAAAAAACGGTGGTGTGGAAGGTTGCCCAGAGCAATTACCAGTGGTTCAGATTCATTCAAAACCTTCCACCCATCACTTTTGTGGTCACAGTTTGTCTCTCCATGTGATAGAGGGTATGCCCAGACGTGGGTGCCTTGCTCGCTGCGTCATAGGGAACCAGGCTGCACCTCACTGAGGAGGTCCGTCAAGGCCGAAACATGTCTGGGGTTGCTTGGTTTTCTGTGCAGAGGGGACCTGGCCTAGCAGTTCGGGCTGGGCTGCTACCATTGGTGGTGCTAGCTGACTGATTTGCACATTCCTGGACCCCTTTTTGCAATGGCGCAGACGGGCTAAAAAATGGTGGTGTGGAAGGTTGCCCAGAGCAATTGCCAGCGGTTCAGATTAATTCAAAACCTTCCACCCATCACTTTTATGGTCACAGTTTGTCTCTCCATGTGAGAGAGGGTATGCACAGACGTGGGTCCCTTGCTTGCTGCGCCATAGGGAACCAGGCTGCACCTCACAGAGGAGGTCCATCAAGGCCGAAACATGTCTGGGGTTGCTTGGTTTTCTGTGCAGAGGGGACCTGGCCTAGCAGTTCGGGCTGGGCTGCCACCATTTGTGGTGGCAGCTGACTGATTTGCACATGGCTGGACCCCTTTTGCAATGGTGCAGAAGGGCTAAAAAACAGTGGTGTGGAAGGTTGCCCAGAGCAATTGCCAGTGGTTCAGATTAATTCAAAACCTTCCACCCATCACTTTTGTGGTCACAGTTTGTCTCTCCATGTGAGAGAGGGTATGCCCAGACGTGGGTCCCTTGCTCGCTGCCTCATAGGGAACCAGGCTGCACCTCATTGAGGAGGTCCATCAAGGCCGAAACATGTCTGGGGTTGCTTGGTTTTCTGTGCAGAGGGGACCTGGTTTAGCAGTTCGGGCTGGGCTGCCACCATTGGTGGCGGCAGCTGACTTATTTGCACATGGCTGGACCCCTTTTGCAATGGCGCAGACGGGCTAAAAAACGGTGGTGTGGAAGGTTGCCCAGAGCAATTGCCAGTGGTTGAGATTCATTCGAAACCCCCCACCCATCACTTTTGTGTTCACAGTTTGTCTCTCCATGTGAGAGAGGGTATGCCCAAACGTGGGTCCCTTGCACGCTGCGCCATAGGGAACCAGGCTGCACCTCACTGAGGAGGTCCATCAAGGCCGAAAAATGTCTGGGGTTGCTTGGTTTTCTGTGCAGAGGGGTCCTGGCCTAGCAATTCGGGCTGGGCTGCTACCATTGGTGGCGGCAGCTGACTGATTTGCACATGGCTGGACCCCTTTTGCAATGCCACAGACGGGCTAAAAAACGTTGGTGTGCAAGGTTGCCCAGAGCAACTGCCAGTGGTTCAGATGCATTTGAAACCTTCCACCCATCACTTTTGTGGTCACAGTTTGTCTCTCCATGTGAGAGAGGGTATGCCCAGACGTGGGTCCCTTGCTCGCTGCGCCATAGGGAACAAGGCTGCACCTCACTGAGGCTTTCCATCAATGCTGAAACATGTCTGGGTTTGCTTGGTTTTCTGTGCAGAGGGGACCTGGCCTAGCAGTTCGGTCTGGGCTGCTACCATTGGTGGTGGCAGCTGACTGATTTGCACATGGCTGGATCCCTTTTGCAATGGCGGAGACGGGCTAAAAAACGGTGGTGTGGAAGGTTGCCCAGAGCAATTGCCAGTGGTTCAGAATCATTCAAAACCTTCCACCCATCACTTTTGTGGTCACAGTTTGTCTCTCCATGTGAGAGAGGGTATGCCCAGACGTGGGTCCCTTGCTCGCTGCGCCATAGGGAACCAGGCTGCACCTCACTGAGGAGGTCCATCAAGGCCGAAAAATGTCTGGGGTTGCTTGGTTTTCTGTGCAGAGGGGACCTGGCCTAGCAATTCGGGCTGGGCTGCTACCATTGGTGGTGGCAGCTGACTGATTTGCACATGGCTGGACCCCTTTTGCAATGGCACAGACGGGCTAAAAAACGGTGGTGTGGAAGGTTGCCCAGAGCAATTGCCAGTGGTTCAGATTAATTCGAAACCTTCCACCCATCACTTTTCTGGTCACAGTTTGTCTCTCCATGTGCAAGAGGGTATGCCCAGACGTGGGTCCTTTGCTCGCTGCGCCATAGAGAACCAGGGTGCACCTCACTGAGGAGGTCCATCAAGGCCGAAACATGTCTGGGGTTGCTTGGTTTTCTGTGCAGAGGGGACCTGGCCTAGCAGTTCGGGCTGGGCTTCTACCATTGGTGGCGGCAGCTAACTGATTTGCACATGACTGGACCCTTTTTGCAATGGCGCAAACGGGCTAAAAACGGTATTGTAGAAGGTTGCCCAGAGCAATTGCCAGTGGTTCAGATTCATTCTAAACCTTCCACCAATCACTTTTGTGGTCACAGTTTGTCTCTCCATGTGGGAGAGGGTATGCCCAGACGTGGGTCCCTTGCTCGCTGCGCCATAGAGAACCAGGCTGCACCTCACTGAGGAGGTCCATCAAGGCTGAAACATGTCTGGGGTTGCTTGGTTTTCTGTGCAGAGGGGACCGGGCCTAGCAGTTCGGGCTGGGCTGCTACCATTGGTGGCGGCAGCTGACTGATTTGCACATGGCTGGACCCCTTTTACAATGGCGCAGACGGGCTAAAAAACAGTGGTGTGGAAGGTTGCCCAGAGCAATTGCCAGTGGTTGAGATTCATTCGAAACCTTCCACCCATCCCTTTTATGGTCACAGTTTGTCTCTCCATGTGAGAGAGGGTATTGTGTATGTCCAGACCTGGGTCCCTTGCTCGATGCGCCATAGGGAACCAGGCTGCACCTCACTGAGGAGGTCCATCAAGGCCGAAACATGTCTGGGGTTGCTTGGTTTTCTGTGCAGAGGGGACCTGGCCTAGCAGTTTGGGCTGGGCTGCTACCATTGGTGGCGGCAGCTGACTGATTTGCACATGGCTGGACCCCTTTTGCAATGGCACAGACGGGCTAAAAAACGGTGGTGTGGAAGGCTGCCCAGAGCAATTGCCAGTGGTTCAGATTCATTCAAAACCTTCCACCCATCACTTTTGTGGTCACAGTTTGTCTCTCCATGTGAGAGAGGGTATACCCAGACTTGGGTCCCTTGCTCGCTGCACCATAGGGAACCAGGCTGCACCTCACTGAGGAGGTCCATCGAGGCCGAAAAATGTCTGGGGTTGCTTGGTTTTCTGTGCAGAGGGGACCTGCCCTAGCAGTTCGGGCTGGGCTGCTATCATTGGTGGCGGCAGCTGACTGATTTGCACATGGCTGGACCCCTTTTGCAATGCCACAGACGGTCTAAAAAACGTTGGTGTGGAAGGTTGCCCAGAGCAATTGCCAGTGGTTCAGATTCATTTGAAACCTTCCAGCCATCACTTTTGTGGTCACAGTTTGTCTCTCCTTGTGATAGAGGGTATGCCCAGAGGTGGGTCCCTTGCTCGCTGCGTCATAGGGAACCAGGCTGCACCTCACTGAGGAGGTCCGTCAAGGCCAAAACATGTCTGGGGTTGCTTGGTTTTCTGTGCAGAGGGGACCGGGCCTAGCAGTTCGGGCTGGGCTGCTACCATTGGTGGCGCTAGCTTACTGATTTGCACATTCCTGGACCCCTTTTGCAATGGCGCAGACGGGCTAAAAAATGGTGGTGTGGAAGGTTGCCCAGAGCAATTGCCAGTGGTTCAGATTCATTCGAAACCTTCCACCCATCCCTTTTGTGGTCACAGTTTGTCTTTCCATGTGAGAGAGGGTATACCCAGACTTGGGTCCCTTGCTCGCTGCGCCATAGGGAACCAGGCTGCACCTCACTGAGGAGGTCCATCAAGGCCGAAACATGTCTGGGGTTGCTTAGTTTTCTGTGCAGAGCGGACCTGGCCTAGCAGTTCGGGCTGGGCTGCTATCATTGGTGGCGGCAGCTGACTGATTTGCACATGACTGGATCCCTTTTGCAATGGCGCAGACGGGCTAAAAAACGGTGGTGTGGAAGGTTGCCCAGAGCAATTGCCAGTGGTTCAGATTCATTCAAAACCTTCCACCCATCACTTTTGTGGTCACAGTTTGTCTCTCCATGTGATAGAGGGTATGCCCAGACGTGGGTCCCTTGCTCACTGCGTCATAGGGAACCAGGCTGCACCTCACTGAGGAGGTCCGTCAAGGCCGAAACATGTCTGGGGTTGCTTGGTTTTCTGTGCAGAGGGGACCTGGCCTAGCAGTTCGGGCTGGGCTGCTACCATTGGTGGCCCTAGCTGACTGATTTGCACATTCCTGGACTCCTTTTGCAATGGCGCAGACGGGCTAAAAAATGGTGGTGTGGAAGGTTGCCCAGAGCAATTGCCAGCTGTTCAGATTAATTCAAAACCTTCCACCCATCACTTTTATGGTCACAGTTTGTCTCTCCATGTGAGAGAGGGTATGCACAGACGTGGGTCCCTTGCTTGCTGCGCCATAGGGAACCAGGCTGCACCTCACAGAGGAGGTCCATCAAGGCCGAAACATGTCTGGGGTTGCTTGGTTTTCTGTGCAGAGGGGACCTGGCCTAGCAGTTCGGGCTGGGCTGCCACCATTTGTGGCGGCAGCTGACTGATTTGCACATGGCTGGACCCCTTTTGCAATGGTGCAGAAGGGCTAAAAAACGGTGGTGTGGAAGGTTGCCCAGAGCAATTGCCAGTGGTTCAGATTAATTCAAAACCTTCCACCCATCACTTTTGTGGTCACAGTTTGTCTCTCCATGTGAGAGTGGGTATGCCCAGACGTGGGTCCCTTGCTCGCTGCGCCATAGGGAACCAGGCTGCACCTCACTGAGGAGGTCCATCAAGGCCGAAAAATGTCTGGGGGTGCTTGGTTTTCTGTGCAGACGGGACCTGGCCTAGCAATTCGGGCTGGGCTGCTACGATTGGTGGCGGCAGCTGAATGATTTGCACATGGCTGGACCCCTTTTGCAATGCCACAGAGGGGCTAAAAAACAGTGGTGTGGAAGGTTGCCCAGAGCAATTGCCAGTGGTTCAGATTCATTTGAAACCTTCCACCCATCACTTTTGTGGTCACAGTTTGTCTCTCCATGTGAGAGAGAGTATTGTGTATGTCCAGACGTGGGTCCCTTGCTCGCTGCGCCATAGCGAACCAGGCTGCACCTCACTGAGGAGGTCCATCAAGGCCGAAACATGTCTGGGGTTGCTTGGTTTTCTGTGCAGAGGGGACCTGGCCTAGCAGTTCGGGCTGGGCTGCTACCATTGGTGGCGGCAGCTGACTGATTTGCATATGGCTGGACCCCTTTTGCAATGGCGCAGACGGGCTAAAAAACGGTTGTGTGGAAGGTTGCCCAGAGCAACTGCCAGTGGTTCAGATTAATTTGAAACCTTCCACCCATCACTTTTGTGGTCACAGTTTGTCTCTCCATGTGAGAGAGGGTATGCCCAGACGTGGGTCCCTTGCTCGCTGCGCCATAGGGAACAAGGCTGCACCTCACTGAGGCTTTCCATCAATGCCAAAACATGTCTGGGTTTGCTTGGTTTTCTGTGCAGAGGGGACCTGGCCTAGCAGTTCGGGCTGGGCTGCTACCATTGGTGGTGGCAGCTGACTGATTTGCACATGGCTGGATCCCTTTTGAAATGGCGCAGACGGGCTAAAAAACGGTGGTGTGGAAGGTTGCCCAGAGCAATTGCCAGTGGTTCAGATTCATTCAAAACCTTCCACCCATCACTTTTGTGGTCACAGTTTGTCTCTCCATGTGAGAGAGGGTATGCCCAGACATGGGTCCCTTGCTCGCTGCGCCATAGGGAACCAGGCTGCAATTCACTGAGGAGGTCCATCAAGGTCGAAAAATGTCTGGGGATGCTTGGTTTTCTGTGCAGAGGGGACCTGGCCTAGCAATTCGGGCTGGGCTGCTACCATTGGTGGTGGCAGCTGACTGATTTGTACATGGCTGGACCCCTTTTGCAATGGCACAGACGGGCTAAAAAACGGTGGTGTGGAAGGTTGCCCAGAGCAATTGCCAGTGGTTCAGATTCATTCAAAACCTTCCACCCATCACTTTTCTGGTCACAGTTTGTCTCTCCATGTGAGAGAGGGTATGCCCAGACGTGGGTCCCTTGCTCGCTGCGCCAAAGGGAACCAGGCTGCAACTCACTGAGGAGGTCCATCAAGGCCGAAACATGTCTGGGGTTGCTTGGTTTTCTGTGCAGAGGGGACGTGGCCTAGCAGTTCGGGCTGGGCTGCTACCATTGGTGGCGGCAGCTGACTGATTTGCACATGGCTGGACCCCTTTTGCAATGGCGCAGACGGGCTAAAAAACAGTGGTGTGGAAGGTTGCCCAGAGCAATTGCCAGTGGTTCAGATTCATTCAAAACCTTCCACCCATCACTTTTGTGGTCACAGTTTGTCTCTCCATGTGCAAGAGGGTATGCCCAGACGTGGGTCCTTTGCTCGCTGCGCCATAGGGAACCAGGGTGACCTCACTGAGGAGGTCCATCAAGGCCGAAACATGTCTGGGGTTGCTTGGTTTTCTGTGCAGAGGGGACCTTGCCTAGCAGTTCGGGCTGGGCTGCTACCATTGGTGGCGGCAGCTGACTGATTTGCACATGGCTGGACCCCTTTTGCAATGGCGCAGACGGGCTAAAAAACGGTTGTGTGGAAGGTTGCCCAGAGCAACTGCCAGTGGTTCAGATTAATTTGAAACCTTCCACCCATCACTTTTGTGGTCACAGTTTGTCTCTCCATGTGAGAGAGGGTATGCCCAGACGTGGGTCCCTTGCTCGCTGCGCCATAGGGAACAAGGCTGCACCTCACTGAGGCTTTCCATCAATGCCGAAACATGTCTGGGTTTGCTTGGTTTTCTGTGCAGAGGGGACCTGGCCTAGCAGTTTGGGCTGGGCTGCTACCATTGGTGGTGGCAGCTGACTGATTTGCACATGGCTGGATCCCTTTTGAAATGGCGCAGACGGGCTAAAAAACGGTGGTGTGGAAGGTTGCCCAGAGCAATTGCCAGTGGTTCAGATTCATTCAAAACCTTCCACCCATCACTTTTGTGGTCACAGTTTGTCTCTCCATGTGAGAGAGGGTATGCCCAGACGTGGGTCCCTTGCTCGCTGCGCCATAGGGAACCAGGCTGCACCTCACTGAGGAGGTCTATCAAGGCCGAAAAATGTCTGGGGTTGCTTGGTTTTCTGTGCAGAGGGGACCTGGCCTAGCAATTCGGGCTGGGCTGCTACCATTGGTGGTGGCAGCTGACTGATTTGCACATGGCTGGACCCCTTTTGCAATGGCACAGACGGGCTAAAAAACGGTGGTGTGGAAGGTTACCCGGAGCAATTGCCAGTGGTTCAGATTCATTCAAAACCTTCCACCCATCACTTTTGTGGTCACAGTTTGTCTCTCCATGTGAGAGAGGGTATGCCCAGACGTGGGTCCCTTGCTCGCTGCGCCATAGGGAACCAGGCTGCACCTCACTGAGGAGGTCCATCAAGGCTGAAAAATGTCTGGGGTTGCTTGGTTTTCTGTACAGAGGGGACCTGGCCTAGCAATTCGGGCTGGGCTGCTACCATTGGTGGTGGCAGCTGACTGATTTGCACGTGGCTGGACCCCTTTTGCAATGGCACAGACGGGCTAAAATACGGTGGTGTGGAAGGTTGCCCAGAGCAATTGCCAGTGGTTCAGATTCATTCGAAACCTTCCACCCATCACTTTTCTGGTCACAGTTTGTCTCTCCATGTGAGAGAGGGTATGCCCAGACGTGGGTCCCTTGCTCGCTGCGCCATAGGGAACCAGGCTGCAACTCACTGAGGAGGTCCATCAAGGCCGAAACATGTCTGGGGTTGCTTGGTTTTCTGTGCAGAGGGGACGTGGCCTAGCAGTTCGGGCTGGGCTGCTACCATTGGTGGCGGCAGCTGACTGATTTGCACATGGCTGGACCCCTTTTGCAATGGCGCAGACGGGCTAAAAAACAGTGGTGTGGAAGGTTGCCCAGAGCAATTGCCAGTGGTTCAGATTCATTCTAAACCTTCCACCCATCACTTTTGTGGTCACAGTTTGTCTCTCCATGTTCAAGAGGGTATGCCCAGACGTGGGTCCTTTGCTCGCTGCGCCATAGGGAACCAGGGTGCACCTCACTGAGGAGGTCCATCAAGGCCGAAACATGTCTGGGGTTGCTTAGTTTTCCGTGCAGAGGGGACCTGGCCTAGCAGTTCGGGCTGGGCTGCTACCATTGGTGGCGGCAGCTGACTGATTTGCACATGGCTGGACCCCTTTTGCAATGGCGCAGACGGGCTAAAAAACGGAGGTGTGGAAGGTTGCCCAGAGCAATTGCCAGTGGTTCAGATTCATTCGAAACCTTCCACCCATCACTTTTGTGGTCACAGTTTGTCTCTCCATGTGAGAGAGGGTTTGCCCAGACGTGGGTCCCTTGCTCGCTGCGCCATAGGGAACCAGGCTGCACCTCACTGAGGAGGTCCATCAAGGGCAAAACATGTCTGGGGTTGCTTGGTTTTCTGTGCAGAGGGGACCTGGCCTAGCAGTTCGGGCTGGGCTTCTACCATTGGAGGCGGCAGCTAACTGATTTGCACATGACTGGACCCTTTTTGCAATGGCGCAGACGGGCTAAAAACGGTATTGTAGAAGGTTGCCCAGAGCAATTGCCAGTGGTTCAGATTCATTCGAAACCTTCCACCCATCACTTTTGTGGTCACAGTTTGTCTCTCCATGTGAGAGAGGGTATGCCCAGACGTGGGTCCCTTGCTCGCTGCGCCATAGGGAACTAGGCTGCACCTCACTGAGGAGGTCCATCAAGGCCGAAAAATGTCTGGGGTTGCTTGGTTTTCTGTGCAGAGGGGACCTGGCCTAGCAATTCGGGCTGGGCTGCTACCATTGGTGGCGGCAGCTGACTGATTTGCACATGGCTGGACCCCTTTTGCAATGGCACAGACGGGCTAAAAAACAGTGGTGTGGAAGGTTGCCCAGAGCAATTGCCAGTGGTTCAGATTCATTCAAAACCTTCCACCCATGCCTTTTGTGGTCACAGTTTGTCTCTCCATGTGAGAGAGGGTATGCCCAGACGTGGGTCCCTTGCTCGCTGCGCCATAGGGAACCAGGCTGCACCTCACAGAGGAGGTCCATCAAGGACGAAAAATGTCTGGGGTTGCTTGGTTTTCTGTGCAGAGGGGACCTGGCCTAGCAATTCGGGCTGGGCTGCTACCATTGGTGGTGGCAGCTGACTGATTTGCACATGGCTGGACCCCTTTTGCAATGGCACAGACGGGCTAAAAAACGGTGGTGTGGAAGGTTGCCCAGAGCAATTGCCAGTGGTTCAGATTCATTCAAAACCTTCCACCCATCACTTTTCTGGTCACAGTTTGTCTCTCCATGTGAGAGAGGGTATGCCCAGACGTGGGTCCCTTGCTCGCTGCGCCATAGGGAACCAGGCTGCAACTCACTGAGGAGGTCCATCAAGGCCGAAACATGTCTGGGGTTGCTTGGTTTTCTGTGCAGAGGGGACGTGGCCTAGCAGTTCGGGCTGGGCTGCTACCATTGGTGGCGGCAGCTGACTGATTTGCACATGGCTGGACCCCTTTTGCAATGTCGCAGACGGGCTAAAAAACAGTGGTGTGGAAGGTTGCCCAGAGCAATTGCCAGTGGTTCAGATTCATTCAAAACCTTTCACCCATCACTTTTGTGGTCACAGTTTGTCTCTCCATGTGCAAGAGGGTATGCCCAGACGTGGGTCCTTTGCTCGCTGCGCCATAGGGAACCAGGGTGCACCTCACTGAGGAGGTCCATCAAGGCCGAAACATGTCTGGGGTTGCTTGGTTTTCCGTGCAGAGGGGACCTGGCCTAGCAGTTCGGGCTGGGCTGCTACCATTGGTGGCGGCAGCTGACTGATTTGCACATGGCTGGACCCCTTTTGCAATGGCGCAGACGGGCTAAAAAACGGTGGTGTGGAAGGTTGCCCAGAGCAATTGCCAGTGGTTCAGATTCATTCGAAACCTTCCACCCATCACTTTTGTGGTCACAGTTTGTCTCTCCATGTGAGAGAGGGTTTGCCCAGACGTGGGTCCCTTGCTCGCTGCGCCATAGGGAACCAGGCTGCACCTCACTGAGGAGGTCCATCAAGGGCAAAACATGTCTGGGTTTGCTTGGTTTTCTGTGCAGAGGGGACCTGGCCTAGCAGTTCGGGCTGGGCTTCTACCATTGGTGGCGGCAGCTAACTGATTTGCACCTGACTGGACCCTTTTTGCAATGGCGCAGACGGGCTAAAAACGGTATTGTAGAAGGTTGCCCAGAGCAATTGCCAGTGGTTCAGATTCATTCGAAACCTTCCACCCATCACTTTTGTGGTCACAGTTTGTCTCTCCATATGAGAGAGGGTATGCCCAGACGTGGGTCCCTTGCTCGCTGCGCCATAGGGAACCAGGCTGCACCTCACTGAGGAGGTCCATCAAGGCCGAAAAATGTCTGGGGTTGCTTGGTTTTCTGTGCAGAGGGGACCTGGCCTAGCAATTCGGGCTGGGCTGCTACCATTGGTGGCGGCAGCTGACTGATTTGCACATGGCTGGACCCCTTTTGCAATGGCACAGACGGGCTAAAAAACAGTGGTGTGGAAGGTTGCCCAGAGCAATTGCCAGTGGTTCAGATTTATTCAAAACCTTCCACCCATGCCTTTTATGGTCACAGTTTGTCTCTCCATGTGAGAGAGGGTATACCCAGACTTGGGTCCCTTGCTCGCTGCGCCATAGTGAACCAGGCTGCACCTCACTGAGGAGGTCCATCAAGGCCGAAACATGTCTGGGGTTGCTTGGTTTTCTGTGCAGAGCGGACCTGGCCTAGCAGTTCGGGCTGGGCTGCTATCATTGGTGGCGGCAGCTGACTGATTTGCACATGACTGGATCCCTTTTGCAATGGCGCAGACGGGCTAAAAAACGGTGGTGTGGAAGGTTGCCCAGAGCAATTGCCAGTGGTTCAGATTCATTCAAAACCTTCCACCCATCACTTTTGTGGTCACAGTTTGTCTCTCCATGTGATAGAGGGTATGCCCAGACGTGGGTCCCTTGCTCGCTGCGTCATAGGGAACCAGGCTGCACCTCACTGAGGAGGTCCGTCAAGGCCGAAACATGTCTGGGGTTGCTTGGTTTTCTGTGCAGAGGGGACCTGGCCTAGCAGTTCGGGCTGGGCTGCTACCATTGGTGGCGCTAGCTGACTGATTTGCACATTCCTGGACTACTTTTGCAATGGCGCAGACGGGCTAAAAAATGGTGGTGTGGAAGGTTGCCCAGAGCAATTGCCAGCGGTTCAGATTAATTCAAAACCTTCCACCCATCACTTTTATGGTCACAGTTTGTCTCTCCATGTGAGAGAGGGTATGCACAGACGTGGGTCCCTTGCTTGCTGCGCCATAGGGAACCAGGCTGCACCTCACAGAGGAGGTCCATCAAGGCCGAAACATGTCTGGGGTTGCTTGGTTTTCTGTGCAGAGGGGACCTGGCCTAGCAGTTCGGGCTGGGCTGCCACCATTTGTGACGGCAGCTGACTGATTTGCACATGGCTGGACCCCTTTTGCAATGGTGCAGAAGGGCTAAAAAACGGTGGTGTGGAAGGTTGCCCAGAGCAATTGCCAGTGGTTCAGATTAATTCAAAACCTTCCACCCATCACTTTTGTGGTCACAGTTTGTCTCTCCATGTGAGAGAGGGTATGCCCAGACGTGGGTCCCTTGCTCGCTGCGTCATAGGGAACCAGGCTGCACCTCATTGAGGAGGTCCATAAAGGCCGAAACATGTCTGGGGTTGCTTGGTTTTCTGTGCAGAGGGGACCTGGTTTAGCAGTTCGGGCTGGGCTGCCACCATTGGTGGCGGCAGCTGACTTATTTGCACATGGCTGGACCCCTTTTGCAATGGCGCTGACGGGCAAAAAACGGTGGTGTGGAAGGTTGCCCAGAGCAATTGCCAGTGGTTGAGATTCATTCGAAACCTTCCACCCATCACTTTTGTGTTCACAGTTTGTCTCTCCATGTGAGAGAGGGTATGCCCAGACGTGGGTCCCTTGCTCGCTGCGCCATAGGGAACCAGGCTGCACCTCACTGAGGAGGTCCATCAAGGCCGAAAAATGTCTGGGGGTGCTTGGTTTTCTGTGCAGACGGGACCTGGCCTAGCAATTCGGGCTGGGCTGCTACCATTGGTGGCGGCAGCTGACTGATTTGCACATGGCTGGACCCCTTTTGCAATGCCACAGAGGGGCTAAAAAACGGTGGTGTGGAAGGTTGCCCAGAGCAATTGCCAGTGGTTCAGATTCATTTGAAACATTCCACCCATCACTTTTGTGGTCACAGTTTGTCTCTCCATGTGAGAGAGAGTATTGTGTATGTCCAGACGTGGGTCCCTTGCTCGCTGCGCCATAGCGAACCAGGCTGCACCTCACTGAGGAGGTCCATCAAGGCCGAAACATGTCTGGGGTTGCTTGGTTTTCTGTGCAGAGGGGACCTGGCCTAGCCGTTCGGGCTGGGCTGCTACCATTGGTGGCGGCAGCTGACTGATTTGCACATGGCTGGACCCCTTTTGCAATGGCGCAGACGGGCTAAAAAACAGTGGTGTGGAAGGTTGCCCAGAGCAATTGCCAGTGGTTCAGATTCATTCGGAACCTTCCACCCATCCCTTTTATGGTCACAGTTTGTCTCTCCATGTGAGAGAGAGTATTGTGTATGTCCAGACGTGGGTCCCTTGCTCGCTGCGCCATAGCGAACCAGGCTGCACCTCACTGAGGAGGTCCATCAAGGCCGAAACATGTCTGGGGTTGCTTGGTTTTCTGTGCAGAGGGGACCTGGCCTAGCAGTTCGGGCTGGGCTGCTACCATTGGTGGCGGCAGCTGACTGATTTGCACATGGCTGGACCCCTTTTGCAATGGCGCAGACGGGCTAAAAAACGGTTGTGTGGAAGGTTGCCCAGAGCAACTGCCAGTGGTTCAAATTAATTTGAAACCTTCCACCCATCACTTTTGTGGTCACAGTTTGTCTCTCCATGTGAGAGAGGGTATGCCCAGACGTGGGTCCCTTGCTCGCTGCGCCATAGGGAACAAGGCTGCACCTCACTGAGGCTTTCCATCAATGCCGAAACATGTCTGGGTTTGCTTGGTTTTCTGTGCAGAGGGGACCTGGCCTAGCAGTTCGGGCTGGGCTGCTACCATTGGTGGTGGCAGCTGACTGATTTGCACATGGCTGGATCCCTTTTGAAATGGCGCAGACGGGCTAAAAAACGGTGGTGTGGAAGGTTGGCCAGAGCAATTGCCAGTGGTTCAGATTCATTCAAAACCTTCCACCCATCACTTTTGTGGTCACAGTTTGTCTCTCCATGTGAGAGAGGGTATGCCCAGACGTGGGTCCCTTGCTCGCTGCGCCATAGGGAACCAGGCTGCACCTCACTGAGGAGGTCCATCAAGGCCGAAAAATGTCTGGGGATGCTTGGTTTTCTGTGCAGAGGGGACCTGGCCTAGCAATTCGGGCTGGGCTGCTACCATTGGTGGTGGCAGCTGACTGATTTTCACATGGCTGGACCCCTTTTGCAATGGCACAGACGGGCTAAAAAACGGTGGTGTGGAAGGTTGCCCAGAGCAATTGCCAGTGGTTCAGATTCATTCAAAACCTTCCACCCATCACTTTTGTGGTCACAGTTTGTCTCTCCATGTGAGAGAGGGTATGCCCAGACGTGGGTCCCTTGCTCGCTGCGCCATAGGGAACCAGGCTGCACCTCACTGAGGAGGTCCATCAAGGCCGAAAAATGTCTGGGGTTGCTTGGTTTTCTGTGCAGAGGGGACCTGGCCTAGCAATTCGGGCTGGGCTGCTACCATTGGTGGTGACAGCTGACTGATTTGCACATGGCTGGACCCCTTTTGCAATGGCACAGACGGGCTAAAAAACGGTGGTGTGGAAGGTTGCCCAGAGCAATTGCCAGTGGTTCAGATTCATTCGAAACCTTCCACCCATCACTTTTCTGGTCACAGTTTGTCTCTCCATGTGAGAGAGGGTATGCCCAGACGTGGGTCCCTTGCTCGCTGCGCCATAGGGAACCAGGCTGCAACTCACTGAGGAGGTCCATCAAGGCCGAAACATGTCTGGGGTTGCTTGGTTTTCTGTGCAGAGGGGACGTGGCCTAGCAGTTCGGGCTGGGCTGCTACCATTGGTGGCGGCAGCTGACTGATTTGCACATTGCTGGACCCCTTTTGCAATGGCGCAGATGGGCTAAAAAACAGTGGTGTGGAAGGTTGCCCAGAGCAATTGCCAGTGGTTCAGATTCATTCAAAACCTTCCACCCATCACTTTTGTGGTCACAGTTTGTCTCTCCATGTGCAAGAGGGTATGCCCAGACGTGGGTCCTTTGCTCGCTGCGCCATAGGGAACCAGGGTGCACCTCACTGAGGAGGTCCATCAAGGCCGAAACATGTCTGGGGTTGCTTGGTTTTCCGTGCAGAGGGGACCTGGCCTAGCAGTTCGGGCTGGGCTGCTACCATTGGTGGCGGCAGCTGACTGATTTGCACATGGCTGGACCCCTTTTGCAATGGCGCAGACGGGCTAAAAAACGGTGGTGTGGAAGGTTGCCCAGAGCAACTGCCAGTGGTTCAGATTAATTTGAAACCTTCCACCCATCACTTTTGTGGTCACCGTTTGTCTCTCCATGTGAGAGAGGGTATGCCCAGACGTGGGTCCCTTGCTCGCTGCGCCATAGGGAACAAGGCTGCACCTCACTGAGGCTTTCCATCAATGCCGAAACATGTCTGGGTTTGCTTGGTTTTCTGTGCAGAGGGGACCTGGCCTAGCAGTTCGGGCTGGGCTGCTACCATTGGTGGTGGTAGCTGACTGATTTGCACATGGCTGGATCCCTTTTGAAATGGCGCAGACGGGCTAAAAAATGGTGGTGTGGAAGGTTGCATGTCTGGGGTTGCTTGGTTTTCTGTGCAGAGGGGACCTGGCCTAGCAGTTCGGGCTGGGCTGCTACCATTGGTGGCGGCAGCTGACTGATTTGCACATGGCTGGACCCCTTTTGCAATGGCGCAGACGGGCTAAAAAACCGTGGTGTGGAAGGTTGCCCAGAGCAATTGCCAGTGGTTCAGATTCATTCGGAACCTTCCACCCATCCCTTTTATGGTCACAGTTTGTCTCTCCATGTGAGAGAGAGTATTGTGTATGTCCAGACGTGGGTCCCTTGCTCGCTGCGCCATAGCGAACCAGGCTGCACCTCACTGAGGAGGTCCATCAAGGCCGAAACATGTCTGGGGTTGCTTGGTTTTCTGTGCAGAGGGGACCTGGCCTAGCAGTTCGGGCTGGGCTGCTACCATTGGTAGCAGCAGCTGACTGATTTGCACATGGCTGGACCCCTTTTGCAATGGCGCAGACGGGCTAAAAAACGGTTGTGTGGAAGGTTGCCCAGAGCAACTGCCAGTGGTTCAGATTAATTTGAAACCTTCCACCCATCACTTTTGTGGTCACAGTTTGTCTCTCCATGTGAGAGAGGGTATGCCCAGACGTGGGTCCCTTGCTCGCTGCGCCATAGGGAACAAGGCTGCACCTCACTGAGGCTTTCCATCAATGCCGAAACATGTCTGGGTTTGCTTGGTTTTCTGTGCAGAGGGGACCTGGCCTAGCAGTTCGGGCTGGGCTGCTACCATTGGTGGTGGCAGCTGACTGATTTGCACATGGCTGGATCCCTTTTGAAATGGCGCAGACGGGCTAAAAAATGGTGGTGTGGAAGGTTGCATGTCTGGGGTTGCTTGGTTTTCTGTGCAGAGGGGACCTGGCCTAGCAGTTCGGGCTGGGCTGCTACCATTGGTGGCGGCAGCTGACTGATTTGCACATGGCTGGACCCCTTTTGCAATGGCGCAGACGGGCTAAAAAACCGTGGTGTGGAAGGTTGCCCAGAGCAATTGCCAGTGGTTCAGATTCATTCGGAACCTTCCACCCATCCCTTTTATGGTCACAGTTTGTCTCTCCATGTGAGAGAGAGTATTGTGTATGTCCAGACGTGGGTCCCTTGCTCGCTGCGCCATAGCGAACCAGGCTGCACCTCACTGAGGAGGTCCATCAAGGCCGAAACATGTCTGGGGTTGCTTGGTTTTCTGTGCAGAGGGGACCTGGCCTAGCAGTTCGGGCTGGGCTGCTACCATTGGTAGCAGCAGCTGACTGATTTGCACATGGCTGGACCCCTTTTGCAATGGCGCAGACGGGCTAAAAAACGGTTGTGTGGAAGGTTGCCCAGAGCAACTGCCAGTGGTTCAGATTAATTTGAAACCTTCCACCCATCACTTTTGTGGTCACAGTTTGTCTCTCCATGTGAGAGAGGGTATGCCCAGACGTGGGTCCCTTGCTCGCTGCGCCATAGGGAACAAGGCTGCACCTCACTGAGGCTTTCCATCAATGCCGAAACATGTCTGGGTTTGCTTGGTTTTCTGTGCAGAGGGGACCTGGCCTAGCAGTTCGGGCTGGGCTGCTACCATTGGTGGTGGCAGCTGACTGATTTGCACATGGCTGGATCCCTTTTGCAATGGCGCAGACGGCTAAAAAACGGTGGTGTGGAAGGTTGCCCAGAGCAATTGCCAGTGGTTCAGATTCATTCAAAACCTTCCACCCATCACTTTTGTGGTCACAGTTTGTCTCTCCATGTGAGAGAGGGTATGCCCAGACGTGGGTCCCTTGCTCGCTGCGCCATAGGGAACCAGGCTGCACCTCACTGAGGAGGTCCATCAAGGCCGAAAAATGTCTGGGGTTGCTTGGTTTTCTGTGCAGAGGGGACCTGGCCTAGCAATTCGGGCTGGGCTGCTACCATTGGTGGTGGCAGCTGACTGATTTGCACATGGCTGGACCCCTTTTGCAATGGCACAGACGGGCTAAAAAATGGTGGTGTGGAAGGTTGCCCAGAGCAATTGCCAGTGGTTCAGATTCATTCGAAACCTTCCACCCATCACTTTTCTGGTCACAGTTTGTCTCTCCATGTGAGAGAGGGTATGCCCAGACGTGGGTCCCTTGCTCGCTGCGCCATAGGGAACCAGGCTGCAACTCACTGAGGAGGTCCATCAAGGCCGAAACATGTCTGGGGTTGCTTTGTTTTCTGTGCAGAGGGGACGTGGCCTAGCAGTTCGGGCTGGGCTGCTACCATTGGTGGCGGCAGCTGACTGATTTGCACATGGCTGGACCCCTTTTGCAATGGCGCAGACGGGCTAAAAAACAGTGGTGTGGAAGGTTGCCCAGAGCAATTGCCAGTGGTTCAGCTTCATTCAAAACCTTCCACCCATCACTTTTGTGGTCACAGTTTGTCTCTCCATGTGCAAGAGGGTATGCCCAGACGTGGGTCCTTTGCTCGCTGCGCCATAGGGAACCAGGGTGCACCTCACTGAGGAGGTCCATCAAGGCCGAAACATGTCTGGGGTTGCTTGGTTTTCCGTGCAGAGGGGACCTGGCCTAGCAGTTCGGGCTGGGCTGCTACCATTGGTGGCGGCAGCTGACTGATTTGCACATGGCTGGACCCCTTTCGCAATGGCGCAGACGGGCTAAAAAACGGTGGTGTGGAAGGTTGCCCAGAGCAATTGCCAGTGGTTCAGATTCATTCGAAACCTTCCACCCATCACTTTTGTGGTCACAGTTTGTCTTTCCATGTGAGAGAGGGTATGCCCAGACGTGGGTCCCTTGCTCGCTGCGCCATAGGGAACCAGGCTGCACCTCACTGAGGAGGTCCATCAAGGGCAAAACATGTCTGGGGTTGCTTGGTTTTCTGTGCAGAGGGGACCTGGCCTAGCAGTTCGGGCTGGGCTTCTACCATTGGTGGCGGCAGCTAACTGATTTGCACATGACTGGACCCTTTTTGCAATGGCACAGACGGGCTAAAAAACAGTGGTGTGGAAGGTTGCCCAGAGCAATTGCCAGTGGTTCAGATTCATTCAAAACCTTCCACCCATGCCTTTTATGGTCACAGTTTGTCTCTCCATGTGAGAGAGGGTATTGTGTATGTCCAGACCTGGGTCCCTTGCTCGATGCGCCATAGGGAACCAGGCTGCACCTCACTGAGGAGGTCCATCAAGGCCGAAACATGTCTGGGGTTGCTTGGTTTTCTGTGCAGAGGGGACCTGGCCTAGCAGTTCGGGCTGGGCTGCTACCATTGGTGGCGGCAGCTGACTGATTTGCACATGGCTAGACCCCTTTTGCAATGGCGCAGACGGGCTAAAAAACCGTGGTGTGGAAGGTTGCCCAGAGCAATTGCCAGTGGTTCAGATTCATTCGGAACCTTCCACCCATCCCTTTTATGGTCACAGTTTGTCTCTCCATGTGAGAGAGAGTATTGTGTATGTCCAGACGTGGGTCCCTTGCTCGCTGCGCCATAGCGAACCAGGCTGCACCTCACTGAGGAGGTCCATCAAGGCCGAAACATGTCTGGGGTTGCTTGGTTTTCTTTGCAGAGGGGACCTGGCCTAGCAGTTCGGGCTGGGCTGCTACCATTGGTAGCAGCAGCTGACTGATTTGCACATGGCTGGACCCCTTTTGCAATGGCGCAGACGGGCTAAAAAACGGTTGTGTGGAAGGTTGCCCAGAGCAACTGCCAGTGGTTCAGATTAATTTGAAACCTTCCACCCATCACTTTTGTGGTCACAGTTTGTCTCTACATGTGAGAGAGGGTATGCCCAGACGTGGGTCCCTTGCTCGCTGCGCCATAGGGAACAAGGCTGCACCTCACTGAGGCTTTCCATCAATGCCGAAACATGTCTGGGTTTGCTTGGTTTTCTGTGCAGAGGGGACCTGGCCTAGCAGTTCGGGCTGGGCTGCTACCATTGGTGGTGGCAGCTGACTGATTTGCACATGGCTGGATCCCTTTTGAAATGGCGCAGACGGCTAAAAAACGGTGGTGTGGAAGGTTGCCCAGAGCAATTGCCAGTGGTTCAGATTCATTCAAAACCTTCCACCCATCACTTTTGTGGTCACAGTTTGTCTCTCCATGTGAGAGAGGGTATGCCCAGACGTGGGTCCCTTGCTCGCTGCGCCATAGGGAACCAGGCTGCACCTCACTGAGGAGGTCCATCAAGGCCGAAAAATGTCTGGGGTTGCTTGGTTTTCTGTGCAGAGGGGACCTGGCCTAGCAATTCGGGCTGGGCTGCTACCATTGGTGGTGGCAGCTGACTGATTTGCACATGGCTGGACCCCTTTTGCAATGGCACAGACGGGCTAAAAAATGGTGGTGTGGAAGGTTGCCCAGAGCAATTGCCAGTGGTTCAGATTCATTCGAAACCTTCCACCCATCACTTTTCTGGTCACAGTTTGTCTCTCCATGTGAGAGAGGGTATGCCCAGACGTGGGTCCCTTGCTCGCTGCGCCATAGGGAACCAGGCTGCAACTCACTGAGGAGGTCCATCAAGGCCGAAACATGTCTGGGGTTGCTTGGTTTTCTGTGCAGAGGGGACGTGGCCTAGCAGTTCGGGCTGGGCTGCTACCATTGGTGGTGGCAGCTGACTGATTTGAACATGGATGGACCCCTTTTGCAATGGCGCAGACGGGCTAAAAAACAGTGGTGTGGAAGGTTGCCCAGAGCAATTGCCAGTGGTTCAGATTCGTTCAAAACCTTCCACCCATCACTTTTGTGGTCACAGTTTGTCTCTCCATGTGCAAGAGGGTATGCCCAGACGTGGGTCCTTTGCTCGCTGCGCCATAGGGAACCAGGGTGCACCTCACTGAGGAGGTCCATCAAGGCCGAAACATGTCTGGGGTTGCTTGGTTTTCCGTGCAGAGGGGACCTGGCCTAGCAGTTCGGGCTGGGCTGCTACCATTGGTGGCGGCAGCTGACTGATTTGCACATGGCTGGACCCCTTTCGCAATGGCGCAGACGGGCTAAAAAACGGTGGTGTGGAAGGTTGCCCAGAGCAATTGCCAGTGGTTCAGATTCATTCGAAACCTTCCACCCATCACTTTTGTGGTCACAGTTTGTCTCTCCATGTGAGAGAGGGTATGCCCAGACGTGGGTCCCTTGCTCGCTGCGCCATAGGGAACCAGGCTGCACCTCACTGAGGAGGTCCATCAAGGGCAAAACATGTCTGGGGTTGCTTGGTTTTCTGTGCAGAGGGGACCTGGCCTAGCAATTCGGGCTGGGCTGCTACCATTGGTGGCGGCAGCTGACTGATTTGCACATGGCTGGACCCCTTTTGCAATGGCACAGACGGGCTAAAAAACAGTGGTGTGGAAGGTTGCCCAGAGCAATTGCCAGTGGTTCAGATTCATTCAAAACCTTCCACCCATGCCTTTTATGGTCACAGTTTGTCTCTCCATGTGAGAGAGGGTATTGTGTATGTCCAGACCTGGGTCCCTTGCTCGATGCGCCATAGGGAACCAGGCTGCACCTCACTGAGGAGGTCCATCAAGGCCGAAACATGTCTGAGGTTGCTTGGTTTTCTGTGCAGAGGGGACCTGGCCTAGCAGTTCGGGCTGGGCTGCTACCATTGGTGGCGGCAGCTGACTGATTTGCACATGGCTGGACCCCTTTTGCAATGGCACAGACGGGCTTAAAAACGGTGGTGTGGAAGGCTGCCCAGAGCAATTGCCAGTGGTTCAGATTCATTCAAAACCTTCCACCCATCACTTTTGTGGTCACAGTTTGTCTCTCCATGTGAGAGAGGGTATACCCAGACTTGGGTCCCTTGCTCACTGCGCCATAGGGAACCAGGCTGCACCTCACTGAGGAGGTCCATCAAGGCCGAAACATGTCTGGGGTTGCTTGGTTTTCTGTGCAGAGCGGACCTGGCCTAGCAGTTCGGGCTGGGCTGCTATCATTGGTGGCGGCAGCTGACTGATTTTCACATGGCTGGATCCCTTTTGCAAAGGCGCAGACGGGCTAAAAAACGGTGGTGTGGAAGGTTGCCCAGAGCAATTTCCAGTGGTTCAGATTCATTCAAAACCTTCCACCCATCACTTTTGTGGTCACAGTTTGTCTCTCCATGTGATAGAGGTTATGCCCAGACGTGGGTCCCTTGCTCGCTGCGTCATAGGGAACCAGGCTGCACCTCACTGAGGAGGTCCGTCAAGGCCGAAACATGTCTGGGGTTGCTTGGTTTTCTGTGCAGAGGGGACCTGGCCTAGCAGTTTGGGCTGGGCTGCTACCATTGGTGGCGCTAGCTGACTGATTTGCACATTCCTGGACTCCTTTTGCAATGGCGCAGACGGGCTAAAAAATGGTGGTGTGGAAGGTTGCCCAGAGCAATTGCCAGCGGTTCAGATTAATTCAAAACCTTCCACCCATCACTTTTATGGTCACAGTTTGTCTCTCCATGTGAGAGAGGGTATGCACAGACGTGGGTCCCTTGCTTGCTGAGCCATAGGGAACCAGGCTGCACCTCACAGAGGAGGTCCATCAAGGCCGAAACATGTCTGGGGTTGCTTGGTTTTCTGTGCAGAGGGGACCTGGCCTAGCAGTTCGGGCTGGGCTGCCACCATTTGTGGTGGCAGCTGACTGATTTGCACATGGCTGGACCCCTTTTCCAATGGTGCAGAAGGGCTAAAAAACAGTGGTGTGGAAGGTTGCCCAGAGCAATTGCCAGTGGTTCAGATTAATTCAAAACCTTCCACCCATCACTTTTGTGGTCACAGTTTGTCTCTCCATGTGAGAGAGGGTATGCCCAGACGTGGGTCCCTTGCTCGCTGCGTCATAGGGAACCAGGCTGCACCTCACTGAGGAGGTCCATCAAGGGCAAAACATGTCTGGGGTTGCTTGGTTTTCTGTGCAGAGGGGACCTGGCCTAGCAGTTCGGGCTGGGCTTCTACCATTGGTGGCGGCAGCTAACTGATTTGCACATGACTGGACCCTTTTTGCAATGGCGCAGACGGGCTAAAAACGGTATTGTAGAAGGTTTCCCAGACCAATTGCCAGTGGTTCAGATTCATTCGAAACCTTCCACCCATCACTTTTGTGGTCACAGTTTGTCACTCCATGTGAGAGAGGGTATGCCCAGACGTGGGTCCCTTGCTCGCTGCGCCATAGGGAACCAGGCTGCACCTCACAGAGGAGGTCCATCAAGGCCGAAACATGTCTGGGGTTGCTTGGTTTTCTGTGCAGAGGGGACCTGGCCTAGCAGTTCGGGCTGGGCTGCCACCATTTGTGGTGGCAGCTGACTGATTTGCACATGGCTGGACCCCTTTTCCAATGGTGCAGAAGGGCTAAAAAACAGTGGTGTGAAAGGTTGCCCAGAGCAATTGCCAGTGGTTCAGATTAATTCAAAACCTTCCACCCATCACTTTTGTGGTCACAGTTTGTCTCTCCATGTGAGAGAGGGTATGCCCAGACGTGGGTCCCTTGCTCGCTGCGTCATAGGGAACCAGGCTGCACCTCATTGAGGAGGTCCATCAAGGCCGAAACATGTCTCGGGTTGCTTGGTTTTCTGTGCAGAGGGGACCTGGTTTAGCAGTTCGGGCTGGGCTGCCACCATTGGTGGCGGCAGCTGACTTATTTGCACATGGCTGGACCCCTTTTGCAATGGCGCAGACGGGCTAAAAAACGGTGGTGTGGAAGGTTGCCCAGAGCAATTGCCAGTGGTTGAGATTCATTCGAAACCCCCCACCCATCACTTTTGTGTTCACAGTTTGTCTCTCCATGTGAGAGAGGGTATGCCCAGACGTGGGTCCCTTGCTCGCTGCGCCACAGGGAACCAGGCTGCACCTCACTGAGGAGGTCCATCAAGGCCGAAAAATGTCTGGGGGTGCTTGGTTTTCTGTGCAGAGGGGACCTGGCCTAGCAATTTGGGCTGGGCTGCTACCATTGGTGGCGGCAGCTGACTGATTTGCACATGGCTGTACCCCTTTTGCAATGCCACAGACGGGCTAAAAAACGTTGGTGTGGAAGGTTGCCCAGAGCAATTGCCAGTGGTTCAGATTCATTTGAAACCTTCCACCCATCACTTTTGTGGTCACAGTTTGTCTCTCCATGTGGGAGAGGGTATGCCCAGACGTGGGTCCCTTGCTCGATGCGCCATAGGGAACCAGGCTGCACCTCACTGAGGAGGTCCATCAAGGCCGAAACATGTCTGGGGTTGCTTGGTTTTCTGTGCAGAGGGGACCTGGCCTAGCAGTTCGGGCTGGGCTGCCACCATTTGTGGTGGCAGCTGACTGATTTGCACATGGCTGGACCCCTTTTCCAATGGTGCAGAAGGGCTAAAAAACAGTGGTGTGGAAGGTTGCCCAGAGCAATTGCCAGTGGTTCAGATTAATTCAAAACCTTCCACCCATCACTTTTGTGGTCACAGTTTGTCTCTCCATGTGAGAGAGGGTATGCCCAGACGTGGGTCCCTTGCTCGCTGCGTCATAGGGAACCAGGCTGCACCTCACTGAGGAGGTCCATCAAGGGCAAAACATGTCTGGGGTTGCTTGGTTTTCTGTGCAGAGGGGACCTGGCCTAGCAGTTCGGGCTGGGCTTCTACCATTGGTGGCGGCAGCTAACTGATTTGCACATGACTGGACCCTTTTTGCAATGGCGCAGACGGGCTAAAAACGGTATTGTAGAAGGTTTCCCAGAGCAATTGCCAGTGGTTCAGATTCATTCAAAACCTTCCACCCATCACTTTTGTGGTCACAGTTTGTCACTCCATGTGAGAGAGGGTATGCCCAGACGTGGGTCCCTTGCTCGCTGCGCCATAGGGAACCAGGCTGCACCTCACAGAGGAGGTCCATCAAGGCCGAAACATGTCTGGGGTTGCTTGGTTTTCTGTGCAGAGGGGACCTGGCCTAGCAGTTCGGGCTGGGCTGCCACCATTTGTGGTGGCAGCTGACTGATTTGCACATGGCTGGACCCCTTTTCCAATGGTGCAGAAGGGCTAAAAAACAGTGGTGTGGAAGGTTGCCCAGAGCAATTGCCAGTGGTTCAGATTAATTCAAAACCTTCCACCCATCACTTTTGTGGTCACAGTTTGTCTCTCCATGTGAGAGAGGGAATGCCCAGACGTGGGTCCCTTGCTCGCTGCGTCATAGGGAACCAGGCTGCACCTCATTGAGGAGGTCCATCAAGGCCGAAACATGTCTGGGGTTGCTTGGTTTTCTGTGCAGAGGGGACCTGGTTTAGCAGTTCGGACTGGGCTGCCACCATTGGTGGCGACAGCTGACTTATTTGCACATGGCTGGACCCCTTTTGCAATGGCGCAGACGGGCTAAAAAACGGTGGTGTGGAAGGTTGCCCAGAGCAATTGCCAGTGGTTGATATTCATTCGAAACCCCCCACCCATCACTTTTGTGTTCACAGTTTGTCTCTCCATGTGAGAGAGGGTATGCCCAGACGTGGGTCCCTTGCTCGCTGCGCCACAGGGAACCAGGCTGCACCTCACTGAGGAGGTCCATCAAGGCCGAAAAATGTCTGGGGGTGCTTGGTTTTCTGTGCAGAGGGGACCTGGCCTAGCAATTCGGGCTGGGCTGCTACCATTGGTGGCGGCAGCTGACTGATTTGCACATGGCTGTACCCCTTTTGCAATGCCACAGACAGGCTAAAAAACGTTGGTGTGGAAGGTTGCCCAGAGCAATTGCCAGTGGTTCAGATTCATTTGAAACCTTCCACCCATCACTTTTGTGGTCACAGTTTGTCTCTCCATGTGGGAGAGGGTATGCCCAGACGTGGGTCCCTTGCTCGATGCGCCATAGGGAACCAGGCTGCACCTCACTGAGGAGGTCCATCAAGGCCGAAACATGTCTGGGGTTGCTTGGTTTTCTGTGCAGAGGGGACCTGGCCTAGCAGTTCGGGCTGGGCTGCTACCATTGGTGGCGGCAGCTGACTGATTTGCACATGGCTGGACCCCTTTTGCAATGGCGCAGACGGGCTAAAAAACAGTGGTGTGGAAGGTTGCCCAGAGCAATTGCCAGTAGTTCAGATTCATTCGGAACCTTCCACCCATCCCTTTTATGGTCACAGTTTGTCTCTCCATGTGAGAGAGAGTATTGTGTATGTCCAGACGTGGGTCCCTTGCTCGCTGCGCCATAGCGAACCAGGCTGCACCTCACTGAGGAGGTCCATCAAGGCCGAAACATGTCTGGGGTTGCTTAGTTTTCTGTGCAGAGGAGACCTGGCCTAGCAGTTCGGGCTGGGCTGCTACCATTGGTGGCGGCAGCTGACTGATTTGCACATGGCTGGACCCCTTTTGCAATGGCGCAGACGGACTAAAAAACGGTTGTGTGGAAGGTTGCCCAGAGCAATTGCCAGTGGTTCAGATTCATTCAAAACCTTCCACCTATCACTTTTGTGGTCACAGTTTGTCTCTCCATGTGAGAGAGGGTATGCCCAGACGTGGGTCCCTTGCTCGCTGCGCCATAGGGAACCAGGCTGCACCTCACTGAGGAGGTCCATCAAGGCCGAAAAATGTCTGGGGTTGCTTGGTTTTCTGTGCAGAGGGGACCTGGCCTAGCAATTCGGGCTGGGCTGCTACCATTGGTGGTGGCAGCTGACTGATTTGCACATGGCTGGACCCCTTTTGCAATGGCACAGACGGACCCCTTTTGCAATGGCACAGACGGGCTAAAAAACGGTGGTGTGGAAGGTTGCCCAGAGCAATTGCCAGTGGTTCAGATTAATTCGAAACCTTCCACCCATCACTTTTCTGGTCAAAGTTTGTCTCTCCATGTGCAAGAGGGTATGCCCAGACGTGGGTCCATTGCTCGATGCGCCATAGGGAACCAGGCTGCACCTCACTGAGGAGGTCCATCAAGGCCGAAACATGTCTGGGGTTGCTTGGTTTTCTGTGCAGAGGGGACCTGGCCTAGCAGTTCGGGCTGGGCTGCTACCATTGGTGGCGGCAGCTGACTGATTTGCACATGGCTGGACGCCTTTTGCAATGGTGCAGACGGGCTAAAAAACGGTGGTGTGGAAGGTAGCCCAGAGCAATTGCCAGTGGTTCAGATTCATTCAAAACCTTCCACCCATCACTTTTGTGGTCACAGTTTGTCTCTCCATGTGAGAGAGGGTATGCCCAGACGTAGGTCCCTTGCTCGCTGCACCATAGGGAACCAGGCTGCACCTCACTGAGGAGGTCCATCAAGGCCGAAACATGTCTGGGGTTGCTTGGTTTTCTGTGCAGAGGGGACCTGGCCTAGCAGTTAGGGCTGGGCTTCTACCATTGGTGGCGGCAGCTAACTGATTTGCACATGACTGGACCCTTTTTGCAATGGCGCAGACGGGCTAAAAACGGTATTGTAGAAGGTTGCCCAGAGCAATTGCCAGTGGTTCAGATTCATTCTAAACCTTCCACCAATCACTTTTGTGGTCACAGTTTGTCTCTCCATGTGGGAGAGGGTATGCCCAGACGTGGGTCCCTTGCTCGCTGCGCCATAGAGAACCAGGCTGCACCTCACTGAGGAGGTCCATCAAGGCCGAAACATGTCTGGGGTTGCTTGGTTTTCTGTGCAGAGGGGACCGGGCCTAGCAGTTCGGGCTGGGCTGCTACCATTGGTGGCGGCAGCTGACTGATTTGCACATGGCTGGACCCCTTTTGCAATGGCGCAGACGGGCTAAAAAACAGTGGTGTGGAAGGTTGCCCAGAGCAATTGCCAGTGGTTCAGATTCATTCGAAACCTTCCACCCATCCCTTTTATGGTCACAGTTTGTCTCTCCATGTGAGAAAGGGTATTGTGTATGTCCAGACCTGGGTCCCTTGCTCGATGCGCCATAGGGAACCAGGCTGCACCTCACTGAGGAGGTCCATCAAGGCCGAAACATGTCTGGGGTTGCTTGGTTTTCTGTGCAGAGGGGACCTGGCCTAGCAGTTCGGGCTGGGCTGCTACCATTGGTGGCGGCAGCTGACTGATTTGCACATGGCTGGACCCCTTTTGCAATGGCACAGACGGGCTAAAAAACGGTGGTGTGGAAGGCTGCCCAGAGCAATTGCCAGTGGTTCAGATTCATTCAAAACCTTCCACCCATCACTTTTGTGGTCACAGTTTGTCTCTCCATGTGAGAGAGGGTATACCCAGACTTGGGTCCCTTGCTCGCTGCACCATAGGGAACAAGGCTGCACCTCACTGAGGAGGTCCATCAAGGCCGAAACATGTCTGAGGTTGCTTGGTTTTCTGTGCAGAGGGGACCTGGCCTAACAGTTCGGGCTGGGCTGCTATCATTGGTGGCGGCAGCTGACTGATTTGCACATTGCTGGATCCCTTTTGCAATGGCGCAGACGGGCTAAAAAACGGTGGTGTGGAAGGTTGCCCAGAGCAATTGCCAGTGGTTCAGATTCATTCAAAACCTTCCACCCATCACTTTTGTGGTCACAGTTTGTCTCTCCTTGTGATAGAGGGTATGCCCAGAGGTGGGTCCCTTGCTCGCTGCGTCATAGGGAACCAGGCTGCACCTCACTGAGGAGGTCCGTCAAGGCCGAAACATGTCTGGGGTTGCTTGGTTTTCTGTGCAGAGGGGACCGGGCCTAGCAGTTCGGGCTGGGCTGCTACCATTGGTGGCGCTAGCTGACTGATTTGCACATTCCTGGACCCCTTTTGCAATGGCGCAGACGGGCTAAAAAATGGTGGTGTGGAAGGTTGCCCAGAGCAATTGCTAGTGGTTCAGATTCATTCGAAACCTTCCACCCATCCCTTTTATGGTCACAGTTTGTCTCTCCATGAGAGAGAGGGTATTGTGTATGTCCAGACCTGGGTCCCTTGCTCGATGCGCCATAGGGAACCAGGCTGCACCTCACTGAGGAGGTCCATCAAGGCCGAAACATGTCTGAGGTTGATTGGTTTTCTGTGCAGAGGGGACCTGGCCTAGCAGTTCGGGCTGGGCTGCTACCATTTAGTGGCGGCAGCTGACTGATTTGCACATGGCTGGACCCCTTTTGCAATGGCGCAGACGGGCTAAAAAATGGTGGTGTGGAAGGTTGCCCAGAGCAATTGCCAGCGGTTCAGATTAATTCAAAACCTTCCACCCATCACTTTTATGGTCACAGTTTGTCTATCCATTGGAGAGAGGGTATGCACAGACGTGGGTCCCTTGCTTGCTGCGCCATAGGGAACCAGGCTTCACCTCACAGAGGAGGTCCATCAAGGCCGAAACATGTCTGGGGTTGCTTGGTTTTCTGTGCAGAGGGGACCTGGCCTAGCAGTTCGGGCTGGGCTGCTACCATTGGTGGCGCTAGCTGACTGATTTGCACATTCCTAGACTCCTTTTGCAATGGCGCAGACGGGCTAAAAAATGGTGGTGTGGAAGGTTGCCCAGAGCAATTGCCAGTGGTTCAGATTAATTCAAAACCTTCCACCCATCACTTTTATGGTCACAGTTTGTCTATCCATGTGAGAGAGGGTATGCACAGACGTGGGTCCCTTGCTTGCTGCGCCATAGGGAACCAGGCTTCACCTCACAGAGGAGGTCCATCAAGGCCGAAACATGTCTGGGGTTGCTTGGTTTTCTGTGCAGAGGGGACCTGGCCTAGCAGTTCGGGCTGGGCTGCCACCATTTGTGGCGGCAGCTGACTGGTTTGCACATGGCTGGACCCCTTTTGCAATGGTGCAGAAGGGCTAAAAAACGGTGGTGTGGAAGGTTGCCCAGAGCAATTGCCAGTGGTTCAGATTAATTCAAAACCTTCCACCCATCACTTTTGTGGTCACAGTTTGTCTCTCCATGTGAGAGAGGGTATGCCCAGACGTGGGTCCCTTGCTCGCTGCGTCATAGGGAACCAGGCTGCACCTCATTGAGGAGGTCCATCAAGGCCGAAACATGTCTGGGGTTGCTTGGTTTTCTGTGCAGAGGGGACCTGGTTTAGCAGTTCGGGCTGGGCTGCCACCATTGGTGGCGGCAGCTGACTTATTTGCACATGGCTGGACCCCTTATGCAATGGCGCAGACGGGCTAAAAAACGGTGGTGTGGAAGGTTGCCCAGAGCAATTGCCAGTGGTCGAGATTCATTCGAAACCTTCCACCCATCACTTTTGTGTTCACAGTTTGTCTCTCCATGTGAGAGAGGGTATGCCCAGACGTGGGTCCCTTGCTCGCTGCGCCATAGGGAACCAGGCTGCACCTCACTGAGGAGGTCCATCAAGGCCGAAAAATGTCTGGGGTTGCTTGGCTTTCTGTGCAGAGGGGACCTGGCCTAGCAATTCGGGCTGGGCTGCTACCATTGGTGGCGGAAGCTGACTGATTTGCACATGGCTGGACCCCTTTTGCAATGCCACAGACGGGCTAAAAAACGGTGGTGTGGAAGGTTGCCCAGAGCAATTGCCAGTGGTTCAGATTCATTTGAAACCTTCCACCCATCACTTTTGTGGTCACAGTTTGTCTCTCCATGTGGGAGAGGGTATGCCCAGACGTGGGTCCCTTGCTCGCTGCGCCATAGGGAACCAGGCTGCACCTCACTGAGGAGGTCCATCAAGGCCGAAACATGTCTGGGGTTGCTTGGTTTTCTGTGCAGAGGGGACCTGGCCTAGCAGTTTGGGCTATGCTGCTACCATTGGTGGCGGCAGCTGACTGATTTGCACATGGCTGGACCCCTTTTGCAATGGAGCAGACGGGCTAAAAAACAGTGGTGTGGAAGGTTGCCCAGAGCAATTGCCAGTGGTTCAGATTCATTCGGAACCTTCCACCCATCCCTTTTATGGTCACAGTTTGTCTCTCCATGTGAGAGAGGGTATTGTGTATGTCCAGACGTGGGTCCCTTGCTCGTTGCGTCATAGCGAACCAAGCTGCACCTAACTGAGGAGGTCCATCAAGGCCGAAACATGTCTGGGGTTGCTTGGTCTTCTGTGCAGAGGGGACCTGGCCTAGCAGTTCGGGCTGGGCTGCTACCATTGGTGGCGGCAGCTGACTGATTTGCACATGGCTGGACCCCTTTTGCAATGGCGCAGACGGGCTAAAAAACGGTTGTGTGGAAGGTTGCCCAGAGCAACTGCCAGTGGTTCATATTAATTTGAAACCTTCCACCCATCACTTTTGTGGTCACAGTTTGTCTCTCCATGTGAGAGAGGGTATGCCCAGACGTGGGTCCCTTGCTCGCTGCGCCATAGGGAACAAGGCTGCACCTCACTGAGGCTTTCCATCAATGCCGAAACATGTCTGGGTTTGCTTGGTTTTCTGTGCAGAGGGGACCTGGCCTAGCAGTTCAGGCTGGGCTGCTACCATTGGTGGTGGCAGCTGACTGATTTGCACATGGCTGGATCCCTTTTGCAATGGCGCAGACGGGCTAAAAAACGGTGGTGTGGAAAGTTGCCCAGAGCAATTGCCAGTGGTTCAGATTCATTCAAAACCTTCCACCCATCACTTTTGTGGTCACAGTTTGTCTCTCCATGTGGGAGAGGGTATGCCCAGACGTGGGTCCCTTGCTCGCTGTGCCATAGGGAACCAGGGTGCACCTCACTGAGGAGGTCCATCAAGGCCGAAACATGTCTGGGGTTGCTTGGTTTTCTGTGCAGAGGGGACCTGGCCTAGCAGTTTGGGCTGGGCTGCTACCATTGGTGGCGGCAGCTGACTGATTTGCACATGGCTGGACCCCTTTTGCAATGGCGCAGACGGGCTAAAAAACAGTGGTGTGGAAGGTTGCCCAGAGCAATTGCCAGTGGTTCAGATTCATTCGGAACCTTCCACCCATCCCTTTTATGGTCACAGTTTGTCTCTCCATGTGAGAGAGAGTATTGTGTATGTCCAGGCGTGGGTCCCTTGCTCGCTGCGCCATAGCGAACCAGGCTGCACCTAACTGAGGAGGTCCATCAAGGCCGAAACATGTCTGGGGTTGCTTGGTTTTCTGTGCAGAGGGGACCTGGCCTAGCAGTTCGGGCTGGGCTGCTACCATTGGTGGCGGCAGCTGACTGATTTGCACATGGCTGGACCCCTTTTGCAATGGCGCAGACGGGCTAAAAAACGGTTGTGTGGAAGGTAGCCCAGAGCAATTGCCAGTGGTTCAGATTCATTCAAAACCTTCCACCCATCACTTTTGTGGTCACAGTTTGTCTCTCCATGTGAGAGAGGGTATGCCCAGACGTGGGTCCCTTGCTCGCTGCGCCATAGGGAACCAGGCTGCACCTCACTGAGGAGGTCCATCAAGGCCGAAACATGTCTGGGGTTGCTTGGTTTTCTGTGCAGAGGGGACCTGGCCTAGCAGTTAAGGCTGGGCTTCTACCATTGGTGGCGGCAGCTAACTGATTTGCACATGACTGGACCCTTTTTGCAATGGCGCAGACGGGCTAAAAACGGTATTGTAGAAGGTTGCCCAGAGCAATTGCCAGTGGTTCAGATTCATTCTAAACCTTCCACCAATCACTTTTGTGGTCACAGTTTGTCTCTCCATGTGAGAGAGGGTATGCCCAGACGTGTGTCCCTTGCTCGCTGCGTCATAGGGAACCAGGCTGCACCTCACTGAGGGGGTCCATCAAGGCCGAAAAATGTCTGGGGTTGCTTGGTTTTCTGTGCAGAGGGGACCTGGCCTAGCAATTCGGGCTGGGCTGCTACCATTGGTGGCGGCAGCTGACTGATTTGCACATGGCTGGACCCCTTTTGCAATGGCACAGACGGGCTAAAAAACAGTGGTGTGGAAGGTTGCCCAGAGCAATTGCCAGTGGTTCAGATTAATTCAAAACCTTCCACCCATCACTTTTGTGGTCACAGTTTGTCTCTCCATGTGGGAGAGGGTATGCCCAGACGTGGGTCCCTTGCTCGCTGCGCCATAGAGAACCAGGCTGCACCTCACTGAGGAGGTCCATCAAGGCCGAAACATGTCTGGGGTTGCTTGGTTTTCTGTGCAGAGGGGACTGGGCCTAGCAGTTTGGGCTGGGCTGCTACCATTGGTGGCGGCAGCTGACTGATTTGCACATGGCTGGACCCCTTTTGCAATGGCGCAGACGGGCTAAAAAACAGTGGTGTGGAAGGTTGCCCAGAGCAATTGCCAGTGGTTCAGATTCATTCGAAACCTTCCACCCATCCCTTTTATGGTCACAGTTTGTCTCTCCATGTGAGAAAGGGTATTGTGTATGTCCAGACCTGGGTCCCTTGCTCGATGCGCCATAGGGAACCAGGCTGCACCTCACTGAGGAGGTCCATCAAGGCCGAAACATGTCTGGGGTTGCTTGGTTTTCTGTGCAGAGGGGACCTGGCCTAGCAGTTCGGGCTGGGCTGCTACCATTGGTGGCGGCAGCTGACTGATTTGCACATGGCTGGACCCCTTTTGCAATGGCACAGACGGGCTAAAAAACGGTGGTGTGGAAGGCTGCCCAGAGCAATTGCCAGTGGTTCAGATTCATTCAAAACCTTCCACCCATCACTTTTGTGGTCACAGTTTGTCTCTCCATGTGAGAGAGGGTATACCCAGACTTGGGTCCCTTGCTCGCTGCACCATAGGGAACAAGGCTGCACCTCACTGAGGAGGCCCATCAAGGCCGAAACATGTCTGGGGTTGCTTGGTTTTCTGTGCAGAGGGGACCGGGCCTAGCAGTTCGGGCTGGGCTGCTACCATTGGTGGCGCTAGCTGACTGATTTGCACATTCCTGGACCCCTTTTGCAATGGCGCAGACGGGCTAAAAAATGGTGGTGTGGAAGGTTGCCCAGAGCAATTGCCAGTGGTTCAGATTCAATCGAAACCTTCCACCCATCCCTTTTATGGTCACAGTTTGTCTCTCCATGAGAGAGAGGGTATTGTGTATGTCCAGACCTGGGTCCCTTGCTCGATGCGCCATAGGGAACCAGGCTGCACCTCACTGAGGAGGGCCATCAAGGCCGAAACATGTCTGAGGTTGATTGGTTTTCTGTGCAGAGGGGACCTGGCCTAGCAGTTCGGGCTGGGCTGCTACCATTTAGTGGCGGCAGCTGACTGATTTGCACATGGCTGGACCCCTTTTGCAATGGCACAGACGGGCTTAAAAACGGTGGTGTGGAAGGCTGCCCAGAGCAATTGCCAGTGGTTCAGATTAATTCAAAACCTTCCACCCATCACTTTTGTGGTCACAGTTTGTCTCTCCATGTGAGAGAGGGTATGCCCAGACGTGGGTCCCTTGCTCGCTGCGTCATAGGGAACCAGGCTGCACCTCACTGAGGAGGTCTGTCAAGGCAGAAACATGTCTGGGGTTGCTTGGTTTTCTGTGCAGAGGGGACCTGGCCTAGCAGTTCGGGCTGGGCTGCTACCATTGGTGGCGCTAGCTGACTGATTTGCACATTCCTGGACTCCTTTTGCAATGGCGCAGACGGGCTAAAAAATGGTGGTGTGGAAGGTTGCCCAGAGCAATTGCCAGCGGTTCAGATTAATTCAAAACCTTCCACCCATCACTTTTATGGTCACAGTTTGTCTATCCATGTGAGAGAGGGTATGCACAGACATGGGTCCCTTGCTTGCTGCGCCATAGGGAACCAGGCTTCACCTCACAGAGGAGGTCCATCAAGGCCGAAACATGTCTGGGGTTGCTTGGTTTTCTGTGCAGAGGGGACCTGGCCTAGCAGTTCGGGCTGGGCTGCCACCATTTGTGGCGGCAGCTGACTGGTTTGCACATGGCTGGACCCCTTTTGCAATGGTGCAGAAGGGCTAAAAAACAGTGGTGTGGAAGGTTGCCCAGAGCAATTGCCAGTGGTTCAGATTAATTCAAAACCTTCCACCCATCACTTTTGTGGTCACAGTTTGTCTCTCCATGTGAGAGAGGGGATGCCCAGACGTGGGTCCCTTGCTCGCTGCGTCATAGGGAACCAGGCTGCACCTCATTGAGGAGGTCCATCAAGGCCGAAACATGTCTGGGGTTGCTTGGTTTTCTGTGCAGAGGGGACCTGGTTTAGCAGTTCGGGCTGGGCTGCCACCATTGGTGGCGGCAGCTGACTTATTTGCACATGGCTGGACCCCTTATGCAATGGCGCAGACGGGCTAAAAAACGGTGGTGTGGAAGGTTGCCCAGAGCAATTGCCAGTGGTCGAGATTCATTCGAAACCTTCCACCCATCACTTTTGTGTTCACAGTTTGTCTCTCCATGTGAGAGAGGGTATGCCCAGACGTGGGTCCCTTGCTCGCTGCGCCATAGGGAACCAGGCTGCATCTCACTGAGGAGGTCCATCAAGGCCGAAAAATGTCTGGGGTTGCTTGGCTTTCTGTGCAGAGGGGACCTGGCCTAGCAATTCGGGCTGGGCTGCTACCATTGGTGGCGGCAGCTGACTGATTTGCACATGGCTGGACCCCTTTTGCAATGCCACAGACGGGCTAAAAAACGGTGGTGTGGAAGGTTGCCCAGAGCAATTGCCAGTGGTTCAGATTCATTTGAAACCTTCCACCCATCACTTTTGTGGTCACAGTTTGTCTCTCCATGTGGGAGAGGGTATGCCCAGACGTGGGTCCCTTGCTCGCTGCGCCATAGGGAACCAGGCTGCACCTCACTGAGGAGGTCCATCAAGGCCGAAACATGTCTTGGGGTTGCTTGGTTTTCTGTGCAGAGGGGACCTGGCCTAGCAGTTTGGGCTGGGCTGCTACCATTGGTGGCGGCAGCTGACTGATTTGCACATGGCTGGACCCCTTTTGCAATGGCGCAGACGGGCTAAAAAACAGTGGTGTGGAAGGTTGCCCAGAGCAATTGCCAGTGGTTCAGATTCATTCGGAACCTTCCACCCATCCCTTTTATGGTCACAGTTTGTCTCTCCATGTGAGAGAGGGTATTGTGTATGTCCAGACGTGGGTCCCTTGCTCGTTGCGCCATAGCGAACCAGGCTGCACCTAACTGAGGAGGTCCATCAAGGCCGAAACATGTCTGGGGTTGCTTGGTCTTCTGTGCAGAGGGGACCTGGCCTAGCAGTTCGGGCTGGGCTGCTACCATTGGTGGCGGCAGCTGACTGATTTGCACATGGCTGGACCCCTTTTGCAATGGCGCAGACGGGCTAAAAAACGGTTGTGTGGAAGGTTGCCCAGAGCAACTGCCAGTGGTTCATATTAATTTGAAACCTTCCACCCATCACTTTTGTGGTCACAGTTTGTCTCTCCATGTGAGAGAGGGTATGCGCAGACGTGGGTCCCTTGCTCGCTGCGCCATAGGGAACAAGGCTGCACCTCACTGAGGCTTTCCATCAATGCCGAAACATGTCTGGGTTTCCTTGGTTTTCTGTGCAGAGGGGACCTGGCCTAGCAGTTCAGGCTGGGCTGCTACCATTGGTGGTGGCAGCTGACTGATTTGCACATGGCTGGATCCCTTTTGCAATGGCGCAGACGGGCTAAAAAACGGTGGTGTGGAAGGTTGCCCAGAGCAATTGCCAGTGGTTCAGATTCATTCAAAACCTTCCACCCATCACTTTTGTGGTCACAGTTTGTCTCTCCATGTGAGAAAGGGTATGCCCAGACGTGGGTCCCTTGCTCGCTGCGCCATAGGGAACCAGGCTGCACCTCACTGAGGAGGTCCATCAAGGCCGAAACATGTCTGGGGTTGCTTGGTTTTCTGTGCAGAGGGGACCTGGCCTAGCAGTTTGGGCTGGGCTGCTACCATTGGTGGCGGCAGCTGACTGATTTGCACATGGCTGGACCCCTTTTGCAATGGCGCAGACGGGCTAAAAAACAGTGGTGTGGAAGGTTGCCCAGAGCAATTGCCAGTGGTTCAGATTCATTCGGAACCTTCCACCCATCCCTTTTATGGTCACAGTTTGTCTCTCCATGTGAGAGAGAGTATTGTGTATGTCCAGACGTGGGTCCCTTGCTCGCTGCGCCATAGCGAACCAGGCTGCACCTAACTGAGGAGGTCCATCAAGGCCGAAACATGTCTGGGGTTGCTTGGTTTTCTGTGCAGAGGGGACCTGGCCTAGCAGTTCGGGCTGGGCTGCTACCATTGGTGGCGGCAGCTGACTGATTTGCACATGGCTGGACCCCTTTTGCAATGGCGCAGACGGGCTAAAAAACGGTTGTGTGGAAGGTTGCCCAGAGCAACTGCCAGTGGTTCATATTAATTTGAAACCTTCCACCCATCACTTTTGTGGTCACAGTTTGTCTCTCTATGTGAGAGAGGGTATGCCCAGACGTGGGTCCCTTGCTCGCTGCGCCATAGGGAACAAGGCTGCACCTCACTGAGGCTTTCCATCAATGCCGAAACATGTCTGGGTTTGCTTGGTTTTCTGTGCAGAGGGGACCTGGCCTAGCAATTCGGGCTGGGCTGCTACCATTGGTGGTGGCAGCTGACTGATTTGCACATGGCTGGACCCCTTTTGCAATGGCACAGACGGGCTAAGAAACGGTGGTGTGGAATGTTGCCCAGAGCAATTGCCAGTGGTTCAGATTCATTCGAAACCTTCCACCCATCACTTTTCTGGTCACAGTTTGTCTCTCCATGTGAGAGAGGGTATGCCCAGACCTGGGTCCCTTGCTCGCTGCGCCATAGGGAACCAGGCTGCAACTCACTGAGGAGGTCCATCAAGGCCGAAACATGTCTGGGGTTGCTTGGTTTTCTGTGCAGAGGGGACCTGGCCTAGCAGTTCGGGCTGGGCTGCTACCATTGGTGGCGGCAGCTGACTAATTTGCACATGGCTGGACCTCTTTTGCAATGGCGCAGACGGGCTAAAAAACAGTGGTGTGGAAGGTTGCCCAGAGCAATTGCCAGTGGTTCAGATTCATTCAAAACCTTCCTCCCATCACTTTTGTGGTCACAGTTTGTCTCTCCATGTGCAAGAGGGTATGCCCAGAAGTGGGTCCTTTGCTAGCTGCGCCATAGGGAACCAGGGTGCACCTCACTGAGGAGGTCCATCAAGGCCGAAACATGTCTGGGGTTGCTTGGTTTTCCGTGCAGAGGGGACCTGGCCTAGCAGTTCGGGTTGGGCTGCTACCATTGGTGGCGGCAGCTGACTGATTTGCACATGGCTGGACCCCTTTTGCAATGGCGCAGACGGGCTAAAAAACGGTGGTGTGGAAGGTTGCCCAGAGCAATTGCCAGTGGTTCAGATTCATTCGAAACCTTCCACCCATCACTTTTGTGGTCACAGTTTGTCTCTCCATGTGAGAGAGGGTATGCCCAGACGTGGGTCCCTTGCTCGCTGCGCCATAGGGAACCACGCTGGACCTCACTGAGGAGGTCCATCAAGGCCGAAACATGTCTGGGGTTGCTTGGTTTTCTGTGCATAGGGGACCTGGCCTAGCAGTTCGGCCTGGGCTTCTACCATTGGTGGCGGCAGCTAACTGATTTGCACATGACTGGACCCTTTTTGCAATGGCGCAGACGGGCTAAAAACGGTATTGTAGAAGGTTACCCAGAGCAATTGCCAGTGGTTCAGATTCATTCGAAACCTTCCACCCAACACTTTTGTGGTCACAGTTTGTCTCTCCATGTGAGAGAGGGTATGCCCAGACGTGGGTCCCTTGCTCGCTGCGCCATAGGGAACCAGGCTGCACCTCACTGAGGAGGTCCATCAAGGCTGAAAAATGTCTGGGGTTGCTTGGTTTTCTGTGCAGAGCGGATCTGGCCTAGCAATTCGGGCTGGGCTGCTACCATTGGTGGTGGCAGCTGACTGATTTGCACATGGCTGGACCCCTTTTGCAATGGCACAGACGGGCTAAAAAACGGTGGTGTGGAATGTTGCCCAGAGCAATTGCCAGTGGTTCAGATTCATTCGAAACCTTCCACCCATCTCTTTTCTGGTCACAGTTTGTCTCTCCATGTGAGAGAGGGTATGCCCAGACGTGGGTCCCTTGCTCGCTGCGCCATAGGGAACCAGGCTGCAACTCACTGAGGAGGTCCATCAAGGCCGAAACATGTCTGGGGTTGCTTGGTTTTCCGTGCAGAGGGGACCTGGCCTAGCAGTTCGGGCTGGACTGCTACCATTGGTGGCGGCAGCTGACTGATTTGCACATGGCTGGACCCCTTTTGCAATGGCGCAGACGGGCTAAAAAACGGTGGTGTGGAAGGTTGCCCAGAGCAATTGCCAGTGGTTCAGATTCATTCGGAACCTTCCACCCATCCCTTTTATGGTCACAGTTTGTCTCTCCATGTGAGAGAGGGTATTGTGTATGTCCAGACGTGGGTCCCTTGCTCGTTGCGTCATAGCGAACCAAGCTGCACCTAACTGAGGAGGTCCATCAAGGCCGAAACATGTCTGGGGTTGCTTGGTCTTCTGTGCAGAGGGGACCTGGCCTAGCAGTTCGGGCTGGGCTGCTACCATTGGTGGCGGCAGCTGACTGATTTGCACATGGCTGGACCCCTTTTGCAATGGCGCAGACGGGCTAAAAAACGGTTGTGTGGAAGGTTGCCCAGAGCAACTGCCAGTGGTTCATATTAATTTGAAACCTTCCACCCATCACTTTTGTGGTCACAGTTTGTCTCTCCATGTGAGAGAGGGTATGCCCAGACGTGGGTCCCTTGCTCGCTGCGCCATAGGGAACAAGGCTGCACCTCACTGAGGCTTTCCATCAATGCCGAAACATGTCTGGGTTTGCTTGGTTTTCTGTGCAGAGGGGACCTGGCCTAGCAGTTCAGGCTGGGCTGCTACCATTGGTGGTGGCAGCTGACTGATTTGCACATGGCTGGATCCCTTTTGCAATGGCGCAGACGGGCTAAAAAACGGTGGTGTGGAAAGTTGCCCAGAGCAATTGCCAGTGGTTCAGATTCATTCAAAACCTTCCACCCATCACTTTTGTGGTCACAGTTTGTCTCTCCATGTGGGAGAGGGTATGCCCAGACGTGGGTCCCTTGCTCGCTGTGCCATAGGGAACCAGGGTGCACCTCACTGAGGAGGTCCATCAAGGCCGAAACATGTCTGGGGTTGCTTGGTTTTCTGTGCAGAGGGGACCTGGCCTAGCAGTTTGGGCTGGGCTGCTACCATTGGTGGCGGCAGCTGACTGATTTGCACATGGCTGGACCCCTTTTGCAATGGCGCAGACGGGCTAAAAAACAGTGGTGTGGAAGGTTGCCCAGAGCAATTGCCAGTGGTTCAGATTCATTCGGAACCTTCCACCCATCCCTTTTATGGTCACAGTTTGTCTCTCCATGTGAGAGAGAGTATTGTGTATGTCCAGGCGTGGGTCCCTTGCTCGCTGCGCCATAGCGAACCAGGCTGCACCTAACTGAGGAGGTCCATCAAGGCCGAAACATGTCTGGGGTTGCTTGGTTTTCTGTGCAGAGGGGACCTGGCCTAGCAGTTCGGGCTGGGCTGCTACCATTGGTGGCGGCAGCTGACTGATTTGCACATGGCTGGACCCCTTTTGCAATGGCGCAGACGGGCTAAAAAACGGTTGTGTGGAAGGTAGCCCAGAGCAATTGCCAGTGGTTCAGATTCATTCAAAACCTTCCACCCATCACTTTTGTGGTCACAGTTTGTCTCTCCATGTGAGAGAGGGTATGCCCAGACGTGGGTCCCTTGCTCGCTGCGCCATAGGGAACCAGGCTGCACCTCACTGAGGAGGTCCATCAAGGCCGAAACATGTCTGGGGTTGCTTGGTTTTCTGTGCAGAGGGGACCTGGCCTAGCAGTTAAGGCTGGGCTTCTACCATTGGTGGCGGCAGCTAACTGATTTGCACATGACTGGACCCTTTTTGCAATGGCGCAGACGGGCTAAAAACGGTATTGTAGAAGGTTGCCCAGAGCAATTGCCAGTGGTTCAGATTCATTCTAAACCTTCCACCAATCACTTTTGTGGTCACAGTTTGTCTCTCCATGTGAGAGAGGGTATGCCCAGACGTGTGTCCCTTGCTCGCTGCGTCATAGGGAACCAGGCTGCACCTCACTGAGGGGGTCCATCAAGGCCGAAAAATGTCTGGGGTTGCTTGGTTTTCTGTGCAGAGGGGACCTGGCCTAGCAATTCGGGCTGGGCTGCTACCATTGGTGGCGGCAGCTGACTGATTTGCACATGGCTGGACCCCTTTTGCAATGGCACAGACGGGCTAAAAAACAGTGGTGTGGAAGGTTGCCCAGAGCAATTGCCAGTGGTTCAGATTAATTCAAAACCTTCCACCCATCACTTTTGTGGTCACAGTTTGTCTCTCCATGTGGGAGAGGGTATGCCCAGACGTGGGTCCCTTGCTCGCTGCGCCATAGAGAACCAGGCTGCACCTCACTGAGGAGGTCCATCAAGGCCGAAACATGTCTGGGGTTGCTTGGTTTTCTGTGCAGAGGGGACTGGGCCTAGCAGTTTGGGCTGGGCTGCTACCATTGGTGGCGGCAGCTGACTGATTTGCACATGGCTGGACCCCTTTTGCAATGGCGCAGACGGGCTAAAAAACAGTGGTGTGGAAGGTTGCCCAGAGCAATTGCCAGTGGTTCAGATTCATTCGAAACCTTCCACCCATCCCTTTTATGGTCACAGTTTGTCTCTCCATGTGAGAAAGGGTATTGTGTATGTCCAGACCTGGGTCCCTTGCTCGATGCGCCATAGGGAACCAGGCTGCACCTCACTGAGGAGGTCCATCAAGGCCGAAACATGTCTGGGGTTGCTTGGTTTTCTGTGCAGAGGGGACCTGGCCTAGCAGTTCGGGCTGGGCTGCTACCATTGGTGGCGGCAGCTGACTGATTTGCACATGGCTGGACCCCTTTTGCAATGGCACAGACGGGCTAAAAAACGGTGGTGTGGAAGGCTGCCCAGAGCAATTGCCAGTGGTTCAGATTCATTCAAAACCTTCCACCCATCACTTTTGTGGTCACAGTTTGTCTCTCCATGTGAGAGAGGGTATACCCAGACTTGGGTCCCTTGCTCGCTGCACCATAGGGAACAAGGCTGCACCTCACTGAGGAGGCCCATCAAGGCCGAAACATGTCTGGGGTTGCTTGGTTTTCTGTGCAGAGGGGACCGGGCCTAGCAGTTCGGGCTGGGCTGCTACCATTGGTGGCGCTAGCTGACTGATTTGCACATTCCTGGACCCCTTTTGCAATGGCGCAGACGGGCTAAAAAATGGTGGTGTGGAAGGTTGCCCAGAGCAATTGCCAGTGGTTCAGATTCAATCGAAACCTTCCACCCATCCCTTTTATGGTCACAGTTTGTCTCTCCATGAGAGAGAGGGTATTGTGTATGTCCAGACCTGGGTCCCTTGCTCGATGCGCCATAGGGAACCAGGCTGCACCTCACTGAGGAGGGCCATCAAGGCCGAAACATGTCTGAGGTTGATTGGTTTTCTGTGCAGAGGGGACCTGGCCTAGCAGTTCGGGCTGGGCTGCTACCATTTAGTGGCGGCAGCTGACTGATTTGCACATGGCTGGACCCCTTTTGCAATGGCACAGACGGGCTTAAAAACGGTGGTGTGGAAGGCTGCCCAGAGCAATTGCCAGTGGTTCAGATTAATTCAAAACCTTCCACCCATCACTTTTGTGGTCACAGTTTGTCTCTCCATGTGAGAGAGGGTATGCCCAGACGTGGGTCCCTTGCTCGCTGCGTCATAGGGAACCAGGCTGCACCTCACTGAGGAGGTCTGTCAAGGCAGAAACATGTCTGGGGTTGCTTGGTTTTCTGTGCAGAGGGGACCTGGCCTAGCAGTTCGGGCTGGGCTGCTACCATTGGTGGCGCTAGCTGACTGATTTGCACATTCCTGGACTCCTTTTGCAATGGCGCAGACGGGCTAAAAAATGGTGGTGTGGAAGGTTGCCCAGAGCAATTGCCAGCGGTTCAGATTAATTCAAAACCTTCCACCCATCACTTTTATGGTCACAGTTTGTCTATCCATGTGAGAGAGGGTATGCACAGACATGGGTCCCTTGCTTGCTGCGCCATAGGGAACCAGGCTTCACCTCACAGAGGAGGTCCATCAAGGCCGAAACATGTCTGGGGTTGCTTGGTTTTCTGTGCAGAGGGGACCTGGCCTAGCAGTTCGGGCTGGGCTGCCACCATTTGTGGCGGCAGCTGACTGGTTTGCACATGGCTGGACCCCTTTTGCAATGGTGCAGAAGGGCTAAAAAACAGTGGTGTGGAAGGTTGCCCAGAGCAATTGCCAGTGGTTCAGATTAATTCAAAACCTTCCACCCATCACTTTTGTGGTCACAGTTTGTCTCTCCATGTGAGAGAGGGGATGCCCAGACGTGGGTCCCTTGCTCGCTGCGTCATAGGGAACCAGGCTGCACCTCATTGAGGAGGTCCATCAAGGCCGAAACATGTCTGGGGTTGCTTGGTTTTCTGTGCAGAGGGGACCTGGTTTAGCAGTTCGGGCTGGGCTGCCACCATTGGTGGCGGCAGCTGACTTATTTGCACATGGCTGGACCCCTTATGCAATGGCGCAGACGGGCTAAAAAACGGTGGTGTGGAAGGTTGCCCAGAGCAATTGCCAGTGGTCGAGATTCATTCGAAACCTTCCACCCATCACTTTTGTGTTCACAGTTTGTCTCTCCATGTGAGAGAGGGTATGCCCAGACGTGGGTCCCTTGCTCGCTGCGCCATAGGGAACCAGGCTGCATCTCACTGAGGAGGTCCATCAAGGCCGAAAAATGTCTGGGGTTGCTTGGCTTTCTGTGCAGAGGGGACCTGGCCTAGCAATTCGGGCTGGGCTGCTACCATTGGTGGCGGCAGCTGACTGATTTGCACATGGCTGGACCCCTTTTGCAATGCCACAGACGGGCTAAAAAACGGTGGTGTGGAAGGTTGCCCAGAGCAATTGCCAGTGGTTCAGATTCATTTGAAACCTTCCACCCATCACTTTTGTGGTCACAGTTTGTCTCTCCATGTGGGAGAGGGTATGCCCAGACGTGGGTCCCTTGCTCGCTGCGCCATAGGGAACCAGGCTGCACCTCACTGAGGAGGTCCATCAAGGCCGAAACATGTCTTGGGGTTGCTTGGTTTTCTGTGCAGAGGGGACCTGGCCTAGCAGTTTGGGCTGGGCTGCTACCATTGGTGGCGGCAGCTGACTGATTTGCACATGGCTGGACCCCTTTTGCAATGGCGCAGACGGGCTAAAAAACAGTGGTGTGGAAGGTTGCCCAGAGCAATTGCCAGTGGTTCAGATTCATTCGGAACCTTCCACCCATCCCTTTTATGGTCACAGTTTGTCTCTCCATGTGAGAGAGGGTATTGTGTATGTCCAGACGTGGGTCCCTTGCTCGTTGCGCCATAGCGAACCAGGCTGCACCTAACTGAGGAGGTCCATCAAGGCCGAAACATGTCTGGGGTTGCTTGGTCTTCTGTGCAGAGGGGACCTGGCCTAGCAGTTCGGGCTGGGCTGCTACCATTGGTGGCGGCAGCTGACTGATTTGCACATGGCTGGACCCCTTTTGCAATGGCGCAGACGGGCTAAAAAACGGTTGTGTGGAAGGTTGCCCAGAGCAACTGCCAGTGGTTCATATTAATTTGAAACCTTCCACCCATCACTTTTGTGGTCACAGTTTGTCTCTCCATGTGAGAGAGGGTATGCGCAGACGTGGGTCCCTTGCTCGCTGCGCCATAGGGAACAAGGCTGCACCTCACTGAGGCTTTCCATCAATGCCGAAACATGTCTGGGTTTCCTTGGTTTTCTGTGCAGAGGGGACCTGGCCTAGCAGTTCAGGCTGGGCTGCTACCATTGGTGGTGGCAGCTGACTGATTTGCACATGGCTGGATCCCTTTTGCAATGGCGCAGACGGGCTAAAAAACGGTGGTGTGGAAGGTTGCCCAGAGCAATTGCCAGTGGTTCAGATTCATTCAAAACCTTCCACCCATCACTTTTGTGGTCACAGTTTGTCTCTCCATGTGAGAAAGGGTATGCCCAGACGTGGGTCCCTTGCACGCTGCGTCATAGGGAACCAGGCTGCACCTCACTGAGGAGGTCCATCAAGGCCGAAACATGTCTGGGGTTGCTTGGTTTTCTGTGCAGAGGGGACCTGGCCTAGCAATTCGGGCTGGGCTGCTACCATTGGTGGTGGCAGCTGACTGATTTGCACATGGCTGGACCCCTTTTGCAATGCCACAGACGGGCTAAAAAACGGTGGTGTGGAAGGTTGCCCAGAGCAATTGCCAGTGGTTCAGATTCATTTGAAACCTTCCACCCATCACTTTTGTGGTCACAGTTTGTCTCTCCATGTGGGAGAGGGTATGCCCAGACGTGGGTCCCTTGCTCGCTGCGCCATAGGGAACCAGGCTGCACCTCACTGAGGAGGTCCATCAAGGCCGAAACATGTCTGGGGTTGCTTGGTTTTCTGTGCAGAGGGGACCTGGCCTAGCAGTTTGGGCTGGGCTGCTACCATTGGTGGCGGCAGCTGACTGATTTGCACATGGCTGGACCCCTTTTGCAATGGCGCAGACGGGCTAAAAAACAGTGGTGTGGAAGGTTGCCCAGAGCAATTGCCAGTGGTTCAGATTCATTCGGAACCTTCCACCCATCCCTTTTATGGTCACAGTTTGTCTCTCCATGTGAGAGAGAGTATTGTGTATGTCCAGACGTGGGTCCCTTGCTCGCTGCGCCATAGCGAACCAGGCTGCACCTAACTGAGGAGGTCCATCAAGGCCGAAACATGTCTGGGGTTGCTTGGTTTTCTGTGCAGAGGGGACCTGGCCTAGCAGTTCGGGCTGGGCTGCTACCATTGGTGGCGGCAGCTGACTGATTTGCACATGGCTGGACCCCTTTTGCAATGGCGCAGACGGGCTAAAAAACGGTTGTGTGGAAGGTTGCCCAGAGCAACTGCCAGTGGTTCATATTAATTTGAAACCTTCCACCCATCACTTTTGTGGTCACAGTTTGTCTCTCTATGTGAGAGAGGGTATGCCCAGACGTGGGTCCCTTGCTCGCTGCGCCATAGGGAACAAGGCTGCACCTCACTGAGGCTTTCCATCAATGCCGAAACATGTCTGGGTTTGCTTGGTTTTCTGTGCAGAGGGGACCTGGCCTAGCAATTCGGGCTGGGCTGCTACCATTGGTGGTGGCAGCTGACTGATTTGCACATGGCTGGACCCCTTTTGCAATGGCACAGACGGGCTAAGAAACGGTGGTGTGGAATGTTGCCCAGAGCAATTGCCAGTGGTTCAGATTCATTCGAAACCTTCCACCCATCACTTTTCTGGTCACAGTTTGTCTCTCCATGTGAGAGAGGGTATGCCCAGACCTGGGTCCCTTGCTCGCTGCGCCATAGGGAACCAGGCTGCAACTCACTGAGGAGGTCCATCAAGGCCGAAACATGTCTGGGGTTGCTTGGTTTTCTGTGCAGAGGGGACCTGGCCTAGCAGTTCGGGCTGGGCTGCTACCATTGGTGGCGGCAGCTGACTAATTTGCACATGGCTGGACCTCTTTTGCAATGGCGCAGACGGGCTAAAAAACAGTGGTGTGGAAGGTTGCCCAGAGCAATTGCCAGTGGTTCAGATTCATTCAAAACCTTCCTCCCATCACTTTTGTGGTCACAGTTTGTCTCTCCATGTGCAAGAGGGTATGCCCAGAAGTGGGTCCTTTGCTAGCTGCGCCATAGGGAACCAGGGTGCACCTCACTGAGGAGGTCCATCAAGGCCGAAACATGTCTGGGGTTGCTTGGTTTTCCGTGCAGAGGGGACCTGGCCTAGCAGTTCGGGTTGGGCTGCTACCATTGGTGGCGGCAGCTGACTGATTTGCACATGGCTGGACCCCTTTTGCAATGGCGCAGACGGGCTAAAAAACGGTGGTGTGGAAGGTTGCCCAGAGCAATTGCCAGTGGTTCAGATTCATTCGAAACCTTCCACCCATCACTTTTGTGGTCACAGTTTGTCTCTCCATGTGAGAGAGGGTATGCCCAGACGTGGGTCCCTTGCTCGCTGCGCCATAGGGAACCACGCTGGACCTCACTGAGGAGGTCCATCAAGGCCGAAACATGTCTGGGGTTGCTTGGTTTTCTGTGCATAGGGGACCTGGCCTAGCAGTTCGGCCTGGGCTTCTACCATTGGTGGCGGCAGCTAACTGATTTGCACATGACTGGACCCTTTTTGCAATGGCGCAGACGGGCTAAAAACGGTATTGTAGAAGGTTACCCAGAGCAATTGCCAGTGGTTCAGATTCATTCGAAACCTTCCACCCAACACTTTTGTGGTCACAGTTTGTCTCTCCATGTGAGAGAGGGTATGCCCAGACGTGGGTCCCTTGCTCGCTGCGCCATAGGGAACCAGGCTGCACCTCACTGAGGAGGTCCATCAAGGCTGAAAAATGTCTGGGGTTGCTTGGTTTTCTGTGCAGAGCGGATCTGGCCTAGCAATTCGGGCTGGGCTGCTACCATTGGTGGTGGCAGCTGACTGATTTGCACATGGCTGGACCCCTTTTGCAATGGCACAGACGGGCTAAAAAACGGTGGTGTGGAATGTTGCCCAGAGCAATTGCCAGTGGTTCAGATTCATTCGAAACCTTCCACCCATCTCTTTTCTGGTCACAGTTTGTCTCTCCATGTGAGAGAGGGTATGCCCAGACGTGGGTCCCTTGCTCGCTGCGCCATAGGGAACCAGGCTGCAACTCACTGAGGAGGTCCATCAAGGCCGAAACATGTCTGGGGTTGCTTGGTTTTCCGTGCAGAGGGGACCTGGCCTAGCAGTTCGGGCTGGACTGCTACCATTGGTGGCGGCAGCTGACTGATTTGCACATGGCTGGACCCCTTTTGCAATGGCGCAGACGGGCTAAAAAACGGTGGTGTGGAAGGTTGCCCAGAGCAATTGCCAGTGGTTCAGATTCATTCGAAACCTTCCACCCATCACTTTTGTGGTCACAGTTTGTCTCTCCATGTGAGAGAGGGTATGCCCAGACGTGGGTCCCTTGCTCGTTGCGCCATAGGGAACCAGGCTGCACCTCACTGAGGAGGTCCATCAAGGGCAAAACATGTCTGGGGTTGCTTGGTTTTCTGTGCAGAGGGGACCTGGCCTAGCAGTTCGGGCTGGGCTTCTACCATTGGTGGCGGCAGCTAACTGATTTGCACATGACTGGACCCTTTTTGCAATGGCGCAGACGGGCTAAAAACGGTATTGTAGAAGGTTGCCCAGAGCAATTGCCAGTGGTTCAGATTCATTCGAAACCTTCCACCCATCACTTTTGTGGTCACAGTTTGTCTCTCCATGTGAGAGAGGGTATGTCCAGACCTGGGTCCCTTGCTCGATGCGCCTTAGGGAACCAGGCTGCACCTCACTGAGGAGCTCCATCAAGGCCGAAACATGTCTGAGGTTGCTTGGTTTTCTGTGCAGAGGGGACCTGGCCTAGCAGTTCGGGCTGGGCTGCTACCATTGGTGGCGGCAGCTGACTGATTTGCACATGGCTGGACCCCTTTTGCAATGGCACAGACGGGCTTAAAAACGGTGGTGTGGAAGGCTGCCCAGAGCAATTGCCAGTGGTTCAGATTCATTCAAAACCTTCCACCCATCACTTTTGTGGTCACAGTTTGTCTCTCCATGTGAGAGAGGGTATACCCAGACTTGGGTCCCTTGCTCGCTGCGCCATAGGGAACCAGGCTGCACCTCACTGAGGAGGTCCATCAAGGCCGAAACATGTCTGGGGTTGCTTGGTTTTCTGTGCAGAGGGGACCTGGCCTAGCAGTTCGGGTTGGGCTGCTATCATTGGTGGCAGCAGCTGACTGATTTGCACATGGCTGGATCCCTTTTGCAATGGCGCAGACGGGCTAAAAAACGGTGGTGTGGAAGGTTGCCCAGAGCAATTGCCAGTGGTTCAGATTCATTCAAAACCTTCCACCCATCACTTTTGTGGTCACAGTTTGTCTCTCCATGTGATAGAGGGTATGCCCAGACGTGGGTCCCTTGCTCGCTGGGTCATAGGGAACCAGGCTGCACCTCACTGAGGAGGTCCGTCAAGGCCGAAACATGTCTGGGGTTGCTTGGTTTTCTGTGCAGAGGGGACCTGGCCTAGCAGTTCGGGCTGGGCTGCCACCATTTGTGGCGGCAGCTGACTGATTTGCACATGGCTGGACTCCTTTTGCAATGGCGCAGACGGGCTAAAAAATGGTGGTGTGGAAGGTTGCCCAGAGCAATTGCCAGCGGTTCAGATTAATTCAAAACCTTCCACCCATCACTTTTATGGTCACAGTTTGTCTCTCCATGTGAGAGAGGGTATGCACAGACGTGGGTCCCTTGCTTGCTGCGCCATAGGGAACCAGGCTGCACCTCACAGAGGAGGTCCATCAAGGCCGAAACATGTCTGGGGTTGCTTGGTTTTCTGTGCAGAGGGGACCTGGCCTAGCAGTTCGGGCTGGGCTGCCACCATTTGTGGCGGCAGCTGACTGATTTGCACATGGCTGGACCCCTTTTGCAATGGTGCAGAAGGGCTAAAAAACGGTGGTGTGGAAGGTTGCCCAGAGCAATTGCCAGTGGTTCAGATTAATTCAAAACCTTCCACCCATCACTTTTGTGGTCACAGTTTGTCTCTCCATGTGAGAGAGGGTATGCCCAGACGTGGGTCTCTTGCTCGCTGCGTCATAGGGAACCAGGCTGCACCTCACTGAGGAGGTCCATCAAGGCCGAAAAATGTCTGGGGTTGCTTGGTTTTCTGTGCAGAGGGGACCTGGCCTAGCAATTCGGGCTGGGCTGCTACCATTGGTGGCGGCAGCTGACTGATTTGCACATGGCTGGACCCCTTTTGCAATGCCACAGACGGGCTAAAAAACTATGGTGGTGAAGGTTGCCCAGAGCAATTGCCAGTGTTTCAGATTCATTTGAAACCTTCCACCCATCACTTTTGTGGTCACAGTTTGTCTCTCCATGTGGGAGAGGGTATGCCCAGACGTGGGTCCCTTGCTCGCTGCGCCATAGGGAACAAGGCTGCACCTCACTGAGGCTTTCCATCAATGCTGAAACATGTCTCGGTTTGCTTGGTTTTCTGTGGTTCAGATTAATTCGAAACCTTCCACCCATCACTTTTCTGGTCACAGTTTGTCTCTCCATGTGCAAGAGGGTATGCCCAGACGTGGGTCCTTTGCTCGCTGCGCCATAGGGAACCAGGGTGCACCTCACTGAGGAGGTCCATCAAGGCCGAAACATGTCTGGGGTTGCTTGGTTTTCCGTGCAGAGGGGACCTGGCCTAGCAGTTCGGGCTGGGCTGCTACCATTGGTGGCGGCAGCTGACTGATTTGCACATGGCTGGACGCCTTTTGCAATGGCGCAGACGGGCTAAAAAACGGTGGTGTGGAAGGTTGCCCAGAGCAATTGCCAGTGTTTCAGATTCATTTGAAACCTTCCACCCATCACTTTTGTGGTCACAGTTTGTCTCTCCATGTGGGAGAGGGTATGCCCAGACGTGGGTCCCTTGCTCGCTGCGCCATAGGGAACAAGGCTGCACCTCACTGAGGCTTTCCATCAATGCTGAAACATGTCTCGGTTTGCTTGGTTTTCTGTGGTTCAGATTAATTCGAAACCTTCCACCCATCACTTTTCTGGTCACAGTTTGTCTCTCCATGTGCAAGAGGGTATGCCCAGACGTGGGTCCTTTGCTCGCTGCGCCATAGGGAACCAGGGTGCACCTCACTGAGGAGGTCCATCAAGGCCGAAACATGTCTGGGGTTGCTTGGTTTTCCGTGCAGAGGGGACCTGGCCTAGCAGTTCGGGCTGGGCTGCTACCATTGGTGGCGGCAGCTGACTGATTTGCACATGGCTGGACGCCTTTTGCAATGGCGCAGACGGGCTAAAAAACGGTGGTGTGGAAGGTTGCCCAGAGCAATTGCCAGTGGTTCAGATTCATTCGAAACCTTCCACCCATCACTTTTCTGGTCACAGTTTGTCTCTCCATGTGCAAGAGGGTATGCCCAGACGTGGGTCCTTTGCTCTCTGCGCCATAGGGAACCAGGCTGCACCTCACTGAGGAGGTCCATCAAGGCCGAAACATGTCTGGGGTTGCTTGGTTTTCTGTGCAGAGGGGACCTGGCCTAGCAGTTCGGGCTGGGCTTCTACCATTGGTGGCGGCAGCTAACTGATTTGCACATGACTGGACCCTTTTTGCAATGGCGCAGACGGGCTAAAAACGGTATTTTAGAAGGTTGCCCAGAGCAATTGCCAGTGGTTCAGATTCATTCTAAACCTTCCACCAATCACTTTTGTGGTCACAGTTTGTCTCTCCATGTGAGAGAGGGTATGCCCAGACGTGTGTCCCTTGCTCGCTGCGTCATAGGGAACCAGGCTGCACCTCACTGAGGAGGTCCATCAAGGCCGAAAAATGTCTGGGGTTGCTTGGTTTTCTGTGCAGAGAGGACCTGGCCTAGCAATTCGGGCTGGGCTGCTACCATTGGTGGCGGCAGCTGACTGATTTGCACATGGCTGGACCCCTTTTGCAATGGCACAGACGGGCTAAAAAACAGTGGTGTGGAAGGTTGCCCATAGCAATTGCCAGTGGTTCAGATTAATTCAAAACCTTCCACCCATCACTTTTGTGGTCACAGTTTGTCTCTCCATGTGGGAGAGGGTATGCCCAGACGTGGGTCCCTTGCTCGCTGCGCCATAGAGAACTAGGCTGCACCTCACTGAGGAGGTCCATTAAGGCCGAAACATGTCTGGGGTTGCTTGGTTTTCTGTGCAGAGGGGACCTGGCCTAGCAATTCGGGCTGGGCTGCTACCATTGGTGGCGGCAGCTGACTGATTGCCATGGCTGGCAATGGCGCAGACGGGCTAAAAAACAGTGGTGTGGAAGGTTGCCAAGAGCAATTGCCAGTGGTTCAGATTCATTCGAAACCTTCCACCCATCCCTTTTATGGTCCCAGTTTGTCTCTCCATGTGGGAGAGGGTATGCCCAGACGTGGGTCCCTTGCTCGTTGCGTCATAGCGAACCAGGCTGCACCTAACTGAGGAGGTCCATCAAGGCCGAAACATGTCTGGGGTTGCTTGGTCTTCTGTGCAGAGGGGACCTGGCCTAGCAGTTCGGGCTGGGCTGCTACCATTGGTGGCGGCAGCTGACTGATTTGCACATGGCTGGACCCCTTTTGCAATGGCGCAGACGGGCTAAAAAACGGTTGTGTGGAAGGTTGCCCAGAGCAACTGCCAGTGGTTCATATTAATTTGAAACCTTCCACCCATCACTTTTGTGGTCACAGTTTGTCTCTCCATGTGAGAGAGGGTATGCCCAGACGTGGGTCCCTTGCTCGCTGCGCCATAGGGAACAAGGCTGCACCTCACTGAGGCTTTCCATCAATGCCGAAACATGTCTGGGTTTGCTTGGTTTTCTGTGCAGAGGGGACCTGGCCTAGCAGTTCAGGCTGGGCTGCTACCATTGGTGGTGGCAGCTGACTGATTTGCACATGGCTGGATCCCTTTTGCAATGGCGCAGACGGGCTAAAAAACGGTGGTGTGGAAAGTTGCCCAGAGCAATTGCCAGTGGTTCAGATTCATTCAAAACCTTCCACCCATCACTTTTGTGGTCACAGTTTGTCTCTCCATGTGAGAAAGGGTATGCCCAGACGTGGGTCCCTTGCACGCTGCGTCATAGGGAACCAGGCTGCACCTCACTGAGGAGGTCCATCAAGGCCGAAAAATGTCTGGGGTTGCTTGGTTTTCTGTGCAGAGGGGACCTGGCCTAGCAATTCGGGCTGGGCTGCTACCATTGGTGGTGGCAGCTGACTGATTTGCACATGGCTGGACCCGTTTTGCAATGCCACAGACGGGCTAAAAAACGGTGGTGTGGAAGGTTGCCCAGAGCAATTGCCAGTGGTTCAGATTCATTTGAAACCTTCCACCCATCACATTTGTGGTCACAGTTTGTCTCTCCATGTGGGAGAGGGTATGCCCAGACGTGGGTCCCTTGCTCGCTGCGCCATAGGGAACCAGGCTGCACCTCACTGAGGAGGTCCATCAAGGCCGAAACATGTCTGGGGTTGCTTGGTTTTCTGTGCAGAGGGGACCTGGCCTAGCAGTTTGGGCTGGGCTGCTACCATTGGTGGCGGCAGCTGACTGATTTGCACATGGCTGGACCCCTTTTGCAATGGCGCAGACGGGCTAAAAAACAGTGGTGTGGAAGGTTGCCCAGAGCAATTGCCAGTGGTTCAGATTCATTCGGAACCTTCCACCCATCCCTTTTATGGTCACAGTTTGTCTCTCCATGTGAGAGAGAGTATTGTGTATGTCCAGACGTGGGTCCCTTGCTCGCTGCGCCATAGCGAACCAGGCTGCACCTAACTGAGGAGGTCCATCAAGGCCGAAACATGTCTGGGGTTGCTTGGTTTTCTGTGCAGAGGGGACCTGGCCTAGCAGTTCGGGCTGGGCTGCTACCATTGGTGGCGGCAGCTGACTGATTTGCACATGGCTGGACCCCTTTTGCAATGTCGCAGACGGGCTAAAAAACGGTTGTGTGGAAGGTAGCCCAGAGCAATTGCCAGTGGTTCAGATTCATTCAAAACCTTCCACCCATCACTTTTGTGGTCACAGTTTGTCTCTCCATGTGAGAGAGGGTATGCCCAGACGTGGGTCCCTTGCTCGCTGCGCCATAGGGAACCAGGCTGCACCTCACTGAGGAGGTCCATCAAGGCCGAAACATGTCTGGGGTTGCTTGGTTTTCTGTGCAGAGGGGACCTGGCCTAGCAGTTAGGGCTGGGCTTCTACCATTGGTGGCGGCAGCTAACTGATTTGCACATGACTGGACCCTTTTTGCAATGACGCAGACGGGCTAAAAACGGTATTGTAGAAGGTTGCCCAGAGCAATTGCCAGTGGTTCAGATTCATTCTAAACCTTCCACCAATCACTTTTGTGGTCACAGTTTGTCTCTCCATGTGAGAGAGGGTATGCCCAGACGTGTGTCCCTTGCTCGCTGCGTCATAGGGAACCAGGCTGCACCTCACTGAGGGGGTCCATCAAGGCCGAAAAATGTCTGGGGTTGCTTGGTTTTCTGTGCAGAGGGGACCTGGCCTAGCAATTCGGGCTGGGCTGCTACCATTGGTGGCGGCAGCTGACTGATTTGCACATGGCTGGACCCCTTTTGCAATGGCACAGACGGGCTAAAAAACAGTGGTGTGGAAGGTTGCCCAGAGCAATTGCCAGTGGTTCAGATTAATTCAAAACCTTCCACCCATCACTTTTGTGGTCACAGTTTGTCTCTCCATGTGGGAGAGGGTATGCCCAGACGTGGGTCCCTTGCTCGCTGCGCCATAGAGAACCAGGCTGCACCTCACTGAGGAGGTCCATCAAGGCCGAAACATGTCTGGGGTTGCTTGGTTTTCTGTGCAGAGGGGACTGGGCCTAGCAGTTTGGGCTGGGCTGCTACCATTGGTGGCGGCAGCTGACTGATTTGCACATGGCTGGACCCCTTTTGCAATGGCGCAGACGGGCTAAAAAACAGTGGTGTGGAAGGTTGCCCAGAGCAATTGCCAGTGGTTCAGATTCATTCGAAACCTTCCACCCATCCCTTTTTTGGTCACAGTTTGTCTCTCCATGTGAGAAAGGGTATTGTGTATGTCCAGACCTGGGTCCCTTGCTCGATGCGCCATAGGGAACCAGGCTGCACCTCACTGAGGAGGTCCATCAAGGCCGAAACATGTCTGGGGTTGCTTGGTTTTCTGTGCAGAGGGGACCTGGCCTAGCAGTTCGGGCTGGGCTGCTACCATTGGTGGCGGCAGCTGACTGATTTGCACATGGCTGGACCCCTTTTGCAATGGCACAGACGGGCTAAAAAACGGTGGTGTGGAAGGCTGCCCAGAGCAATTGCAGTGGTTCAGATTCATTCAAAACCTTCCACCCATCACTTTTGTGGTCACAGTTTGTCTCTCCATGTGAGAGAGGGTATACCCAGACTTGGGTCCCTTGCTCGCTGCACCATAGGGAACAAGGCTGCACCTCACTGAGGAGGCCCATCAAGGCCGAAACATGTCTGGGGTTGCTTGGTTTTCTGTGCAGAGGGGACCGGGCCTAGCAGTTCGGGCTGGGCTGCTACCATTGGTGGCGCTAGCTGACTGATTTGCACATTCCTGGACCCCTTTTGCAATGGCGCAGACGGGCTAAAAAATGGTGGTGTGGAAGGTTGCCCAGAGCAATTGCCAGTGGTTCAGATTCATTCGAAACCTTCCACACATCCCTTTTATGGTCACAGTTTGTCTCTCCATGAGAGAGAGGGTATTGTGTATGTCCAGACCTGGGTCCCTTGCTCGATGCGCCATAGGGAACCAGGCTGCACCTCACTGAGGAGGGCCATCAAGGCCGAAACATGTCTGAGGTTGATTGGTTTTCTGTGCAGAGGGGACCTGGCCTAGCAGTTCGGGCTGGGCTGCTACCATTTAGTGGCGGCAGCTGACTGATTTGCACATGGCTGGACCCCTTTTGCAATGGCACAGACGGGCTTAAAAACGGTGGTGTGGAAGGCTGCCCAGAGCAATTGCCAGTGGTTCAGATTAATTCAAAACCTTCCACCCATCACTTTTGTGGTCACAGTTTGTCTCTCCATGTGAGAGAGGGTATGCCCAGACGTGGGTCCCTTGCTCGCTGCGTCATAGGGAACCAGGCTGCACCTCACTGAGGAGGTCTGTCAAGGCTGAAACATGTCTGGGGTTGCTTGGTTTTCTGTGCAGAGGGGACCTGGCCTAGCAGTTCGGGCTGGGCTGCTACCATTGGTGGCGCTAGCTGACTGATTTGCACATTCCTGGACTCCTTTTGCAATGGCGCAGACGGGCTAAAAAATGGTGGTGTGGAAGGTTGCCCAGAGCAATTGCCAGCGGTTCAGATTAATTCAAAACCTTCCACCCATCACTTTTATGGTCACAGTTTGTCTATCCATGTGAGAGAGGGTATGCACAGACATGGGTCCCTTGCTTGCTGCGCCATAGGGAACCAGGCTTCACCTCACAGAGGAGGTCCATCAAGGCCGAAACATGTCTGGGGTTGCTTGGTTTTCTGTGCAGAGGGGACCTGGCCTAGCAGTTCGGGCTGGGCTGCCACCATTTGTGGCGGCAGCTGACTGGTTTGCACATGGCTGGACCCCTTTTGCAATGGTGCAGAAGGGCTAAAAAACAGTGGTGTGGAAGGTTGCCCAGAGCAATTGCCAGTGGTTCAGATTAATTCAAAACCTTCCACCCATCACTTTTGTGGTCACAGTTTGTCTCTCCATGTGAGAGAGGGGATGCCCAGACGTGGGTCCCTTGCTCGCTGCGTCATAGGGAACCAGGCTGCACCTCATTGAGGAGGTCCATCAAGGCCGAAACATGTCTGGGGTTGCTTGGTTTTCTGTGCAGAGGGGACCTGGTTTAGCAGTTCGGGCTGGGCTGCCACCATTGGTGGCGGCAGCTGACTTATTTGCACATGGCTGGACCCCTTATGCAATGGCGCAGACGGGCTAAAAAACGGTGGTGTGGAAGGTTGCCCAGAGCAATTGCCAGTGGTCGAGATTCATTCGAAACCTTCCACCCATCACTTTTGTGTTCACAGTTTGTCTCTCCATGTGAGAGAGGGTATGCCCAGACGTGGGTCCCTTGCTCTCTGCGCCATAGGGAACCAGGCTGCACCTCACTGAGGAGGTCCATCAAGGCCGAAAAATGTCTGGGGTTGCTTGGCTTTCTGTGCAGAGGGGACCTGGCCTAGCAATTCGGGCTGGGCTGCTACCATTGGTGGCGGCAGCTGACTGATTTGCACATGGCTGGACCCCTTTTGCAATGCCACAGACGGGCTAAAAAACGGTGGTGTGGAAGGTTGCCCAGAGCAATTGCCAGTGGTTCAGATTCAATTGAAACCTTCCACCCATCACTTTTGTGGTCACAGTTTGTCTCTCCATGTGGGAGAGGGTATGCCCAGACGTGGGTCCCTTGCTCGCTGCGCCATAGGGAACCAGGCTGCACCTCACTGAGGAGGTCCATCAAGGCCGAAACATGTCTGGGGTTGCTTGGTTTTCTGTGCAGAGGGGACCTGGCCTAGCAGTTTGGGCTGGGCTGCTACCATTGGTGGCGGCAGCTGACTGATTTGCACATGGCTGGACCCCTTTTGCAATGGCGCAGACGGGCTAAAAAGCAGTGGTGTGGAAGGTTGCCCAGAGCAATTGCCAGTGTTTCAGATTCATTCGGAACCTTCCACCCATCCCTTTTATGGTCACAGTTTGTCTCTCCATGTGAGAGAGGGTATTGTGTATGTCCAGACGTGGGTCCCTTGCTCGTTGCGCCATAGCGAACCAGGCTGCACCTAACTGAGGAGGTCCATCAAGGCCGAAACATGTCTGGGGTTGCTTGGTCTTCTGTGCAGAGGGGACCTGGCCTAGCAGTTCGGGCTGGGCTGCTACCATTGGTGGCGGCAGCTGACTGATTTGCACATGGCTGGACCCCTTTTGCAATGGCGCAGACGGGCTAAAAAACGGTTGTGTGGAAGGTTGCCCAGAGCAACTGCCAGTGGTTCATATTAATTTGAAACCTTCCACCCATCACTTTTGTGGTCACAGTTTGTCTCTCCATGTGAGAGAGGGTATGCGCAGACGTGGGTCCCTTGCTCGCTGCGCCATAGGGAACAAGGCTGCACCTCACTGAGGCTTTCCATCAATGCCGAAACATGTCTGGGTTTCCTTGGTTTTCTGTGCAGAGGGGACCTGGCCTAGCAGTTCAGGCTGGGCTGCTACCATTGGTGGTGGCAGCTGACTGATTTGCACATGGCTGGATCCCTTTTGCAATGGCGCAGACGGGCTAAAAAACGGTGGTGTGGAAGGTTGCCCAGAGCAATTGCCAGTGGTTCAGATTCATTAAAAAACCTTCCACCCATCACTTTTGTGGTCACAGTTTGTCTCTCCATGTGAGAAAGGGTATGCCCAGATGTGGGTCCCTTGCACGCTGCGTCATAGGGAACCAGGCTGCACCTCACTGAGGAGGTCCATCAAGGCCGAAAAATGTCTGGGGTTGCTTGGTTTTCTGTGCAGAGGGGACCTGGCCTAGCAATTCGGGCTGGGCTGCTACCATTGGTGGTGGCAGCTGACTGATTTGCACATGGCTGGACCCCTTTTGCAATGCCACAGACGGGCTAAAAAACGGTGGTGTGGAAGGTTGCCCAGAGCAATTGCCAGTGGTTCAGATTCATTTGAAACCTTCCACCCATCACTTTTGTGGTCACAGTTTGTCTCTCCATGTGGGAGAGGGTATGCCCAGACGTGGGTCCCTTGCTCGCTGCGCCATAGGGAACCAGGCTGCACCTCACTGAGGAGGTCCATCAAGGCCGAAACATGTCTGGGGTTGCTTGGTTTTCTGTGCAGAGGGGACCTGGCCTAGCAGTTTGGGCTGGGCTGCTACCATTGGTGGCGGCAGCTGACTGATTTGCACATGGCTGGACCCCTTTTGCAATGGCGCAGACGGGCTAAAAAACAGTGGTGTGGAAGGTTGCCCAGAGCAATTGCCAGTGGTTCAGATTCATTCGGAACCTTCCACCCATCCCTTTTATGGTCACAGTTTGTCTCTCCATGTGAGAGAGAGTATTGTGTATGTCCAGACGTGGGTCCCTTGCTCGCTGCGCCATAGCGAACCAGGCTGCACCTAACTGAGGAGGTCCATCAAGGCCGAAACATGTCTGGGGTTGCTTGGTTTTCTGTGCAGAGGGGACCTGGCCTAGCAGTTCGGGCTGGGCTGCTACCATTGGTGGCGGCAGCTGACTGATTTGCACATGGCTGGACCCCTTTTGCAATGGCGCAGACGGGCTAAAAAACGGTTGTGTGGAAGGTTGCCCAGAGCAACTGCCAGTGGTTCATATTAATTTGAAACCTTCCACCCATCACTTTTGTGGTCACAGTTTGTCTCTCTATGTGAGAGAGGGTATGCCCAGACGTGGGTCCCTTGCTCGCTGCGCCATAGGGAACAAGGCTGCACCTCACTGAGGCTTTCCATCAATGCCGAAACATGTCTGGGTTTGCTTGGTTTTCTGTGCAGAGGGGACCTGGCCTAGCAGTTCGGGCTGGGCTGCTACCATTGGTGGTGGCAGCTGACTGATTTGCACATGGCTGGATCCCTTTTGCAATGGCGCAGACGGGCTAAAAAACGGTGGTGTGGAAGGTTGCCCAGAGCAATTGCCAGTGGTTCAGATTCATTCAAAACCTTCCACCCATCACTTTTGTGGTCACAGTTTGTCTCTCCATGTGAGAAAGGGTATGCCCAGACGTGGGTCCCTTGCACGCTGCGTCATAGGGAACCAGGCTGCACCTCACTGAGGAGGTCCATCAAGGCCGAAAAATGTCTGGGGTTGCTTGGTTTTCTGTGCAGAGGGGACCTGGCCTAGCAATTCGGGCTGGGCTGCTACCATTGGTGGTGGCAGCTGACTGATTTGCACATGGCTGGACCCCTTTTGCAATGGCACAGACGGGCTAAGAAACGGTGGTGTGGAATGTTGCCCAGAGCAATTGCCAGTGGTTCAGATTCATTCGAAACCTTCCACCCATCACTTTTCTGGTCACAGTTTGTCTCTCCATGTGAGAGAGGGTATGCCCAGACCTGGGTCCCTTGCTCGCTGCGCCATAGGGAACCAGGCTGCAACTCACTGAGGAGGTCCATCAAGGCCGAAACATGTCTGGGGTTGCTTGGTTTTCTGTGCAGAGGGGACCTGGCCTAGCAGTTCGGGCTGGGCTGCTACCATTGGTGGCGGCAGCTGACTAATTTGCACATGGCTGGACCCCTTTTGCAATGGCGCAGACGGGCTAAAAAACAGTGGTGTGGAAGGTTGCCCAGAGCAATTGCCAGTGGTTCAGATTCATTCAAAACCTTCCACCCATCACTTTTGTGGTCACAGTTTGTCTCTCCATGTGCAAGAGGGTATGCCCAGACGTGGGTCCTTTGCTCGCTGCGCCATAGGGAACCAGGGTGCACCTCACTGAGGAGGTCCATCAAGGCCGAAACATGTCTGGGGTTGCTTGGTTTTCCGTGCAGAGGGGACCTGGCCTAGCAGTTCGGGTTGGGCTGCTACCATTGGTGGCGGCAGCTGACTGATTTGCACATGGCTGGACCCCTTTTGCAATGGCGCAGACGGGCTAAAAAACGGTGGTGTGGAAGGTTGCCCAGAGCAATTGCCAGTGGTTCAGATTCATTCGAAACCTTCCACCCATCACTTTTGTGGTCACAGTTTGTCTCTCCATGTGAGAGAGGGTATGCCCAGACGTGGGTCCCTTGCTCGCTGCGCCATAGGGAACCAGGCTGGACCTCACTGAGGAGGTCCATCAAGGCCGAAACATGTCTGGGGTTGCTTGGTTTTCTGTGCAGAGGGGACCTGGCCTAGCAGTTTGGGCTGGGCTTCTACCATTGGTGGCGGCAGCTAACTGATTTGCACATGACTGGACCCTTTTTGCAATGGCGCAGACGGGCTAAAAACGGTATTGTAGAAGGTTGCCCAGAGCAATTGCCAGTGGTTCAGATTCATTCGAAACCTTCCACCCAACACTTTTGTGGTCACAGTTTGTCTCTCCATGTGAGAGAGGGTATGCCCAGACGTGGGTCCCTTGCTCGCTGCGCCATAGGGAACCAGGCTGCACCTCACTGAGGAGGTCCATCAAGGCTTAAAAATTTCTGGGGTTGCTTGGTTTTCTGTGCAGAGGGGACCTGGCCTAGCAATTCGGGCTGGGCTGCTACCATTGGTGGTGGCAGCTGACTGATTTGCACATGGCTGGACCCCTTTTGCAATGGCACAGACGGGCTAAAAAACGGTGGTGTGGAAGGTTGCCCAGAGCAATTGCCAGTGGTTCAGATTCATTCGAAACCTTCCACCCATCTCTTTTCTGGTCACAGTTTGTCTCTCCATGTGAGAGAGGGTATGCCCAGACGTGGGTCCCTTGCTCGCTGCGCCATAGGGAACCAGGCTGCAACTCACTGAGGAGGTCCATCAAGGCCGAAACATGTCTGGGGTTGCTTGGTTTTCCGTGCAGAGGGGACCTGGCCTAGCAGTTCGGGCTGGGCTGATACCATTGGTGGCGGCAGCTGACTGATTTGCACATGGCTGGACCCCTTTTGCAATGGCGCAGACGGGCTAAAAAACGGTGGTGTGGAAGGTTGCCCAGAGCAATTGCCAGTGGTTCAGATTCATTCGAAACCTTCCACCCATCACTTTTGTGGTCACAGTTTGTCTCTCCATGTCAGAGAGGGTATGCCCAGACGTGGGTCCCTTGCTCGCTGCGCCATAGGGAACCAGGCTGCACCTCACTGAGGAGGTCCATCAAGGGCAAAACATGTCTGGGGTTGCTTGGTTTTCTGTGCAGAGGGGACCTGACCTAGCAGTTCGGGCTGGGCTTCTACCATTGGTGGCGGCAGCTAACTGATTTGCACATGACTGGACCCTTTTTGCAATGGCGCAGACGGGCTAAAAACGGTATTGTAGAAGGTTGCCCAGAGCAATTGCCAGTGGTTCAGATTCATTCGAAACCTTCCACCCATCACTTTTGTGGTCACAGTTTGTCTCTCCATGTGAGAGAGGGTATGCCCAGACGTGGGTCCCTTGCTCGCTGCGCCATAGGGAACCAGGCTGCACCTCACTGAGGAGGTCCATCAAGGCCGAAAAATGTCTGGGGTTGCTTGGTTTTCTGTGCAGAGGGGACCTGGCCTAGCAATTCGGGCTGGGCTGCTACCATTGGTGGCGGCAGCTGACTGATTTGCACATGGCTGGACCCCTTTTGCAATGGCACAGACGGGCTAAAAAACAGTGGTGTGGAAGGTTGCCCAGAGCAATTGCCAGTGGTTCAGATTCATTCAAAACCTTCCACCCATGCCTTTTATGGTCACAGTTTGTCTCTCCATGTGAGAGAGGGTATTGTGTATGTCCAGACCTGGGTCCCTTGCTCGATGCGCCTTAGGGAACCAGGCTGCACCTCACTGAGGAGCTCTATCAAGGCCGAAACATGTCTGAGGTTGCTTGGTTTTCTGTGCAGAGGGGACCTGGCCTAGCAGTTCGGGCTGGGCTGCTACCATTGGTGGCGGCAGCTGACTGATTTGCACATGGCTGGACCCCTTTTGCAATGGCACAGACGGGCTTAAAAACGGTGGTGTGGAAGGCTGCCCAGAGCAATTGCCAGTGGTTCAGATTCATTCAAAACCTTCCACCCATCACTTTTGTGGTCACAGTTTGTCTCTCCATGTGAGAGAGGGTATACCCAGACTTGGGTCCCTTGCTCGCTGCGCCATAGGGAACCAGGCTGCACCTCACTGAGGAGGTCCATCAAGGCCGAAACATGTCTGGGGTTGCTTGGTTTTCTGTGCAGAGGGGACCTGGCCTAGCAGTTCGGGTTGGGCTGCTATCATTGGTGGCAGCAGCTGACTGATTTGCACATGGCTGGATCCCTTTTGCAATGGCGCAGACGGGCTAAAAAACGGTGGTGTGGAAGGTTGCCCAGAGCAATTGCCAGTGGTTCAGATTCATTCAAAACCTTCCACCCATCACTTTTGTGGTCACAGTTTGTCTCTCCATGTGATAGAGGGTATGCCCAGACGTGGGTCCCTTGCTCGCTGGGTCATAGGGAACCAGGCTGCACCTCACTGAGGAGGTCCGTCAAGGCCGAAACATGTCTGGGGTTGCTTGGTTTTCTGTGCAGAGGGGACCTGGCCTAGCAGTTCGGGCTGGGCTACCACCATTTGTGGCGGCAGCTGACTGATTTGCACATGGCTGGACTCCTTTTGCAATGGCGCAGACGGGCTAAAAAATGGTGGTGTGGAAGGTTGCCCAGAGCAATTGCCAGCGGTTCAGATTAATTCAAAACCTTCCACCCATCACTTTTATGGTCACAGTTTGTCTCTCCATGTGAGAGAGGGTATGCACAGACGTGGGTCCCTTGCTTGCTGCGCCATAGGGAACCAGGCTGCACCTCACAGAGGAGGTCCATCAAGGCCGAAACATGTCTGGGGTTGCTTGGTTTTCTGTGCAGAGGGGACCTGGCCTAGCAGTTCGGGCTGGGCTGCCACCATTTGTGGCGGCAGCTGACTGATTTGCACATGGCTGGACCCCTTTTGCAATGGTGCAGAAGGGCTAAAAAACGGTGGTGTGGAAGGTTGCCCAGAGCAATTGCCAGTGGTTCAGATTAATTCAAAACCTTCCACCCATCACTTTTGTGGTCACAGTTTGTCTCTCCATGTGAGAGAGGGTATGCCCAGACGTGGGTCTCTTGCTCGCTGCGTCATAGGGAACCAGGCTGCACCTCATTGAGGAGGTCCATCAAGGCCGAAACATGTCTGGGGTTGCTTGGTTTTCTGTGCAGAGGGGACCTGGTTTAGCAGTTCGGGCTGGGCTGCCACCATTGGTGGCGGCAGCTGACTTATTTGCACATGGCTGGACCCCTTTTGCAATGGCGCAGACGGGCTAAAAAACGGTGGTGTGGAAGGTTGCCCAGAGCAATTGCCAGTGGTTGAGATTCATTCGAAACCTTCCACCCATCACTTTTGTGTTCACAGTTTGTCTCTCCATGTGAGAGAGGGTATGCCCAGACGTGGGTCCCTTGCTCGCTGCGCCATAGGGAACCAGGCTGCACCTCACTGAGGAGGTCCATCAAGGCCGAAAAATGTCTGGGGTTGCTTGGTTTTCTGTGCAGAGGGGACCTGGCCTAGCAATTCGGGCTGGGCTGCTACCATTGGTGGCGGCAGCTGACTGATTTGCACATGGCTGGACCCCTTTTGCAATGCCACAGACGGGCTAAAAAACGGTGGTGTGGAAGGTTGCCCAGAGCAATTGCCAGTGTTTCAGATTCATTTGAAACCTTCCACCCATCACTTTTGTGGTCACAGTTTGTCTCTCCATGTGGGAGAGGGTATGCCCAGACGTGGGTCCCTTGCTCGCTGCGCCATAGGGAACAAGGCTGCACCTCACTGAGGCTTTCCATCAATGCTGAAACATGTCTCGGTTTGCTTGGTTTTCTGTGGTTCAGATTAATTCGAAACCTTCCACCCATCACTTTTCTCGTCACAGTTTGTCTCTCCATGTGCAAGAGGGTATGCCCAGACGTGGGTCCTTTGCTCGCTGCGCCATAGGGAACCAGGGTGCACCTCACTGAGGAGGTCCATCAAGGCCGAAACATGTCTGGGGTTGCTTGGTTTTCCGTGCAGAGGGGACCTGGCCTAGCAGTTCGGGCTGGGCTGCTACCATTGGTGGCGGCAGCTGACTGATTTGCACATGGCTGGACGCCTTTTGCAATGGCGCAGACGGGCTAAAAAACGGTGGTGTGGACGGTTGCCCAGAGCAATTGCCAGTGGTTCAGATTCATTCGAAACCTTCCACCCATCACTTTTGTGGTCACAGTTTGTCTCTCCATGTGAGAGAGGGTATGCCCAGACGTGAGTCCCTTGCTCGCTGAGCCATAGGGAACCAGGCTGCACCTCACTGAGGAGGTCCATCAAGGCCGAAACATGTCTGGGGTTGCTTGGTTTTCTGTGCAGAGGGGACCTGGCCTAGCAGTTCGGGCTGGGCTTCTACCATTGGTGGCGGCAGCTAACTGATTTGCACATGACTGGACCCTTTTTGCAATGGCGCAGACGGGCTAAAAACGGTATTTTAGAAGGTTGCCCAGAGCAATTGCCAGTGGTTCAGATTCATTCTAAACCTTCCACCAATCACTTTTGTGGTCACAGTTTGTCTCTCCATGTGAGAGAGGGTATGCCCAGACGTGTGTCCCTTGCTCGCTGCGTCATAGGGAACCAGGCTGCACCTCACTGAGGAGGTCCATCAAGGCCGAAAAATGTCTGGGGTTGCTTGGTTTTCTGTGCAGAGGGGACCTGGCCTAGCAATTCGGGCTGGGCTGCTACCATTGGTGGCGGCAGCTGACTGATTTGCACATGGCTGGACCCCTTTTGCAATGGCACAGACGGGCTAAAAAACAGTGGTGTGGAAGGTTGCCCATAGCAATTGTCAGTGGTTCAGATTAATTCAAAACCTTCCACCCATCACTTTTGTGGTCACAGTTTGTCTCTCCATGTGGGAGAGGGTATGCCCAGACGTGGGTCCCTTGCTCGCTGCGCCATAGAGAACTAGGCTGCACCTCACTGAGGAGGTCCATTAAGGCCGAAACATGTCTGGGGTTGCTTGGTTTTCTGTGCAGAGGGGACCTGGCCTAGCAATTCGGGCTGGGCTGCTACCATTGGTGGCGGCAGCTGACTGATTGCCATGGCTGGCAATGGCGCAGACGGGCTAAAAAACAGTGGTGTGGAAGGTTGCCAAGAGCAATTGCCAGTGGTTCAGATTCATTCGAAACCTTCCACCCATCCCTTTTATGGTCCCAGTTTGTCTCTCCATGTGAGAGAGGGTATTGTGTATGTCCAGACCTGGGTCCCTTGCTCGATGCGCCATAGGGAACCAGGCTGCACCTCACTGAGGAGGTCCATCAAGGCCGAAACATGTCTGGGGTTGCTTGGTTTTCTGTGCAGAGGGGACCTGGCCTAGCAGTTCGGGCTGGGCTGCTACCATTGGTGGCGGCAGCTGACTGATTTGCACATGGCTGGACCCCTTTTGCAATGGCACAGACGGGCTTAAAAACGGTGGTGTGGAAGGCTGCCCAGAGCAATTGCCAGTGGTTCAGATTCATTCAAAACCTTCCACCCATCACTTTTGTGGTCACAGTTTGTCTCTCCATGTGAGAGAGGGTATACCCAGACTTCGGTCCCTTGCTCGCTGCACCATAGGGAACCAGGCTGCACCTCACTGAGGAGGTCCAGCAAGGCCGAAACATGTCTGGGGTTGCTTGGTTTTCTGTGCAGAGGGGACCTGGCCTAGCAGTTCGGGCTGGGCTGCTATCATTGGTGGCGGCAGCTGACTGATTTGCACATGGCTGGATCCCTTTTGCAATGGCGCAGACGGGCTAAAAAACGGTGGTGTGGAAGGTTGCCCAGAGCAATTGCCAGTGGTTCAGATTCATTCAAAACCTTCCACCCATCACTTTTGTGGTCACAGTTTGTCTCTCCTTGTGATAGAGGGTATGCCCAGAGGTGGGTCCCTTGCTCGCTGCGTCATAGGGAACCAGGCTGCACCTCACTGAGGAGGTCCGTCAAGGCCGAAACATGTCTGGGGTTGCTTGGTTTTCTGTGCAGAGGGGACCTGGCCTAGCAGTTCGGGCTGGGCTGCTACCATTGGTGGCGCTAGCTGACTGATTTGCACATTCCTGGACCCCTTTTGCAATGGCGCAGACGGGCTAAAAAATGGTGGTGTGGAAGGTTGCCCAGAGCAATTGCAAGTGGTTCAGATTCATTCGAAACCTTCCACCCATCCCTTTTATGGTCACAGTTTGTCTCTCCATGAGAGAGAGGGTATTGTGTATGTCCAGACTTGGGTCCCTTGCTCGCTGCACCATAGGGAACCAGGCTGCACCTCACTGAGGAGGTCCATCAAGGCCGAAACATGTCCGAGGTTGCTTGGTTTTCTGTGCAGAGGGGACCTGGCCTAGCAGTTCGGGCTGGGCTGCTACCATTGGTGGTGGCAGCTGACTGATTTGCACATGGCTGGATCCCTTTTGCAATGGCGCAGACGGGCTAAAAAACGGTGGTGTGGAAGGTTGCCCAGAGCAATTGCCAGTGGTTCAGATTCATTCAAAACCTTCCACCCATCACTTTTGTGGTCACAGTTTGTCTCTCCATGTGAGAGAGGGTATGCCCAGACGTGGGTCCCTTGCTCGCTGCGCCATAGGGAACCAGGCTGCACCTCACTGAGGAGGTCCATCAAGGCCGAAAAATGTCTGGGGTTGCTTGGTTTTCTGTGCAGAGGGGACCTGGCCTAGCAATTCGGGCTGGGCTGCTACCATTGGTGGCGGCAGCTGACTGATTTGCACATGGCTGGACCCCTTTTGCAATGGCACAGACGGGCTAAAAAACAGTGGTGTGGAAGGTTGCCCAGAGCAATTGCCAGTGGTTCAGATTCATTCAAAACCTTCCACCCATGCCTTTTATGGTCACAGTTTGTCTCTCCATGTGAGAGAGGGTATTGTGTATGTCCAGACCTGGGTCCCTTGCTCGATGCGCCTTAGGGAACCAGGCTGCACCTCACTGAGGAGCTCCATCAAGGCCGAAACATGTCTGAGGTTGCTTGGTTTTCTGTGCAGAGGGGACCTGGCCTAGCAGTTCGGGCTGGGCTGCTACCATTGGTGGCGGCAGCTGACTGATTTGCACATGGCTGGACCCCTTTTGCAATGGCACAGACGGGCTTAAAAACGGTGGTGTGGAAGGCTGCCCAGAGCAATTGCCAGTGGTTCAGATTCATTCAAAACCTTCCACCCATCACTTTTGTGGTCACAGTTTGTCTCTCCATGTGAGAGAGGGTATACCCAGACTTGGGTCCGTTGCTCGCTGCGCCATAGGGAACCAGGCTGCACCTCACTGAGGAGGTCCATCAAGGCCGAAACATGTCTGGGGTTGCTTGGTTTTCTGTGCAGAGGGGACCTGGCCTAGCAGTTCGGGTTGGGCTGCTATCATTGGTGGCAGCAGCTGACTGATTTGCACATGGCTGGATCCCTTTTGCAATGGCGCAGACGGGCTAAAAAACGGTGGTGTGGAAGGTTGCCCAGAGCAATTGCCAGTGGTTCAGATTCATTCAAAACCTTCCACCCATCACTTTTGTGGTCACAGTTTGTCTCTCCATGTGGGAGAGGGTATGCCCAGACGTGGGTCCCTTGCTCGCTGCGCCATAGAGAACTAGGCTGCACCTCACTGAGGAGGTCCATTAAGGCCGAAACATGTCTGGGGTTGCTTGGTTTTCTGTGCAGAGGGGACCTGGCCTAGCAATTCGGGCTGGGCTGCTACCATTGGTGGCGGCAGCTGACTGATTGCCATGGCTGGCAATGGCGCAGACGGGCTAAAAAACAGTGGTGTGGAAGGTTGCCAAGAGCAATTGCCAGTGGTTCAGATTCATTCGAAACCTTCCACCCATCCCTTTTATGGTCCCAGTTTGTCTCTCCATGTGAGAGAGGGTATTGTGTATGTCCAGACCTGGGTCCCTTGCTCGATGCGCCATAGGGAACCAGGCTGCACCTCACTGAGGAGGTCCATCAAGGCCGAAACATGTCTGGGGTTGCTTGGTTTTCTGTGCAGAGGGGACCTGGCCTAGCAGTTCGGGCTGGGCTGCTACCATTGGTGGCGGCAGCTGACTGATTTGCACATGGCTGGACCCCTTTTGCAATGGCACAGACGGGCTTAAAAACGGTGGTGTGGAAGGCTGCCCAGAGCAATTGCCAGTGGTTCAGATTCATTCAAAACCTTCCACCCATCACTTTTGTGGTCACAGTTTGTCTCTCCATGTGAGAGAGGGTATACCCAGACTTCGGTCCCTTGCTCGCTGCACCATAGGGAACCAGGCTGCACCTCACTGAGGAGGTCCAGCAAGGCCGAAACATGTCTGGGGTTGCTTGGTTTTCTGTGCAGAGGGGACCTGGCCTAGCAGTTCGGGCTGGGCTGCTATCATTGGTGGCGGCAGCTGACTGATTTGCACATGGCTGGATCCCTTTTGCAATGGCGCAGACGGGCTAAAAAACGGTGGTGTGGAAGGTTGCCCAGAGCAATTGCCAGTGGTTCAGATTCATTCAAAACCTTCCACCCATCACTTTTGTGGTCACAGTTTGTCTCTCCTTGTGATAGAGGGTATGCCCAGAGGTGGGTCCCTTGCTCGCTGCGTCATAGGGAACCAGGCTGCACCTCACTGAGGAGGTCCGTCAAGGCCGAAACATGTCTGGGGTTGCTTGGTTTTCTGTGCAGAGGGGACCTGGCCTAGCAGTTCGGGCTGGGCTGCTACCATTGGTGGCGCTAGCTGACTGATTTGCACATTCCTGGACCCCTTTTGCAATGGCGCAGACGGGCTAAAAAATGGTGGTGTGGAAGGTTGCCCAGAGCAATTGCAAGTGGTTCAGATTCATTCGAAACCTTCCACCCATCCCTTTTATGGTCACAGTTTGTCTCTCCATGAGAGAGAGGGTATTGTGTATGTCCAGACTTGGGTCCCTTGCTCGCTGCACCATAGGGAACCAGGCTGCACCTCACTGAGGAGGTCCATCAAGGCCGAAACATGTCTGAGGTTGCTTGGTTTTCTGTGCAGAGGGGACCTGGCCTAGCAGTTCGGGCTGGGCTGCTACCATTGGTGGTGGCAGCTGACTGATTTGCACATGGCTGGATCCCTTTTGCAATGGCGCAGACGGGCTAAAAAACGGTGGTGTGGAAGGTTGCCCAGAGCAATTGCCAGTGGTTCAGATTCATTCAAAACCTTCCACCCATCACTTTTGTGGTCACAGTTTGTCTCTCCATGTGAGAGAGGGTATGCCCAGACGTGGGTCCCTTGCTCGCTGCGCCATAGGGAACCAGGCTGCACCTCACTGAGGAGGTCCATCAAGGCCGAAAAATGTCTGGGGTTGCTTGGTTTTCTGTGCAGAGGGGACCTGGCCTAGCAATTCGGGCTGGGCTGCTACCATTGGTGGCGGCAGCTGACTGATTTGCACATGGCTGGACCCCTTTTGCAATGGCACAGACGGGCTAAAAAACAGTGGTGTGGAAGGTTGCCCAGAGCAATTGCCAGTGGTTCAGATTCATTCAAAACCTTCCACCCATGCCTTTTATGGTCACAGTTTGTCTCTCCATGTGAGAGAGGGTATTGTGTATGTCCAGACCTGGGTCCCTTGCTCGATGCGCCTTAGGGAACCAGGCTGCACCTCACTGAGGAGCTCCATCAAGGCCGAAACATGTCTGAGGTTGCTTGGTTTTCTGTGCAGAGGGGACCTGGCCTAGCAGTTCGGGCTGGGCTGCTACCATTGGTGGCGGCAGCTGACTGATTTGCACATGGCTGGACCCCTTTTGCAATGGCACAGACGGGCTTAAAAACGGTGGTGTGGAAGGCTGCCCAGAGCAATTGCCAGTGGTTCAGATTCATTCAAAACCTTCCACCCATCACTTTTGTGGTCACAGTTTGTCTCTCCATGTGAGAGAGGGTATACCCAGACTTGGGTCCCTTGCTCGCTGCGCCATAGGGAACCAGGCTGCACCTCACTGAGGAGGTCCATCAAGGCCGAAACATGTCTGGGGTTGCTTGGTTTTCTGTGCAGAGGGGACCTGGCCTAGCAGTTCGGGTTGGGCTGCTATCATTGGTGGCAGCAGCTGACTGATTTGCACATGGCTGGATCCCTTTTGCAATGGCGCAGACGGGCTAAAAAACGGTGGTGTGGAAGGTTGCCCAGAGCAATTGCCAGTGGTTCAGATTCATTCAAAACCTTCCACCCATCACTTTTGTGGTCACAGTTTGTCTCTCCATGTGATAGAGCGTATGCCCAGACGTGGGTCCATTGCTCGCTGGGTCATAGGGAACCAGGCTGCACCTCACTGAGGAGGTCCGTCAAGGCCGAAACATGTCTGGGGTTGCTTGGTTTTCTGTGCAGAGGGGACCTGGCCTAGCAGTTCGGGCTGGGCTGCCACCATTTGTGGCGGCAGCTGACTGATTTGCACATGGCTGGACTCCTTTTGCAATGGCGCAGACGGGCTAAAAAATGGTGGTGTGGAAGGTTGCCCAGAGCAATTGCCAGCGGTTCAGATTAATTCAAAACCTTCCACCCATCACTTTTATGGTCACAGTTTGTCTCTCCATGTGAGAGAGGGTATGCACAGACGTGGGTCCCTTGCTTGCTGCGCCATAGGGAACCAGGCTGCACCTCACAGAGGAGGTCCATCAAGGCCGAAACATGTCTGGGGTTGCTTGGTTTTCTGTGCAGAGGGGACCTGGCCTAGCAGTTCGGGCTGGGCTGCCACCATTTGTGGCGGCAGCTGACTGATTTGCACATGGCTGGACCCCTTTTGCAATGGTGCAGAAGGGCTAAAAAACGGTGGTGTGGAAGGTTGCCCAGAGCAATTGCCAGTGGTTCAGATTAATTCAAAACCTCCACCCATCACTTTTGTGGTCACAGTTTGTCTCTCCATGTGAGAGAGGGTATGCCCAGACGTGGGTCTCTTGCTCGCTGCGTCATAGGGAACCAGGCTGCACCTCATTGAGGAGGTCCATCAAGGCCGAAACATGTCTGGGGTTGCTTGGTTTTCTGTGCAGAGGGGACCTGGTTTAGCAGTTCGGGCTGGGCTGCCACCATTGGTGGCGGCAGCTGACTTATTTGCACATGGCTGGACCCCTTTTGCAATGGCGCAGATGGGCTAAAAAACGGTGGTGTGGAAGGTTGCCCAGAGCAATTGCCAGTGGTTGAGATTCATTCGAAACCTTCCACCCATCACTTTTGTGTTCACAGTTTGTCTCTCCATGTGAGAGAGGGTATGCCCAGACGTGGGTCCCTTGCTCGCTGCGCCATAGGGAACCAGGCTGCACCTCACTGAGGAGGTCCATCAAGGCCGAAAAATGTCTGGGGTTGCTTGGTTTTCTGTGCAGAGGGGACCTGGCCTAGCAATTCGGGCTGGGCTGCTACCATTGGTGGCGGCAGCTGACTGATTTGCACATGGCTGGACCCCTTTTGCAATGCCACAGACGGGCTAAAAAACGGTGGTGTGGAAGGTTGCCCAGAGCAATTGCCAGTGTTTCAGATTCATTTGAAACCTTCCACCCATCACTTTTGTGGTCACAGTTTGTCTCTCCATGTGGGAGAGGGTATGCCCAGACGTGGGTCCCTTGCTCGCTGCGCCATAGGGAACAAGGCTGCACCTCACTGAGGCTTTCCATCAATGCTGAAACATGTCTGGGTTTGCTTGGTTTTCTGTGCAGAGGGGACCTGGCCTAGCAGTTCGGGCTGGGCTGCTACCATTGGTGGTGGCAGCTGACTGATTTGCACATGGCTGGATCCCTTTTGCAATGGCGCAGACAGGCTAAAAAACGGTGGTGTGGAAGGTTGCCCAGAGCAATTGCCAGTGGTTCAGATTCATTCAAAACCTTCCACCCATCACTTTTGTGGTCACAGTTTGTCTCTCCATGTGAGAGAGGGTATGCCCAGACGTGGGTCCCTTGCTCGCTGCGCCATAGGGAACCAGGCTGCACCTCACTGAGGAGGTCCATCAAGGCCGAAAAATGTCTGGGGTTGCTTGGTTTTCTGTGCAGAGGGGACCTGGCCTAGCAATTCGGGCTGGGCTGCTACCATTGGTGGTGGCAGCTGACTGATTTGCACATGGCTGGACCCCTTTTGCAATGGCACAGACGGGCTAAAAAACGGTGGTGTGGAAGGTTGCCCAGAGCAATTGCCAGTGGTTCAGATTAATTCGAAACCTTCCACCCATCACTTTTCTGGTCACAGTTTGTCTCTCCATGTGCAAGAGGGTTTGCCCAGACGTGGGTCCTTTGCTCGCTGCGCCATAGGGAACCAGGGTGCACCTCACTGAGGAGGTCCATCAAGGCTGAAACATGTCTGGGGTTGCTTGGTTTTCCGTGCAGAGGGGACCTGGCCTAGCAGTTCGGGCTGGGCTGCTACCATTGGTGGCGGCAGCTGACTGATTTGCACATGGCTGGACGCCTTTTGCAATGGCGCAGACGGGCTAAAAAACGGTGGTGTGGAAGGTTGCCCAGAGCAATTGCCAGTGGTTCAGATTCATTCGAAACCTTCCACCCATCACTTTTGTGGTCACAGTTTGTCTCTCCATGTGAGAGAGGGTATGCCCAGACGTGAGTCCCTTGCTCGCTGCGCCATAGGGAACCAAGCTGCACCTCACTGAGGAGGTCCATCAAGGCCGAAACATGTCTGGGGTTGCTTGGTTTTCTGTGCAGAGGGGACCTGGCCTAGCAGTTCGGGCTGGGCTTCTACCATTGGTGGCGGCAGCTAACTGATTTGCACATGACTGGACCCTTTTTGCAATGGCGCAGACGGGCTAAAAACTGTATTTTAGAAGGTTGCCCAGAGCAATTGCCAGTGGTTCAGATTCATTCTAAACCTTCCACCAATCACTTTTGTGGTCACAGTTTGTCTCTCCATGTGAGAGAGGGTATGCCCAGACGTGTGTCCCTTGCTCGCTGCGTCATAGGGAACCAGGCTGCACCTCACTGAGGAGGTCCATCAAGGCCGAAAAATGTCTGGGGTTGCTTGGTTTTCTGTGCAGAGGGGACCTGGCCTAGCAATTCGGGCTGGGCTGCTACCATTGGTGGCGGCAGCTGACTGATTTGCACATGGCTGGACCCCTTTTGCAATGGCACAGACGGGCTAAAAAACAGTGGTGTGGAAGGTTGCCCATAGCAATTGCCAGTGGTTCAGATTAATTCAAAACCTTCCACCCATCACTTTTGTGGTCACAGTTTGTCTCTCCATGTGGGAGAGGGTATGCCCAGACGTGGGTCCCTTGCTCGCTGCGCCATAGAGAACTAGGCTGCACCTCACTGAGGAGGTCCATTAAGGCCGAAACATGTCTGGGGTTGCTTGGTTTTCTGTGCAGAGGGGACCTGGCCTAGCAATTCGGGCTGGGCTGCAACCATTGGTGGCGGCAGCTGACTGATTTGCACATGGCTGGACCCCTTTTGCAATGGCGCAGACGGGCTAAAAAACAGTGGTGTGGAAGGTTGCCAAGAGCAATTGCCAGTGGTTCAGATTCATTCGAAACCTTCCACCCATCCCTTTTATGGTCCCAGTTTGTCTCTCCATGTGAGAGAGGGTATTGTGTATGTCCAGACCTGGGTCCCTTGCTCGATGCGCCATAGGGAACCAGGCTGCACCTCACTGAGGAGGTCCATCAAGGCCGAAACATGTCTGGGGTTGCTTGGTTTTCTGTGCAGAGGGGACCTGGCCTAGCAGTTCGGGCTGGGCTGCTACCATTGGTGGCGGCAGCTGACTGATTTGCACATGGCTGGACCCCTTTTGCAATGGCACAGACGGGCTTAAAAACGGTGGTGTGGAAGGCTGCCCAGAGCAATTGCCAGTGGTTCAGATTCATTCAAAACCTTCCACCCATCACTTTTGTGGTCACAGTTTGTCTCTCCATGTGAGAGAGGGTATACCCAGACTTGGGTCCCTTGCTCGCTGCACCATAGGGAACCAGGCTGCACCTCACTGAGGAGGTCCAGCAAGGCCGAAACATGTCTGGGGTTGCTTGGTTTTCTGTGCAGAGGGGACCTGGCCTAGCAGTTCGGGCTGGGCTGCTATCATTGGTGGCGGCAGCTGACTGATTTGCACATGGCTGGATCCCTTTTGCAATGGCGCAGACGGGCTAAAAAACGGTGGTGTGGAAGGTTGCCCAGAGCAATTGCCAGTGGTTCAGATTCATTCAAAACCTTCCACCCATCACTTTTGTGGTCACAGTTTGTCTCTCCTTGTGATAGAGGGTATGCCCAGAGGTGGGTCCCTTGCTCGCTGCGTCATAGGGAACCAGGCTGCACCTCACTGAGGAGGTCCGTCAAGGCCGAAACATGTCTGGGGTTGCTTGGTTTTCTGTGCAGAGGGGACCTGGCCTAGCAGTTCGGGCTGGGCTGCTACCATTGGTGGCACTAGCTGACTGATTTGCACATTCCTGGACCCCTTTTGCAATGGCGCAGACGGGCTAAAAAATGGTGGTGTGGAAGGTTGCCCAGAGCAATTGCAAGTGGTTCAGATTCATTCGAAACCTTCCACCCATCCCTTTTATGGTCACAGTTTGTCTCTCCATGAGAGAGAGGGTATTGTGTATGTCCAGACTTGGGTCCCTTGCTCGCTGCACCATAGGGAACCAGGCTGCACCTCACTGAGGAGGTCCATCAAGGCCGAAACATGTCTGAGGTTGCTTGGTTTTCTGTGCAGAGGGGACCTGGCCTAGCAGTTCGGGCTGGGCTGCTACCATTGGTGGGGGCAGCTGACTGATTTGCACATGGCTGGACCCTTTTGCAATGGCGCAGACGGGCTAAAAAACGGTGGTGTGGAAGGTTGCCCAGAGCAATTGCCAGTGGTTCAGATTCATTCAAAACCTTCCACCCATCACTTTTGTGGTCACAGTTTGTCTCTCCATGTGATAGAGGGTATGCCCAGACGTGGGTCCCTCGCTCGCTGCGTCATAGGGAACCAGGCTGCACCTCACTGAGGAGGTCCGTCAAGGCAGAAACATGTCTGGGGTTGCTTGGTTTTCTGTGCAGAGGGGACCTGGCCTAGCAGTTCGGGCTGGGTTGCTACCATTGGTGGCGCTAGCTGACTGATTTGCACATTCCTGGACTCCTTTTGCAATGGCGCAGACGGGCTAAAAAATGGTGGTGTGGAAGGTTGCCCAGAGCAATTGCCAGTGGTTCAGATTAATTCAAAACCTTCCACCCATCACTTTTATGGTCACAGTTTGTCTCTCCATGTGAGAGAGGGTATGCACAGACGTGGGTCCCTTGCTTGCTGCGCCATAGGGAACCAGGCTGCACCTCACAGAGGAGGTCCATCAAGGCTGAAACATGTCTGGGGTTGCTTGGTTTTCTGTGCAGAGGGGACCTGGCCTAGCAGTTCGGGCTGGGCTGCCACCATTTGTGGCGGCAGCTGACTGATTTGCACATGGCTGGACCCCTTTTGCAATGGTGCAGAAGGGCTAAAAAACGGTGGTGTGGAAGGTTGCCCAGAGCAATTGCCAGTGGTTCAGATTAATTCAAAACCTTCCACCCATCACTTTTGTGGTCACAGTTTGTCTCTCCATGTGAGAGAGGGTATGCCCAGACGTGGGTCCCTTGCTCGCTGCGTCATAGGGAACCAGGCTGCACCTCATTGAGGAGGTCCATCAAGGCCGAAACATGTCTGGGGTTGCTTGGTTTTCTGTGCAGAGGGGACCTGGTTTAGCAGTTCGGGCTGGGCTGCCACCATTGGTGGCGGCAGCTGACTTATTTGCACATGGCTGGACCCCTTTTGCAATAGCGCAGACGGGCTAAAAAACGGTGGTGTGGAAGGTTGCCCAGAGCAATTGCAAGTGGTTCAGATTCATTCGAAACCTTCCACCCATCCCTTTTATGGTCACAGTTTGTCTCTCCATGAGAGAGAGGGTATTGTGTATGTCCAGACTTGGGTCCCTTGCTCGCTGCACCATAGGGAACCAGGCTGCACCTCACTGAGGAGGTCCATCAAGGCCGAAACATGTCTGAGGTTGCTTGGTTTTCTGTGCAGAGGGGACCTGGCCTAGCAGTTCGGGCTGGGCTGCTACCATTGGTGGGGGCAGCTGACTGATTTGCACATGGCTGGACCCCTTTTGCAATGGCGCAGACGGGCTAAAAAACGGTGGTGTGGAAGGTTGCCCAGAGCAATTGCCAGTGGTTGAGATTCATTCGAAACCTTCCACCCATCACTTTTGTGTTCACAGTTTGTCTCTCCATGTGAGAGAGGGTATGCCCAGACGTGGGTCCCTTGCTCGCTGCGCCATAGGGAACCAGGCTGCACCTCACTGAGGAGGTCCATCAAGGCCGAAAAATGTCTGGGGTTGCTTGGTTTTCTGGGCAGAGGGGACCTGGCCTAGCAATTCGGACTGGGCTGCTACCATTGGTGGCGGCAGCTGACTGATTTGCACATGGCTGGACCCCTTTTGCAATGCCACAGACGGGCTAAAAAACGGTGGTGTGGAAGGTTGCCCAGAGCAATTGCCAGTGGTTGAGATTCATTTGAAACCTTCCACCCATCACTTTTGTGGTCACAGTTTGTCTCTCCATGTGGGAGAGGGTATGCCCAGATGTGGGTCCCTTGCTCGCTGCGCCATAGGGAACCAGGCTGCACCTCACTGAGGAGGTCCATCAAGGCCGAAACATGTCTGGGGTTGCTTGGTTTTCTGTGCAGAGGGGACCTGGCCTAGCTGTTTGGGCTGGGCTGCTACCATTGGTGGCGGCAGCTGACTGATTTGCACATGGCTGGACCCCTTTTGCAATGGCGCAGACGGGCTAAAAAACAGTGGTGTGGAAGGTTGCCCAGAGCAATTGCCAGTGGTTCAGATTCATTCGGAACCTTCCACCCATACCTTTTATGGTCACAGTTTGTCTCTCCATGTGAGAGAGAGTATTGTGTATGTCCAGACGTGGGTCCCTTGCTCGCTGCGCCATAGCGAACCAGGCTGCACCTAACTGAGGAGGTCCATCAAGGCCGAAACATGTCTGGGGTTGCTTGGTTTTCTGTGCAGAGGGGACCTGGCCTAGCAATTCGGGCTGGGCTGCTACCATTGGTGGCGGCAGCTGACTGATTTGCACATGGCTGGACCCCTTTTGCAATGCCACAGACGGGCTAAAAAACGGTGGCGTGGAAGGTTGCCCAGAGCAATTGCCAGTGTTTCAGATTCATTTGAAACCTTCCACCCATCACTTTTGTGGTCACAGTTTGTCTCTCCATGTGGGAGAGGGTATGCCCAGACGTGGGTCCCTTGCTCGCTGCGCCATAGGGAACAAGGCTGCATCTCACTGAGGCTTTCCATCAATGCTGAAACATGTCTGGGTTTGCTTGGTTTTCTGTGCATAGGGGACCTGGCCTAGCAGTTCGGGCTGGGCTGCTACCATTGGTGGTGGCAGCTGACTGATTTGCACATGGCTGGATCCCTTTTGCAATGGCGCAGACGGGCTAAAAAACGGTGGTGTGGAAGGTTGCCCAGAGCAATTGCCAGTGGTTCAGATTCATTCAAAACCTTCCACCCATCACTTTTGTGGTCACAGTTTGTCTCTCCATGTGAGAGAGGGTATGCCCAGACGTGGGTCCCTTGCTCGCTGCGCCATAGGGAACCAGGCTGCACCTCACTGAGGAGGTCCATCAAGGCCGAAAAATGTCTGGGGTTGCTTGGTTTTCTGTGCAGAGGGGACCTGGCCTAGCAATTCGGGCTGGGCTGCTACCATTGGTGGTGGCAGCTGACTGATTTGCACATGGCTGGACCCCTTTTGCAATGGCACAGACGGGCTAAAAAACGGTGGTGTGGAAGGTTGCCCAGAGCAATTGCCAGTGGTTCAGATTAATTCGAAACCTTCCACCCATCACTTTTCTGGTCACAGTTTGTCTCTCCATGTGCAAGAGGGTTTGCCCAGTCGTGGGTCCTTTGCTCGCTGCGCCATAGGGAACCAGAGTGCACCTCACTGAGGAGGTCCATCAAGGCCGAAACATGTCTGGGGTTGCTTGGTTTTCCGTGCAGAGGGGACCTGGCCTAGCAGTTCGGGCTGGGCTGCTACCATTGGTGGCGGCAGCTGACTGATTTGCACATGGCTGGACGCCTTTTGCAATGGCGCAGACGGGCTAAAAAACGGTGGTGTGGAAGGTTGCCCAGAGCAATTGCCAGTGGTTCAGATTCATTCGAAACCTTCCACCCATCACTTTTGTGGTCACAGTTTGTCTCTCCATGTGAGAGAGGGTATGCCCAGACGTGAGTCCCTTGCTCGCTGCGCCATAGGGAACCAGGCTGCAACTCACTGAGGAGGTCCATCAAGGCCGAAACATGTCTGGGGTTGCTTGGTTTTCTGTGCAGAGGGGACCTGGCCTAGCAGTTCGGGCTGGGCTTCTACCATTGGTGGCGGCAGCTAACTGATTTGCACATGACTGGACCCTTTTTGCAATGGCGCAGACGGGCTAAAAACGGTATTTTAGAAGGTTGCCCAGAGCAATTGCCAGTGGTTCAGATTCATTCTAAACCTTCCACCAATCACTTTTGTGGTCACAGTTTGTCTCTCCATGTGAGAGAGGGTATGCACAGACGTGTGTCCCTTGCTCGCTGCGTCATAGGGAACCAGGCTGCACCTCACTGAGGAGGTCCATCAAGGCCGAAAAATGTCTGGGGTTGCTTGGTTTTCTGTGCAGAGGGGACCTGGCCTAGCAATTCGGGCTGGGCTGCTACCATTGGTGGCGGCAGCTGACTGATTTGCACATGGCTGGACCCCTTTTGCAATGGCACAGACGGGCTAAAAAACAGTGGTGTGGAAGGTTGCCCATAGCAATTGCCAGTGGTTCAGATTAATTCAAAACCTTCCACCCATCACTTTTGTGGTCACAGTTTGTCTCTCCATGTGGGAGAGGGTATGCCCAGACGTGGGTCCCTTGCTCGCTGCGCCATAGAGAACTAGGCTGCACCTCACTGAGGAGGTCCATTAAGGCCGAAACATGTCTGGGGTTGCTTGGTTTTCTGTGCAGAGGGGACCTGGCCTAGCAATTCGGGCTGGGCTGCTACCATTGGTGGCGGCAGCTGACTGATTTGCACATGGCTGGACCCCTTTTGCAATGGCGCAGACGGGCTAAAAAACAGTGGTGTGGAAGGTTGCCAAGAGCAATTGCCAGTGGTTCAGATTCATTCGAAACCTTCCACCCATCCCTTTTATGGTCCCAGTTTGTCTCTCCATGTGAGAGAGGGTATTGTGTATGTCCAGACCTGGGTCCCTTGCTCGATGCGCCATAGGGAACCAGGCTGCACCTCACTGAGGAGGTCCATCAAGGCCGAAACATGTCTGGGGTTGCTTGGTTTTCTGTGCAGAGGGGACCTGGCCTAGCAGTTCGGGCTGGGCTGCTACCATTGGTGGCGGCAGCTGACTGATTTGCACATGGCTGGACCCCTTTTGCAATGGCACAGACGGGCTTAAAAACGGTGGTGTGGAAGGCTGCCCAGAGCAATTGCCAGTGGTTCAGATTCATTCAAAACCTTCCACCCATCACTTTTGTGGTCACAGTTTGTCTCTCCATGTGAGAGAGGGTATACCCAGACTTGGGTCCCTTGCTCGCTGCACCATAGGGAACCAGGCTGCACCTCACTGAGGAGGTCCAGCAAGGCCGAAACATGTCTGGGGTTGCTTGGTTTTCTGTGCAGAGGGGACCTGGCCTAGCAGTTCGGGCTGGGCTGCTATCATTGGTGGCGGCAGCTGACTGATTTGCACATGGCTGGATCCCTTTTGCAATGGCGCAGACGGGCTAAAAAACGGTGGTGTGGAAGGTTGCCCAGAGCAATTGCCAGTGGTTCAGATTCATTTAAAACCTTCCACCCATCACTTTTGTGGTCACAGTTTGTCTCTCCATGTGATAGAGGGTATGCCCAGACGTGGGTCCCTTGCTCGCTGCGTCATAGGGAACCAGGCTGCACCTCACTGAGGAGGTCCGTCAAGGCAGAAACATGTCTGGGGTTGCTTGGTTTTCTGTGCAGAGGGGACCTGGCCTAGCAGTTCGGGCTGGGCTGCTACCATTGGTGGCGCTAGCTGACTGATTTGCACATTCCTGGACCCCTTTTGCAATGGCGCAGACGGGCTAAAAAATGGTGGTGTGGAAGGTTGCCCAGAGCAATTGCAAGTGGTTCAGATTCATTCGAAACCTTCCACCCATCCCTTTTATGGTCACAGTTTGTCTCTCCATGAGAGAGAGGGTATTGTGTATGTCCAGACTTGGGTCCCTTGCTCGCTGCACCATAGGGAACCAGGCTGCACCTCACTGAGGAGGTCCATCAAGGCCGAAACATGTCTGAGGTTGCTTGGTTTTCTGTGCAGAGGGGACCTGGCCTAGCAGTTCGGGCTGGGCTGCTACCATTGGTGGGGGCAGCTGACTGATTTGCACATGGCTGGACCCTTTTGCAATGGCGCAGACGGGCTAAAAAACGGTGGTGTGGAAGGTTGCCCAGAGCAATTGCCAGTGGTTCAGATTCATTCAAAACCTTCCACCCATCACTTTTGTGGTCACAGTTTGTCTCTCCATGTGATAGAGGGTATGCCCAGACGTGGGTCCCTTGCTCGCTGCGTCATAGGGAACCAGGCTGCACCTCACTGAGGAGGTCCGTCAAGGCAGAAACATGTCTGGGGTTGCTTGGTTTTCTGTGCAGAGGGGACCTGGCCTAGCAGTTCGGGCTGGGTTGCTACCATTGGTGGCGCTAGCTGACTGATTTGCACATTCCTGGACTCCTTTTGCAATGGCGCAGACGGGCTAAAAAATGGTGGTGTGGAAGGTTGCCCAGAGCAATTGCCAGTGGTTCAGATTAATTCAAAACCTTCCACCCATCACTTTTATGGTCACAGTTTGTCTCTCCATGTGAGAGAGGGTATGCACAGACGTGGGTCCCTTGCTTGCTGCGCCATAGGGAACCAGGCTGCACCTCACAGAGGAGGTCCATCAAGGCTGAAACATGTCTGGGGTTGCTTGGTTTTCTGTGCAGAGGGGACCTGGCCTAGCAGTTCGGGCTGGGCTGCCACCATTTGTGGCGGCAGCTGACTGATTTGCACATGGCTGGACCCCTTTTGCAATGGTGCAGAAGGGCTAAAAAACGGTGGTGTGGAAGGTTGCCCAGAGCAATTGCCAGTGGTTCAGATTAATTCAAAACCTTCCACCCATCACTTTTGTGGTCACAGTTTGTCTCTCCATGTGAGAGAGGGTATGCCCAGACGTGGGTCCCTTGCTCGCTGCGTCATAGGGAACCAGGCTGCACCTCATTGAGGAGGTCCATCAAGGCCGAAACATGTCTGGGGTTGCTTGGTTTTCTGTGCAGAGGGGACCTGGTTTAGCAGTTCGGGCTGGGCTGCCACCATTGGTGGCGGCAGCTGACTTATTTGCACATGGCTGGACCCCTTTTGCAATGGCGCAGACGGGCTAAAAAACGGTGGTGTGGAAGGTTGCCCAGAGCAATTGCCAGTGGTTGAGATTCATTCGAAACCTTCCACCCATCACTTTTGTGTTCACAGTTTGTCTCTCCATGTGAGAGAGGGTATGCCCAGACGTGGGTCCCTTGCTCGCTGCGCCATAGGGAACCAGGCTGCACCTCACTGAGGAGGTCCATCAAGGCCGAAAAATGTCTGGGGTTGCTTGGTTTTCTGTGCAGAGGGGACCTGGCCTAGCAATTCGGGCTGGGCTGCTACCATTGGTGGCGGCAGCTGACTGATTTGCACATGGCTGGACCCCTTTTGCAATGCCACAGACGGGCTAAAAAATGGTGGTGTGGAAGGTTGCCCAGAGCAATTGCCAGTGGTTCAGATTCATTTGAAACCTTCCACCCATCACTTTTGTGGTCACAGTTTGTCTCTCCATGTGGGAGAGGGTATGCCCAGATGTGGGTCCCTTGCTCGCTGCGCCATAGGGAACCAGGCTGCACCTCACTGAGGAGGTCCATCAAGGCCGAAACATGTCTGGGGCTGCTTGGTTTTCTGTGCAGAGGGGACCTGGCCTAGCAGTTTGGGCTGGGCTGCTACCATTGGTGGCGGCAGCTGACTGATTTGCACATGGCTGGACCCCTTTTGCAATGGCGCAGACGGGCTAAAAAACAGTGGTGTGGAAGGTTGCCCAGAGCAATTGCCAGTGGTTCAGATTCATTCGGAACCTTCCACCCATACCTTTTATGGTCACAGTTTGTCTCTCCATGTGAGAGAGAGTATTGTGTATGTCCAGACGTGGGTCCCTTGCTCGCTGCGCCATAGCGAACCAGGCTGCACCTAACTGAGGAGGTCCATCAAGGCCGAAACATGTCTGGGGTTGCTTGGTTTTCTGTGCAGAGGGGACCTGGCCTAGCAGTTCGGGCTGGGCTGCTACCATTGGTGGCGGCAGCTGACTGATTTGCACATGGCTGGACCCCTTTTGCAATGGTGCAGAAGGGCTAAAAAACGGTGGTGTGGAAGGTTGCCCAGAGCAATTGCCAGTGGTTCAGATTAATTCAAAACCTTCCACCCATCACTTTTGTGGTCACAGTTTGTCTCTCCATGTGAGAGAGGGTATGCCCAGACGTGGGTCCCTTGCTCGCTGCGCCATAGGGAACCAGGCGGAACCTCACTGAGGAGGTCCATCAAGGCCGAAAAATGTCTGGGGTTGCTTGGTTTTCTGTGCAGAGGGGACCTGGCCTAGCAATTCGGGCTGGGCTGCTACCATTGGTGGCAGCAGCTGACTGATTTGCACATGGCTGGACCCCTTTTGCAATGCCACAGACGGGCTAAAAAACGGTGGTGTGGAAGGTTGCCCAGACCAATTGCCAGTGGTTCAGATTCATTTGAAACCTTCCACCCATCACTTTTGTGGTCACAGTTTGTCTCTCCATGTGGGAGAGGGTATGCCCAGACGTGGGTCCCTTGCTCGCTGCGCCATAGGGAACCAGGCTGCACCTCACTGAGGAGGTCCATCAAGGCCGAAACATGTCTGGGGTTGCTTGGTTTTCTGTGCAGAGGGGACCTGGCCTAGCAGTTTGGGCTGGGCTGCTACCATTGGTGGCAGCAGCTGACTGATTTGCACATGGCTGGACCCCTTTTGCAATGGCGCAGACGGGCTAAAAAACAGTGGTGTGGAAGGTTGCCCAGAGCAATTGCCAGTGGTTCAGATTCATTCGGAACCTTCCACCCATCCCTTTTATGGTCACAGTTTGTCTCTCCATGTGAGAGAGAGTATTGTGTATGTCCAGACGTGGGTCCCTTGCTCGCTGCGCCATAGTGAACCAGGCTGCACCTAACTGAGGAGGTCCATCAAGGCCGAAACATGTCTGGGGTTGCTTGGTTTTCTGTGCAGAGGGGACCTGGCCTAGCAGTTCGGGCTGGGCTGCTACCATTGGTGGCGGCAGCTGACTGATTTGCACATGGCTGGACCCCTTTTGCAATGGCGCAGACGGGCTAAAAAACGGTTGTGTGGAAGGTTGCCCAGAGCAACTGCCAGTGGTTCATATTAATTTGAAACCTTCCACCCATCACTTTTGTGGTCACAGTTTGTCTCTCCATGTGAGAGAGGGTATGCCCAGACGTGGGTCCCTTGCTCGCTGCGCCATAGGGAACAAGGCTGCACCTCACGGAGGCTTTCCATCAATGCCGAAACATGTCTGGGTTTGCTTGGTTTTCTGTGCAGAGGGGACCTGGCCTAGCAGTTCGGGCTGGGCTGCTACCATTGGTGGTGGCAGCTGACTGATTTGCACATGGCTGGATCCCTTTTGCAATGGCTCAGACGGGCTAATAAACGGTGGTGTGGAAGGTTGCCCAGAGCAATTGCCAGTGGTTCAGATTCATTCAAAACCTTCCACCCATCACTTTTGTGGTCACAGTTTGTCTCTCCATGTGAGAAAGGGTATGCCCAGACGTGGGTCCCTTGCTCGCTGCGCCATAGGGAACCAGGCTGCACCTCACTGAGGAGGTCCATCAAGGCCGAAACATGTCTGGGGTTGCTTGGTTTTCTGTGCAGAGGGGACCTGGCCTAGCAATTCGGGCTGGGCTGCTACCATTGGTGGTGGCAGCTGACTGATTTGCACATGGCTGGACCCCTTTTGCAATGGCACAGACGGGATAAGAAACGGTGGTGTGGAATGTTGCCCAGAGCAATTGCCAGTGGTTCAGATTCATTCGAAACCTTCGACCCATCACTTTTCTGGTCACAGTTTGTCTCTCCATGTGAGAGAGGGTATGCCCAGACGTGGGTCCTTTGCTCGCTGCGCCATAGGGAACCAGGCTGCAACTCACTGAGGAGGTCCATCAAGGCCGAAACATGTCTGGGGTTGCTTGGTTTTCTGTGCAGAGGGGACCTGGCCTAGCAGTTCGGGCTGGGCTGCTACCATTGGTGGCGGCAGCTGACTAATTTGCACATGGCTGGACCCCTTTTGCAATGGCGCAGACGGGCTAAAAAACAGTGGTGTGGAAGGTTGCCCAGAGCAATTGACAGTGGTTCAGATTCATTCAAAACCTTCCACCCATCACTTTTGTGGTCACAGTTTGTCTCTCCATGTGCAAGAGGGTATGCCCAGACGTGGGTCCTTTGCTCGCTGCGCCATAGGGAACCAGGGTGCACCTCACTGAGGAGGTCCATCAAGGCCGAAACATGTCTGGGGTTGCTTGGTTTTCCGTGCAGAGGGGACCTGGCCTAGCAGTTCGGGCTGGGCTGCTACCATTGGTGGCGGCAGCTGACTGATTTGCACATGGCTGGACCCCTTTTGCAATGGCGCAGACGGGCTAAAAAACGGTGGTGTGGAAGGTTGCCCAGAGCAATTGCCAGTGGTTCAGATTCATTCGAAACCTTCCACCCATTACTTTTGTGGTCACAGTTTGTCTCTCCATGTGCGAGAGGGTATGCCCAGACGTGGGTCCCTTGCTCGCTGCGCCACAGGGAACCAGGCTGCACCTCACTGAGGAGGTCCATCAAGGCCGAAACATGTCTGGGGTTGCTTGGTTTTCTGTGCAGAGGGGACCTGGCCTAGCAGTTCGGCCTGGGCTTCTACCATTGGTGGCGGCAGCTAACTGATTTGCACATGACTGGACCCTTTTTGCAATGGCGCAGACGGGCTAAAAACGGTATTGTAGAAGGTTGCCCAGAGCAATTGCCAGTGGTTCAGATTCATTCGAAACCTTCCACCCAACACTTTTGTGGTCAAAGTTTGTCTCTCCATGTGAGAGAGGGTATGCCCAGACGTGGGTCCCTTGCTCGCTGCGCCATAGGGAACCAGGCTGCACCTCACTAAGGATGTCCATTAAGGCCGAAATATGTCTGGGGTTGCTTGATTTTCTGTGCAGAGGGGACCTGGCGTAGCAGTTCGGGCTGGGCTGCTACCATTGGTGGCGGCCGCTGACTGATTTGCACATGGCTGGACCCCTTTTGCAATGGCGCAGACGGGCTAAAAAACGGTGGTGTGGAAGGTTGCCCAGAGCAATTACCAGTGGTTCAGATTCATTCGAAACCTTCCACCAATCACTTTTGTGGTCACAGTTTGTCTCTCCATGTGAGAGAGGGTATGCCCAGACATGGGTCCCTTGCTCGCTGCGCCATAGGGAGTCAGGCTGCACCTCACTGAGGAGGTCCATCAAGGCCGAAACATGTCTGGGGTTGCTTGGTTTTCTGTGCAGAGGGGACCTGGCCTAGCAGTTCGGGCTGGGCTGCTACCATTGGTGGCGGCAGCTGACTGATTTGCACATGGCTGAATCCCTTTTGCAATGCCACAGACGGGCTAAAAAACAGTGGTGTGGAAGGTTGCCCAGAGCAATTGCCAGTGGTTCAGATTCATTCAAAACCTTCCACCCATCACTTTTGTGGTCACAGTTTGTCTCTCCATGTGAGAGAGGGTATGCCCAGACGTGGGTCCCTTGCTCGCTGCGCCATAGGGAACCAGGCTGCACCTCACTGAGGAGGTCCATCAAGGCCGAAACATGTCTGGGGTTGCTTGGTTTTCTGTGCAGAGGGGACCTGGCCTAGCAGTTCGGCCTGGGCTTCTACCATTGGTGGCGGCAGCTAACTGATTTGCACATGACTGGAGCCCTTTTGCAATGGCACAGACGGGCTAAAAAATAGTGGTGTGGAAGGTTGCCCAGAGCAATTGCCAGTGGTTCAGATTCATTCAAAACCTTCCACCCATCACTTTTGTGGTCACAGTTTGTCTCTCCATGTGGGAGAGGGTATGCCCAGACGTGGGTCCCTTGCTCGCTGCGCCATAGGGAACCAGGCTGCACTTCACTGAGGAGGTCCATCAAGGCCGAAACATGTCTGGGGTTGCTTGGTTTTCTGTGCAGAGGGGACCGGGCCTAGCAGTTCGGGCTGGGCTGCTACCATTGGTGGCGGCAGCTGACTGATTTGCCCATGGCTGGACTCCTTTTGCAATGGCGCAGACGGGCTAAAAAACAGTGGTGTGGAAGGTTGCCCAGAGCAATTGCCAGTGGTTCAGATTCATTCGAAACCTTCCACCCATCCCTTTTATGGTCACAGTTTGTCTCTCCATGTGAGAGAGGGTATTGTGTATGTCCAGACCTGGGTCCCTTGCTCGATGCGCCATAGGGAACCAGGCTGCACCTCACTGAGGAGGTCCATCAAGGCCGAAACATGTCTGGGGTCGATTGGTTTTCTGTGCAGAGGGGACCTGGCCTAGCAGTTCGGGCTGGGCTGCTACCATTGGTGGCGGCAGCTGACTGATTTGCACATGGCTGGACCCCTTTTGCAATGGCGCAGACGGGCTAAAAAACGGTGGTGTGGAAGGTTGCCCAGAGCAATTGCCAGTGGTTCAGATTCATTCGGAACCTTCCACCCATCCCTTTTATGGTCACAGTTTGTCTCTCCATGTGAGAGAGGGTATGCCCAGACGTGGGTCCCTTGCTCGCTGCGCCATAGGGAACCAGGCTGCACCTCACTGAGGAGGTCCATCAAGGCCGAAAAATGTCTGGGGTTGCTTGGTTTTCTGTGCAGAGGGGACCTGGCCTAGCAATTCAGGCTGGGCTGCTACCATTGGTGGTGGCAGCTGACTGATTTGCACATGGCTGGACCCCTTTTGCAATGGCACAGACGGGCTAAAAAACGGTGGTGTGGAAGGTTGCCCAGAGCAATTGCCAGTGGTTCAGATTAATTCGAAACCTTCCACCCATCACTTTTCTGGTCACAGTTTGTCTCTCCATGTGCAAGAGAGTATGCCCAGACGTGGGTCCTTTGCTCGCTGCGCCATAGGGAACCAGGGTGCACCTCACTGAGGAGGTCCATCAAGGCCGAAACATGTCTGGGGTTGCTTGGTTTTCCGTGCAGAGGGGACCTGGCTTAGCAGTTCGGGCTGGGCTGCTACCATTGGTGGCGGCAGCTGACTGATTTGCACATGGCTGGACGCCTTTTGCAATGGCGCAGACGGGCTAAAAAACGGTGGTGTGGAAGGCTGCCCAGAGCAATTGCCAGTGGTTCAGATTCATTCGAAACCTTCCACCCATCACTTTTGTGGTCACAGTTTGTCTCTCCATTTGAGAGAGGGTATGCCCAGACGTGGGTCCCTTGCTCGCTGCGCCATAGGGAACCAGGCTGCACCTCACTGAGGAGGTCCATCAAGGCCGAAACATGTCTGGGGTTGCTTGGTTTTCTGTGCAGAGGGACCCTGGCCTAGCAGTTCGGGCTGGGCTTCTACCATTGGTGGTGGCAGCTAACTGATTTGCACATGACTGGACCCTTTTTGCAATGGCGCAGACGGGCTAAAAACGGTATTTAAGAAGGTTGCCCAGAGCAATTGCCAGTGGTTCAGATTCATTCTAAACCTTCCACCAATCACTTTTGTGGTCACAGTTTGTCTCTCCATGTGAGAGAGGGTATGCCCAGACGTGTGTCCCTTGCTCGCTGCGTCATAGGGAACCAGGCTGCACCTCACTGAGGAGGTCCATCAAGGCCGAAAAATGTCTGGGGTTGCTTGGTTTTCTGTGCAGAGGGGACCTGGCCTAGCAATTCGGGCTGGGCTGCTACCATTGGTGGCGGCAGCTGACTGATTTGCACATGGCTGGACCCCTTTTGCAATGGCGCAGACGGGCTAAAAAACAGTGGTGTGGAAGGTTGCCCAGAGCAATTGCCAGTGGTTCAGATTCATTCGAAACCTTCCACCCATCCCTTTTATGGTCCCAGTTTGTCTCTCCATGTGAGAGAGGGTATTGTGTATGTCCAGACCTGGGTCCCTTGCTCGATGCGCCATAGGGAACCAGGCTGCACCTCACTGAGGAGGTCCATCAAGGCCGAAACATGTCTGGGGTTGCTTGGTTTTCTGTGCAGAGGGGACCTGGCCTAGCAGTTCGGGCTGGGCTTCTACCATTGGTGGTGGCAGCTGACTGATTTGCACATGGCTGGACCCCTTTTGCAATGGCACAGACGGGCTTAAAAACGGTGGTGTGGAAGGCTGCCCAGAGCAATTGCCAGTGGTTCAGATTCATTCAAAACCTTCCACCCATCACTTTTGTGGTCACAGTTTGTCTCTCCATGTGAGAGAGGGTATACCCAGACTTGGGTCCCTTGCTCGCTGCACCATAGGGAACCAGGCTGCACCTCACTGAGGAGGTCCAGCAAGGCCGAAACATGTCTGGGGTTGCTTGGTTTTCTGTGCAGAGGGGACCTGGCCTAGCAGTTCGGGCTGGGCTGCTATCATTGGTGGCGGCAGCTGACTGATTTGCACGTGGCTGGATCCCTTTTGCAATGGCGCAGACGGGCTAAAAAACGGTGGTGTGGAAGGTTGCCCAGAGCAATTGCCAGTGGTTCAGATTCATTCAAAACCTTCCACCCATCACTTTTGTGGTCACAGTTTGTCTCTCCTTGTGATAGAGGGTATGCCCAGAGGTGGGTCCCTTGCTCGCTGCGTCATAGGGAACCAGGCTGCACCTCACTGAGGAGGTCCGTCAAGGCCGAAACATGTCTGGGGTTGCTTGGTTTTCTGTGCAGAGGGGACCTGGCCTAGCAGTTCGGGCTGGGCTGCTACCATTGGTGGCGCTAGCTGACTGATTTGCACATTCCTGGACCCCTTTTGCAATGGCGCAGACGGGCTAAAAAATGGTGGTGTGGAAGGTTGCCCAGAGCAATTGCAAGTGGTTCAGATTCATTCGAAACCTTCCACCCATCCCTTTTATGGTCACAGTTTGTCTCTCCATGAGAGAGAGGGTATTGTGTATGTCCAGACTTGGGTCCCTTGCTCGCTGCACCATAGGGAACCAGGCTGCACCTCACTGAGGAGGTCCATCAAGGCCGAAACATGTCTGAGGTTGCTTGGTTTTCTGTGCAGAGGGGACCTGGCCTAGCAGTTCGGGCTGGGCTGCTACCATTGGTGGGGGCAGCTGACTGATTTTCACATGGCTGGACCCCTTTTGCAATGGCGCAGACGGGCTAAAAAACGGTGGTGTGGAAGGTTGCCCAGAGCAATTGCCAGTGGTTCAGATTCATTCAAAACCTTCCACCCATCACTTTTGTGGTCACAGTTTGTCTCTCCATGTGATAGAGGGTATGCCCAGACGTGGGTCCCTTGCTCGCTGCGTCATAGGGAACCAGGCTGCACCTCACTGAGGAGGTCCGTCAAGGCAGAAACATGTCTGGGGTTGCTTGGTTTTCTGTGCAGAGGGGACCTGGCCTAGCAGTTCGGGCTGGGTTGCTAACATTGGTGGCGCTAGCTGACTGATTTGCACATTCCTGGACTCCTTTTGCAATGGCGCAGACGGGCTAAAAAATCGTGGTGTGGAAGGTTGCCCAGAGCAATTGCCAGCAGTTCAGATTAATTCAAAACCTTCCACCCATCACTTTTATGGTCACAGTTTGTCTCTCCATGTGAGAGAGGGTATGCACAGACGTGGGTCCCTTGCTCGCTGCGTCATAGGGAACCAGGCTGCACCTCATTGAGGAGGTCCATCAAGGCCGAAACATGTCTGGGGTTGCTTGGTTTTCTGTGCAGAGGGGACCTGGTTTAGCAGTTCGGGCTGGGCTGCCACCATTGGTGGCGGCAGCTGACTTATTTGCACATGGCTGGACCCCTTTTGCAATGGCGCAGACGGGCTAAAAAACGGTGGTGTGGAAGGTTGCCCAGAGCAATTGCAAGTGGTTCAGATTCATTCGAAACCTTCCACCCATCCCTTTTATGGTCACAGTTTGTCTCTCCATGAGAGAGAGGGTATTGTGTATGTCCAGACTTGGGTCCCTTGCTCGCTGCACCATAGGGAACCAGGCTGCACCTCACTGAAGAGGTCCATCAAGGCCGAAACATGTCTGAGGTTGCTTGGTTTTCTGTGCAGAGGGGACCTGGCCTAGCAGTTCGGGCTGGGCTGCTACCATTGGTGGGGGCAGCTGACTGATTTGCACATGGCTGGACCCTTTTGCAATGGCGCAGACGGGCTAAAAAACGGTGGTGTGGAAGGTTGCCCAGAGCAATTGCCAGTGGTTCAGATTCATTCAAAACCTTCCACCCATCACTTTTGTGGTCACAGTTTGTCTCTCCATGTGATAGAGGGTATGCCCAGACGTGGGTCCCTTGCTCGCTGCGTCATAGGGTACCAGGCTGCACCTCACTGAGGAGGTCCGTCAAGGCAGAAACATGTCTGGGGTTGCTTGGTTTTCTGTGCAGAGGGGACCTGGCCTAGCAGTTCGGGCTGGGTTGCTACCATTGGTGGCGCTAGCTGACTGATTTGCACATTCCTGGACTCCTTTTGCAATGGCGCAGACGGGCTAAAAAATGGTGGTGTGGAAGGTTGCCCAGAGCAATTGCCAGTGGTTCAGATTAATTCAAAACCTTCCACCCATCACTTTTATGGTCACAGTTTGTCTCTCCATGTGAGAGAGGGTATGCCCAGACGTGGGTCCCTTGCTCGCTGCGTCATAGGGAACCAGGCTGCACCTCATTGAGGAGGTCCATCAAGGCCGAAACATGTCTGGGGTTGCTTGGTTTTCTGTGCAGAGGGGACCTGGTTTAGCAGTTCGGGCTGGGCTGCCACCATTGGTGGCGGCAGCTGACTTATTTACACATGGCTGGACCCCTTTTGCAATGGCGCAGACGGGCTAAAAAACGGTGGTGTGGAAGGTTGCCCAGAGCAATTGCCAGTGGTTGAGATTCATTCGAAACCTTCCACCCATCACTTTTGTGTTCACAGTTTGTCTCTCCATGTGAGAGAGGGTATGCCCAGACGTGGGTCCCTTGCTCGCTGCGCCATAGGGAACCAGGCTGCACCTCACTGAGGAGGTCCATCAAGGCCGAAAAATGTCTGGGGTTGCTTGGTTTTCTGGGCAGAGGGGACCTGGCCTAGCAATTCGGACTGGGCTGCTACCATTGGTGGCGGCAGCTGACTGATTTGCACATGGCTGGACCCCTTTTGCAATGCCACAGACGGGCTAAAAAACGGTGGTGTGGAAGGTTGCCCAGAGCAATTGCCAGTGGTTGAGATTCATTTGAAACCTTCCACCCATCACTTTTGTGGTCACAGTTTGTCTCTCCATGTGGGAGAGGGTATGCCCAGATGTGGGTCCCTTGCTCGCTGCGCCATAGGGAACCAGGCTGCACCTCACTGAGGAGGTCCATCAAGGCCGAAACATGTCTGGGGTTGCTTGGTTTTCTGTGCAGAGGGGACCTGGCCTAGCTGTTTGGGCTGGGCTGCTACCATTGGTGGCGGCAGCTGACTGATTTGCACATGGCTGGACCCCTTTTGCAATGGCGCAGACGGGCTAAAAAACAGTGGTGTGGAAGGTTGCCCAGAGCAATTGCCAGTGGTTCAGATTCATTCGGAACCTTCCACCCATACCTTTTATGGTCACAGTTTGTCTCTCCATGTGAGAGAGAGTATTGTGTATGTCCAGACGTGGGTCCCTTGCTCGCTGCGCCATAGCGAACCAGGCTGCACCTAACTGAGGAGGTCCATCAAGGCCGAAACATGTCTGGGGTTGCTTGGTTTTCTGTGCAGAGGGGACCTGGCCTAGCAATTCGGGCTGGGCTGCTACCATTGGTGGCGGCAGCTGACTGATTTGCACATGGCTGGACCCCTTTTGCAATGCCACAGACGGGCTAAAAAACGGTGGCGTGGAAGGTTGCCCAGAGCAATTGCCAGTGTTTCAGATTCATTTGAAACCTTCCACCCATCACTTTTGTGGTCACAGTTTGTCTCTCCATGTGGGAGAGGGTATGCCCAGACGTGGGTCCCTTGCTCGCTGCGCCATAGGGAACAAGGCTGCATCTCACTGAGGCTTTCCATCAATGCTGAAACATGTCTGGGTTTGCTTGGTTTTCTGTGCATAGGGGACCTGGCCTAGCAGTTCGGGCTGGGCTGCTACCATTGGTGGTGGCAGCTGACTGATTTGCACATGGCTGGATCCCTTTTGCAATGGCGCAGACGGGCTAAAAAACGGTGGTGTGGAAGGTTGCCCAGAGCAATTGCCAGTGGTTCAGATTCATTCAAAACCTTCCACCCATCACTTTTGTGGTCACAGTTTGTCTCTCCATGTGAGAGAGGGTATGCCCAGACGTGGGTCCCTTGCTCGCTGCGCCATAGGGAACCAGGCTGCACCTCACTGAGGAGGTCCATCAAGGCCGAAAAATGTCTGGGGTTGCTTGGTTTTCTGTGCAGAGGGGACCTGGCCTAGCAATTCGGGCTGGGCTGCTACCATTGGTGGTGGCAGCTGACTGATTTGCACATGGCTGGACCCCTTTTGCAATGGCACAGACGGGCTAAAAAACGGTGGTGTGGAAGGTTGCCCAGAGCAATTTCCAGTGGTTCAGATTAATTCGAAACCTTCCACCCATCACTTTTCTGGTCACAGTTTGTCTCTCCATGTGCAAGAGGGTTTGCCCAGACGTGGGTCCTTTGCTCGCTGCGCCATAGGGAACCAGAGTGCACCTCACTGAGGAGGTCCATCAAGGCCGAAACATGTCTGGGGTTGCTTGGTTTTCCGTGCAGAGGGGACCTGGCCTAGCAGTTCGGGCTGGGCTGCTACCATTGGTGGCGGCAGCTGACTGATTTGCACATGGCTGGACGCCTTTTGCAATGGCGCAGACGGGCTAAAAAACGGTGGTGTGGAAGGTTGCCCAGAGCAATTGCCAGTGGTTCAGATTCATTCGAAACCTTCCACCCATCACTTTTGTGGTCACAGTTTGTCTCTCCATGTGAGAGAGGGTATGCCCAGACGTGAGTCCCTTGCTCGCTGCGCCATAGGGAACCAGGCTGCAACTCACTGAGGAGGTCCATCAAGGCCGAAACATGTCTGGGGTTGCTTGGTTTTCTGTGCAGAGGGGACCTGGCCTAGCAGTTCGGGCTGGGCTTCTACCATTGGTGGCGGCAGCTAACTGATTTGCACATGACTGGACCCTTTTTGCAATGGCGCAGACGGGCTAAAAACGGTATTTTAGAAGGTTGCCCAGAGCAATTGCCAGTGGTTCAGATTCATTCTAAACCTTCCACCAATCACTTTTGTGGTCACAGTTTGTCTCTCCATGTGAGAGAGGGTATGCCCAGACGTGTGTCCCTTGCTCGCTGCGTCATAGGGAACCAGGCTGCACCTCACTGAGGAGGTCCATCAAGGCCGAAAAATGTCTGGGGTTGCTTGGTTTTCTGTGCAGAGGGGACCTGGCCTAGCAATTCGGGCTGGGCTGCTACCATTGGTGGCGGCAGCTGACTGATTTGCACATGGCTGGACCCCTTTTGCAATGGCACAGACGGGCTAAAAAACAGTGGTGTGGAAGGTTGCCCATAGCAATTGCCAGTGGTTCAGATTAATTCAAAACCTTCCACCCATCACTTTTGTGGTCACAGTTTGTCTCTCCATGTGGGAGAGGGTATGCCCAGACGTGGGTCCCTTGCTCGCTGCGCCATAGAGAACTAGGCTGCACCTCACTGAGGAGGTCCATTAAGGCCGAAACATGTCTGGGGTTGCTTGGTTTTCTGTGCAGAGGGGACCTGGCCTAGCAATTCGGGCTGGGCTGCTACCATTGGTGGCGGCAGCTGACTGATTTGCACATGGCTGGACCCCTTTTGCAATGGCGCAGACGGGCTAAAAAACAGTGGTGTGGAAGGTTGCCAAGAGCAATTGCCAGTGGTTCAGATTCATTCGAAACCTTCCACCCATCCCTTTTATGGTCCCAGTTTGTCTCTCCATGTGAGAGAGGGTATTGTGTATGTCCAGACCTGGGTCCCTTGCTCGATGCGCCATAGGGAACCAGGCTGCACCTCACTGAGGAGGTCCATCAAGGCCGAAACATGTCTGGGGTTGCTTGGTTTTCTGTGCAGAGGGGACCTGGCCTAGCAGTTCGGGCTGGGCTGCTACCATTGGTGGCGGCAGCTGACTGATTTGCACATGGCTGGACCCCTTTTGCAATGGCACAGACGGGCTTAAAAACGGTGGTGTGGAAGGCTGCCCAGAGCAATTGCCAGTGGTTCAGATTCATTCAAAACCTTCCACCCATCACTTTTGTGGTCACAGTTTGTCTCTCCATGTGAGAGAGGGTATACCCAGACTTGGGTCCCTTGCTCGCTGCACCATAGGGAACCAGGCTGCACCTCACTGAGGAGGTCCAGCAAGGCCGAAACATGTCTGGGGTTGCTTGGTTTTCTGTGCAGAGGGGACCTGGCCTAGCAGTTCGGGCTGGGCTGCTATCATTGGTGGCGGCAGCTGACTGATTTGCACATGGCTGGATCCCTTTTGCAATGGCGCAGACGGGCTAAAAAACGGTGGTGTGGAAGGTTGCCCAGAGCAATTGCCAGTGGTTCAGATTCATTTAAAACCTTCCACCCATCACTTTTGTGGTCACAGTTTGTCTCTCCATGTGATAGAGGGTATGCCCAGACGTGGGTCCCTTGCTCGCTGCGTCATAGGGAACCAGGCTGCACCTCACTGAGGAGGTCCGTCAAGGCAGAAACATGTCTGGGGTTGCTTGGTTTTCTGTGCAGAGGGGACCTGGCCTAGCAGTTCGGGCTGGGCTGCTACCATTGGTGGCGCTAGCTGACTGATTTGCACATTCCTGGACCCCTTTTGCAATGGCGCAGACGGGCTAAAAAATGGTGGTGTGGAAGGTTGCCCAGAGCAATTGCAAGTGGTTCAGATTCATTCGAAACCTTCCACCCATCCCTTTTATGGTCACAGTTTGTCTCTCCATGAGAGAGAGGGTATTGTGTATGTCCAGACTTGGGTCCCTTGCTCGCTGCACCATAGGGAACCAGGCTGCACCTCACTGAGGAGGTCCATCAAGGCCGAAACATGTCTGAGGTTGCTTGGTTTTCTGTGCAGAGGGGACCTGGCCTAGCAGTTCGGGCTGGGCTGCTACCATTGGTGGGGGCAGCTGACTGATTTGCACATGGCTGGACCCTTTTGCAATGGCGCAGACGGGCTAAAAAACGGTGGTGTGGAAGGTTGCCCAGAGCAATTGCCAGTGGTTCAGATTCATTCAAAACCTTCCACCCATCACTTTTGTGGTCACAGTTTGTCTCTCCATGTGATAGAGGGTATGCCCAGACGTGGGTCCCTTGCTCGCTGCGTCATAGGGAACCAGGCTGCACCTCACTGAGGAGGTCCGTCAAGGCAGAAACATGTCTGGGGTTGCTTGGTTTTCTGTGCAGAGGGGACCTGGCCTAGCAGTTCGGGCTGGGTTGCTACCATTGGTGGCGCTAGCTGACTGATTTGCACATTCCTGGACTCCTTTTGCAATGGCGCAGACGGGCTAAAAAATGGTGGTGTGGAAGGTTGCCCAGAGCAATTGCCAGTGGTTCAGATTAATTCAAAACCTTCCACCCATCACTTTTATGGTCACAGTTTGTCTCTCCATGTGAGAGAGGGTATGCACAGACGTGGGTCCCTTGCTTGCTGCGCCATAGGGAACCAGGCTGCACCTCACAGAGGAGGTCCATCAAGGCTGAAACATGTCTGGGGTTGCTTGGTTTTCTGTGCAGAGGGGACCTGGCCTAGCAGTTCGGGCTGGGCTGCCACCATTTGTGGCGGCAGCTGACTGATTTGCACATGGCTGGACCCCTTTTGCAATGGTGCAGAAGGGCTAAAAAACGGTGGTGTGGAAGGTTGCCCAGAGCAATTGCCAGTGGTTCAGATTAATTCAAAACCTTCCACCCATCACTTTTGTGGTCACAGTTTGTCTCTCCATGTGAGAGAGGGTATGCCCAGACGTGGGTCCCTTGCTCGCTGCGTCATAGGGAACCAGGCTGCACCTCATTGAGGAGGTCCATCAAGGCCGAAACATGTCTGGGGTTGCTTGGTTTTCTGTGCAGAGGGGACCTGGTTTAGCAGTTCGGGCTGGGCTGCCACCATTGGTGGCGGCAGCTGACTTATTTGCACATGGCTGGACCCCTTTTGCAATGGCGCAGACGGGCTAAAAAACGGTGGTGTGGAAGGTTGCCCAGAGCAATTGCCAGTGGTTGAGATTCATTCGAAACCTTCCACCCATCACTTTTGTGTTCACAGTTTGTCTCTCCATGTGAGAGAGGGTATGCCCAGACGTGGGTCCCTTGCTCGCTGCGCCATAGGGAACCAGGCTGCACCTCACTGAGGAGGTCCATCAAGGCCGAAAAATGTCTGGGGTTGCTTGGTTTTCTGTGCAGAGGGGACCTGGCCTAGCAATTCGGGCTGGGCTGCTACCATTGGTGGCGGCAGCTGACTGATTTGCACATGGCTGGACCCCTTTTGCAATGCCACAGACGGGCTAAAAAATGGTGGTGTGGAAGGTTGCCCAGAGCAATTGCCAGTGGTTCAGATTCATTTGAAACCTTCCACCCATCACTTTTGTGGTCACAGTTTGTCTCTCCATGTGGGAGAGGGTATGCCCAGATGTGGGTCCCTTGCTCGCTGCGCCATAGGGAACCAGGCTGCACCTCACTGAGGAGGTCCATCAAGGCCGAAACATGTCTGGGGCTGCTTGGTTTTCTGTGCAGAGGGGACCTGGCCTAGCAGTTTGGGCTGGGCTGCTACCATTGGTGGCGGCAGCTGACTGATTTGCACATGGCTGGACCCCTTTTGCAATGGCGCAGACGGGCTAAAAAACAGTGGTGTGGAAGGTTGCCCAGAGCAATTGCCAGTGGTTCAGATTCATTCGGAACCTTCCACCCATACCTTTTATGGTCACAGTTTGTCTCTCCATGTGAGAGAGAGTATTGTGTATGTCCAGACGTGGGTCCCTTGCTCGCTGCGCCATAGCGAACCAGGCTGCACCTAACTGAGGAGGTCCATCAAGGCCGAAACATGTCTGGGGTTGCTTGGTTTTCTGTGCAGAGGGGACCTGGCCTAGCAGTTCGGGCTGGGCTGCTACCATTGGTGGCGGCAGCTGACTGATTTGCACATGGCTGGACCCCTTTTGCAATGGTGCAGAAGGGCTAAAAAACGGTGGTGTGGAAGGTTGCCCAGAGCAATTGCCAGTGGTTCAGATTAATTCAAAACCTTCCACCCATCACTTTTGTGGTCACAGTTTGTCTCTCCATGTGAGAGAGGGTATGCCCAGACGTGGGTCCCTTGCTCGCTGCGTCATAGGGAACCAGGCTGCACCTCATTGAGGAGGTCCATCAAGGCCGAAACATGTCTGGGGTTGCTTGGTTTTCTGTGCAGAGGGGACCTGGTTTAGCAGTTCGGGCTGGGCTGCCACCATTGGTGGCGGCAGCTGACTTATTTGCACATGGCTGGACCCCTTTTGCAATGGCGCAGACGGGCTAAAAAACGGTGGTGTGGAAGGTTGCCCAGAGCAATTGCCAGTGGTTGAGATTCATTCGAAACCTTCCACCCATCACTTTTGTGTTCACAGTTTGTCTCTCCATGTGAGAGAGGGTATGCCCAGACGTGGGTCCCTTGCTCGCTGCGCCATAGGGAACCAGGCGGAACCTCACTGAGGAGGTCCATCAAGGCCGAAAAATGTCTGGGGTTGCTTGGTTTTCTGTGCAGAGGGGACCTGGCCTAGCAATTCGGGCTGGGCTGCTACCATTGGTGGCAGCAGCTGACTGATTTGCACATGGCTGGACCCCTTTTGCAATGCCACAGACGGGCTAAAAAACGGTGGTGTGGAAGGTTGCCCAGAGCAATTGCCAGTGGTTCAGATTCATTTGAAACCTTCCACCCATCACTTTTGTGGTCACAGTTTGTCTCTCCATGTGGGAGAGGGTATGCCCAGACGTGGGTCCCTTGCTCGCTGCGCCATAGGGAACCAGGCTGCACCTCACTGAGGAGGTCCATCAAGGCCGAAACATGTCTGGGGTTGCTTGGTTTTCTGTGCAGAGGGGACCTGGCCTAGCAGTTTGGGCTGGGCTGCTACCATTGGTGGCAGCAGCTGACTGATTTGCACATGGCTGGACCCCTTTTGCAATGGCGCAGACGGGCTAAAAAACAGTGGTGTGGAAGGTTGCCCAGAGCAATTGCCAGTGGTTCAGATTCATTCGGAACCTTCCACCCATCCCTTTTATGGTCACAGTTTGTCTCTCCATGTGAGAGAGAGTATTGTGTATGTCCAGACGTGGGTCCCTTGCTCGCTGCGCCATAGTGAACCAGGCTGCACCTAACTGAGGAGGTCCATCAAGGCCGAAACATGTCTGGGGTTGCTTGGTTTTCTGTGCAGAGGGGACCTGGCCTAGCAGTTCGGGCTGGGCTGCTACCATTGGTGGCGGCAGCTGACTGATTTGCACATGGCTGGACCCCTTTTGCAATGGCACAGACGGGCTAAAAAACGGTTGTGTGGAAGGTTGCCCAGAGCAACTGCCAGTGGTTCATATTAATTTGAAACCTTCCACCCATCACTTTTGTGGTCACAGTTTGTCTCTCCATGTGAGAGAGGGTATGCCCAGACGTGGGTCCCTTGCTCGCTGCGCCATAGGGAACAAGGCTGCACCTCACTGAGGCTTTCCATCAATGCCGAAACATGTCTGGGTTTGCTTGGTTTTCTGTGCAGAGGGGACCTGGCCTAGCAGTTCGGGCTGGGCTGCGACCATTGGTGGTGGCAGCTGACTGATTTGCACATGGCTGGATCCCTTTTGCAATGGCTCAGACGGGCTAATAAACGGTGGTGTGGAAGGTTGCCCAGAGCAATTGCCAGTGGTTCAGATTCATTCAAAACCTTCCACCCATCACTTTTGTGGTCACAGTTTGTCTCTCCATGTGAGAAAGGGTATGCCCAGACGTGGGTCCCTTGCTCGCTGCGCCATAGGGAACCAGGCTGCACCTCACTGAGGAGGTCCATCAAGGCCGAAACATGTCTGGGGTTGCTTGGTTTTCTGTGCAGAGGGGACCTGGCCTAGCAATTCGGGCTGGGCTGCTACCATTGGTGGTGGCAGCTGACTGATTTGCACATGGCTGGACCCCTTTTGCAATGGCACAGACGGGCTAAGAAACGGTGGTGTGGAATGTTGCCCAGAGCAATTGCCAGTGGTTCAGATTCATTCGAAACCTTCGACCCATCACTTTTCTGGTCACAGTTTGTCTCTCCATGTGAGAGAGGGTATGCCCAGACGTGGGTCCTTTGCTCGCTGCGCCATAGGGAACCAGGCTGCAACTCACTGAGGAGGTCCATCAAGGCCGAAACATGTCTGGGGTTGCTTGGTTTTCTGTGCAGAGGGGACCTGGCCTAGCAGTTCGGGCTGGGCTGCTACCATTGGTGGCGGCAGCTGACTAATTTGCACATGGCTGGACCCCTTTTGCAATGGCGCAGACGGGCTAAAAAACAGTGGTGTGGAAGGTTGCCCAGAGCAATTGACAGTGGTTCAGATTCATTCAAAACCTTCCACCCATCACTTTTGTGGTCACAGTTTGTCTCTCCATGTGCAAGAGGGTATGCCCAGACGTGGGTCCTTTGCTCGCTGCGCCATAGGGAACCAGGGTGCACCTCACTGAGGAGGTCCATCAAGGCCGAAACATGTCTGGGGTTGCTTGGTTTTCCGTGCAGAGGGGACCTGGCCTAGCAGTTCGGGCTGGGCTGCTACCATTGGTGGCGGCAGCTGACTGATTTGCACATGGCTGGACCCCTTTTGCAATGGCGCAGACGGGCTAAAAAACGGTGGTGTGGAAGGTTGCCCAGAGCAATTGCCAGTGGTTCAGATTCATTCGAAACCTTCCACCCATTACTTTTGTGGTCACAGTTTGTCTCTCCATGTGCGAGAGGGTATGCCCAGACGTGGTTCCCTTGCTCGCTGCGCCACAGGGAACCAGGCTGCACCTCACTGAGGAGGTCCATCAAGGCCGAAACATGTATGGGGTTGCTTGGTTTTCTGTGCAGAGGGGACCTGGCCTAGCAGTTCGGCCTGGGCTTCTACCATTGGTGGCGGCAGCTAACTGATTTGCACATGACTGGACCCTTTTTGCAATGGCACAGACGGGCTAAAAACGGTATTGTAGAAGGTTGCCCAGAGCAATTGCCAGTGGTTCAGATTCATTCGAAACCTTCCACCCAACACTTTTGTGGTCAAAGTTTGTCTCTCCATGTGAGAGAGGGTATGCCCAGACGTGGGTCCTTTGCTCGCTGCGCCATAGGGAACCAGGCTGCACCTCACTAAGGATGTCCATTAAGGCCGAAATATGTCTGGGGTTGCTTGATTTTCTGTGCAGAGGGGACCTGGCGTAGCAGTTCGGGCTGGGCTGCTACCATTGGTGGCGGCCGCTGACTGATTTGCACATGGCTGGACCCCTTTTGCAATGGCGCAGACGGGCTAAAAAACGGTGGTGTGGAAGGTTGCCCAGAGCAATTGCCAGTGGTTCAGATTCATTCGAAACCTTCCACCAATCACTTTTGTGGTCACAGTTTGTCTCTCCATGTGAGAGAGGGTATGCCCAGACATGGGTCCCTTGCTCGCTGCGCCATAGGGAGTCAGGCTGCACCTCACTGAGGAGGTCCATCAAGGCCGAAACATGTCTGGGGTTGCTTGGTTTTCTGTGCAGAGGGGACCTGGCCTAGCAGTTCGGGCTGGGCTGCTACCATTGGTGGCGGCAGCTGACTGATTTGCACATGGCTGAATCCCTTTTGCAATGCCACAGACGGGCTAAAAAACAGTGGTGTGGAAGGTTGCCCAGAGCAATTGCCAGTGGTTCAGATTCATTCAAAACCTTCCACCCATCACTTTTGTGGTCACAGTTTGTCTCTCCATGTGAGAGAGGGTATGCCCAGACGTGGGTCCCTTGCTCGCTGCGCCATAGGGAACCAGGCTGCACCTCACTGAGGAGGTCCATCAAGGCCGAAACATGTCTGGGGTTGCTTGGTTTTCTGTGCAGAGGGGACCTGGCCTAGCAGTTCGGCCTGGGCTTCTACCATTGGTGGCGGCAGCTAACTGATTTGCACATGACTGGAGCCCTTTTGCAATGGCACAGACGGGCTAAAAAATAGTGGTGTGGAAGGTTGCCCAGAGCAATTGCCAGTGGTTCAGATTCATTCAAAACCTTCCACCCATCACTTTTGTGGTCACAGTTTGTCTCTCCATGTGGGAGAGGGTATGCCCAGACGTGGGTCCCTTGCTCGCTGCGCCATAGGGAACCAGGCTGCACTTCACTGAGGAGGTCCATCAAGGCCGAAACATGTCTGGGGTTGCTTGGTTTTCTGTGCAGAGGGGACCGGGCCTAGCAGTTCGGGCTGGGCTGCTACCATTGGTGGCGGCAGCTGACTGATTTGCCCATGGCTGGACTCCTTTTGCAATGGCGCAGACGGGCTAAAAAACAGTGGTGTGGAAGGTTGCCCAGAGCAATTGCCAGTGGTTCAGATTCATTCGAAACCTTCCACCCATCCCTTTTATGGTCACAGTTTGTCTCTCCATGTGAGAGAGGGTATTGTGTATGTCCAGACCTGGGTCCCTTGCTCGATGCGCCATAGGGAACCAGGCTGCACCTCACTGAGGAGGTCCATCAAGGCCGAAACATGTCTGGGGTCGATTGGTTTTCTGTGCAGAGGGGACCTGGCCTAGCAGTTCGGGCTGGGCTGCTACCATTGGTGGCGGCAGCTGACTGATTTGCACATGGCTGGACCCCTTTTGCAATGGCGCAGACGGGCTAAAAAACGGTGGTGTGGAAGGTTGCCCAGAGCAATTGCCAGTGGTTCAGATTCATTCGGAACCTTCCACCCATCCCTTTTATGGTCACAGTTTGTCTCTCCATGTGAGAGAGGGTATGCCCAGACGTGGGTCCCTTGCTCGCTGCGCCATAGGGAACCAGGCTGCACCTCACTGAGGAGGTCCATCAAGGCCGAAAAATGTCTGGGGTTGCTTGGTTTTCTGTGCAGAGGGGACCTGGCCTAGCAATTCAGGCTGGGCTGCTACCATTGGTGGTGGCAGCTGACTGATTTGCACATGGCTGGACCCCTTTTGCAATGGCACAGACGGGCTAAAAAACGGTGGTGTGGAAGGTTGCCCAGAGCAATTGCCAGTGGTTCAGATTAATTCGAAACCTTCCACCCATCACTTTTCTGGTCACAGTTTGTCTCTCCATGTGCAAGAGAGTATGCCCAGACGTGGGTCCTTTGCTCGCTGCGCCATAGGGAACCAGGGTGCACCTCACTGAGGAGGTCCATCAAGGCCGAAACATGTCTGGGGTTGCTTGGTTTTCCGTGCAGAGGGGACCTGGCTTAGCAGTTCGGGCTGGGCTGCTACCATTGGTGGCGGCAGCTGACTGATTTGCACATGGCTGGACGCCTTTTGCAATGGCGCAGACGGGCTAAAAAACGGTGGTGTGGAAGGCTGCCCAGAGCAATTGCCAGTGGTTCAGATTCATTCGAAACCTTCCACCCATCACTTTTGTGGTCACAGTTTGTCTCTCCATTTGAGAGAGGGTATGCCCAGACGTGGGTCCCTTGCTCGCTGCGCCATAGGGAACCAGGCTGCACCTCACTGAGGAGGTCCATCAAGGCCGAAACATGTCTGGGGTTGCTTGGTTTTCTGTGCAGAGGGGACCTGGCCTAGCAGTTCGGGCTGGGCTTCTACCATTGGTGGTGGCAGCTGACTGATTTGCACATGGCTGGACCCCTTTTGCAATGGCACAGACGGGCTTAAAAACGGTGGTGTGGAAGGCTGCCCAGAGCAATTGCCAGTGGTTCAGATTCATTCAAAACCTTCCACCCATCACTTTTGTGGTCACAGTTTGTCTCTCCATGTGAGAGAGGGTATACCCAGACTTGGGTCCCTTGCTCGCTGCACCATAGGGAACCAGGCTGCACCTCACTGAGGAGGTCCAGCAAGGCCGAAACATGTCTGGGGTTGCTTGGTTTTCTGTGCAGAGGGGACCTGGCCTAGCAGTTCGGGCTGGGCTGCTATCATTGGTGGCGGCAGCTGACTGATTTGCACGTGGCTGGATCCCTTTTGCAATGGCGCAGACGGGCTAAAAAACGGTGGTGTGGAAGGTTGCCCAGAGCAATTGCCAGTGGTTCAGATTCATTCAAAACCTTCCACCCATCACTTTTGTGGTCACAGTTTGTCTCTCCTTGTGATAGAGGGTATGCCCAGAGGTGGGTCCCTTGCTCGCTGCGTCATAGGGAACCAGGCTGCACCTCACTGAGGAGGTCCGTCAAGGCCGAAACATGTCTGGGGTTGCTTGGTTTTCTGTGCAGAGGGGACCTGGCCTAGCAGTTCGGGCTGGGCTGCTACCATTGGTGGCGCTAGCTGACTGATTTGCACATTCCTGGACCCCTTTTGCAATGGCGCAGACGGGCTAAAAAATGGTGGTGTGGAAGGTTGCCCAGAGCAATTGCAAGTGGTTCAGATTCATTCGAAACCTTCCACCCATCCCTTTTATGGTCACAGTTTGTCTCTCCATGAGAGAGAGGGTATTGTGTATGTCCAGACTTGGGTCCCTTGCTCGCTGCACCATAGGGAACCAGGCTGCACCTCACTGAGGAGGTCCATCAAGGCCGAAACATGTCTGAGGTTGCTTGGTTTTCTGTGCAGAGGGGACCTGGCCTAGCAGTTCGGGCTGGGCTGCTACCATTGGTGGGGGCAGCTGACTGATTTTCACATGGCTGGACCCCTTTTGCAATGGCGCAGACGGGCTAAAAAACGGTGGTGTGGAAGGTTGCCCAGAGCAATTGCCAGTGGTTCAGATTCATTCAAAACCTTCCACCCATCACTTTTGTGGTCACAGTTTGTCTCTCCATGTGATAGAGGGTATGCCCAGACGTGGGTCCCTTGCTCGCTGCGTCATAGGGAACCAGGCTGCACCTCACTGAGGAGGTCCGTCAAGGCAGAAACATGTCTGGGGTTGCTTGGTTTTCTGTGCAGAGGGGACCTGGCCTAGCAGTTCGGGCTGGGTTGCTAACATTGGTGGCGCTAGCTGACTGATTTGCACATTCCTGGACTCCTTTTGCAATGGCGCAGACGGGCTAAAAAATCGTGGTGTGGAAGGTTGCCCAGAGCAATTGCCAGCAGTTCAGATTAATTCAAAACCTTCCACCCATCACTTTTATGGTCACAGTTTGTCTCTCCATGTGAGAGAGGGTATGCACAGACGTGGGTCCCTTGCTTGCGGCGCCATAGGGAACCAGGCTGCACCTCACAGAGGAGGTCCATCAAGGCTGAAACATGTCTGGGGTTGCTTGGTTTTCTGTGCAGAGGGGACCTGGCCTAGCAGTTCGGGCTGGGCTGCCACCATTTGTGGCGGCAGCTGACTGATTTGCACATGGCTGGACCCCTTTTGCAATGGTGCAGAAGGGCTAAAAAACGGTGGTGTGGAAGGTTGCCCAGAGCAATTGCCAGTGGTTCAGATTAATTCAAAACCTTCCACCCATCACTTTTGTGGTCACAGTTTGTCTCTCCATGTGAGAGAGGGTATGCCCAGACGTGGGTCCCTTGCTCGCTGCGTCATAGGGAACCAGGCTGCACCTCACTGAGGAGGTCCATCAAGGCCGAAACATGTCTGGGGTTGCTTGGTTTTCTGTGCAGAGGGGACCTGGTTTAGCAGTTCGGGCTGGGCTGCCACCATTGGTGGCGGCAGCTGACTTATTTGCACATGGCTGGACCCCTTTTGCAATGGCGCAGACGGGCTAAAAAACAGTGGTGTGGAAGGTTGCCAAGAGCAATTGCCAGTGGTTCAGATTCATTCGAAACCTTCCACCCATCCCTTTTATGGTCCCAGTTTGTCTCTCCATGTGAGAGAGGGTATTGTGTATGTCCAGACCTGGGTCCCTTGCTCGATGCGCCATAGGGAACCAGGCTGCACCTCACTGAGGAGGTCCATCAAGGCCGAAACATGTCTGGGGTTGCTTGGTTTTCTGTGCAGAGGGGACCTGGCCTAGCAGTTCGGGCTGGGCTGCTACCATTGGTGGCGGCAGCTGACTGATTTGCACATGGCTGGACCCCTTTTGCAATGGCACAGACGGGCTTAAAAACGGTGGTGTGGAAGGCTGCCCAGAGCAATTGCCAGTGGTTCAGATTCATTCAAAACCTTCCACCCATCACTTTTGTGGTCACAGTTTGTCTCTCCATGTGAGAGAGGGTATACCCAGACTTGGGTCCCTTGCTCGCTGCACCATAGGGAACCAGGCTGCACCTCACTGAGGAGGTCCAGCAAGGCCGAAACATGTCTGGGGTTGCTTGGTTTTCTGTGCAGAGGGGACCTGGCCTAGCAGTTCGGGCTGGGCTGCTATCATTGGTGGCGGCAGCTGACTGATTTGCACATGGCTGGATCCCTTTTGCAATGGCGCAGACGGGCTAAAAAACGGTGGTGTGGAAGGTTGCCCAGAGCAATTGCCAGTGGTTCAGATTCATTTAAAACCTTCCACCCATCACTTTTGTGGTCACAGTTTGTCTCTCCATGTGATAGAGGGTATGCCCAGACGTGGGTCCCTTGCTCGCTGCGTCATAGGGAACCAGGCTGCACCTCACTGAGGAGGTCCGTCAAGGCAGAAACATGTCTGGGGTTGCTTGGTTTTCTGTGCAGAGGGGACCTGGCCTAGCAGTTCGGGCTGGGCTGCTACCATTGGTGGCGCTAGCTGACTGATTTGCACATTCCTGGACCCCTTTTGCAATGGCGCAGACGGGCTAAAAAATGGTGGTGTGGAAGGTTGCCCAGAGCAATTGCAAGTGGTTCAGATTCATTCGAAACCTTCCACCCATCCCTTTTATGGTCACAGTTTGTCTCTCCATGAGAGAGAGGGTATTGTGTATGTCCAGACTTGGGTCCCTTGCTCGCTGCACCATAGGGAACCAGGCTGCACCTCACTGAGGAGGTCCATCAAGGCCGAAACATGTCTGAGGTTGCTTGGTTTTCTGTGCAGAGGGGACCTGGCCTAGCAGTTCGGGCTGGGCTGCTACCATTGGTGGGGGCAGCTGACTGATTTGCACATGGCTGGACCCTTTTGCAATGGCGCAGACGGGCTAAAAAACGGTGGTGTGGAAGGTTGCCCAGAGCAATTGCCAGTGGTTCAGATTCATTCAAAACCTTCCACCCATCACTTTTGTGGTCACAGTTTGTCTCTCCATGTGATAGAGGGTATGCCCAGACGTGGGTCCCTTGCTCGCTGCGTCATAGGGAACCAGGCTGCACCTCACTGAGGAGGTCCGTCAAGGCAGAAACATGTCTGGGGTTGCTTGGTTTTCTGTGCAGAGGGGACCTGGCCTAGCAGTTCGGGCTGGGTTGCTACCATTGGTGGCGCTAGCTGACTGATTTGCACATTCCTGGACTCCTTTTGCAATGGCGCAGACGGGCTAAAAAATGGTGGTGTGGAAGGTTGCCCAGAGCAATTGCCAGTGGTTCAGATTAATTCAAAACCTTCCACCCATCACTTTTATGGTCACAGTTTGTCTCTCCATGTGAGAGAGGGTATGCACAGACGTGGGTCCCTTGCTTGCTGCGCCATAGGGAACCAGGCTGCACCTCACAGAGGAGGTCCATCAAGGCTGAAACATGTCTGGGGTTGCTTGGTTTTCTGTGCAGAGGGGACCTGGCCTAGCAGTTCGGGCTGGGCTGCCACCATTTGTGGCGGCAGCTGACTGATTTGCACATGGCTGGACCCCTTTTGCAATGGTGCAGAAGGGCTAAAAAACGGTGGTGTGGAAGGTTGCCCAGAGCAATTGCCAGTGGTTCAGATTAATTCAAAACCTTCCACCCATCACTTTTGTGGTCACAGTTTGTCTCTCCATGTGAGAGAGGGTATGCCCAGACGTGGGTCCCTTGCTCGCTGCGTCATAGGGAACCAGGCTGCACCTCATTGAGGAGGTCCATCAAGGCCGAAACATGTCTGGGGTTGCTTGGTTTTCTGTGCAGAGGGGACCTGGTTTAGCAGTTCGGGCTGGGCTGCCACCATTGGTGGCGGCAGCTGACTTATTTGCACATGGCTGGACCCCTTTTGCAATGGCGCAGACGGGCTAAAAAACGGTGGTGTGGAAGGTTGCCCAGAGCAATTGCCAGTGGTTGAGATTCATTCGAAACCTTCCACCCATCACTTTTGTGTTCACAGTTTGTCTCTCCATGTGAGAGAGGGTATGCCCAGACGTGGGTCCCTTGCTCGCTGCGCCATAGGGAACCAGGCTGCACCTCACTGAGGAGGTCCATCAAGGCCGAAAAATGTCTGGGGTTGCTTGGTTTTCTGTGCAGAGGGGACCTGGCCTAGCAATTCGGGCTGGGCTGCTACCATTGGTGGCGGCAGCTGACTGATTTGCACATGGCTGGACCCCTTTTGCAATGCCACAGACGGGCTAAAAAATGGTGGTGTGGAAGGTTGCCCAGAGCAATTGCCAGTGGTTCAGATTCATTTGAAACCTTCCACCCATCACTTTTGTGGTCACAGTTTGTCTCTCCATGTGGGAGAGGGTATGCCCAGATGTGGGTCCCTTGCTCGCTGCGCCATAGGGAACCAGGCTGCACCTCACTGAGGAGGTCCATCAAGGCCGAAACATGTCTGGGGCTGCTTGGTTTTCTGTGCAGAGGGGACCTGGCCTAGCAGTTTGGGCTGGGCTGCTACCATTGGTGGCGGCAGCTGACTGATTTGCACATGGCTGGACCCCTTTTGCAATGGCGCAGACGGGCTAAAAAACAGTGGTGTGGAAGGTTGCCCAGAGCAATTGCCAGTGGTTCAGATTCATTCGGAACCTTCCACCCATACCTTTTATGGTCACAGTTTGTCTCTCCATGTGAGAGAGAGTATTGTGTATGTCCAGACGTGGGTCCCTTGCTCGCTGCACCATAGCGAACCAGGCTGCACCTAACTGAGGAGGTCCATCAAGGCCGAAACATGTCTGGGGTTGCTTGGTTTTCTGTGCAGAGGGGACCTGGCCTAGCAGTTCGGGCTGGGCTGCTACCATTGGTGGCGGCAGCTGACTGATTTGCACATGGCTGGACCCCTTTTGCAATGGTGCAGAAGGGCTAAAAAACGGTGGTGTGGAAGGTTGCCCAGAGCAATTGCCAGTGGTTCAGATTAATTCAAAACCTTCCACCCATCACTTTTGTGGTCACAGTTTGTCTCTCCATGTGAGAGAGGGTATGCCCAGACGTGGGTCCCTTGCTCGCTGCGTCATAGGGAACCAGGCTGCACCTCATTGAGGAGGTCCATCAAGGCCGAAACATGTCTGGGGTTGCTTGGTTTTCTGTGCAGAGGGGACCTGGTTTAGCAGTTCGGGCTGGGCTGCCACCATTGGTGGCGGCAGCTGACTTATTTGCACATGGCTGGACCCCTTTTGCAATGGCGCAGACGGGCTAAAAAACGGTGGTGTGGAAGGTTGCCCAGAGCAATTGCCAGTGGTTGAGATTCATTCGAAACCTTCCACCCATCACTTTTGTGTTCACAGTTTGTCTCTCCATGTGAGAGAGGGTATGCCCAGACGTGGGTCCCTTGCTCGCTGCGCCATAGGGAACCAGGCGGAACCTCACTGAGGAGGTCCATCAAGGCCGAAAAATGTCTGGGGTTGCTTGGTTTTCTGTGCAGAGGGGACCTGGCCTAGCAATTCGGGCTGGGCTGCTACCATTGGTGGCAGCAGCTGACTGATTTGCACATGGCTGGACCCCTTTTGCAATGCCACAGACGGGCTAAAAAACGGTGGTGTGGAAGGTTGCCCAGAGCAATTGCCAGTGGTTCAGATTCATTTGAAACCTTCCACCCATCACTTTTGTGGTCACAGTTTGTCTCTCCATGTGGGAGAGGGTATGCCCAGACGTGGGTCCCTTGCTCGCTGCGCCATAGGGAACCAGGCTGCACCTCACTGAGGAGGTCCATCAAGGCCGAAACATGTCTGGGGTTGCTTGGTTTTCTGTGCAGAGGGGACCTGGCCTAGCAGTTTGGGCTGGGCTGCTACCATTGGTGGCAGCAGCTGACTGATTTGCACATGGCTGGACCCCTTTTGCAATGGCGCAGACGGGCTAAAAAACAGTGGTGTGGAAGGTTGCCCAGAGCAATTGCCAGTGGTTCAGATTCATTCGGAACCTTCCACCCATCCCTTTTATGGTCACAGTTTGTCTCTCCATGTGAGAGAGAGTATTGTGTATGTCCAGACGTGGGTCCCTTGCTCGCTGCGCCATAGTGAACCAGGCTGCACCTAACTGAGGAGGTCCATCAAGGCCGAAACATGTCTGGGGTTGCTTGGTTTTCTGTGCAGAGGGGACCTGGCCTAGCAGTTCGGGCTGGGCTGCTACCATTGGTGGCGGCAGCTGACTGATTTGCACATGGCTGGACCCCTTTTGCAATGGCACAGACGGGCTAAAAAACGGTTGTGTGGAAGGTTGCCCAGAGCAACTGCCAGTGGTTCATATTAATTTGAAACCTTCCACCCATCACTTTTGTGGTCACAGTTTGTCTCTCCATGTGAGAGAGGGTATGCCCAGACGTGGGTCCCTTGCTCGCTGCGCCATAGGGAACAAGGCTGCACCTCACTGAGGCTTTCCATCAATGCCGAAACATGTCTGGGTTTGCTTGGTTTTCTGTGCAGAGGGGACCTGGCCTAGCAGTTCGGGCTGGGCTGCGACCATTGGTGGTGGCAGCTGACTGATTTGCACATGGCTGGATCCCTTTTGCAATGGCTCAGACGGGCTAATAAACGGTGGTGTGGAAGGTTGCCCAGAGCAATTGCCAGTGGTTCAGATTCATTCAAAACCTTCCACCCATCACTTTTGTGGTCACAGTTTGTCTCTCCATGTGAGAAATGGTATGCCCAGACGTGGGTCCCTTGCTCGCTGCGCCATAGGGAACCAGGCTGCACCTCACTGAGGAGGTCCATCAAGGCCGAAACATGTCTGGGGTTGCTTGGTTTTCTGTGCAGAGGGGACCTGGCCTAGCAATTCGGGCTGGGCTGCTACCATTGGTGGTGGCAGCTGACTGATTTGCACATGGCTGGACCCCTTTTGCAATGGCACAGACGGGCTAAGAAACGGTGGTGTGGAATGTTGCCCAGAGCAATTGCCAGTGGTTCAGATTCATTCGAAACCTTCGACCCATCACTTTTCTGGTCACAGTTTGTCTCTCCATGTGAGAGAGGGTATGCCCAGACGTGGGTCCTTTGCTCGCTGCGCCATAGGGAACCAGGCTGCAACTCACTGAGGAGGTCCATCAAGGCCGAAACATGTCTGGGGTTGCTTGGTTTTCTGTGCAGAGGGGACCTGGCCTAGCAGTTCGGGCTGGGCTGCTACCATTGGTGGCGGCAGCTGACTAATTTGCACATGGCTGGACCCCTTTTGCAATGGCGCAGACGGGCTAAAAAACAGTGGTGTGGAAGGTTGCCCAGAGCAATTGACAGTGGTTCAGATTCATTCAAAACCTTCCACCCATCACTTTTGTGGTCACAGTTTGTCTCTCCATGTGCAAGAGGGTATGCCCAGACGTGGGTCCTTTGCTCGCTGCGCCATAGGGAACCAGGGTGCACCTCACTGAGGAGGTCCATCAAGGCCGAAACATGTCTGGGGTTGCTTGGTTTTCCGTGCAGAGGGGACCTGGCCTAGCAGTTCGGGCTGGGCTGCTACCATTGGTGGCGGCAGCTGACTGATTTGCACATGGCTGGACCCCTTTTGCAATGGCGCAGACGGGCTAAAAAACGGTGGTGTGGAAGGTTGCCCAGAGCAATTGCCAGTGGTTCAGATTCATTCGAAACCTTCCACCCATTACTTTTGTGGTCACAGTTTGTCTCTCCATGTGCGAGAGGGTATGCCCAGACGTGGTTCCCTTGCTCGCTGCGCCACAGGGAACCAGGCTGCACCTCACTGAGGAGGTCCATCAAGGCCGAAACATGTCTGGGGTTGCTTGGTTTTCTGTGCAGAGGGGACCTGGCCTAGCAGTTCGGCCTGGGCTTCTACCATTGGTGGCGGCAGCTAACTGATTTGCACATGACTGGACCCTTTTTGCAATGGCGCAGACGGGCTAAAAACGGTATTGTAGAAGGTTGCCCAGAGCAATTGCCAGTGGTTCAGATTCATTCGAAACCTTCCACCCAACACTTTTGTGGTCACAGTTTGTCTCTCCATGTGAGAGAGGGTATGCCCAGACGTGGGTCCCTTGCTCGCTGCGCCATAGGGAACCAGGCTGCACCTCACTAAGGATGTCCATTAAGGCCGAAATATGTCTGGGGTTGCTTGATTTTCTGTGCAGAGGGGACCTGGCGTAGCAGTTCGGGCTGGGCTGCTACCATTGGTGGCGGCCGCTGACTGATTTGCACATGGCTGGACCCCTTTTGCAATGGCGCAGACGGGCTAAAAAACGGTGGTGTGGAAGGTTGCCCAGAGCAATTGCCAGTGGTTCAGATTCATTCGAAACCTTCCACCAATCACTTTTGTGGTCACAGTTTGTCTCTCCATGTGAGAGAGGGTATGCCCAGACATGGGTCCCTTGCTCGCTGCGCCATAGGGAGTCAGGCTGCACCTCACTGAGGAGGTCCATCAAGGCCGAAACATGTCTGGGGTTGCTTGGTTTTCTGTGCAGAGGGGACCTGGCCTAGCAGTTCGGGCTGGGCTGCTACCATTGGTGGCGGCAGCTGACTGATTTGCACATGGCTGAATCCCTTTTGCAATGCCACAGACGGGCTAAAAAACAGTGGTGTGGAAGGTTGCCCAGAGCAATTGCCAGTGGTTCAGATTCATTCAAAACCTTCCACCCATCACTTTTGTGGTCACAGTTTGTCTCTCCATGTGAGAGAGGGTATGCCCAGACGTGGGTCCCTTGCTCGCTGCGCCATAGGGAACCAGGCTGCACCTCACTGAGGAGGTCCATCAAGGCCGAAACATGTCTGGGGTTGCTTGGTTTTCTGTGCAGAGGGGACCTGGCCTAGCAGTTCGGCCTGGGCTTCTACCATTGGTGGCGGCAGCTAACTGATTTGCACATGACTGGAGCCCTTTTGCAATGGCACAGACGGGCTAAAAAATAGTGGTGTGGAAGGTTGCCCAGAGCAATTGCCAGTGGTTCAGATTCATTCAAAACCTTCCACCCATCACTTTTGTGGTCACAGTTTGTCTCTCCATGTGGGAGAGGGTATGCCCAGACGTGGGTCCCTTGCTCGCTGCGCCATAGGGAACCAGGCTGCACTTCACTGAGGAGGTCCATCAAGGCCGAAACATGTCTGGGGTTGCTTGGTTTTCTGTGCAGAGGGGACCGGGCCTAGCAGTTCGGGCTGGGCTGCTACCATTGGTGGCGGCAGCTGACTGATTTGCCCATGGCTGGACTCCTTTTGCAATGGCGCAGACGGGCTAAAAAACAGTGGTGTGGAAGGTTGCCCAGAGCAATTGCCAGTGGTTCAGATTCATTCGAAACCTTCCACCCATCCCTTTTATGGTCACAGTTTGTCTCTCCATGTGAGAGAGGGTATTGTGTATGTCCAGACCTGGGTCCCTTGCTCGATGCGCCATAGGGAACCAGGCTGCACCTCACTGAGGAGGTCCATCAAGGCCGAAACATGTCTGGGGTCGATTGGTTTTCTGTGCAGAGGGGACCTGGCCTAGCAGTTCGGGCTGGGCTGCTACCATTGGTGGCGGCAGCTGACTGATTTGCACATGGCTGGACCCCTTTTGCAATGGCGCAGACGGGCTAAAAAACGGTGGTGTGGAAGGTTGCCCAGAGCAATTGCCAGTGGTTCAGATTCATTCGGAACCTTCCACCCATCCCTTTTATGGTCACAGTTTGTCTCTCCATGTGAGAGAGGGTATGCCCAGACGTGGGTCCCTTGCTCGCTGCGCCATAGGGAACCAGGCTGCACCTCACTGAGGAGGTCCATCAAGGCCGAAAAATGTCTGGGGTTGCTTGGTTTTCTGTGCAGAGGGGACCTGGCCTAGCAATTCAGGCTGGGCTGCTACCATTGGTGGTGGCAGCTGACTGATTTGCACATGGCTGGACCCCTTTTGCAATGGCACAGACGGGCTAAAAAACGGTGGTGTGGAAGGTTGCCCAGAGCAATTGCCAGTGGTTCAGATTAATTCGAAACCTTCCACCCATCACTTTTCTGGTCACAGTTTGTCTCTCCATGTGCAAGAGAGTATGCCCAGACGTGGGTCCTTTGCTCGCTGCGCCATAGGGAACCAGGGTGCACCTCACTGAGGAGGTCCATCAAGGCCGAAACATGTCTGGGGTTGCTTGGTTTTCCGTGCAGAGGGGACCTGGCTTAGCAGTTCGGGCTGGGCTGCTACCATTGGTGGCGGCAGCTGACTGATTTGCACATGGCTGGACGCCTTTTGCAATGGCGCAGACGGGCTAAAAAACGGTGGTGTGGAAGGCTGCCCAGAGCAATTGCCAGTGGTTCAGATTCATTCGAAACCTTCCACCCATCACTTTTGTGGTCACAGTTTGTCTCTCCATTTGAGAGAGGGTATGCCCAGACGTGGGTCCCTTGCTCGCTGCGCCATAGGGAACCAGGCTGCACCTCACTGAGGAGGTCCATCAAGGCCGAAACATGTCTGGGGTTGCTTGGTTTTCTGTGCAGAGGGGACCTGGCCTAGCAGTTCGGGCTGGGCTTCTACCATTGGTGGTGGCAGCTGACTGATTTGCACATGGCTGGACCCCTTTTGCAATGGCACAGACGGGCTTAAAAACGGTGGTGTGGAAGGCTGCCCAGAGCAATTGCCAGTGGTTCAGATTCATTCAAAACCTTCCACCCATCACTTTTGTGGTCACAGTTTGTCTCTCCATGTGAGAGAGGGTATACCCAGACTTGGGTCCCTTGCTCGCTGCACCATAGGGAACCAGGCTGCACCTCACTGAGGAGGTCCAGCAAGGCCGAAACATGTCTGGGGTTGCTTGGTTTTCTGTGCAGAGGGGACCTGGCCTAGCAGTTCGGGCTGGGCTGCTATCATTGGTGGCGGCAGCTGACTGATTTGCACGTGGCTGGATCCCTTTTGCAATGGCGCAGACGGGCTAAAAAACGGTGGTGTGGAAGGTTGCCCAGAGCAATTGCCAGTGGTTCAGATTCATTCAAAACCTTCCACCCATCACTTTTGTGGTCACAGTTTGTCTCTCCTTGTGATAGAGGGTATGCCCAGAGGTGGGTCCCTTGCTCGCTGCGTCATAGGGAACCAGGCTGCACCTCACTGAGGAGGTCCGTCAAGGCCGAAACATGTCTGGGGTTGCTTGGTTTTCTGTGCAGAGGGGACCTGGCCTAGCAGTTCGGGCTGGGCTGCTACCATTGGTGGCGCTAGCTGACTGATTTGCACATTCCTGGACCCCTTTTGCAATGGCGCAGACGGGCTAAAAAATGGTGGTGTGGAAGGTTGCCCAGAGCAATTGCAAGTGGTTCAGATTCATTCGAAACCTTCCACCCATCCCTTTTATGGTCACAGTTTGTCTCTCCATGAGAGAGAGGGTATTGTGTATGTCCAGACTTGGGTCCCTTGCTCGCTGCACCATAGGGAACCAGGCTGCACCTCACTGAGGAGGTCCATCAAGGCCGAAACATGTCTGAGGTTGCTTGGTTTTCTGTGCAGAGGGGACCTGGCCTAGCAGTTCGGGCTGGGCTGCTACCATTGGTGGGGGCAGCTGACTGATTTTCACATGGCTGGACCCCTTTTGCAATGGCGCAGACGGGCTAAAAAACGGTGGTGTGGAAGGTTGCCCAGAGCAATTGCCAGTGGTTCAGATTCATTCAAAACCTTCCACCCATCACTTTTGTGGTCACAGTTTGTCTCTCCATGTGATAGAGGGTATGCCCAGACGTGGGTCCCTTGCTCGCTGCGTCATAGGGAACCAGGCTGCACCTCACTGAGGAGGTCCGTCAAGGCAGAAACATGTCTGGGGTTGCTTGGTTTTCTGTGCAGAGGGGACCTGGCCTAGCAGTTCGGGCTGGGTTGCTAACATTGGTGGCGCTAGCTGACTGATTTGCACATTCCTGGACTCCTTTTGCAATGGCGCAGACGGGCTAAAAAATCGTGGTGTGGAAGGTTGCCCAGAGCAATTGCCAGCAGTTCAGATTAATTCAAAACCTTCCACCCATCACTTTTATGGTCACAGTTTGTCTCTCCATGTGAGAGAGGGTATGCACAGACGTGGGTCCCTTGCTTGCGGCGCCATAGGGAACCAGGCTGCACCTCACAGAGGAGGTCCATCAAGGCTGAAACATGTCTGGGGTTGCTTGGTTTTCTGTGCAGAGGGGACCTGGCCTAGCAGTTCGGGCTGGGCTGCCACCATTTGTGGCGGCAGCTGACTGATTTGCACATGGCTGGACCCCTTTTGCAATGGTGCAGAAGGGCTAAAAAACGGTGGTGTGGAAGGTTGCCCAGAGCAATTGCCAGTGGTTCAGATTAATTCAAAACCTTCCACCCATCACTTTTGTGGTCACAGTTTGTCTCTCCATGTGAGAGAGGGTATGCCCAGACGTGGGTCCCTTGCTCGCTGCGTCATAGGGAACCAGGCTGCACCTCACTGAGGAGGTCCATCAAGGCCGAAACATGTCTGGGGTTGCTTGGTTTTCTGTGCAGAGGGGACCTGGTTTAGCAGTTCGGGCTGGGCTGCCACCATTGGTGGCGGCAGCTGACTTATTTGCACATGGCTGGACCCCTTTTGCAATGGCGCAGACGGGCTAAAAAACGGTGGTGTGGAAGGTTGCCCAGAGCAATTGCCAGTGGTTGAGATTCATTCGAAACCTTCCACCCATCACTTTTGTGTTCACAGTTTGTCTCTCCATGTGAGAGAGGGTATGCCCAGACGTGGGTCCCTTGCTCGCTGCGCCATAGGGAACCAGGCTGCACCTCACTGAGGAGGTCCATCAAGGCCGAAAAATGTCTGGGGTTGCTTGGTTTTCTGTGCAGAGGGGACCTGGCCTAGCAATTCGGGCTGGGCTGCTACCATTGGTGGCGGCAGCTGACTGATTTGCACATGGCTGGACCCCTTTTGCAATCCCACAGACGGGCTAAAAAACGGTGGTGTGGAAGGTTGCCCAGAGCAATTGCCAGTGGTTCAGATTCATTTGAAACCTTCCACCCATCACTTTTGTGGTCACAGTTTGTCTCTCCATGTGGGAGAGGGTATGCCCAGACGTGGGTACCTTGCTCGCTGCGCCATAGGGAACCAGGCTGCACCTCACTGAGGAGGTCCATCAAGGCCGAAACATGTCTGGGGTTGCTTGGTTTTCTGTGCAGAGGGGACCTGGCCTAGCAGTTTGGGCTGGGCTGCTACCATTGGTGGCGGCAGCTGACTGATTTGCACATGGCTGGACCCCTTTTGCAATGGCGCAGACGGGCTAAAAAACAGTGGTGTGGAAGGTTGCCCAGAGCAATTGCCAGTGGTTCAGATTCATTCGGAACCTTCCACCCATCCCTTTTATGGTCACAGTTTGTCTCTCCATGTGAGAGAGAGTATTGTGTATGTCCAGACGTGGGTCCCTTGCTCGCTGCGCCATAGCGAACCAGGCTGCACCTCACAGAGGAGGTCCATCAAGGCTGAAACATGTCTGGGGTTGCTTGGTTTTCTGTGCAGAGGGGACCTGGCCTAGCAGTTCGGGCTGGGCTGCCACCATTTGTGGCGGCAGCTGACTGATTTGCACATGGCTGGACCCCTTTTGCAATGGTGCAGAAGGGCTAAAAAACGGTGGTGTGGAAGGTTGCCCAGAGCAATTGCCAGTGGTTCAGATTAATTCAAAACCTTCCACCCATCACTTTTGTGGTCACAGTTTGTCTCTCCATGTGAGAGAGGGTATGCCCAGACGTGGGTCCCTTGCTCGCTGCGTCATAGGGAACCAGGCTGCACCTCATTGAGGAGGTCCATCAAGGCCGAAACATGTCTGGGGTTGCTTGGTTTTCTGTGCAGAGGGGACCTGGTTTAGCAGTTCGGGCTGGGCTGCCACCATTGGTGGCGGCAGCTGACTTATTTGCACATGGCTGGACCCCTTTTGCAATGGCGCAGACGGGCTAAAAAACGGTGGTGTGGAAGGTTGCCCAGAGCAATTGCCAGTGGTTGAGATTCATTCGAAACCTTCCACCCATCACTTTTGTGTTCACAGTTTGTCTCTCCATGTGAGAGAGGGTATGCCCAGACGTGGGTCCCTTGCTCGCTGCGCCATAGGGAACCAGGCTGCACCTCACTGAGGAGGTCCATCAAGGCCGAAAAATGTCTGGGGTTGCTTGGTTTTCTGTGCAGAGGGGACCTGGCCTAGCAATTCGGGCTGGGCTGCTACCATTGGTGGCGGCAGCTGACTGATTTGCACATGGCTGGACCCCTTTTGCAATGCCACAGACGGGCTAAAAAACGGTGGTGTGGAAGGTTGCCCAGAGCAATTGCCAGTGGTTCAGATTCATTTGAAACCTTCCACCCATCACTTTTGTGGTCACAGTTTGTCTCTCCATGTGGGAGAGGGTATGCCCAGACGTGGGTCCCTTGCTCGCTGCGCCATAGGGAACCAGGCTGCACCTCACTGAGGAGGTCCATCAAGGCCGAAACATGTCTGGGGTTGCTTGGTTTTCTGTGCAGAGGGGACCTGGCCTAGCAGTTTGGGCTGGGCTGCTACCATTGGTGGCGGCAGCTGACTGATTTGCACATGGCTGGACCCCTTTTGCAATGGCGCAGACGGGCTAAAAAACAGTGGTGTGGAAGGTTGCCCAGAGCAATTGCCAGTGGTTCAGATTCATTCGGAACCTTCCACCCATCCCTTTTATGGTCACAGTTTGTCTCTCCATGTGAGAGAGAGTATTGTGTATGTCCAGACGTGGGTCCCTTGCTCGCTGCGCCATAGCGAACCAGGCTGCACCTAACTGAGGAGGTCCATCAAGGCCGAAACATGTCTGGGGTTGCTTGGTTTTCTGTGCAGAGGGGACCTGGCCTAGCAATTCGGGCTGGGCTGCTACCATTGGTGGCGGCAGCTGACTGATTTGCACATGGCTGGACCCCTTTTGCAATGGCGCAGACGGGCTAAAAAACGGTTGTGTGGAAGGTTGCCCAGAGCAACTGCCAGTGGTTCATATTAATTTGAAACCTTCCACCCATCACTTTTGTGGTCACAGTTTGTCTCTCCATGTGAGAGAGGGTATGCCCAGACGTGGGTCCCTTGCTCGCTGCGCCATAGGGAACAAGGCTGCACCTCACTGAGGCTTTCCATCAATGCCGAAACATGTCTGGGTTTGCTTGGTTTTCTGTGCAGAGGGGACCTGGCCTAGCAGTTCGGGCTGGGCTGCTACCATTGGTGGTGGCAGCTGACTGATTTGCACATGGCTGGATCCCTTTTGCAATGGCTCAGACGGGCTAAAAAACGGTGGTGTGGAAGGTTGCCCAGAGCAATTGCCAGTGGTTCAGATTCATTCAAAACCTTCCACCCATCACTTTTGTGGTCACAGTTTGTCTCTCCATGTGAGAAAGGGTATGCCCAGACGTGGGTCCCTTGCTCGCTGCGCCATAGGGAACCAGTCTGCACCTCACTGAGGAGGTCCATCAAGGCCGAAACATGTCTGGGGTTGCTTGGTTTTCTGTGCAGAGGGGACCTGGCCTAGCAATTCGGGCTGGGCTGCTACCATTGGTGGTGGCAGCTGACTGATTTGCACATGGCTGGACCCCTTTTGCAATGGCACAGACGGGCTAAGAAACGGTGGTGTGGAATGTTGCCCAGAGCAATTGCCAGTGGTTCAGATTCATTCGAAACCTTCGACCCATCACTTTTCTGGTCACAGTTTGTCTCTCCATGTGAGAGAGGGTATGCCCAGACGTGGGTCCCTTGCTCGCTGCGCCATAGGGAACCAGGCTGCAACTCACTGAGGAGGTCCATCAAGGCCGAAACATGTCTGGGGTTGCTTGGTTTTCTGTGCAGAGGGGACCTGGCCTAGCAGTTCGGGCTGGGCTGCTACCATTGGTGGCGGCAGCTGACTAATTTGCACATGGCTGGACCCCTTTTGCAATGGCGCAGACGGGCTAAAAAACAGTGGTGTGGAAGGTTGCCCAGAGCAATTGCCAGTGGTTCAGATTCATTCAAAACCTACCACCCATCACTTTTGTGGTCACAGTTTGTCTCTCCATGTGCAAGAGGGTATGCCCAGACGTGGGTCCCTTGCTCGCTGCGTCATAGGGAACCAGGCTGCACCTCATTGAGGAGGTCCATCAAGGCCGAAACATGTCTGGGGTTGCTTGGTTTTCTGTGCAGAGGGGACCTGGTTTAGCAGTTCGGGCTGGGTTGCCACCATTGGTGGCGGCAGCTGACTTATTTGCACATGGCTGGACCCCTTTTGCAATGGCGCAGACGGGCTAAAAAACGGTGGTGTGGAAGGTTGCCCAGAGCAATTGCCAGTGGTTGAGATTCATTCGAAACCTTCCACCCATCACTTTTGTGTTCACAGTTTGTCTCTCCATGTGAGAGAGGGTATGCCCAGACGTGGGTCCCTTGCTCGCTGCGCCATAGGGAACCAGGCTGCACCTCACTGAGGAGGTCCATCAAGGCCGAAAAATGTCTGGGGTTGCTTGGTTTTCTGTGCAGAGGGGACCTGGCCTAGCAATTCGGGCTGGGCTGCTACCATTGGTGGCAGCAGCTGACTGATTTGCACATGGCTGGACCCCTTTTGCAATGCCACAGACGGGCTAAAAAACGGTGGTGTGGAAGGTTGCCCAGAGCAATTGCCAGTGGTTCAGATTCATTTGAAACCTTCCACCCATCACTTTTGTGGTCACAGTTTGTCTCTCCATGTGGGAGAGGGTATGCCCAGACGTGGGTCCCTTGCTCGCTGCGCCATAGGGAACCAGGCTGCACCTCACTGAGGAGGTCCATCAAGGCCGAAACATGTCTGGGGTTGCTTGGTTTTCTGTGCAGAGGGGACCTGGCCTAGCAGTTTGGGCTGGGCTGCTACCATTGGTGGCAGCAGCTGACTGATTTGCACATGGCTGGACCCCTTTTGCAATGGCGCAGACGGGCTAAAAAACAGTGGTGTGGAAGGTTGCCCAGAGCAATTGCCAGTGGTTCAGATTCATTCGGAACCTTCCACCCATCCCTTTTATGGTCACAGTTTGTCTCTCCATGTGAGAGAGAGTATTGTGTATGTCCAGACGTGGGTCCCTTGCTCGCTGCGCCATAGTGAACCAGGCTGCACCTAACTGAGGAGGTCCATCAAGGCCGAAACATGTCTGGGGTTGCTTGGTTTTCTGTGCAGAGGGGACCTGGCCTAGCAGTTCGGGCTGGGCTGCTACCATTGGTGGCGGCAGCTGACTGATTTGCACATGGCTGGACCCCTTTTGCAATGGCGCAGACGGGCTAAAAAACGGTTGTGTGGAAGGTTGCCCAGAGCAACTGCCAGTGGTTCATATTAATTTGAAACCTTCCACCCATCACTTTTGTGGTCACAGTTTGTCTCTCCATGTGAGAGAGGGTATGCCCAGACGTGGGTCCCTTGCTCGCTGCGCCATAGGGAACAAGGCTGCACCTCACTGAGGCTTTCCATCAATGCCGAAACATGTCTGGGTTTGCTTGGTTTTCTGTGCAGAGGGGACCTGGCCTAGCAGTTCGGGCTGGGCTGCTACCATTGGTGGTGGCAGCTGACTGATTTGCACATGGCTGGATCCCTTTTGCAATGGCTCAGACGGGCTAAAAAACGGTGGTGTGGAAGGTTGCCCAGAGCAATTGCCAGTGGTTCAGATTCATTCAAAACCTTCCACCCATCACTTTTGTGGTCACAGTTTGTCTCCCCATGTGAGAGAGGGTATGCCCAGACGTGGGTCCCTTGCTCGCTGAGCCATAGGGAACAAGGCTGCACCTCACTGAGGCTTTCCATCAATGCCGAAACATGTCTGGGTTTGCTTGGTTTTCTGTGCAGAGGGGACCTGGCCTAGCAGTTCGGGCTGGGCTGCTACCATTGGTGGTGGCAGCTGACTGATTTGCACATGGCTGGATCCCTTTTGCAATGGCTCAGACGGGCTAAAAAACGGTGGTGTGGAAGGTTGCCCAGAGCAATTGCCAGTGGTTCAGATTCATTCAAAACCTTCCACCCATCACTTTTGTGGTCACAGTTTGTCTCTCCATGTGAGAAAGGGTATGCCCAGACGTGGGTCCCTTGCTCGCTGCGCCATAGGGAACCAGGCTGCACCTCACTGAGGAGGTCCATCAAGGCCGAAACATGTCTGGGGTTGCTTGGTTTTCTGTGCAGAGGGGACCTGGCCTAGCAGTTCGGGCTGGGCTGCTACCATTGGTGGCGGCAGCTGACTAATTTGCACATGGCTGGACCCCTTTTGCAATGGCGCAGACGGGCTAAAAAACGGTGGTGTGGAAGGTTGCCCAGAGCAATTGCCAGTGGTTCAGATTCATTCAAAACCTTCCACCCATCACTTTTGTGGTCACAGTTTGTCTCTCCATGTGCAAGAGGGTATGCCCAGACGTGGGTCCTTTGCTCGCTGCGCCATAGGGAACCAGGGTGCACCTCACTGAGGAGGTCCATCAAGGCCGAAACATGTCTGGGGTTGCTTGGTTTTCCGTGCAGAGGGGACCTGGCCTAGCAGTTCGGGCTGGGCTGCTACCATTCGTGACGGCAGCTGACTGATTTGCACATGGCTGGACCCCTTTTGCAATGGCGCAGACGGGCTAAAAAACGGTGGTGTGGAAGGTTGCCCAGAGCAATTGCCAGTGGTTCAGATTCATTCGAAACCTTCCACCCATTACTTTTGTGGTCACAGTTTGTCTCTCCATGTGCGAGAGGGTATGCCCAGACGTGGGTCCCTTGCTCGCTGCGCCACAGGGAACCAGGCTGCACCTCACTGAGGAGGTCCATCAAGGCCGAAACATGTCTGGGGTTGCTTGGTTTTCTGTGCAGAGGGGACCTGGCCTAGCAGTTCGGCCTGGGCTTCTACCATTGGTGGCGGCAGCTAACTGATTTGCACATGACTGGACCCTTTTTGCAATGGCGCAGACGGGCTAAAAACGGTATTGTAGAAGGTTGCCCAGAGCAATTGCCAGTGGTTCAGATTCATTTGAAACCTTCCACCCAACACTTTTGTGGTCAAAGTTTGTCTCTCCATGTGAGAGAGGGTATGCCCAGACGTGGGTTCCTTGCTCGCTGCGCCATAGGGAACCAGGCTGCACCTCACTAAGGACGTCCATTAAGGCCGAAATATGTCTGGGGTTGCTTGATTTTCTGTGCAGAGGGGACCTGGCGTAGCAGTTCGGGCTGGGCTGCTACCATTGGTGGCAGCCGCTGACTGATTTGCACATGGCTGGACCCCTTTTGCAATGGCGCAGACGGGCTAAAAAACGGTGGTGTGGAAGGTTGCCCAGAGCAATTGCCAGTGGTTCAGATTCATTCGAAACCTTCCACCCATCACTTTTGTGGTCACAGTTTGTCTCTCCATGTGAGAGAGGGTATGCCCAGACATGGGTCCCTTGCTCGCTGCGCCATAGGGAGTCAGGCTGCACCTCACTGAGGAGGTCCATCAAGGCCGAAACATGTCTGGGGTTGCTTGGTTTTCTGTGCAGAGGGGACCTGGCCTAGCAGTTCGGGCTGGGCTGCTACCATTGGTGGCGGCAGCTGACTGATTTGCACATGGCTGAATCCCTTTTGCAATGCCACAGACGGGCTAAAAAACAGTGGTGTGGAAGGTTGCCCAGAGCAATTGCCAGTGGTTCAGATTCATTCAAAACCTTCCACCCATCACTTTTGTGGTCACAGTTTGTCTCTCCATGTGAGAGAGGGTATGCCCAGACGTGGGTCCCTTGCTCGCTGCGCCATAGGGAACCAGGCTGCACCTCACTGAGGAGGTCCATCAAGGCCGAAACATGTCTGGGGTTGCTTGGTTTTCTGTGCAGAGGGGACCTGGCCTAGCAGTTCGGCCTGGGCTTCTACCATTGGTGGCGGCAGCTAACTGATTTGCACATGACTGGAGCCCTTTTGCAATGGCACAGACGGGCTAAAAAATAGTGGTGTGGAAGGTTGCCCAGAGCAATTGCCAGTGGTTCAGATTCATTCAAAACCTTCCACCCATCACTTTTGTGGTCACAGTTTGTCTCTCCATGTGGGAGAGGGTATGCCCAGACGTGGGTCCCTTGCTCGCTGCGCCATAGGGAACCAGGCTGCACTTCACTGAGGAGGTCCATCAAGGCCGAAACATGTCTGGGGTTGCTTGGTTTTCTGTGCAGAGGGGACCGGGCCTAGCAGTTCGGGCTGGGCTGCTACCATTGGTGGCGGCAGCTGACTGATTTGCCCATGGCTGGACTCCTTTTGCAATGGCGCAGACGGGCTAAAAAACAGTGGTGTGGAAGGTTGCCCAGAGCAATTGCCAGTGGTTCAGATTCATTCGAAACCTTCCACCCATCCCTTTTATGGTCACAGTTTGTCTCTCCATGTGAGAGAGGGTATTGTGTATGTCCAGACCTGGGTCCCTTGCTCGATGCGCCATAGGGAACCAGGCTGCACCTCACTGAGGAGGTCCATCAAGGCCGAAACATGTCTGGGGTCGATTGGTTTTCTGTGCAGAGGGGACCTGGCCTAGCAGTTCGGGCTGGGCTGCTACCATTGGTGGCGGCAGCTGACTGATTTGCACATGGCTGGACCCCTTTTGCAATGGCGCAGACGGGCTAAAAAACGGTGGTGTGGAAGGTTGCCCAGAGCAATTGCCAGTGGTTAAGATTCATTCGGAACCTTCCACCCATCCCTTTTATGGTCACAGTTTGTCTCTCCATGTGAGAGAGGGTATGCCCAGACGTGGGTCCCTTGCTCGCTGCGCCATAGGGAACCAGGCTGCACCTCACTGAGGAGGTCCATCAAGGCCGAAAAATGTCTGGGGTTGCTTGGTTTTCTGTGCAGAGGGGACCTGGCCTAGCAATTCAGGCTGGGCTGCTACCATTGGTGGTGGCAGCTGACTGATTTGCACATGGCTGGACCCCTTTTGCAATGGCACAGAAGGGCTAAAAAACGGTGGTGTGGAAGGTTGCCCAGAGCAATTGCCAGTGGTTCAGATTAATTCGAAACCTTCCACCCATCACTTTTCTGGTCACAGTTTGTCTCTCCATGTGCAAGAGGGTATGCCCAGACGTGGGTCCTTTGCTCACTGCGCCATAGGGAACCAGGGTGCACCTCACTGAGGAGGTCCATCAAGGCCGAAACATGTCTGGGGTTGCTTGGTTTTCCGTGCAGAGGGGACCTGGCCTAGCAGTTCGGGCTGGGCTGCTACCATTGGTGGCGGCAGCTGACTGATTTGCACATGGCTGGACGCCTTTTGCAATGGCGCAGACGGGCTAAAAAACGGTGGTGTGGAAGGCTGCCCAGAGCAATTGCCAGTGGTTCAGATTCATTCGAAACCTTCCAACCATCACTTTTGTGGTCACAGTTTGTCTCTCCATTTGAGAGAGGGTATGCCCAGACGTGGGTCCCTTGCTCGCTGCGCCATAGGGAACCAGGCTGCACCTCACTGAGGAGGTCCATCAAGGCCGAAACATGTCTGGGGTTGCTTGGTTTTCTGTGCAGAGGGGACCTGGCCTAGCAGTTCGGGCTGGGCTTCTACCATTGGTGGCGGCAGCTAACTGATTTGCACATGACTGGACCCTTTTTGCAATGGCGCAGACGGGCTAAAAACGGTATTTAAGAAGGTTGCCCAGAGCAATTGCCAGTGGTTCAGATTCATTCTAAACCTTCCACCAATCACTTTTGTGGTCACAGTTTGTCTCTCCATGTGAGAGAGGGTATGCCCAGACGTGTGTCCCTTGCTCGCTGCGTCATAGGGAACCAGGCTGCACCTCACTGAGGAGGTCCATCAAGGCCGAAAAATGTCTGGGGTTGCTTGGTTTTCTGTGCAGAGGGGACCTGGCCTAGCAATTCGGGCTGGGCTGCTACCATTGGTGGCGGCAGCTGACTGATTTGCACATGGCTGGACCCCTTTTGCAATGGCGCAGACGGGCTAAAAAACAGTGGTGTGGAAGGTTGCCCAGAGCAATTGCCAGTGGTTCAGATTCATTCGAAACCTTCCACCCATCCCTTTTATGGTCCCAGTTTGTCTCTCCATGTGAGAGAGGGTATTGTGTATGTCCAGACCTGGGTCCCTTGCTCGATGCGCCATAGGGAACCAGGCTGCACCTCACTGAGGAGGTCCATCAAGGCCGAAACATGTCTGGGGTTGCTTGGTTTTCTGTGCAGAGGGGACCTGGCCTAGCAGTTCGGCCTGGGCTTCTACCATTGGTGGCGGCAGCTAACTGATTTGCACATGACTGGAGCCCTTTTGCAATGGCACAGACGGGCTAAAAAATAGTGGTGTGGAAGGTTGCCCAGAGCAATTGCCAGTGGTTCAGATTCATTCAAAACCTTCCACCCATCACTTTTGTGGTCACAGTTTGTCTCTCCATGTGGGAGAGGGTATGCCCAGACGTGGGTCCCTTGCTCGCTGCGCCATAGGGAACCAGGCTGCACTTCACTGAGGAGGTCCATCAAGGCCGAAACATGTCTGGGGTTGCTTGGTTTTCTGTGCAGAGGGGACCGGGCCTAGCAGTTCGGGCTGGGCTGCTACCATTGGTGGCGGCAGCTGACTGATTTGCCCATGGCTGGACTCCTTTTGCAATGGCGCAGACGGGCTAAAAAACAGTGGTGTGGAAGGTTGCCCAGAGCAATTGCCAGTGGTTCAGATTCATTCGAAACCTTCCACCCATCCCTTTTATGGTCACAGTTTGTCTCTCCATGTGAGAGAGGGTATTGTGTATGTCCAGACCTGGGTCCCTTGCTCGATGCGCCATAGGGAACCAGGCTGCACCTCACTGAGGAGGTCCATCAAGGCCGAAACATGTCTGGGGTCGATTGGTTTTCTGTGCAGAGGGGACCTGGCCTAGCAGTTCGGGCTGGGCTGCTACCATTGGTGGCGGCAGCTGACTGATTTGCACATGGCTGGACCCCTTTTGCAATGGCGCAGACGGGCTAAAAAACGGTGGTGTGGAAGGTTGCCCAGAGCAATTGCCAGTGGTTAAGATTCATTCGGAACCTTCCACCCATCCCTTTTATGGTCACAGTTTGTCTCTCCATGTGAGAGAGGGTATGCCCAGACGTGGGTCCCTTGCTCGCTGCGCCATAGGGAACCAGGCTGCACCTCACTGAGGAGGTCCATCAAGGCCGAAAAATGTCTGGGGTTGCTTGGTTTTCTGTGCAGAGGGGACCTGGCCTAGCAATTCAGGCTGGGCTGCTACCATTGGTGGTGGCAGCTGACTGATTTGCACATGGCTGGACCCCTTTTGCAATGGCACAGAAGGGCTAAAAAACGGTGGTGTGGAAGGTTGCCCAGAGCAATTGCCAGTGGTTCAGATTAATTCGAAACCTTCCACCCATCACTTTTCTGGTCACAGTTTGTCTCTCCATGTGCAAGAGGGTATGCCCAGACGTGGGTCCTTTGCTCGCTGCGCCATAGGGAACCAGGGTGCACCTCACTGAGGAGGTCCATCAAGGCCGAAACATGTCTGGGGTTGCTTGGTTTTCCGTGCAGAGGGGACCTGGCCTAGCAGTTCGGGCTGGGCTGCTACCATTGGTGGCGGCAGCTGACTGATTTGCACATGGCTGGACGCCTTTTGCAATGGCGCAGACGGGCTAAAAAACGGTGGTGTGGAAGGCTGCCCAGAGCAATTGCCAGTGGTTCAGATTCATTCGAAACCTTCCAACCATCACTTTTGTGGTCACAGTTTGTCTCTCCATTTGAGAGAGGGTATGCCCAGACGTGGGTCCCTTGCTCGCTGCGCCATAGGGAACCAGGCTGCACCTCACTGAGGAGGTCCATCAAGGCCGAAACATGTCTGGGGTTGCTTGGTTTTCTGTGCAGAGGGGACCTGGCCTAGCAGTTCGGGCTGGGCTTCTACCATTGGTGGCGGCAGCTAACTGATTTGCACATGACTGGACCCTTTTTGCAATGGCGCAGACGGGCTAAAAACGGTATTTAAGAAGGTTGCCCAGAGCAATTGCCAGTGGTTCAGATTCATTCTAAACCTTCCACCAATCACTTTTGTGGTCACAGTTTGTCTCTCCATGTGAGAGAGGGTATGCCCAGACGTGTGTCCCTTGCTCGCTGCGTCATAGGGAACCAGGCTGCACCTCACTGAGGAGGTCCATCAAGGCCGAAAAATGTCTGGGGTTGCTTGGTTTTCTGTGCAGAGGGGACCTGGCCTAGCAATTCGGGCTGGGCTGCTACCATTGGTGGCGGCAGCTGACTGATTTGCACATGGCTGGACCCCTTTTGCAATGGCGCAGACGGGCTAAAAAACAGTGGTGTGGAAGGTTGCCCAGAGCAATTGCCAGTGGTTCAGATTCATTCGAAACCTTCCACCCATCCCTTTTATGGTCCCAGTTTGTCTCTCCATGTGAGAGAGGGTATTGTGTATGTCCAGACCTGGGTCCCTTGCTCGATGCGCCATAGGGAACCAGGCTGCACCTCACTGAGGAGGTCCATCAAGGCCGAAACATGTCTGGGGTTGCTTGGTTTTCTGTGCAGAGGGGACCTGGCCTAGCAGTTCGGGCTGGGCTTCTGCCATTGGTGGTGGCAGCTGACTGATTTGCACATGGCTGGACCCCTTTTGCAATGGCACAGACGGGCTTAAAAACGGTGGTGTGGAAGGCTGCCCAGAGCAATTGCCAGTGGTTCAGATTCATTCAAAACCTTCCACCCATCACTTTTGTGGTCACAGTTTGTCTCTCCATGTGAGAGAGGGTATACCCAGACTTGGGTCCCTTGCTCGCTGCACCATAGGGAACCAGGCTGCACCTCACTGAGGAGGTCCAGCAAGGCCGAAACATGTCTGGGGTTGCTTGGTTTTCTGTGCAGAGGGGACCTGGCCTAGCAGTTCGGGCTGGGCTGCTACCATTGGTGGCGGCCGCTGACTGATTTGCACATGGCTGGACCCCTTTTGCAATGGCGCAGACGGGCTAAAAAACGGTGTTGTGGAAGGTTGCCCAGAGCAATTGCCAGTGGTTCAGATTCATTCGAAACCTTCCACCCATCACTTTTGTGGTCACAGTTTGTCTCTCCATGTGAGAGAGGGTATGCCCAGACATGGGTCCCTTGCTCGCTGCGCCATAGGGAGTCAGGCTGCACCTCACTGAGGAGGTCCATCAAGGCCGAAACATGTCTGGGGTTGCTTGGTTTCTGTGCAGAGGGGACCTGGCCTAGCAGTTCGGGCTGGGCTGCTACCATTGGTGGCGGCAGCTGACTGATTTGCACATGACTGGAGCCCTTTTGCAATGGCACAGACGGGCTAAAAAATAGTGGTGTGGAAGGTTGCCCAGAGCAATTGCCAGTGGTTCAGATTCATTCAAAACCTTCCACCCATCACTTTTGTGGTCACAGTTTGTCTCTCCATGTGAGAGAGGGTATGCCCAGACGTGGGTCCCTTGCTCGCTGCGCCATAGGGAACCAGGCTGCACTTCACTGAGGAGGTCCATCAAGGCCGAAACATGTCTGGGGTTGCTTGGTTTTCTGTGCAGAGGGGACCGGGCCTAGCAGTTCGGGCTGGGCTGCTACCATTGGTGGCGGCAGCTGACTGATTTGCCCATGGCTGGACTCCTTTTGCAATGGCGCAGACGGGCTAAAAAACAGTGTTGTGGAAGGTTGCCCAGAGCAATTGCCAGTGGTTCAGATTCATTCGAAACCTTCCACCCATCCCTTTTATGGTCACAGTTTGTCTCTCCATGTGAGAGAGGGTATTGTGTATGTCCAGACCTGGGTCCCTTGCTCGATGCGCCATAGGGAACCAGGCTGCACCTCACTGAGGAGGTCCATCAAGGCCGAAACATGTCTGGGGTCGATTGGTTTTCTGTGCAGAGGGGACCTGGCCTAGCAGTTCGGGCTGGGCTGCTACCATTGGTGGCGGCAGCTGACTGATTTGCACATGGCTGGACCCCTTTTGCAATGGCGCAGACGGGCTAAAAAACGGTGGTGTGGAAGGTTGCCCAGAGCAATTGCCAGTGGTTCAGATTCATTCGGAACCTTCCACCCATCCCTTTTATGGTCACAGTTTGTCTCTCCATGTGAGAGAGGGTATGCCCAGACGTGGGTCCCTTGCTCGCTGCGCCATAGGGAACCAGGCTGCACCTCACTGAGGAGGTCCATCAAGGCCGAAAAATGTCTGGGGTTGCTTGGTTTTCTGTGCAGAGGGGACCTGGCCTAGCAATTCAGGCTGGGCTGCTACCATTGGTGGTGGCAGCAGACTGATTTGCACATGGCTGGATCCCTTTTGCAATGGCACAGACGGGCTAAAAAACGGTGGTGTGGAAGGTTGCCCAGAGCAATTGCCAGTGGTTCAGATTAATTCGAAACCTTCCACCCATCACTTTTCTGGTCACAGTTTGTCTCTCCATGTGCAAGAGGGTATGCCCAGACGTGGGTCCTTTGCTCGCTGCGCCATAGGGAACCAGGGTGCACCTCACTGAGGAGGTCCATCAAGGCCGAAACATGTCTGGGGTTGCTTGGTTTTCCGTGCAGAGGGGACCTGGCCTAGCAGTTCGGGCTGGGCTGCTACCATTGGTGGCGGCAGCTGACTGATTTGCACATGGCTGGACGCCTTTTGCAATGGCGCAGACGGGCTAAAAAACGGTGGTGTGGAAGGCTGCCCAGAGCAATTGCCAGTGGTTCAGATTCATTCGAAACCTTCCACCCATCACTTTTGTGGTCACAGTTTGTCTCTCCATTTGAGAGAGGGTATGCCCAGACGTGGGTCCCTTGCTCGCTGCGCCATAGGGAACCAAGCTGCACCTCACTGAGGAGGTCCATCAAGGCCGAAACATGTCTGGGGTTGCTTGGTTTTCTGTGCAGAGGGGACCTGGCCTAGCAGTTCGGGCTGGGCTTCTACCATTGGTGGCGGCAGCTAACTGATTTGCACATGACTGGACCCTTTTTGCAATGGCGCAGACGGGCTAAAAACGGTATTTAAGAAGGTTGCCCAGAGCAATTGCCAGTGGTTCAGATTCATTCTAAACCTTCCACCAATCACTTTTGTGGTCACAGTTTGTCTCTCCATGTGAGAGAGGGTATGCCCAGACGTGTGTCCCTTGCTCGCTGCGTCATAGGGAACCAGGCTGCACCTCACTGAGGAGGTCCATCAAATCTGAAAAATGTCTGGGGTTGCTTGGTTTTCTGTGCAGAGGGGACCTGGCCTAGCAATTCGGGCTGGGCTGCTACCATTGGTGGCGGCAGCTGACTGATTTGCACATGGCTGGACTCCTTTTGCAATGGCGCAGACGGGCTAAAAAACAGTGGTGTGGAAGGTTGCCCAGAGCAATTGCCAGTGGTTCAGATTCATTCGAAACCTTCCACCCATCCCTTTTATGGTCCCAGTTTGTCTCTCCATGTGAGAGAGGGTATTGTGTATGTCCAGAGCTGGGTCCCTTGCTCGATGCGCCATAGGGAACCAGGCTGCACCTCACTGAGGAGGTCCATCAAGGCCGAAACATGTCTGGGGTTGCTTGGTTTTCTGTGCAGAGGGGACCTGGCCTAGCAGTTCGGGCTGGGCTTCTACCATTGGTGGTGGCAGCTGACTGATTTGCACATGGCTGGACCCCTTTTGCAATGGCGCAGACGGGCTAAAAAACGGTGGTGTGGAAGGTTGCCCAGAGCAATTGCCAGTGGTTCAGATTCATTCGAAACCTTCCACCCATCACTTTTGTGGTCACAGTTTGTCTCTCCATGTGAGAGAGGGTTTGCCCAGACGTGGGTCCCTTGCTCGCTGCGCCATAGGGAACCAGGCTGCACCTCACTGAGGAGGTCCATCAAGGGCAAAACATGTCTGGGGTTGCTTGGTTTTCTGTGCAGAGGGGACCTGGCCTAGCAGTTCGGGCTGGGCTTCTACCATTGGTGGCGGCAGCTAACTGATTTGCACCTGACTGGACCCTTTTTGCAATGGCGCAGACGGGCTAAAAACGGTATTGTAGAAGGTTGCCCAGAGCAATTGCCAGTGGTTCAGATTCATTCGAAACCTTCCACCCATCACTTTTGTGGTCACAGTTTGTCTCTCCATGTGAGAGAGGGTATGCCCAGACGTGGGTCCCTTGCTCGCTGCGCCATAGGGAACCAGGCTGCACCTCACTGAGGAGGTCCATCAAGGCCGAAAAATGTCTGGGGTTGCTTGGTTTTCTGTGCAGAGGGGACCTGGCCTAGCAATTCGGGCTGGGCTGCTACCATTGGTGGCGGCAGCTGACTGATTTGCACATGGCTGGACCCCTTTTGCAATGGCACAGACGGGCTAAAAAACAGTGGTGTGGAAGGTTGCCCAGAGCAATTGCCAGTGGTTCAGATTCATTCAAAACCTTCCACCCATGCCTTTTATGGTCACAGTTTGTCTCTCCATGTGAGAGAGGGTATACCCAGACTTGGGTCCCTTGCTCGCTGCGCCATAGTGAACCAGGCTGCACCTCACTGAGGAGGTCCATCAAGGCCGAAACATGTCTGGGGTTGCTTGGTTTTCTGTGCAGAGCGGACCTGGCCTAGCAGTTCGGGCTGGGCTGCTATCATTGGTGGCGGCAGCTGACTGATTTGCACATGACTGGATCCCTTTTGCAATGGCGCAGACGGGCTAAAAAACGGTGGTGTGGAAGGTTGCCCAGAGCAATTGCCAGTGGTTCAGATTCATTCAAAACCTTCCACCCATCACTTTTGTGGTCACAGTTTGTCTCTCCATGTGATAGAGGGTATGCCCAGACGTGGGTCCCTTGCTCGCTGCGTCATAGGGAACCAGGCTGCACCTCACTGAGGAGGTCCGTCAAGGCCGAAACATGTCTGGGGTTGCTTGGTTTTCTGTGCAGAGGGGACCTGGCCTAGCAGTTCGGGCTGGGCTGCTACCATTGGTGGCGCTAGCTGACTGATTTGCACATTCCTGGACTACTTTTGCAATGGCGCAGACGGGCTAAAAAATGGTGGTGTGGAAGGTTGCCCAGAGCAATTGCCAGCGGTTCAGATTAATTCAAAACCTTCCACCCATCACTTTTATGGTCACAGTTTGTCTCTCCATGTGAGAGAGGGTATGCACAGACGTGGGTCCCTTGCTTGCTGCGCCATAGGGAACCAGGCTGCACCTCACAGAGGAGGTCCATCAAGGCCGAAACATGTCTGGGGTTGCTTGGTTTTCTGTGCAGAGGGGACCTGGCCTAGCAGTTCGGGCTGGGCTGCCACCATTTGTGACGGCAGCTGACTGATTTGCACATGGCTGGACCCCTTTTGCAATGGTGCAGAAGGGCTAAAAAACGGTGGTGTGGAAGGTTGCCCAGAGCAATTGCCAGTGGTTCAGATTAATTCAAAACCTTCCACCCATCACTTTTGTGGTCACAGTTTGTCTCTCCATGTGAGAGAGGGTATGCCCAGACGTGGGTCCCTTGCTCGCTGCGTCATAGGGAACCAGGCTGCACCTCATTGAGGAGGTCCATAAAGGCCGAAACATGTCTGGGGTTGCTTGGTTTTCTGTGCAGAGGGGACCTGGTTTAGCAGTTCGGGCTGGGCTGCCACCATTGGTGGCGGCAGCTGACTGATTTGCACATGGCTGGACCCCTTTTGCAATGGCGCAGACGGGCTAAGAAACAGTGGTGTGGAAGGTTGCCCAGAGCAATTGCCAGTGGTTCAGATTCATTCGGAACCTTCCACCCATCCCTTTTATGGTCACAGTTTGTCTCTCCATGTGAGAGAGAGTATTGTGTATGTCCAGACGTGGGTCCCTTGCTCGCTGCGCCATAGCGAACCAGGCTGCACCTCACTGAGGAGGTCCATCAAGGCCGAAACATGTCTGGGGTTGCTTGGTTTTCTGTGCAGAGGGGACCTGGCCTAGCAGTTCGGGCTGGGCTGCTACCATTGGTGGCGGCAGCTGACTGATTTGCACATGGCTGGACCCCTTTTGCAATGGCGCAGACGGGCTAAAAAACGGTTGTGTGGAAGGTTGCCCAGAGCAACTGCCAGTGGTTCAAATTAATTTGAAACCTTCCACCCATCACTTTTGTGGTCACAGTTTGTCTCTCCATGTGAGAGAGGGTATGCCCAGACGTGGGTCCCTTGCTCGCTGCGCCATAGGGAACAAGGCTGCACCTCACTGAGGCTTTCCATCAATGCCGAAACATGTCTGGGTTTGCTTGGTTTTCTGTGCAGAGGGGACCTGGCCTAGCAGTTCGGGCTGGGCTGCTACCATTGGTGGTGGCAGCTGACTGATTTGCACATGGCTGGATCCCTTTTGAAATGGCGCAGACGGGCTAAAAAACGGTGGTGTGGAAGGTTGGCCAGAGCAATTGCCAGTGGTTCAGATTCATTCAAAACCTTCCACCCATCACTTTTGTGGTCACAGTTTGTCTCTCCATGTGAGAGAGGGTATGCCCAGACGTGGGTCCCTTGCTCGCTGCGCCATAGGGAACCAGGCTGCACCTCACTGAGGAGGTCCATCAAGGCCGAAAAATGTCTGGGGATGCTTGGTTTTCTGTGCAGAGGGGACCTGGCCTAGCAATTCGGGCTGGGCTGCTACCATTGGTGGTGGCAGCTGACTGATTTTCACATGGCTGGACCCCTTTTGCAATGGCACAGACGGGCTAAAAAACGGTGGTGTGGAAGGTTGCCCAGAGCAATTGCCAGTGGTTCAGATTCATTCAAAACCTTCCACCCATCACTTTTGTGGTCACAGTTTGTCTCTCCATGTGAGAGAGGGTATGCCCAGACGTGGGTCCCTTGCTCGCTGCGCCATAGGGAACCAGGCTGCACCTCACTGAGGAGGTCCATCAAGGCCGAAAAATGTCTGGGGTTGCTTGGTTTTCTGTGCAGAGGGGACCTGGCCTAGCAATTCGGGCTGGGCTGCTACCATTGGTGGTGACAGCTGACTGATTTGCACATGGCTGGACCCCTTTTGCAATGGCACAGACGGGCTAAAAAACGGTGGTGTGGAAGGTTGCCCAGAGCAATTGCCAGTGGTTCAGATTCATTCGAAACCTTCCACCCATCACTTTTCTGGTCACAGTTTGTCTCTCCATGTGAGAGAGGGTATGCCCAGACGTGGGTCCCTTGCTCGCTGCGCCATAGGGAACCAGGCT